>NC_073312.1:16482475-17083681 GCF_027595985.1 Sorex araneus
GAAGCCAGACAAGATGTATGAGCATAAAGTGAGTGGCTAAACCTTGTGGTTTTGATAAATATTATTAAAGTAAATAGAGCAGAGAGGCCCTTCCAGGTTAGGTAATTATTAGCCCTCTTGCAGCAAGGACTCGAATTCATAGACTCATGGGATGTTGGTGTTTGAAGGGGCCTTTGAGAAGGTCTAATTGCAGCTCCTCTCCTTAGGTACTGAGAAACGACAGGCCAGGGTGATTCTCTGTTGTGCCTTTAGACGTTGGCGAGCTGGCCTCGGAGCTGGGAGAAGCACCGAGCGACAGAGGATCAGGGGCGATGCCTGCAACCATCTACCCCGCAAGCACCTTCAGCCCTGTGCTCGCTCCCTGGTCCCATGTGCTTCAGTTCTCATGGTGTTAAATTCCATACACACACTTGTCAAAACTCATCTAACCATAAAATTAAAGGGGGTGGATTTTATACTCTGTAATCAATTGTATGTCAGTAAAGTTGCTTTTGGCACTATGACCTTTCACTATCTGATTTGCATTGGCTCATATTCTGAAGGGAGGGATTTTTTTTTTTTTTGGTTTTTTTGAGGTTACATCCGGCAATGCTCAGGAGTTACTCCTGCCTCTGCACTCAGGAATTACTCCTGGGTGTCCTTGGGAGGACGATATGGGATACCAGGGATCAAACCCAGGTTGGCCTCTTGCAAGGCAAATGCCCTACCCACTGTATTATTGCTCCACCACCCACAGGGATGTTTAATGCAGAATCCTGATTCAGAGCAGGCTTTCCTGAGGAAGGAAGTCCGGGAGGGCACATACGTGAGAGACTGAGGCAGAGGTGGATGTGTGCAAAGGCCTAAGGCTTGCACTCTCTCCTCTGCAGCCAGCCTGCTTCTGCTTGCCCAGTCCTCACACCAAGTGAGTAGTTCATGGCCGCAGAGATTGCTCACTAATAATCACGACTTCACACTATTGAGGACTGTCTCTGACTTCATTAGGCAAGTGGTCCACTCCGCATCGACTCTTCCAAATGCTATCCGCTGGGGAGATTCAGCTAGTGTGCTCCTTTTATGGTTAAAAACTTTTAGAAGTTGAGTAGTTTGTCCCTGTCCGTACAGTTAGCAAGTGGCAGAATTCAAACTCTGGTTCTTGAGGCCAGACCTCACTACCTTCCCCAACTCGTCTTTATAAACATCATTTCTAGGCCCTTCATTTCCCATGATTGATAAACACACCAGCAGATCCATATCCTCTTTGAAATTCAGCTCCCAAACCCAAACTCCATTACACTGGAAGAGAAGCCTTTGTGAAGTTAAAGGACAGTGACCAAGAGATAGTACACTCTGCTCCAAAGACCTAATAAGACTCCACACCTGCACTGGAGTCATCTAGACCTGGGATCACAGAACTGAGAAGCATGTGAATGACTTTTCTGGAAAATGGTGTTAATAAAAGGGAAGATGGCTTTGGGAACCCAGCAAAAATTGGGTGTCCTGGTTCTAACATTCACAAGTGTCAAGCTCTGTAACATGTAGCTGGATGTGTAACCTCTAGGTTTTCTTAGCTATAAAACAATCTCCATCTGGCAGGGCTTTTGTGGATCTTAAGTGTGGGGATATTTGCAAAACCCCAGCAGGCAGCCTGCCCTTCAAAGATCTTTTTAGGGGATGGAGAGCACAGTGGGTAAGGCGCTTGTCTTGCATGCGGCTGACCCAAATTCAATCCTCAGCATTCTCTATGGTCCCCTGAGCCCTGATAGTAGTTATCCCTGAGTGCAGGGCCAGGAGTAAGTTCTGAGCATCGTCAGATGTGACCCCAAAACAAAACAAAAACAACAAAAATCTTTTAAAAGGGCTAAGCAATTTTGTTTTCCAGGGTCTGACACTGTTTCCTGATCCTACGTGTACTATTCTTTTCCTCCATTGTTGAGCATTTTTCATCTTCTCGCCATAGGGCTCTGTTAGACGTTCCACTGAGAAGTTCATTCTTCTTAAGCAGCATTTTCCGTTGATCGCCAGAGAATCCAGAATGGAAAGTATATGGGAATTTCAAGAGTTTATTTTATACATTCTCATCTTCTGAATTCTTGGTTTATGTAAACTTTATAAGTGAATAGGTATAGGTAGTGGGAAGGAATCTGAACTGTCACTGCAAATACTATCAAATACAAAAATACAAAATACAAGATATAAAATTGAGGTTTACCATATAGACTCCCCATGGGTCCTCATGAGAGATAGCACTGGGGTTCACTGGGCCCAGACCATACAGCAGTTTCCTGGGCCTTTTTATTGAGCAATCAGTCTTCAGGCATGAACTGAATTATTTTTCCCCCCAGTTTACTTTTTCTAATTTTATTTATTTATGTGTGTTTTATGGATCCCACTCGGCAATGCTAAGGAGTTACTCCTGGCTCTGCACTCAGGAATTATTCCTGGTGGTGCTTGGGGGACCATATGGGATGCTGGGAAAGAACCCAGGTTGGCCACGTTCAAGGCAAATGCTCTCCTCACTCACTGTGCCGTGAACTCAATTTTTTTTTCCTTTGGGGTCATACCCATTGATGCACAAGGGTTACGTCTGGTTCATGCACTCAGGAATTACTCTTGGCGGTGCTCGGGGGGGACCATATGGGATGCTGGGAATAGAATGCAGGTCGGCCACATGCAAGGCAAACGCCCTGCTCGCTGTGCTATTGCTCCAGCACCATAAGCTGAATTCTTGACTGGCCAGTTATCCTGGTGTGTGGCAGCATCCCTGCCTCTCCTAGTGGGAACCAGCCAAATCTGCAGTCATGCTCAAGGAGTCTGAGACAGGTGAGTTTCTGAACTTAGAGGACACCAGGTGGTGTCCAGATGCACACCTGACTCAAGGGCAGCCCCTCCATAGACTGATGAGTAACCAGGTAGGTGATGTGGAAACATGGACTCAAAGGGAAGCGGTGATTGCTAGCTGTGTGCCTATGTAGCACTGTAGCACTGTCGTCCCGTTGTTCATCGATTTGCTCGAGCGGGCACCAGTAACGTCTCCATTGTGAGACTTGTTACCATCTTTGGCATACAGATTACGCCATGGGGAGCTTGCCAGGCTCTGCTGTGCGGGTGGAATACTCTCAGTAGCTTGCCAGGCTCTCCGAGAGGGACAGAGGAATCAAACCCAGGTCGGCTGTGTACCAAGCAACCATCCTACCCACTGTGCTATCACTCCAGTCCAGTCCAAATCAATAGTAGGGAAATAGTGTGCCCATGTAAGTGATCCAATATCTCGGAGGCTCAGTTTTTGCATCTGGAAATGATAATTAAAAAAAAAACATTTGTGCAGTGTTCAGGTCTGCAAGCATGCCCAGCTGGTTTATGGCACACGGTAGGTGTTAATACACACATTTGATGTTAACCAGTGACTGAGAAAGAACTAGGTCTCGATAACTCACTTTCGGGGGATGGGGAGATTATACAGAGGGTTAGGCTAATCTGGGTTTAGTCCCTGACACCCCATGTGACCCCCCAAGCCTGCCAGGAGTGCACCCTGAGCTCAGAGTCAGTAGTAAGTCATGAGTAGAGCTGGGTATGACCCCAAAACCAGAGGGAAAGTTATCACATTTATTTTCTTTGCACTCTGGACTCTGGTGAAGGAGTGGGATGGGACAAAACCGGAACATTTTTTTTTAAAAAAAAACATTCACAAATACAAGGGAACCTAAAGGGATGAACCAAGGCAAGAATTGAACTGTTTGCAAAGGTAGACCTAGCCAGGTAGCAGGTAGACAGGCTGGTATTTCTGCAAGCTGAGCACGAAGCAGATGAGCTCAGAAGGGAAGAGGATAGAACTGGATTCTGGGAAAAGAGGGGAGATGGGAATGTTACTGGACCGTGTTGGGGACAGGGGTCCAGTTTCAGACGTCAGTTCCCATGGAGCACACAGCAGAGTGAGCAGTCGTGGTATTTATGCAGAAGTCTTTTTGTTTGGAAGGAATGAGAGGGAACCATATTTAGTAGATTTAGGGGACCCGATGGTCCTGGGGAATGAATCCAGATCTCTGTGCTGTGCTCCAAGACAAACCAACATGGATGGATGATGGATGGACACATACAGCATATGCTCCAGCACTTTGAGCTATAGCACTTAATTTTTTTTTTTAAGTTGAGTGGCCATGGGGCTGGAGAGATAGCACAGCGGGTAGGGCATTTGCCTTGCACGTGGTCCACCCGCGTTCGATTCCCAGCATCCCATGTGATCCCCTGAGCACTGCCAGGAGTAATTCCTGAGTGCAAAGCCAGGAGTAACCTCCGTGCATTGCCAGGTGTGACCCAAAAAAGCAAAAAAAAAAAAAAAAAAAAAAAATTTAGTGGCCAGAGCAATAGTAGAGTGGATAGGGTATTTGCCTTGTACACAGAGTTGACCTGGGTTTGACCCCCGGGCACCCCACATGTTCCTGTCAAGAGTGATCCCTGAGTATAGACCAGGAGTAAGCGTTGAGCACTGCTGGGTGCTCAAAACATAAACTCCTAAACACCTTCCAGAGTGATCCCTAAGCAACTTGCTAAGGTAGTCCCTGAACACCACCAGATGCAGGCATCCTCCCTAATTAAAAAAATATATATTGGGCACCTTCGACTTGGTGTTGGGGACCATGAGGGCTAGACTCAACAATGCTTAGGACAGGCAGTGCCAGAGATCAAGCCCAGGCCCCTGTTAACGTTCTCTTTGCTCCTCAATACTTGTGAAGTGCATGAGGGTAGGGCTACATGACATGACTCCACAGAGCAGTGATGGGTTTTTGGCTACAGAGTCACATTCATCACATCCAGTGAAGGAGTCAGTAGAGCCTGCATCCTAGCTTCTGTCCATCTAGGCTGGGGACCCACGAAAGATGCCAGCAGTGACCAGGAACGTGGTTCACAGGGAGAGCACTGAAAAAAAAAAGAGAAAGAAAGAAAAAAGAGAGAGAGAAAGAAAGAAAGAAAGAAAGAAAGAAAGAAAGAAAGAAAGAAAGAAAGAAAGAAAGAAAGAAAGAAAGAAAGAAAGAAAGAAAGAAAGAAAGGAAGGAAGGAAGGAAGGAAGGAAGGAAAGAGGGAGGGAGGGAGGAAGGAAGGAAGGAAGGAAGGAAGGAAGGAAGGAAGGAAGGAAGGAAGGAAGGAAGGAAGGAAGGAAGGAAGGAAGGAAGGAAGAAAAGAAAGAAAGAAGGAAGGAAGGAAGGAAGGAAGGAAGGAAGGAAGGAAGGAAGGAAGGAAGGAAGGAAGGAAGGAAGGAAGGAAGGAAGGAAGGAACCAAAAGCAGAATATAGGGTGGGAGAAGGAGGGCATGGCGCGGGAGAGGTAGTACAGTGTGGTGTAAGGTGTTTGGGGCTCAATTCCTGGAAGCCCACATGGTTCCCAAAGCCCCGCCAGGAGTGATTCCTGGGCATAGAGCCAGGGGCAAGCCTTGAGCACCACTGATGTGACCCCAAAACAAAAAACCAACCAACAAAAAGAAAATCGAGGGAGGGCAGTGACGCATATCTGGATGAGAGGCTTTGACCTCCGGGACTGGATTGGGTCAAGATTTTTATTCATGTTATTACTGTTGTTATTATGGTGCCAGGGATTAAAGCCAGGGTCTCACTCACTTGAGGCACGTGCTCCGAGACTGAGCCACACTCCTAGCTGATTTTAGAAGAGAATTTGGTAGTTACCGAGAGGGCAAAGGAAGCCAGTCCCACAGATGAATCCTTCAGGGTGACACAGAAAATAGCAACCCTGGGCGTGCAAAGGTGTCTCTCGACATGAATTTGTTCTCCACCCTGTTCCAGAAATGAATTGTGACATATCTTCCCTCCCCAAGGTTTGGGTTGTTTTGGCATCGTGGATACGGAAAGAAAAATAAATTGGGAAATTTTTATGGGAACATGGTGGAATTTATATCCCAAATACATGCTAATAAGTGCATATTGCCAATATTTTGGAGATTTGATTAAAGACTAGCTGAAGACTTGCTTCTGAGCTGCCAGTGGCCTGAGTTAAGAGGGAGCCAGGGGCAGTCGGGGGCTATCAGGCGTCGGAAGAAAAATCACCAGCAACTCATTTCTAGTCCCACCTGGGGCTAATTTTTCCTGGATGGGCCAGAGCGATAGTATAGTGGGTAGGTGTTTGCCCTGCATGTGACTGACCCTGGTCTAATCCCCGGCATCCTGTATGGTCCCTGCCAGGAGAGATTCCTAAGTTCAGAGCCAGGAGTAACCCATGAGCATTGCCGGGTGCGACCCAAAAAGAAAAAAAAAAATTCCTGGGTGCTTGCACAATGATCCATGGATCCACAAGGCTCCCAGCAGCAGAGGGGTGCAGGTCAGTCATTTCTTGCTGCTGTCCCTTAGCTCAGGAGCAGAAGTGATCTGAGTGGACTTCATTTATAGACCATCCCAGGAAACAACAGGGAAAACTAGTTTCTCTATTTTTCCAGCCACCTCTTGACCTGTGGTGGCTGGAAAAATAGAAAAGTTCCTTCAAGTCTGGGAATAGAGCAACCGGATAGCAGCTTTAGTTCCCCACCACCTGGCCCTGGCAGCCTGTGCAAAGTTGGTGGTGGCAAAAAAGGAGGAATAATTAATGAACAGACTATTAGGGGAGTGAGAGTTAGGGCCACTGCCAGCTGTGGGGCTTCACTTGGCTCACCCTTCGGTGACTCATGGGCTTATGAGCAATCCTCAGATGCCTGATTTAGAGGACTTACTCACCCTTCAGAGAAAGACTTGAAGGCAATAAAGCAAATGTCAGCAAGTGGGACGCGGCTGCTTAGCACATCATCCCAGCCTGCACCCGACTTCCCACTCCCTGACTCTTCCTTGCTTGAGGCCCCTCCAAGTCACCGACACCTGGACAGGCCTGCACTAGGTGCAACCTAGCAGGACACATTTCCCAGGTTGGGCCGAGGCATCAGCTAGCCAGACCAAGGCCTGAAGAAGTTTGGTTCATGGAGGCCAGGGGTTAGCTTCACAGCAATGCAGTTTGCGGCAGAGTGAGGGCGAAGGGCCCAGGAGCTCTCTCTCTAGCCCGTGCTCTACACTCCAGCTCTCCAGGGGAAGCACTCCTTGGATTGTGCAGGCCAGGGGCATGGGCTGAGGCAATGGGCCTGTCCAGTCTGGTTGGCTTTCTGACCTGTGCGCTTTCCAAGGAACCTTTGGCAGACCCATGAGAAACAAACCTTAAGTCTACAAAGTGGAACGTGTAGGAAGAACCGGGCAACTGTGGACCCTGGCTGCCATCTTGCTTTCTAACGTGGCACATAGAGAGCTGGAGGCCTTCTGGGCCCACCAGAATTGAGGACATGGTTAGAACACCCCACCCCGGCCCCACTCGACCTTGTGTCAGGGACCCGCTGACTGGGGGTGGCATGCATTTTAGCCAATTCCTGGTTCCCTTCCGATTAGGAAAGAGTCCTCACGTTAGCCTGGCATGGCGAGAAGTGGCATGGAGAGAAAACTGTATGATACTGCTCCTTCCTTCTTCCACCAACCTCGAGGGAGTTACTCAGGAGGCAAGTGGATTGAGCCTTGGGATTTCGAACTTTTCACGGAGGAACTTCTTATTTAGCAACATCTGAGGGAATGAGCTGGAAACATTAGTTCCAAGAGTAAAAAGAGAGAGACAGGCAGGTAAGGTGACCCTTTGGTTCACCTCCCCTGAGTGAACACCTGCCAAGTGCCAAGTATGACAGGGAGGGAGGAGGCTGACCACAAGCTTGGCTCTTACGTGTGCTGAGAAGTGTGGGTTTAAGGGGACTTTCGTTTCATCGATGGGAAGTGCAAAATTCAAGGTCAGAGTGAGCAAATGCTCTTGACTCTCGAGCCAGGGAGCTTAGGGAAAGGTCTGATCTGAAAATGAGCAGGATTTCCTGTCATCAAGTTCACTGGCTGGTGAGTGGGTGCACAGCCTCTGCCACACCTCTCGCTCACTTGGAAATGAGACCCAGGAAGTAGCCTGGCTCCCCACGGAGAGGGACTTTCACCTTGGGGTGTAGCTGAGTGGAAAGTTGATGTCCTTGGATGCATGAGGCCTTGGGTTTGAGCACAAAGATGAATGCCACCTCACCCCAATTCAAAACATGAAGAAGAGCTTTTTTTTCTTTTGCTATTTTTATTTTGCACTATATATATCTATATATATATATATAAAAAACGACAAAAACAACCAGTAACATACTGCTTTTCTTCACATTCATATGGATTGTAGGAAATTATTGCCATTTCCCCTGGAGATAATAACCTGTAGACAAAAAAAAAGAAAAAATAAAGAAGAAAAAAAAGGGGGGGAAAAAATAGTACCACATCGTGAGATCGGAAAAATTCCCAAAGTCAACAGCTTGGAGACGACCCCCAGGGGCAGGGAGGGAGACAAGGGTTCACAACAGACAGACCAGCACACTCGACAGCAAGCTGGGAAAATGGTCCCCTCAGTGCCACCGGCGTGGACTAGAGGTCTCTTTTTTCTCCTGGCACTCACCGCCATCACCTCAAAGAGCTGATTTTTGGTCTATGGTTGAAGAACTCTTTGCAAAGGACGTTTAAGAATTGCTTTGAGGAGAGGAGCGATGAGAAAGGTTCAAGTATGAGGAAGAATCATCCCGAGTTCAAGGTCAGGGAAAACCCTCGGTGACAAGGAAACCCGGAGGCAGTCGACGTCTTGTCACTTCAACCAGCCACCTCCACGGGAGTCAACGAGGGGCAGGAGGCGGCAGCAGCTGACAAACACCTGAAGGTTCAAGTCAGCGCCCGCGCTGGTGCCCCCAGACTCAGGAGGATCTTGTCCTGACTACACGGTGATCGAGCTCGTGCTGTGAAGTGACGGAGACTTATATGGGGACTGCCAGAGTGACAAAAAACATGGTGGAAATTGTGCTTCCTTCAAAATGAGTTGGCTTTGAAACTGCCTTTTCTCCTGGTCAAGCAACCGCTTTCTTGGCCCGCAGAAGCGGGATATTTATTGCCTTGCGCTTGAAATGAAAAGGCGAACTCTGAGGTGCGAGGACCGGGCAGCCCCGGGACGGGGGCTCTGCAAGTCCAGTAGTCAGCACGCGCTGCGCCCGCATCATGGCTTGGCCTTCCTTCGGTCCCGAGAACCGGTCCCCGAGGTCTGTCCGAAGTTCGTTTGCAAGCCTGGTGACCACTCACTGTCCCGTCGGGACCACGGGATGGAGTGAGGGAGTCTTCAGTATTGCACAGGTATGAAATGTCCACGAGTTTAAAAAAAAACCAAAAAACCAAAAAAAACGAAATCACAGTAGTTCTTGGGCCCGGGCGGCTTCGCCCACCCCGGTCTTAGCAGGACGTGGCTGTGGGCCTGGAGCCCCTGCCGAGCTCGGAGACGGCCGAGTGGGAGGGGGCCGGCGCCAGCGCTGAGGTAGGGAATGTGCAGTAGGGGCTTGGCAGCTCCAGCTCGGGGCTCAGTGTCTGCAAATGGGCTAGGAAGGCAGAGCTGGCCGCCTCCCCCTGGCAGGAGGGCGCCTGCGGGGTGGGCGTGGAAGGCAGGATCTCGGACTCGTACTGCAAGAGCTGGCCCATGAAGCCGAAATTCGGCGAGATCACGCCCCTCCTCTGTTTGACGTAGTCGAAGGCCTCCTTCAGGCGGAGCTGCTTGGTCTTCATGAGGTAAGCCATGCAGATGGTGGGCGACCGCGAGATCCCCGCCTCACAGTGGACCAGGACCTTGCCTCCCTTTTCCCGGATACAGTCTGCAAGGAAGGAAGGAAACAGAGGCCGTGAGTTAAGGGCTGGGACCCTCAAGGCAGAGACTAAACCCCAGACCTGACCGGCAAAGGCACCTCACTTAGGAGACCACCTCTGCTCCCCTGCAGTCTCCCACAGCGGACTCGAGTCTCCGGCAAGGAAGGCTTCGGGGGTCTTACCAAAGCCTGTCTCCGGGGAGGCCTTTCATCAATCTTACAGCAGTCAGGGGCAGGAGTATCTCACTCCTAAAGCATAGTTCTCGCACATGGGAAGGCCCTGGGTTCAATTCCCAACACTGCCTCAAACCAGCACAAACCTACAATTTTTTTTTCTGAGCCACACTTGGCAGTGCTCAGGGGACCACTGTGTGGTACTGGGGACAAAATTTGGGCCACTGGCGTACAAAGCACTTGCTGTAGCCAGTTGACTTTGTCTCTCTGGAGCAAACCTACTACATCTTACAGGTGCTTCTCTGCTCTCCAGGATATCCAGGATACCGGCGTAGACCCTCGCTGGAGGTGTGAGAGTTAAAACCATCCCTTTCCCGGGGATTTCAACTACACCCAGGGGCCCATAGGGGAGTTTAAGAAGGTGCATCAAGTTAGCACGGGGGAAGGCACCTCTCTTTGAGAAGGTTCCAAACTCAAAAGACTGGCTTGGAGAACTAATTTCTAGCTCCCGGAGTCTGATTCTAATGGTGATGACCTAATCCCCGAGCTGGTGGAGGCCTACGGGCTCCCTGGGCACTCAGTCTGGTTATGTCAGGGAGGGATGCTTGGCTCAGCTCCCAGGGTTCCCACCACCAAACATGCAATAAATAGAACACGGCCACTAATTATAGCTTGGGCTCCGTGACGCTTATGAGACGAGGGTAGAAATGGCTTGCGCAAGCCCCACTCCACACAATGGCAGCCGCTGTAAAGCTACCACCGTGGGCTGGCATTCTGCAGCTCAACGTGACAAAAGGGAGGGATGCCCACTTCTAATCCACTCCTCTCGCCCACCAAGAGCTATGACCGCTCCAACAGGGTGAGACTCAGCACATGCACACATCTAGACCAAGGAAACTGGCGGCACAGGAGGTCAGATGCGCCAGCACCCGGGGAGGAAGGCAAAATGCTTCTATTTTTTTTCAGGTGGGGCTGGAGAGATAGTAGAGCAGACAGGGAGCTTGATTTGCACATGATCGACCTGGGTTCAATTCCAGGCACCCCACGTGGTCCCCTGAGCCCTGCCAGGAGTGATCCCTGAATGCAGAGCCAAGAGCAAGCCCCCTGATACCACTCGGTGGGCTTGGTCCAAAACAAACCAATTTTTTTCTTGAAAGGAAAAATTAATCCTATCACCCACCTCCCTCCCTCCTCAAGTTTATGAATTTTGCAAATGAATCTGCAAAACCTGCAAGATCAAGTTTCTGAGGAGTCAGGAAAGAACCCTGGAGTTTCCCCGTTAGAAAACCCCAAAGGGCACCCCAGGGTAACACATTGGCGCTTCCCCCCCAATTCAGTCTTTGACTCAAAAAATAAAAAGTCCCTATGAACTAGTTCAAAGGGGAGACCCCAATTTCAGGTTGTGACTCAAGAGCCCAGAGTGCTTCCGGCGGGGCTGTGGGACCATGCTGTGGTCTCCTTCTGGTGTCTCCTGCAGCCAAGCTTGCGCCCAGGGCTGAGCGCTCGCCCTGCCTAGCCTGCATCGCTGCCAGGTCTCTCTCACTCTCAGGCAACGAAGCCGGGGGCGGCGGGGGAATGCTTCCTGAGCCTTCCAGATGCTGTGGGTTTGCGTGCTGGTGTACAGACACGACGTGCACACAGGATGGAGCGGCTCCTGGGAACTGGGTGGGGGCGGGCTTCGTGACCTCACCGGGTAGCTATCTAGGTAATTAAGTAACAGGCTAAGAAGGGCCAGGCATTCCCAGGGAGACGGAGAGCCGAGTCCGGGTTCCAAGCCTGAACCCATCATTCTGGCTGCCTCTCAGGAGACTGCACGGGACACGACAGGCTTGGCCTTCATGTTTCTCACAGATGGCTTCCTCTGGGGCTGACATCGTGTGCGACACGTAGAGAGGACTTACTCTTGAGCCTGGGAAGCAGCCCGTTCATGGCCACCCGCACTAAGAAACTCTCACGAAGCTCAACAGCTCTCAGAACAAGATACAAGGAAATCATGTTTTAGCTTTGACAATTATGCAAGTTCAAGAGGCAGGTGCAGGGGGGAGGGAGCAAGCCCATGGGCTTGGGAAGCGGTGCTTGGAGATTTCAGGGAGAAAAATCCTGAAGAGAGAGAGGTATAGAGGCGGGAGAGGCCGGATGGCAAATCCCAGACCCCATAAGCACTTGGGACCCCGAGGCCTCCAGTCCTCTCCCTGGCAGAGACGCCGGTGGCCTCGGCCCTGGATTTCAGGCCCGTCCTGTGGAGGAAACGCGATAGCCTCATGCCTCCTGGATTTTCCAAAGACGCCAACGTTTCTGTTTCTAAAAGCATGAAGCTGAGGCAAGTGCTATCTTTGATCCAAAATTAGTTGAAAACGCAAAACAAATTGCCCCCAAAGCGGTCTGTCTGCCAAGAACTGCAGAAAGCTTCCAGGGGCCCTTGGGGCTCCGTGTGAAAGAGGCGTGCGCCCCAGCCTTCTGCTTCCTTTGAAAAATATTCCGGCCCACACGGAGGCCCAGCGAGGGCGGTGCCGTCCCGCCCCTGCTGCCCTTGTAGGGTGCCTCGAGCGCAGACCACTGGGCTACCCACCCGGCTCGGAACAATGACAAGCGTGGCTGCGAGGCGCGCCACACAATCCTATTCATTCATTTATCTGGCAAATTCAGGCTCCTATGAATAGCTGCTGAGTCCTCCCCCTCCTGCCTTTGGTGGCAGCACTCCTTCTCGGCTGCAAGCCTTAGGGACAGGCACAGACAACGGGGCTTTTTCCTCCAGGGAGGCGCCCCCCTCAGGACGACGGGGCGAGTCGGGGGTGGCCAGGGGGCTGCGGCAGCCAGACCTACCGATGAAGTCTATTGCCTCCGGGAAGTGGGAGCTGATGTCGGCCGTGTGGCTGTCCTCCACGGGGATCCATTTGTAGTGGAGGTGGCTGGTGCAGGCCTCGGAGGGCCTCCGCGACACGTTCAGCAGCGCCGTGATGTGCAGGTTGGCCAGGAACTCGCACTGGGACGCGTGGTAGGCACTCCCCAGGTAGAGGAACGGGAGGATTTCAACCGGGCCACCCTGAAGGCAAGGACAGAGGACAACCGGGTGAGCTCGGCTGAGAGGAAACACATCAACCCTGGGCTTTGGGTGGTGGTTTTTTTTTTCCCCTCAGTTCCGGGGGGCTGAGGGGAGCTGTTCCCAGCAGCACATGGGGGCCAAGCAGACCCAGACCTCCTACACGCCTGACACGCACGCTGACTGGGCGCTCGCTCCCCGCTCTTAGAAGAGGGGCTTCCCTTCCTGATTTCCAGGCTCAGCGCTCAGTCAGGGCCCTGAGTGCAGCCTCCCTCCCAGGCAAACTCCGACCCTTCTGACTCAGGGACCGGGAACCCCACACAGCGGGCCCTTCCCTTGTCCCACACGTGTGGCGGCGTGAGACACAGTGCCATCCTGAGTGGATTAGGATACGGAGCATCAGTGAGTTGGGAGGCCTCGAGGTCTACGCCGAGTCCGGCTGCTCTGAGTCTCGGGGTACATAAGCCCAGGAAATCCTGGGCCTGCCCCTGATGCTTTTATCTACTTGGGGTCGGGGGTGGAACCGCGCCACACACCCAGCGGTGCTCAGGGCCTCCTGGCAGTGCCAGGGCCTGAACCATGGTGGGCTGTGAGCAAGGCAAGTGCCTCAACCCCTTGTGTTATCTCCCTGGTCTAACCCTGATGTTTCCTACAGTGTATTTCATCGGATGCTGCTGACCCTAGGACGGATCCAGCTTTCTGAGATCGAAACTTTCCCCCTACCCGCCCCCCCCAAACACACACCCCAGAAGGTGCTTCCGGAAGCTGAAATGACCATGGTCTACCCAGAATCTTGAGGAACACTGCTACAAACCAGGAAGGGGGCCTTCCCCCACGTAATCTTTTCCATACATACGGGGTTGGACCTTCAGAGTTTCTGTGAGAAACAACTTAGGTCCTCACGCTACAAGGGGCCGCCCACACATCAGGTTTCTAGTTAAGGAGGTTTCTCCCACTCAGCGGGGAGGCAGAGGCGAGGGAACAGCGGGCTAGCAGGGGCTCGGGCTCTGGGGGCATTTATAGAGCTGCAACAAGGGGGCTCAGCAGGGGTGGGGGGGCACACGGGGCTGGCCGCAGGGGCCTTCTTCATCTCATCCCTCTGCTTCCTGTTTCCTTTTCCTGGGCGGGAACGGGGGAGGGCAGGAGAGGAAACGCTCTGAGGAAACGCTCTGGCAGGCCCGTGACCGGGAAAAGGGGCGCGCCGGGATGGGGCTCAACTGACCCCGCAGGCAAGGGGCATTCGCTCTTCCTTTTCTAAGAAGCGTTGAAGCAAAGGCTGGTGGGGCCACTGGGAAGGCAGTGACAGGGAATTTTACAAAAGGTCGGAATGGAAGCAGCAGCGTTTGATTAGCCAGACAGCAGCCCCCCGGTTCCCCTCCGACTCAGATCTCCTCCCTCTCCGGGGTGCCTGGAGAACGCCCACACACTGGCCCTCTCCTGTTTCCTCTACAGCTCGGCCCGCAGCACCCCCAAAACCGTATCTTTCCTTTTCTGAGTCTTCCGTTCAGACTTGAAGGCAGACTGCAAGGGCGGCAGAAACCCCAAAGGTTAGCACGCTCTCGCCTCTTCTCTCAATACACAGCACTGCTGAGAAGTGACACGAGGGGTTCCCCAGATAAGCCTTGGGGACTCATCAGGGCCTCCCCACTTGGCCTAAGAACAGATCTGCCGTGCTTTCACAACATCCTGCCAATTCTTGTTTCTCTTTCACTTTCTGGGAAACTGGGGAAAACACAACCCAAACAAACAAGCAGAAATCCAGCTGGGCGGGATGCCCGTGGCTTCAAAGTTGAGGGCTCCTCATCCATGGCATGCATTTAATGAGGGAAAACAAACACAATGATAATCTTGGCACCCTGCCACACTCAGAGGCTTCCTGACCACAGAGCCCCTTCATTCAAAGGTCACCTGGCTACTCTCCGAAGTTCGTCCCCAGGGACAGAGCTCTCTCTGCTTGGGGCAGACCACGAGCTTCTTAGCGGCAAACTCTCTCTTCCTTCTTAGGAGCTGGATGCAGCCTTATTCGAGGGGGGGATAGCGAGAAAGGCTCCTCTGATGGAGTCAGGAGCCCGGAATGGGCCTGCTTCCAAGACCAGGGGTGGAAAATCCAAGAACTAGGTCATGGAAAGAGTCAGGACAGGTTGAGAGGAGGCTTCTGGTGCCATGTGGCCCTGAACGCAGCTGCTAGATTTGCAGCAAACCCATTGCCTCCGTACCCACAGCACAGCGCTGCCTTTGCGAACCGGGCGAGGGGACTGTAGGCTCAGGATTCTCAGAACTGGATCCTCGCCTGTCTTTCCCTCATCCTCCTGCGTCATAGCCTTCCATCTTACTCTTCCTTTAACAAATTGTTGCAGCGAACAATCCTCTGTCCTCTTTCCCCTCGTGCCAGGGGCAGGAACACAGGCCTCAGGCAAGGCGGGGACACGCTCTCCCACGGGGACACATCCCCGGCCCCCAGCACGTGCAAGTCTTTGAAGGAAAAACATCCATGTGTGCGTGCATAGCCACGTGCAGTTCAAGCATCCCATGGATTTCTTGATGCCAGAGCTTAAGGAAATGGAGGCGTTCGGAACGCTGGGAGGAGCTGAATTTTTAGCGACCCAAACAGCAGTGTCTTCCTCATCACTCTTCCTCCTCAGCCTGTCCCCCTCCCAAGCCAACAGGGCACACCTTGGACAGGCCCTGGGCTGGGCCTTTCAGAAAGTACCGAGCATGAATAATTAAGAGAGATCAACACAGGCAGCCCAAAAGTCAGCCCAGAAAGGCCTTCAGGGAAACCTGAGCCCATATTTCAAGGTTTCTCGGCACCTCCCAGGCCAGCTAATAATGTATCTCTCACTTCCCCCTTTTCTCCAGAAGCTGCCGTACATCCTGAGGCTCGTTTGCGCTTGTCAGCTTGTTCGCTGGAAGGAAGCCATGAACTCTTGGATGGAAACTCCAGCTGGCAAGCAACAGAAGCTCTCTGAAGCTCCAGGCCCCTGCCAACACCCTGCTCTGCAAAATAACCAGCCACGGCTGGGGCGCGGAGGAAGCGCGAGGGCGCCGGGGAAGGAAGAGCCAGGAGCCGGGCACCCCCTTCGCGTCTCCACCCCCTACCTGGTCATACGCCGGCCGGAAGCTGATGTTGAGCACTGGTTTCCCACACGGGCTGATGAGGCTTCTCTCGGTTTCAATCTTCTCTTGTGAAATGGGTTTTACATCCACGCAACACTCAGGATATTCAGAGTAGAAAGTCTCATAACCCCCTACGAGGAATGAAAAAAGGAGGGGGTGAGACAGATGTAAGCATTGATTTCTCAGGCTGTCAGGAAAAAAAAAACATGCCAAGGGTTAATCAATACTCCGAGTATAAAGGAGTGAGAACTACAAAACTAAGACAGATGACAATTATATTTTCGAAACCGAGTAAAATCAATGAGCAACCTTAAAATACAAGTTGGGGGTTAGAGAGAGAGCACAGAGCGGGTAGAGTGCTTGCTTTGCACGCCGCTTACCCAGGTCCAATCCCCAATATCCTATACGGTCCCCTGAGCACCGCCAGGATTAATTCCTGAGTGCAGAGCTAGGAGTAACCCCTGAGTATTGCCGGGTGTGGCCCCAAAAATCAAAATAAATGAACTATACACAGCTACCCAAAAAAACCCTGAGAATCAACCCTAGACTGGAAACGCGGCTCGGTGGTGAAAGGCATGCTGTGCACGCAGACTCGGGTTCAATCCCTGCTAGCCCCCCCACCCCCACCCCCAAATCTAGAGCTCAGAGAGGTAATGATTAGCCTTCTGTGTCTATCAGAAGAACTTCAAATTGTGAAAGGGGATATCTAATATCAGGCAAATATTAACCAAATCCCTCTAGAAAACAAAAGCAAGCTTCTCATTTACCGAAAGCCCAGGTGTGACTGTGCAGACTTTCATTAACCTACGGGAGGAAGGAGACTCCTACGTTCATGTGCGCCTCCTTGGCCCACAGCAGGTCACAGATGGAGCCATGTCCACTCATAAGGGACTGGGGGCTGGTAAGGCCAACAGGGGCTTTCAACTCAGAACAATCAAACAGCCAGGCCCTTCCTCACTCCCAAGGTGCTAAAGAGCACGCTGATTGACAATCATCCACTGAGAGAATTGCCTTCCAAGCCAAACTGGTGGAATAGCCTTCCAACTCAACTCCTAGCGCCCCCAAGGAAAACCAATCACCCTCCCTTTCCACCTCTGTATTAACCTCCTTCCTGACCTTCGACACCCAACTAATCCCCGCCCCCCACCCTTAAATCAATTCCTGGCAGGTCTGAGTTTTCTAAAGCACTGTTGTTCATCGATTTGCTCGAGCGGGCACCAGTAATGACTCCCTTGTGAGACTTGTTGTTACTGTTTTTGGCATATCAAATACTCCACGGGTAGCTTGCCGGGCTCTCTGAGAGGGACGGAGGAATCGAACCCGGGTCAGCCACGTGCAAGGCAAACGCCTTACCCGCTGTGCTATGGCTCCCTAGGAGGATCACTTATGGTAAAATGACAATTGGGTCAAGTCACAAAAATGTGAACATATAAAAAAGCCTCCTCAAGCAGGGGAGCAGATGGGGTGACTCCAGTGAAAACCTGCCTTTCTGCGCCCTCAGAACAGTGAGGGCTGCTGGGTAAAGCGGCCGGTCTTGCCTGAGGAAACCCTGGGTTTCCAACCCAAAGCAAGCTAATGTGCTTCCCAGAGGCTCCAGGAAAGGCACATTTTTCTGGCCAAGAAGATTCACGTGGCGTCAAAACATCAATGAAATATGCATCCTGAGGGGGCCCAGAGTGACAGTGCAATGGGCAGGGTGCTTGCCTTGCACGTGGCCTACCAGGGTGCAACCCCCAATACCCCACAGAGCCCCACCGGGAGTGATCCCTGAGTGCAGAGAGACACGACCAAGTCCTGAGCCCTGCTGGGTGCAGCCCCCAAACCATACCAAAAAATAAGCATGCAAACCAAACCAAACCAAACCAAAAACACCCACCCAAATAAACATCTGTAAAACATGTATTTCCCCCCAGTGCCCTCCTTTTTGTGTCCTGTTGGTATTGACACAGCCCCAACCCCGCACCATGGACCACAGCGTGCCTCTTTTCAGCCCCTGCCGGTAGCCAAAGGGTTAATGGATTACAAGGCCATCTTGATCCCGCTCATAGCTGCAGCCAATTCGTAGAATGAGTCACGGTGCCATTACTGCTTCCTCTCAGCTCCGGGGAACTGCCCCCACCCCCGTTAATACCCCTAAATCCTTCTTCACCAACTGTCCTCTGGCCCCCAGATGGGTCCAGTCCTGTCCGATGCCCGTAGGCCTGGTGGGGACGAGAGGGGATCAGACCACAGAGGGGCACAAAGGAAGCAGAGGTCTGTGTGGGCTGATTTCTTTTTGATGTTATTTGTTGTTGAGCCACACCCCACAGTGCTCAGGGGTTACTCTAAGCCTTGATGCTCAAGGGTTACTCCTGGTAGTGCTCAGGGCACCACGGGGTGCTGGGGATTGAACCCAGGCCTCCCACGTGCAAAGCCTGTGCTCGGAGCTCTCGCTGGCCCGAGCCTCCTTGACTCCCCGGTCCTCAGTAGCACCCTTCTCCCTGCTAGCAGGCAGAGGAAATTCTATCTTCAAGGGCCCCCAGCTTCCGCAGAAGACGGGTCCCTACTTAGGAAGCCACTTCCTGTGCCTATAACATTTTGGGTTCCAGGAATCAATCCCAGGGCTGTGGGACAGGAATGTGGAATAAGAAGCTTGGGAAAGAAAAGCCATCCCCGTCACTAGGCTTTAAATAGAGCACTTAAGAGGTGGCCACGGGAGGACAGGCGGGACGCTGGGGTGTGGGCTAAGCCTGCCTGCTGACGAGAAGGCAGGCAGACAAAGAGTCTCAGTGTAGGTGAGGGACAGATAAACAGCCCTGCCCTGCTCCTGCGAGCCGGGGTCAGGAGGAGTCCTCCAGATTAGAAGGCTTTCACCCACTCCCATCAGAGGCGTGGAGAAACAGAACATTCCTCTCCGCTGCCTCACTGGGCCTGCCACTTCTGGGACTGATTTTGGCTCCCGTCAGAGAGATTCTGCTTGGGTTCATCGCCATGTTACCAGGGCGAGCTGGGGCACGGACACCCTGTGTAATACACACGGATCGTCTTCTCGTTGGCAGGCTTTTCGCAGGGGACGCCCTTCCGGCAGCGCTCTGGGGCTAGGGCACCATGCCACCTGATCCCAGCAGTGGGATCTGACAGATCAGGCCCAGGGATCAAACCTGGGGCCTCCCCTTTGAGTGATCTCCTCAGCCCTCTTTTTTTTGGGAGGGTTGGGGGGGTCTGGAGGTTAAGGTTAGTGTAAAAAACAATTCTTTTGAATCAGGAAGATGGTTCAAGGGGCTGGGGCCCAGGCCTGGCATGTGGCAGAGCCCTGTGTTCAACCCTTGGTACCACGTGGCTTTGCCAAGCACCAGGCCAGGCATAAACCCCAAGCAGTATCAGGCGTGGCCCCCAAACAAACAAACAAACAAAATTTTTGGCACCAGCATGAAGTTTACTAGTGTTATAAAGGTAGATATTATGTAATTTCCTCTGAAACTTAAAAAGCACATCATTGTCAACCTCACAATTCTCGTACTGAAAGACAGTACACACTCAAAAGCATATGGACAAGATGTATTCTGCACACGTGCACACTGCTTCAAATAGTGAAGCGACCCACGACCCACGGGGGCCAGGGAGAGCATGAAACAGGGCCCGGAATGTAATTCAGCAGTAGCACAATTGCCTTAGACGTGTGGGACCTGGGCCTGGGGTTTGATTCCCGTCACCAAAGTGAGGGCGAGGGGTATATCTATATCTAGCTATATGAGAGCCTTCTAAATGTTCACACTTTTAATTTGTGTATGTTACTTCCCTTAAAAACCCATTTTAGGGATTGGACCAGTAATTCAGGAGGTAAGGTGCCTGCCAGGCACGTGGCTGACCCAGGTTCCATCCCCAGCACGCCTTAAGGTTCACTAAGCCCACCAGGAGTGATCCCCCAGTGCAGAGCCAGGAGTAAGGTCTGAGCACAACCAAGTGTGGCCCCCAAACAAATGAAAAACCAAATCATTTCAGGGGCTGGAGAGATAATACAGCAGATAAGGTACTTGCCTTGCCCATGGCCAACTTGGATTTGATCCCTGGTACCTCAAATGGTCCCTGGGGCACTGGCAGGAGTAAGCCCTGAACTCAGAGGCAGGAAGGACTAAGCCCTAAGCAGAGCATGGAGTGCCGCCTTCCCCTCCCCCCCACCAATAATTCCAAAACATTTCAGACATTAATTTCCCTGAGACGGTGGTCTATAAAGACGCCCACTTCCTATGGCAATAACTTCTATCAGGAGCATGGCCTCCCCTGGAGAGGGTGGGGAGCAGAGGCAGGACCGGAGGAGTTTCCTGGAACATGTCTTTCATGCTCCTGAGAGGCGGAAGCTTTTCCTGTACTCACTGCTAAGAATAGGAGACAAAAACCACATCAGGAAGAGACAGAAATCAGAGGACACGTGGGAAACCTCTACAGAGCTCGGAGGGCATCCCTCATCCTGGCCTCACAGGGGGGTGCTGAGACTGCAAAAGGAAGGAGGATTATCATCTGCCGCTGCTATTTCCCCAACAGGAACCAACAGGAGGGAGTTTGCTCGAGGTGCTAATAGCTAGCAGTGCGAGCTGCTAAGCCCCAGCGCCTCTGGAATCTGGCCTGGAGTGTGAAATTCTCCAAGGTACATGTTTTATTAATTTAAAAAAAATTTTTTTCTATTTTTTTGACCACTCCCAGCAGCGCTCAGGGGTTACTCCTGGCTCCGTGTCTGGTTTGAAACCGGCATCCAGCGTGCAACGCATGCATTCAGTTTCAAAAGCAGTATCTCCGGACCCCGTGCATGTTTTAAAAAGAGGGTCCCAACTCAGCAAACTGCACCCGAGTTCTGAACTACATCACTGTTCCATGCAGGCGTCTGCGCTAAAGCTACAGGGCCCTGGGGTTCTCATCTCCGCATTGCAGACCAGGCTTCTGTATTATTCGCTTTATAAAAGGCTCAGATACAAGACTGGAACCGGCACAGGAAGTGATGACCCAGAAATCAATGCTCTGGCGTTTGAGAGCCAGAGCCAATCCCCCACCCCCTCCACAAGTCAAAGTTGGCTCCCCAACGGGAGATGTGGGCAACAGGAGAAGTGGACAAACCGCTGACCCGGCTTCTGGGGGGGGGGTCTTAAATCAAAAGGGATGGACAACCGCCACTGCACGGGACGCCCCTCTTAGGTCACCCGCCTCGGGCTCCAGCTGGGATCCGCTGGGGACCGTTTTTTGGGGGGACATGGAGAAGACAGAAGGCGAAAAGGGTGGGAAAGCTACCATCTATACTTTGAGGCGAAAGAAAACGCCAGGGAGGAGAATTGGGGGCAAGGCTGGGTGGGAGGTAGTTAAAGGCCGGACGAAAACAGTAAAAAAAAAAAAAGCAATAAAACGAATGGGAGGGAAGAGGAGGGTGCTCGCCAGGGTCAAAAAGCCAAGAGGGGTCGGCGAGATACGGACTCGCTTTCGTAATTGTCCAGGCCGGAGGCCAGGGGACACCAGGGCGCCCCGATCCGGGGGTGGGGTGGGGTGGGGGAGGGGGAGAGGGCGGGAAGGAGGAGGGGGATGAGGGTCACGACCCGCAGATCCCTCCAAGATCAGCCTCATCCCGACGCCTCAAGAGTCCGGAGCTGGATCGAGCCAGAGCTGCAGAGCTCGCGCCCGGCACGCGCCGAGGGGGGACTCTCCCCCAAAGTGCTAAGCAGCAGCGCCCCCAGCTGCGTCGCCAACCCCACCCGGCCAGGCGGCCCTGGCGCTTTCTAGGAACGCGGGTGGCGAGGGGAGGTTGGGGGGGGGGGAACTCCCCGAAAGGGGCAGTGCCCTCCCTAAGCTCCGCACTGAACGCGCCGCATCCCACTCCAAAGTGCAGCCCTCCCCGGGTTCCGGGGTCTAGGGCGCGGGGGGCGCACACACAGGAGCGCGTGCCGGAGCCCCCCCGAGACGCGCTCAGCACCTAACGCGTCCTCCATCCCACCCCAAAGTGCAGCCCTGACCCGGTTCCCGGGTCTAGGGCGTGGGGGCGCAAATCCCGGAGCCCCCCGAGACGCGCTCGGCACCTAACGCACCCCCCCATCCCACCCTAAGATGCAGCCCTCTCCCGGCTCCCGGCTCCCGGCTCCCGGGCGCGGGGGCGCACACCTCGGATCGCATGCCGGAGCGCCCTCCCCCCTGAGTCGTGCTCAACCTCTAACGCCATCCCCATCCCCACCCCAAAGTGCAGCCCTCCCCTGGCTCCGGGGTCTAGGGAGCGGGGCGACGGGCGCACACTCCGGAGAGCCCCGAGACGCGCTCAGCACCTAACGCGTCCCCCATCCCACCCCAAGATGTAGCCCTCTCCCGGCTCAGCGGTCTAGGGCGCGGGGGCGCACATCCCGGAGCCCCCATCAGAGACGCGCTCAGCATCTAACGCCCCCCCCCCCCATCTCACCCTAAAGTGCAGCCCACCCCCGGTCCCGGGATCTAGGGGCCCGGGGACGCACACCCCGGAGCCCCCATCCGAGACGCACTCAGCACCTAACGCGCCCCCCTCCCATCCCATCCCACGCCAAAGCGCAGCCCTCTCCCGGCTCGGCGGTCCAGGGCGCGGGGGCGCACACCCCGGAGCCCCCCCGACGCGCTCACCTTTGAGGAAGTAGACGCGCGGGCCGGCGGGCAGGCAGGCGAGCAGCGAGGTGAGCACGACGCGCGCGGCGCTCTCCTCGCGCAGCTTCTGCCAGTGGCGGCTGCCCTGGTCCAGCACCACCACGGCCGCCACGCCGCCGCCGCCCTCCTGCAGCAGCCGCGCGCGCGCCGCCTCGTCGGGCAGCACGTAGCGCGCAGACACGGCCCCGCCGCGGGCCCGCCGCAGCACCACCGAGTTGAGGTTGACGTTGAGCGAGCCGCGCACGCTGGACGCGGCGAAGGCCAGGTAGGGCCGGCAGTCCAGCACCACGCAGCGCGCCGCCGCCTCCTTGCGGAGCATCTTGCGCAGCTGGCGCCCGTCGAGCGACGTGACCTTCATGTCGCCGCCGCCGCCGCCGCTGCCGCCGCCGCCCAGCGGCCCGCAGGTGCCTACGGCCAGGGTGGCGCCGCCGGCGACGCTCCGGAACGCGGACCGAGCCCGGCGCCCGAGCGAGCGGCCGCGCGACTCTGGCTTTCCCGCCCCGCACGCGCGCGCTCTCGCCCACAGCCCCGGCCGCTCGCCGCCCCAGAAAGCCGGGGATTCCGCCGGCGGCGCCGCGTTTTATGTGAATGAGCGAGCGGCCCGTGACGTGGCTGCCCATATAAGGCCCGCGCTGGGCTGCCCTTCGGCGCTGGCCACGCCCCCGGGGCGGGCGGCCTTAGTCAGCCGCGGGGAGAGGAAGTGGCGGGCGGCGCCCCGCGCGCTCCGCGGCCGCGCGCGGACACACTCACTCGTGCATCACCGCCGGCCGCCGGCGTGGGGGGGGGGGTCAGCTCGCCACGGGGCCGCGGTGACCCACACCGTGCGGGAAGAGGAGGAGGAGGAGGAGGAGGAGGAGGAGGAGGAGGCGGGGGCGGGCCGCACGGGGTCGCTTTGTGTTTCCTAGAAGTCGGTTCCGAACCCGCGGGCCGGTGGCTGGGGGCCGGCTAGGGCGATCGAGGTGCTGGAAGGGGGGCGGGGGCGTGGGCGCGGTGGAGGGACCCCCACAGGGATCCAGTGGGTCCTGAGCCGAAGCGTGAAACGAATTGAGAACTAGGATGTGCCTCAAGGACTGCGTTTTTTTTGTTTTTTTTAAAAAAACAGGACCTGAGGATGTGTTGGTAATTCCCGAAATACTACCTGCCCGGGGGGAGGGGGGTGCCTTATCCTTGTTTTTCTCCCCGTTTCCGGTATGTTTGGAATTTTCCGTGATAAAAGTACCAAAAAGGGAAAAAGGCCCCGACAGAAAGAGCCGAGCGGTTAATCGCCTCACAGGGAGCCTGCCCTGAAAGGATGGACAGACAGACCTTCCCTGGGCGGCTGTCACACGCCCGTCAGGATCGAAATGATGATTAATTTGGAGATCTGTTTTCTGGCCACGGGGAAATGTCGTGAAATCAGCGGCAGCCTCAGCAGGCAAGCACGGATGCGGCTCGGTTCAGCCAACTGCTGCTGTCCAGGTGGTTTCTGGATTGGGGGGATTATCTGTGGCTCAGGAATAATCCCAGCTCTCTGCCCACACCAGTCCCTGGCAGTGTCAGGCGGCCCAGCCACATTCTTGGGGGACCTGGACATCATCCACCCATTCAGCAAGTGTTTATTGAGGGCTCAGCTAAGAGCAGGGACACATGTGAGGGAAACATGCCCACCCCCCACCCCCCCAGGCTCACTGCCAACCGTTTTCTTGTTAGCCTGGTACTGCTGGAAGAGAAGCAGCCCATCTCTCTCCCCTACAGAGGGCCTTCTCTCCTAGGCTCACAGGGCAAAGGAAGCAGAAGTCTGTCACGGTCGGCAGTCAGGTGACCGACCAGAGAGCTGTTTGGCCGCTGGGTCAGTGTTATCAGTCGTAGAGCCCTTGCCCTGCCTCTGCATGAAGCTGAATAGAATTTGGATTCTCTCTGGGGTTATTCGTGCCTCTCCTGCAACTGGCATCTCCTCCAGGGTTGCCAGGTCCACCTGCCCCCAGTGCCACGCACACTCGCATGACACCTCTGTGAGGCCAGCCCTGTCTTGGGCTCAGCACAGGGAAGTCAGCGGTATCCACTGGACCGGGGCCTAGTGCTGGTGGAGCAGGGCAGGACCCCCCACAAAAAAAAGTCCTCCAAAGAATGAATTGAGGTTCGAGGTTTGTTGGGCCTTGAAGGGGGTGGATGATAAGGCAGGCAGAGGAAACGGATGGAGTTACAGAGGAGGCCCGCCTGGTTTAGTCGGAGACAGGGCACCCCTGGCATTGAGTGGAAGGTCAGAATGGGTCCTGGGGCCTCATGTGCCATGTGGGGCATTTGGAGTTTCTACTTTCCTGGAGCAGCCCCCAGAGGAGGGTTTTGTGGGGTGCAGGGGGGGAAGGGCAGGTGAGCATGAGGGGACCTCCCAGAGGCTCTTTGACCTGAGGTGGGGGTGGGGTGAGGACCCAGCTGAAGACAGATAGGAGGCTTTTGTGGGTAGTCCAGCCCCCGGCTGATAAGGGCCTGCCGGAACTTGGCAGTGATAGCCCGGGACTGAAGAGGCCAGGCTTTTCGGAAGGAACATTTAGGAAGTAAATTGCCGGAAGGGACGGGGGAGAGGAGTGACGCCAGGTTTTTAACAGGGTGGCTGGGTAAATGCTGACACCTTCAGATAGGGACCTCGAGGGAACAGATCTGGAGGGCAGTGAGGAGAGGAGACAGTTCAGTTTAGATATGAATAAGCAGAGATGAGGGCGCTGGAGGGAAGGCAGGCGTGCCGGCTTTGTATGCGGGAGGCCCACAATCAATCCCTGGGCACTGCACGGTTCCCCTGAGCGTTGCTGGAACTGACTGCCAGCAACAGGACAGACTGTGGGCATGTGGCCTATGGCAGCACAGGGACTCACACGTAAAAGGGCCCTTGTGCTTGGCGATGCTCAACTATCCCTATCTTGAAATCCTTAATACTTTTGGACAGGGAATCCTGCATTTTCTTTTTTGCACTGAGCCTCGCAAATTGACAGGTCCTACCCATCACTTGCAGCTAAAGGACTCCTGTTATTCTCCCCTCCCCCAGCCCTACAGAACCATCTTCTGTCCTAATCTCTAAGTCTTGTCCTTTACACTCATCATCGGCAATAGGTATTTTTTTTAGCATAATTGAAGATATTTTGGATCTACTCCCAGCTTGGCACCCTAAAATCATTGCTAATTGATTGTGCAGTGCGGTACAGGGGATCAAACCTGGTGCTCCAGTATGAGCTCCAGGCCTTTGAGCGATGTTTCCAGCCCAAGTGCGATCTTTCCGAACATAGCTCTATGGCCCCAGAGCTTTCTGCTCTGCTCAGAACCTTCAATGACACAGAAGGGTGAAACCCACATTCCCGAAAACTCCAAGGTCCTGGTTCTGGCCGACTGGCCATAGTGTACCTCTAGCCTCGTTTGTCCCTTTCTTTCCCTGCTCCTCAACCCCTACTGTCACCCTAGTCCCAGACTCCAGGCCCATTAAGCCGTCCGTTTCTTAAGCTTGCCCAGCTTTTTGGCTGCCTCCACTTTGGCTAGCCTCCCCCACTCCTAGAAGAATCTTCTACCTTTGCCCACCGGCTCCAGAGATATGGCTGCACCCCCCCTAGTGCACCCACCAGTCCCCAGCCTGTTCACCCTCTTGGGGGTTCTCTTTCCACGCAGTTCCCTCTTCCCCAGACTGATACCTGGGTGTCACCTGTAGCCTGCAGCCTTGAAGGCCCCTGGCCTGACTTGCTCACAACCCTCAGTACCTTGGGAGCCCAGTTGGTGGCCTGGGATTCAGTGCCCGCTGAGATCTGAGCGCCTCTGGTCCTTGTCACAGTGGAAACCTTGGACGAAGAGGCCAGATGGGAGGTTGTGGGCTGTGCATGCAGGAACCCCGGGTTCTAGCCCTGCATGGTCCTCGAAGAACCACAGGGCAGGAACTGAGCCCTGAACAAAGGGTAACTCCCCATCAGCATTGCTGGGTGTGCCCCCCAAACAAAACAAACAAGAGCAGGGGTTCTGAGACCGAAAGGACTGAATTGTGTGAATAATCATGCCTGTCCATGATACCCTCTTACTTTGGATGGGTGCAAGTGTGGATTCAGAGAGGAAAAAAAAAGACTTAGTGTGAGAACCAGGGACGTAACTCAGTGGTAGCATGCTTGCCTGGTGGTGTGAGGCCCTGGGTTTGATCCCTGGCACTGCAATAAAAAAAAAATATTTTTAAAATATGAATTCATTAGGCAGAATCTTTCTTAACCCACTGCTAGTTTTTCAGAGTAGAACAAAACTGTTAGGTTTCTTGCTTTTTTTCTAGCTGGTTGTTGTGATCTTGAGTCCTAACTCTTTGGAGGGTCAGGGGTGCTTTTTTTAAAAAAAGAATGTTGTAGGTCTGGGCCTGGGAAATAACTTGAAGGGGTAGTCTGCATGCTTTGTATGTGGGAGTCCTGGGTTCAACCCCCAGCACCCCGTGGTCCTTGGAGCACTGCCAGGAGTGACCTCCAAGCATCGCTCTGGGACTAGCACCTGAGCACTCTGGGGTGTGGCCCTAAAACCAAAACCAACCAACCAACCAACCAAGGGAACAAACAGGCTTTGTGGATCTGTGTCTGGAGAAACTGGACACTTAGCAGTTTCCCGTGTCAGGGTCTTGGGGATTCCTGTGTCTCGTGTACTCAGAGCTCACGGCAGCCTGAATAGATGCTTCTGGAATTTCTCCTCTATCCAGTTTCACTCTCCACCAAGACATCCACAGCAGATTAGGGGGTCCAGGTAGCCTGTGGGGGTAGATCAGAGAGTGCCCACGGAGACCAGAGCAATTTGAAGCCAGCCTGAGGGCACTCTGCCCACCCACTGCTTTTTGCTCCTTCTCCTTACTTCCTCTTTTTTTTTTTTTTTTTGTGATCATGAAAGTATTGCCTGTTCATTGTTGAAAAGGTAGAAAAGGCGAAGAGCCTTAAAAAAAAAAAAAAAACCACTGATTTCTCTGGTTCAAGATGTCAAATGAAGGTGGCTGTAATCAGGTAGGATGGGATCTCTGCCCTCCATCTCAGATAAAGGAAAGTTCTGGACTCTGACCCTAACAGAGTCCAGAGAGGAACCTAACAGCCAGATTCCTATCCAGTCTCTGCCATTACCAGTTTTTAATTCACTTACTTAATACTTAGAAATGCCTTTTATTTTATTTTTTACTTTTGGGGTCACTCCTGGTGGAACTCAGGGGTCACTCCTGGTTCTGCGGTCAGTAATTACTCCTGGTGGTACACGGTGGTGCATAGGTGGACCATATGGGATGCTGGGAATCGAACCCGGATGCAGGACAAATGCTCTCCCCACTGTGCTGTCACTCTGGCCCCGTTGCCTTTTATTTTAAAGAGGCATTTCTCATTCCCATGTCCCTTGTCCCCCAGGTTGTAGAATGGAGCAAACGGAGTGCAGGGGCACACTCACTGTGGGACTATGGAAAACCCCTTTCAGAGTCACAGTTTCCTCTTTTATAAAATGAGACACTAGAACTTATCGGCTGATAGTGTGTGGTCGTGACAAGACTATGTATAAAGCGGAATTTCATGATGCAATTACCAGGTATTTTTGCATGTTGGGTGTTGCTGATAGCATTATCCATCAGCAAAGCCATTCTCTCATGTTCTAGGTCAAACACATTGTTTCCTCTTCTGTAAAATGGGAGTGAAAATAGGATTTGGCTCATAGGTTACTCAGTTATTCAGTGAGACATAGAAAGTACTTAGAACAGTGCCTTATGTATATTAAGAACTCAATAAATGTTAACTGGTGGAACAGACTGTGTAGTACTTGTTCCAGCCAAGAAAAGACTGTTTTCTAATGGCACAGGAATAAAAAAAAAAAAAAAAAAGATGGGGGTGGGCATGGCAGGGAAGAGGGAGTTACTTGCTGTCCAATTCAGCTGGCAAAGAAAGAATCATTAGAAGTGTATGAATGTGTTCTTCCGAAGGTCTACTGAGTACAGGGGGCTATTTAAAGAGCAAAAAATTTCCAGAACCGCTGACAGTAAGGCCCACACAATAATCAGTGCAAAATTGGGTGGTTTTGATACTGAGAGCAGGAGAAATTTTTACAGAAGAGAGATCGATAAAGACTGGAGTGGGAGAGCGGGCGATTCTGGAGGAGGGTGGCAGGCGTCATCAATCGGCCTGGCAGTTGGGAAACCAAAGGCCTTGGAGGGGGACGGTCAGAGGTTCCGGTCCTGGTCAGCCACATGCTGAATTTGTGACCTTGAGCAAATTACTTCATCACGTCTTTGTGCCACAAGGCTCTCATCTGGAGGGGGAAAAAAAAGAGGATAATAATAGTACCTGCCTGGTTGGTTAGTGAGATGTCTAATGAAGTACCTACGCATGGAATGCCCTTCTCTTCGTGACTGGAGTCTCCTAGGGCTCCGTGTGAGGCAGCCAGTATGTTGCTTGATGAAAAGTCAGGGGTAGCACGGAAGCAAGGAGTCTTGGCAGTAAGGGGTGATGATTCTACCTTGAACTGTTCCGGAATGGGAGACATTTTTCAAGGAGGCTGGGAAAGCCAACCAGCATATCCTGGGGTGAGGGTGGGGGCTGATGGATACCGGGCCCGATTCGGGTATGTCCCTGAACCCTTACAGCCATTTTGCCCCCAGGGTTTGGAAGCCTGTCTCCCCCGAAATGCTAAACCTCAAGAATCCAGAGTGAGACTGGACACAAGATTTCACTGCAACTCCGACCTGCTGTGTGGGCCCCACAGAGTTATCCCCACCTGCGTTGGCCTGTCTTTGCTCCTCTCCAAAGTGGGGTTGGTTGCAGCAGCCGTCTCAAACCCGGTGGGGCCCCATGTCTTGGGAGCCTGTGAAGATGCAGATTTAGCCAAAGTCTGAGCATTTGCATTTCTAACCAGCTCTGTGACAGTCTGCGTAAGCAAGGTGTTACAATGTGTACCTTCTTGATGTGTTGGGTTGGATAATAAATACATCCCAAACCTTTCCACAGGGCTGGCTTGAGATGCTCAGTGGTCAGTCTTAGAGCTCTGTGGTCAGTCCTGGAGCAAGCGGGATGCACGAAATAGGGGCGGGTTGAGGGGCAACACACACAGACAGAGCAGAGGATGATGAGACAATCCTCAGGGATTGGAGAGGGCGTGCTCTAAGAGTTAGGATACCCAGGACTGAGTTCTAATTGGTATTTATTTCGGGTTGGGGACCACACCCAGAGGTGCTCAGGGGCTACTCCTGACTCTGTGCTCAGGGATTAATCCTGATGGTGCTGGGGCACCATACACAGTGTCAAAGATCCAACTGGAGTCGGCCTGCAAAAGGCGAGCACCTGAACTCCCTTCCTATTTCTCTGACCTTTGAGTCCTAGCTTTGAAACTCATGCATGCCTAGCTGGATGTGTCTGGGCAATCTCTTGACCTTTGTGAACCTCACATTTTCTTTACCTAAGGACAGTTGAGTTAGTTGGTGTCTAAGAGTTCGCTCAGCTTTGAATCAGTGAAACTTGAGGCCGGTGACACTCTACCGCCCCCATATTACCTCAGCAAATATGACCTTGACTATAACCTTGAGCCACATCTGTTGTGGGGATAAGCCTGCTCTAAACTCACCTTGACCTCCGAGTGGGAGAAAAACCGGAAAGCCTAGCCTTATGTCCTTTACTTTCCCCCAGCCTCAGGCGACCTCACCCGGGAAGCCCTCAGACCTCAGCACCTCTCTTGGGGTTAGGAGAACAGCCTGGATGCAAGTGAGTTTGCAGCTGGGCCAGAAAAAGGATGTAAAAGGAAGCCTTTTCCACATTCCATCTCACTGTGTCAAGGCACCGGAGGCAAAGGTGAATCATGAGCAAAGTCCTTGTAGGCGTGTGTCACCCCCGCCAGATGCCACCCCCTATCTAATACAGGCCCCTCCAGATTGGGGACTCAACACTGAAAAAGCAGTCAGAGACTTGCCTCTCAGTGGAAGTCATGAGCTTTCTGAGCTGTTCTCACCCAGGCTCCGGGTGAGAACAGCTCAGAAAGATGGAGAGCCTAATAGCCCCCCACTTCTCCGTGGCAGACCCCAACCCTGAACCCACAGGGAGGCCTGGCCTGGAACAGGCGTTTCCAGAGCCCCTGCTGCTTGCCTCTGGCTCTGCAATTCATGAATGACTTCATTCAGTGACTTTTTCCGGACACACAGCGAGAAGTACAGCCCGCAGCACCCCCGGGGGCCGGCCCAGCCCACCATCTTCCTCTGGTGTAACCTTGCAGGGGAGCCCCTGCCCTTCCTGCTTATACTTGATGACTGACATTTTCCTTTCACCCCACTGATTAAGGAGCCAGCTCCTTCCACCCCCTCTAGAGGGGCCTGAGAGATGGGGCAGCAGGTAGCGTGTTTGCCTTGCACACGGCTGGCCCAGGTTTGATCCCTGGCACTCCGAGAGCTCCCAAGAGCGGTTCCTGAGCACAGAGCCAGGAGTAAGCTTTGAGTATTGCTGGGTGTGGCCCCCCAAACAAAATAATGAATGATTTTTAAAAAGGGGGGGGCTGGAGCGATAGCACAGCGGGTAGGGTGTTTGCCTTGCACGCGGCTGACCCGGGTTCGATCCCCAGCATCCCATATGGTTCCCTGAGCACCACAAGGGGTAATTCCTGAGTGCAGAGCCAGGAGTGACCCCTGTGCATCGCCGGGTGTGACCCAAAAAGCAAAAAAACAAAAACAAAAAAACAAAAAACCCTCTCTCTAGTCCCCAGGTTGGCCCTCCCCTGAGTCCAGTGAGCTAATTTGCCCAGTGGATACAGCAGGTGGGGACTCGGGTCCCTGGCGCTACAGGAAACAGCCCTGGAGAAGTGGGGAAGGAAGAGAAGACCAAGCTTCCCCCATGCCCTTTGTGCCACTTGTCTCCCTGTCAGAGACTCCCCCGAGTCATGAATCAGCGTCGGAGGATGGGGAGCCGGGGGGCTTCCGGCAGTCAGATCGGGCTGGCAGAGGGTTTAAGCTGCAAACCAGGTTCACAGCCAAGGAGAACGGCTCTCGGCGGCTCAGGGAGACAGGCTGGGAGGCAGCCAGGGAGGAGGAAGTGGGTGGCAGGGAGGTCCTGGGAGCGGGTGGGAGGTGGGGGAGGCCGGGCTAGAGATGAGCACCTCCTTTGTGCCACCAGGCATTAAGAATATGAAGTTTTAAAATGTTTATTATCCTGTGAGTTAGTGATTCCACTTCTGGGAAATGATCTTAAGGAAAATCTCCAAAATATGGGGGAGGCACAGCTATATTCATAACAGTGTTTATCACGGAGCTATTTATAAGCGGGCACAAATGGAAGCAACCCAGACATTTCTCACAAGAGAATGGTGAGGAAATCAGTATATATCCAGTGGCCACGGACGGTGATGGTCTTTCCAAACACCGCGAGCAGCCTCTAAAATCAATTACCGTAAAATGTTAAGGGAAATGGCACGCTACCGATCATAATAGCTGCCCTTTTTTTTTGAGTGTTATTTCCTAGGCACTGTAGTTTAGTCCATTCAACAACCTAGCCGGGTATAAGCACCTCTGGGGAGACAGATTTGGAGACTGAGGCTTACCAGGTAGTGAGAAGAGCTCTAGGACTCTCACAGAACCACAGCCACATAAGCGAGGAGACCCGCGAGGAAAGTATCAGTGGTGGTTCTTTTTCAGGCAGAGAGGTGAGGCGGGGGTGGGGTGGGGGTGGGGGGTGAGCTCCCTACTCGATTTATTTCTCAAAATGTTCCTTGGGAAGTTGTGCTGCATCTTTCCTAATCTCCTTTTTTTTTTTTTTAATTCCGCTGATCACTCCCCCTTCCCCCACTTCTCAAGAGATCTCAGTGAGCTTATTATAGCATCTCCTCAGGATGCTCTTTCATTCCCTTTGGTGCTCGGAGTGGGGGCTCTGACACGTCCATGGCAGGAATCTGGCTTCATTTACTCACTTGGGTTTTCTGTTGAAGGGCCCCTTTACCTGCCACCCCTCGGGCCGAGGGTTTTGTTGAGAGGAATGAATGGGCTGGAAAGAAAAGCACCTGTCTGTGACGGGGTGCGGCTTTGGCGGTTTGGAGTGGGAAGGATTGCATTCAGGCTGCAGCTAGAAGGGCCCTGCTCAGTAAAATGGCCAGGTGCTGCAAGTCGCACTTCGTTCCTGGTTGCTAGTAACACTGTCTCCACACCCCACATTCCTCCCTGAAGCACTTTCATCAACTGACCCTCCTTGACAGGCTTGGAGTCAGGGTTGGGCCCCCTGTCCCTGATTCGGATAGCCCGCAGCTTCGGTGCACGTACCTCTGGGCAAATCCTCTCCAGGAAGTTGGTGCTTGCAGTTCCTCCAGGATGCGGAATTGCCTGCACTTCTTTCAACAGCTTCCCTAGAAGTCTTTCGTCGCCAATGTAGTTGGAAGAAGAACCGCAGCCAATTCCTTACACCTGCTCGCTGGCCTGCAGTCAGCTTTGTCCCGGCTCCTGGGCCTCTGCTTGACTGGAGATAGAAGATCCCACAACAGTTTCAACGTGGCCTTCTCGGCTCCCCCAGGAAGATTGCTTTTTATAACCTAAACTAAAACAAAAGGGCTGGAGCGATAGCACAGTGGTTGGGCGTTTGCCTTTCCGCGGCCGACCCGAGTTCGATTCCTCCGCCCCTCTTGGAGAGCCCGGCAAGCTACCGAGAGTATCGAGCCCGAGCGGCAAAGCCTGGCAAGCTACCCGTGTGTATTGGATATGCCAAAAACAGTAACAATAAGTCTCTCAATGAAAGACGTTACTGGTGCCTGCTCGAACAAATCGATGAGCAACGGGATGACAGTGACAGTGAAACTAAAACAAAAACAAAACTCCCTAAGACCCCCCCCCCCACAACAACCACAACAGAAGCAGCAATAACAATGCCCCTTCTCAGCCTTTTTTTTTTGTTTCTTGTTTTGTGCTTTTTTTTTGGGGGGGGGCACACACATGGTGGTGCTCAGGGCTTTGCTCCTGGCTCTGTGCTTGGAGCTCAGAGGAGGTGGTGCTAGGGATTGAACCTGGGTCAGCCTTGCCTCACCCCTGTACTCTCACCCTGGCCCCTAAGCTTTCTTGTTTTGTTTCAGCACTGCATGCTGCAGTGTCGGGAGTGAGGGGCAACCCCTGGCACAGGGCTGGGTGGTCACTCCCAGCAGTGCTCAGGGGACCACGCAGTGCCAGGGATCGAAACCAGGCCAACAGAGCCATGTATCCGGCTCCCAAGGGCCTGCTCTTTCATCACCATGCTTTTGCTTCTTTTCCAAGGACAGAGTAATGACATTAAATGCAGTGACCTGTGCATGGAAAGGTTCCCTGCTGCCGATGGGGGATTCTGGAGGTGCACAGCTGTGCCCATGAAACTTGTCAAAGCGCTGTGAGAGGAAGGAAGAGGCAGGATGGGCTGCTTAGGAGCTAGCTTGGAGTCCCCTTCCCCTACCTAGTCTCACAAGAGGGGCAGGGGAGGAATGCAGGGGAGAGGATAAAATTTAAAAGCCAGCAGTTCCCCCATCCTGCCCCTTGCTCCACTTCACATAGCCCCTGAGAGGGCTGGAGAAGGGACACAGGTTGGTCCAGTCTCTGATCCCAGCGTTTCTGGGACAGGAAGGAATTAGAGCCGTCCAGTCATCCTCTTCTCTGAATATTACTGAGTGCTTGCTGTGGGTGAAGTCACAGTTCTCGGCCCTAGGATATGGCTGTGGACGGAGAAGACCAAAACAAAGCATCAAAGAAAAACCTCATAATCAGAGAGCCCGAATCCTCAAGGAGGTGGACAGACACTAAACAAGATGAGCAAGACTTGTGGCATGCGGAATAGTGATAAAAGGTGGGGAGGAGGCTAGCCCGGAAGGGCTTTAGGGATTACGGGGAAGGGGTTGCAGTTTTAAGTAGGGAGGGTCGCAGGGACCAGATAACCTTTGAGTAAAGACCTGGGCAAGGGATCTCACTCCCCTCCCCTCCCTGGGAGGATGTTCTTGAATAAAGACCCAGGAGTTTCAGGGCGTAAGACAGGAAGCCCTCCAGGCAGAGGGGGAAACCAGTGCAAAGACTTGGAGGCCGAGGCAGGAGATTCTCCCCGCAGGGCAGCGGATGCAGGGAGCTGAGGGCAAGGGGGCCCTGGGGGTGTTTCTGTACCTTTCCGCTTTTCTTTGGCAGTTTCTGGAAGAGTCTTTGTAAGTTGCAGTAGAGTCTGGCAATGCTGTTCCACGTCCCGCAGTACTTGGGGCAACTTTCCTCTCCCTTTAAAGAATTATTCAACCCAAATGTCAGTAGTGCCAAGACTGACTGGTGGGGACCTCGGAAGAGCCGCAGGGAGGAGATGATTCCAAGAATTAACAAGAGGAGGATGGGGGCGGGCAGGAGAGCCAGCCTTGCAGATGCATGAGCAGGGCAGCTCTTAGTCAAATGGAGAGCCACCATGTAGCCGAGAATGGGACTGTGGACTCCGTGCTGGTGCTGGCTTCCTAGGGGACCACATCCCGGGGCTGGAAAATGGAAGACGGGTCACTTCCAGCCCTTCATAAGACTCCACCTGCAGTTAAATCCCTGCTTTGTTAGGAAGTGGTTGATCTTTATTGAGTGAGAAAGGCCCGGCCTGACTTAGTTACTGGGACCATGGCCAAAGGCTGGCTACAGTGTGAGGCTGGTGCTTGGATGTAAAAATCTTGTGTTCTTGGGGCTGGAGTGATAGCACGGCGGGTAGGGCATTTGCCTTGCACGCGGCCAACCTGGGTCCATTCCCAGCATCCCATATGGTCCCCTGAGCACCGCCAGGAGTAATTCCTGAGTGCAGAGCCAGGAGTGACCCCTGTGCATCGCCGGTTGTGACCCAAAAAAGCAAAACAAACAAACATGTGTTCTACATTTTTTTTTTTTGAGGTGGTGATGGGCACTTACTACAGTGCTCGGGAGCTCCTCGTGGCTTAGCGCTCCTTGCTCAGGAGGCCATTTGCTAGCAGGGGATCGGATGGAAGCAAGCCAGCATCATGCGAGGCAAGTGTCTAAACTCCTGTTCTACCTCTTCAGTCCACCAGGAATTTTTTTTTTTCCCACTAGGAATTTGGTTTTGTTATTTGAGCCACACCATTTCAGTGCTCAGGGCTCACTCCTGGCTCTGTGTAGGTGGTACCAGGGATTGAACCTGGGCCAGCTGCATGCAAGGCAAGCACACTATTCACTGTCCTGTCTCTTTAGCCCCACCGCTAGGAATGTTTAATGGAATGAAGGAGGAGGAGGGACGGGAAGGAAGATTAACCCACAGTTTTATGACCGCAACACTGATGCAGCCCCTGGTGAGTGTGCTGTTTGCTGGGAGTCCAAAAGGGAGGTGTGCAGGAACACGGTGTACCAGGGAGGGGCCTCAGACTGGAAGATGATGAATCCATCCACCCTGTACTACGGTGAGGTGGGAATGAAAGAGGCATGGTCGCTGGGAGAGAGGACGCATCTCAGCCTGGGATCTGAACAGGATAGACCCTGGAAGAAAAGGAGCACAGGAGGTCCAATGGTGGGGGAGAGGCAGCCGAAACAGAGGACGGAGTGAGCCGGCTTTTCCTGAACACAACTCTGGGATTTGGGATATCACCCTTGTAGATTCTCATTTCGAAGCTCTCTTTGGGTCCAGGATTCTTCTCTTTACTCAGCCCCCAGGGGGCTGTAAGTCAGGCATTTCCCTGGCCTCATCTAGAAAGACCAGCCCCAGGAAATGAAGGATTCCAGCCTTCATGGTGCCGCCCAGAGAAAGGTATCCAACACTGCTACTTTGAAAGGCAAATACCGGAGGCCACCAGCCTGCTGATATGGCCACACTGATGACAAAAGGGGACAAGGGTGTTGCTTGTTTAAGGGCATCCCAGTGACCTATCTACTGATTTTGATAATAATGGGTCACCAGCTTTTTATTGAGCACTTACTGGGTGCAGGCTCTATGCTGAACACTTTCCATTTTGTTTTGTCCTACAAGACTCATAACAATCCAAGGACATTGAATTCTTTTTTTTTTTTAATGTTTTTTACTTTTTGGGTCACACCCAGTAATGCACAGGGTTACTCTGGGCTCTGCACTCAGGAATGGCTCCTGGCGGTGCCTGGGGGACCCTATGGGATGCTGGGAATTGAACCTGGGTCAGCCTCTTGCAAGGCAAATGCCCTACCTGCTCTGCTATCTCTCCAGCCCCACATTGAATTCTTAGGAGGAAATGAGCCATGTTATCTGTAGGACCAGGTCAGGGAGGGGAAGAAGAGGACAGAGGCCACGCACGGCCCCAGCCACTGGACTATCTCTCAGCTTGACCTTTGAGCAATGAGGATAGAAGTGTGGGGTCTGCTGAGACATGGACATTTCTGTCAGCGGATTTCCATGTCAATTTACAATATCTGTAAATATAGCACAAAACTATTAATGTATATTCTTTACTGTTTTTTATATTCCTTACCGTTTTTTAATTTAATTATAGTTTGGGTCACCTTTTCTTGTTTGTTTTGGGGCCACGTCCAGCAATATCCAGGGGTTACTCCTGGCTCTGTGCTCTGGAATTACTCCTGGCAGTGCTCAGGGGACTGTACGGGATGCTGGGACTGATTCTGATTGGCTGTGTGTAAGACAAGCATCCTACCTGCTGTACTATCTCTCTGGCCTCCGGGTCACCTTTTTACAACAACGTTAACACTTATAAGATAACTGTAATGTACCCAGTTATATTCTCTCACCACCACCACCTAAGTGCCCATTTGGGCGCTGTGGTTTATACACCTGCCAATGGTTTGGTTTCATGCATGAAGCATTTCAGCACTGCACCCTTCACCAGAGTGTTCACTGCTCTCCAGTGTTTACTGCCCCCTCCCCTGATAATGTTTTACTCTTTATTGTAAGAATATACAAAATATGTCTTAATGAATTGTTTAGTTTGAAGGCTACAAATAGTTAAGGGTTTTCTTGGGTGGGGGTGGGGTGGGGAGCGGTTTGAGCCCATCAGTGCTCAGAGGTTATACCTGGCTTTGTGCTCAGGAATCACTGCTGGCGGGCTTGGGCCACCACATGGGGTGCTGGGGATCGAACCTGGGTTGGCTGCATGCAAAGCAACCTCCTTACCCGCTGTACTATCTCCTCTGGCCCGGAAATCGTTAAGTTTGGGGGCAGGGGCAATCAATAGTTTTCCTCAGGTCTTTGTGTCAGGAATGGCATCCCTAATCCCCAATGTTATTAGAAGGTCAATTGTATTTTCTACCTAAAACAGCAATAATGCCTTCCCTGTATTGATCCCTCCTCCTTTGTCTGAGTTAAGCATTTAATCCCTGTAACAACCCCATCACTTAGGTTTATTATTTTCAAATAACAGAGACGGATACTGAAGCTTAAGAGGATACAACACAGAGAAGTGATTGGAATTAGATGCCAGAACAAGGACTTTTCTTGAAATAACATTATTAATAATTACTACTGCCTCTCTGTACTGTCTCCCCATCCCTACACTTTCCCTTTAGACCCCAATCAAGTAAACTGTTGGAACAGTGCCTGGTACACCAGGGAGAAAATTCAAGTCTTCAAGATACCTGGTTTTAAGTAATTTCAAAAATAAGGAAAGGAGTGCCAACAAGGCCTCTTACAGGAAGCCCTCCCTGGTTACTCTAGTCCACAGAGCTCTAAGCTTTCTCTCCCACCCTTGTAATGGGTTTTATTTATTTGTAAGCGGTGGCCTACGGTGCAATGGGTGGTGCATTGGACTTCTAGTGTTATTTACTTGTGAGCAGACCTTAAAGAAACCATTGTTATTTCACATGTATACATTTATACTTGTAGCTCCTCGAGGAAAAGAGATTTTGGAGTTTTCACTGCTGGATCTTGAGTACCTAGAAAGGTTCTGACACTTGACAGAAGCAAAAATGTTGTTGCTTGGCAAGAGCATGAGCACTGCAACTAAGTGTGTGATCCTGGACACTGTAACAATGACAACAAAAGTGTGTGTGTGTGTGTGTGTGTGTGTTGCTTGGATAAATGTATCATTCTTGCAATCAGCAGGGACTAGGGTTGGTGGACCAGACCCTATTCTGGCTCCTAGGGATGCAGAAGTGACCCCAGTAACTTTTGTCTTTTCAGCTTAAGGAGGAGGCAGACATGTGCCTGTTCACCCCACATTTTAGTACATGCCCCCAAAGAAAGGAGGTGGCTGTTATTGGGGGGCCAGACACAGAGATCGCTGTGGAGTCCTGGTGGAACTCGAAACTGTAGGCCTGGGGTGAATGTAGGGATAATAGGAGCACTGGTTCTGGAGTTGGACTGTCTGGGCTGAATCCTCCATCACATGCACTCACTTCTGTGACCTTACACCAGCTATGTAGAGATTCTGATCTCACTGGATCCAGCCTAGCTAAGAACCTACTTTACAAAGAAAGGTCTGTTAGATTATGATGATGATGATGATGATGATGATGATGATGATTGCTACTATTAGTTGCTATTATTATTGTATTATTACTATTGAGTGCAGGGATTGAACTCAGGGCCTCATGCTGCGAAGTCTGACCCCTACCACTGTCCTATATCCCAGGCACCTGTATCTTATTTATTTTGCCATCATTCCATGGTTTACTATAGATGGTCCTCAGAACAGGCCTTGGAAAACTGGCTTGTAGGGAAAGATGTCATGTTCATCAACAGATTGGCGTGACAGGTGTGTCTTTGTAACATTTTGAAGAATGGAATAATAAACTATCGTTTAGGGCTAGATATTTGGATATTATAGTTTTGTTTTAGTTCTGGGGTCACTTCCAGTGGTACAAAGCATGCAGCCAGCTCACTGAGCTGTCTCCCCAGCCTGACCTTTTGACATCAGACCATCCTGTAGCTGCATGAAGAAAGCTTCAGGATGGTTGACCAGAGAGGATATCCAACAGGCCGGGACTTTGTGGGCTTGCCAGGATGTATCCCAAGGGCTGAAGGAGCCACCCCAAAGCTGGACCTGCAGGGTGACTCTCTGCAAATGTTTCGTCCCAGTGATGGACATAGGAGTTGAGCTCCGGCTGATTAGGTTCAGTCCCACAGGGGTTCTTATGAACTATGTGAGCCCCAAGGAGGGGCATGTTGTCGTGGTGACTCAGGAGGCAGTGGGCAGCTTTAGTGCCTCCGTGGCTTGACTTGAACTAGGCCTTTACAACCAGGACCTGTGGCCGTAAGGCTGGAGTGTGAGGGAGTCTGTGTTACGGAATCATGGCTGCCATCATGACAAGAACTGATAGAGAATCTCATGCCAACCATCCCCTTTCTCCCCTGAGCCTCACAGTTTTTGCTCAGGTACTACAACTATATATATATATATATATATATATATATATATATATATATATATATATATATATATATATATATATTTGGGGGCCACCCCCAGCAGTACTCCAGGCTTACTCCTGGCTCTGCACTCAGGGCTCACTCCTGGCAGTGCGTAGGGAACCATACATATGGAGTTCCCTAAGGGGGTCCACACGGAGTTCCCGGGAACAAACCCAGATTGGTTGTATGCAAGGCAAGCAGCTGACCCACTGTGCCATCACTCTGGTCCCTACAATCCTATTTTAAACATTTTATCACGTAGACCTCAGACTCGGAGAGTCAAACAGGTTGCCTAGGTCGTGTACTGACTGATTGGTGCTGGGGAGAGGACCCGGGCCTTGTGCGTTCCAGGCACGTGCTCTGTCACTGAGTTGCCATCCCAGTGTCTAGGTTACTTCTGTGTAAAGGGGCCAAACAGGGATAGGAACCCAGGGCCCGTTCTAGGGCCCTGTGCTCATAATGAAAAGATAGCAGTGTGGGTTTGAAATAGTTGGCTCCGATGCCTCAGCCCCTGCCTTCTGTAATGCAGGACACCGTGGACCGGGAGGTCCCGCTGTCCCTCGCCCGTGAGAATGGCCCCCACACTGTGGGCTGCGGCGCTGGCGCAGAGCTGAGTGTGGGACTGCTGAGGTTCAGGCCTGGGGGTGTGAGCCAGAGCAGCCCAGCTGGAAACCATCCTTCCGACAAGAAGGAAGAGTTCCTAGCTCAGCGCTGCGTTCTGTTCCCACCGGCCTCCAGCCTGCCCCCTCCACAGCCCCAGACATCCGCTTGAGTCAGCCCAGGGCCTGTGTGGGGGCGTCCTCGGGGCTTCTGCAACCCACAGGCTCTGTCTCCTGTGCACCTATTTTCCATTTTCAGGGACTCCCCTCCCTTCAGGGTTTATTTTCATACCCTGGGGCCCACAAAATAATGAAAATCACTAATTGGGGGGCTGGGACGATAGCACAGCGGGTAGGGCGTTTGCTCTGCACGCGGCTGACCGGGGTTCAATTCCTCCGTCCCTCTTGGAGAGCTGGGCAAGCTACTGAGAGTAGCTTGCCCACATGGCAGAGCCTGGCAAGCTACCCTTGGTGTATTCAATATGCCAAAAACAGTAACAACAAGTCTCACAATGGAGACGTTACTGGTGCCCGCTTGAAAAAATCAACGAGTAATGGGATGACAGTGACAGTGATACAGTGACTAGTTGAGGGGCCGGGTGGGTAGGGGGGGAGGCACCAGAATCCGTTTCTGCATTTCAACCTTCTCTTTAGCATGCAGACTCCTGCCCAGGGCTCCCTTCTCTCTTCAAGGCTTGACGTTCTGCTTTGCCTTTGGTCCACTTGCTTAGGTCCGTCTCTCCCAAAGAGGCTCTGGACCATTCCCATCCCCGGAGCTCCTAGCTTTGCTTTGCTGTTCGAGTCCCAGGATCTCCTCCTCGGAAGGTTTCCTCCTCTCTCTGGGGAATCCACTTCTTTAGCTCCCTGAAATTAGACAGGGAGCTAAGCGCCCTTCTCCTGGCACTGTGATTGGCTAAGACCGAGCATGTGACCCAAACGGGGCCAATCCGAACCCTTGCCTGGGATTTTGTTTCTGGAGCCCGGAAGAGAAAAACCACGCTCTTCTCTGCTTTGGCTTGGCTCTGTCGGCCTGGTGCAGCCTCTGTTGCTTCTCTTCTCCTCTTCTCCCTGCAAACTGGAAGTTGCGGGCCTGGAGGAGGAGGAAAGGCGTCAACCTGGGAGATGCCAAGCGTGAGGAAGTGAGCGAAAGGCTCCTTACCTACTGGCGTCCCCGGCCCCCCACTCCGTGAGCGCGCCAGACCGACCGACTTGTTATTTACTTAGTTCTTACTTTTGCTTGAACAAGTTTGAATTTGGTTTCGGTCACTTGTAAGTGAGAGTCCAGACGAGTAGAGTCATTCACAAGGTTTTTGTCTTCGGGGTGATGTATAAAATGCCTTTTGTTTTTTTGAGGTCTGTGCTTCTCTGCCTTACGCAAATGGAAATCTCGGTCAGAGCAGTGGCTCCTTCATCGAGGGGCAGAAGGTTCCCAGGGGCAGGTGCTTGGGATTGAACAGGCAAAGTAGCACTCCAGCCCATGAGGCCATCTCTCTCACCCTCGGCAGTTCTGTCTTTCAAAGAGTTTATATAACAAATAATACAAAATAAATGATTTTGGTTCTGCTTTGGGGGCAGGGGTTGGGGTTCGGGATGGAAATTTCCGAAATATGGTGGTGGGAGGGCGTAATGGTGGTGGGATTGGTTTTTGAATATTAAATATAACCAAATATTGTGAACTACTTTATAAAAATAACATTAAAAAGTTAAAATATATTTTTAAAATTTTTGTTGTTTTTTATGGTGCACAGAGGTTACTCCTGGCTCTGCACTCAGGAATTACTCCTGGTGGTGCTCAGGGAACCATATGGGATGCTGGGAATCGAACCTGGGTCAGCTGCGTGCAAGGCAAACACCCTACCTGCTGTGCTATTGCTCCAGCCCCAATATATTTAAATTAAAATTTTTTAAAAAATATTTTTAATTTAAAAAATTTTTTTAATTGAGTCACTATGAGATACAGCATTATGAAATTGTTCATGATTGTGTTTCAGTCATAAAATGTTCCAACATCAATCCCTCCACCAGTGTGATTTCCCAGACCAGTGTCCCCAGTTTCCCTCCCAACCCCTTCAAACCCAAGCCCCCCGACCCCAGCCTGCCTTTATGTCAAGCACCTCTCTCTCTCTCTCTCTTTCTCTCTCTCTCTTTCTCTCTCTTTCTTTCTTTCTCTCTCTCTCTCTCTCTCTCTCTCTCTCTCTCTCTCTCTCTCTCTCTCTCTCCCCCCCTCTTTCTCTCTCTCTCATTTTAGGTATTACGGTTTGCAATACAGATGCTGAAAGGTTATCATGTATATCCTTTTACCTGCTTTTAAGATTCAGTTCTTGTCCAGAGTGATTATAAAATATACTTTTGATTTAAAAGAACTCAGTGCAGTTAACCAGGCATGATGGTAAAAGGGACACTGGTAATATATGTGACCCAAGAACTAGAACATGACAGGGACTTTTGACATTACCGGTAGATCCTTTCCTGTCTCATACCTGTCCGCCCCCAGAGGGAAACAGGGAAACTAGAAGTTGTGCTTAGTTGTCCCTCACACTAAACAAAATTTAAGATGTATTTGTATGATTTCCTTAGAAAATGTTGTTTCAGGGTGGGAGAGAGTACAGTTAGGGCATATATGTCTAGCGTGTCTCCAGTTGAGGTTCAATCCCCAGCACTCCATGGTCCCTGAGTACCACCAGCTGTCGCCCTGCAGGCCTCCTCCACCTCTTCCTCTCCCTCCCACCCTCCCTTCTGGAGCCCGCATCTTCCTGCTGTGCAACCACCCAACCTCATTAAGGTGGGAAGAAAGGAAACTTGGAACTTTTTCCCTAGATGTCAACATCCACTCTTATCTCTGCTCCTCAATTCCATACTCCTCCAGCCAGTGACCTACTTCCCATACCCTAATATGGCTCATTGACACCCACATCCGGGCCTCCGGCTGGCGCGGGCAGGAGTACAGAAGACACAGACTAGATCCTTCGTGGAGTGGTTTCTAGAACTGATCTTCACTTGGTCTCTTTTCACCTCTAATCTGAGTCCTCTCTTCCCAAATCATTTTTGTCAGAGCCTGAGTATCTGTGGAAGCATCCACTGCCTGGGTTGGCTCATCTGAAGTTCCCCACTGTGGTTCCTGCCCTTTCTGTTGGTCGTAGTAAGTACCGGAGCACTGCTCTGTCCCGGGGCAGGTGAATGGCACGCTCCCATCTGCAGAGTCGGGTGGGAACATCACCGGCCACTGCAGATGGGCTTGCACTCAGCGTGGACAAATGGTCAGGTGTCAAGAGATTGGCAAAGGGACGTTTGGACACTGCCTTGTGTTGAAATTGTGAAGGGAATGCGCTCAGGGTCACCTGGGAGTGTGGGTGGGAAATGAATTGGCCCAAAGAGCAATCTGTCAATATTTATTCAGACAGAAAATATGTAATTATCCTTTGAGCTCAAAATTCCACTTCTAGGAATTTATCCAACAGAAACAGCAAAGACCTACATATGAAGATGCTTGTTTGTAGTAGCCCAGACCTAGAAACCAACTAAATATCTATTTTCCCATATGGTAGAGTGGTATACTCTGCATCTACTGAAAAAAAAAAAAGACGGAAATAGGGATGCATGGGCTAATATGAAACAATCTCCAAGAGCTATTATTTCATGATGAAAAGAACAAAATAGTAGACTGTGCTGTTTCTGTGTTTGAAAGCAGAATATTGGGCAGGGGGAGGACCCAGAGGGCTGGTATGCATGCTTTCTTTTGCGTGCAGGAGCCCTGGGTGAGATCCTCAAACTGTACAATCCTTAAGCATCATCAGGGTGGTACTCCTGCACCTCCCACTAAAGCCACCCCCCACTAAAGCTCACCTAGGATATTATGCATGTGTGTGTGTATGCTGAGAAAATTTTTGAAAAAATAAAAAGTGAATATGGGCGGGCGGAGGGGTGGGAGGTATACTGGTTTTTTTTTGTTTTTTGTTTTTTTATTTTTTGGTGGTGGAATATGGGCACTGGTGAAAGGATGGGTGTTTGAGCATTGTATAACTGAGACACAAGCCTGAGAACTTTGTAACTTTCCACATGGTGATTCAATAAAATAAATTTAAAAAAAAAGTGAACAGATAACTTCCCTCCCCTCACCTCTCTCCCCTCCCCCCTCCACTTACCTCCCCTCTCCTCTCTTCTCTCCTTTTTTTGTTTTGGGGCTCAGAGGTCACTGCTGGCAGGGTTGGGGGAGCATATGGGGTGCTGGGGTTGAACTCAGGTGAGCTGTGTTCAAGGCAGGCACCCTATCCACTGTACTATTACCCTACTCTAACAGCATTATTTTCTAAGGGAGAAGAATAGAATGGAAGGACAGTTATTTTTCTCCATGTTCTTGCATGCTGGAACTTTTAAAATCATGTCTATGTACAATTTAAACAAACTTTTGAAATAAAGAGCTGGAGAGATAGCTCAAAAGACTGGAATGATTGTTTCACATGAGGGAGGCCCTAGGTTCGATCTCTGGCACCGCTTGGTCCCTGAGCACCAGTCGCAGAAGCTCATAAATACAGCAGGTTAGGACCTGAACCTCCCCCACCCACAAAAAAGAATTGTTTTTGATATATGAAAACAAAGGCTGAGAATGTGGCCTAGCGATAGAACTTATGTGTGTGATCCCCAGAACTGTAAAATAGAAAAAAAAAGTTTGGAACATTGTATGACTGAAATCCTATAATAAAAAACTTTGCAAATGTGTATATCACTGTGATTCAATTAAAAAAATAAATGCAAAAAAATTAAATAACAAAAGAAAAATGAATATAAGTTGAGCTGGAGAGATAGTATGGTGTGTAGGCTGCTTGCTTGCACATAGCTGACCTGCGGTGCCACATATGGTCCCCCCAGCACTGCTGTGAGTGATCCCTGAGCGTAGACCAAGGAGCAAGTCCTGAGCACCGCCTAGTGTGGCCCACCCTTCCTACCCCCTGAAAGAAAAAAAAAAAAATAATGACCCTTATTTTTTTCTCAGGGTCAGTGAGATAACTCACTGGGCTGAAAACTCATGTTTTGTATATAGTTTGGATCAAATTCCAATTTGATCCCTGGAATCGCATTGATTTCCACCAGGAGTGACCCCTGAGAACTGTGGGCGTGTCCCCTCCCCCCTCCAAAAAAAAAAAAGAGTATTAATGTTTTCTGTTGCAACTATTTTTAGGATTTTGTTTCTGGGACACACAGATGTCACAGATTGACCTGACCGTGACATTTCAAGAATGGAACTATACATTCATGCATGTTAGAGAACCAAAAGAAGGATGTGGAATCCCCAGGTTTGTTCCCCAGCCTCCCTCCCCAGGGCTGCTGACCTTCAGTGACCTTAAACCTAAGAAAGGCGGTCTCCCCAATTCCTTATCATGACCAGCCAGCCTCTAGCCCTGCCCCCACCCGCACCCCTTTCTCCTCAGGCCGCCAGCTGTGTTGGGTTTTTCTTGATTCTTGCCTGATCCAGTTCTCAGTGCTTTGCGGCTGCTCTGAGTGTCCAAGTATTTGCCTGGTGTTTCCTCCATCTCTACAGTGGTGCAGGCGCCCCAGAGTCCTCCCTTCAATCTGTTCTGCCAAAGGAATCTTGCTAGACCACGAGTCAGAATGATCACTGACCTGCTTAAAACCCTTCTGGCTTCCCACTGACATTGGAAAAAATCTAGAAATTCCTTCCATGGCTCCAAAGGATGCCATGATCTGGCCTTATTTCCTGCATGGCCCACACTTCTGTTCCTGTTTACTGGCCTCCCCATTCCCCAAAGAGCACCCAACCTCCCTACCCCAGGGCCTTTGCATAAGTGCCCTCTAGCTGGACCCCTTGTCCCCCAGCATACCTGTGACACATCCTCTAGTGCTGGGCTCAACATCATCCTGCAGAGGGCCTCCCAGACGCCTAAAGATGACACCTCCAGTTGACACCTCCTTCCCTATATGGTGACATCAGTGTACTTAGGTTTCAGCAGAGACCCCATTGATTTGTTGAGGTCTGACGCTTCTCTCTAGCCAGTCCCCATCAAAGATCCCCTGTGCTCAGAAAGGGGCTGGAGCCTGGCCTGGGACCGTGGGGGTGAGCGGAGTGGACGGGGCAGCATTTGGGTGCTCAAGTCCATTGTCTAAACTTACTTGCTGTGTGGCCTTCTGCAGCTGCACAATGAGGCAGGCAGGGGGGACCCGGGCAAAACCGAGGTCCACTGTGAGTAAAGTTTTTTTGTTCTCCTTTCAAGGTCTGTTATTGTAAAGAGGTTGTGCAGAAACGCTTTCTGAAAAATGACTTTCCAGCGGGGGCTGTTTGCTGCCCACCTTCCTGCTCCGAAGCTGCCCTGTGCCGGGGAGCCTGCCCCCCGACAAGGGGGTGGCTTGGAAAAGATCCCAGCGCCCTGGGGAAGAGGCGGGGGGCGGGGGGGCCGTGTGTGTCTGGGGACTGAGTGTGGGAAGCAAGACTGAGGGAGGCAAAAGAAATCAGACCCGAGGGAGTTGGGCCGGGCCAAACCCTTGCCCAAGGTCGGACACACAGTAAGTGCTTGATGAACAGTGAACTCAAGGATTATTGTTATTATTGCCGTACACTTCCAGGAAGGAACCAGGTGGTCGCAAGTTGTGCGTTTGTCACGATTCTCAGCCCATGCTTAGTCCTCACACCAGCCCTTTGGGGAGAATGCTCCCCCCCTTGCCCTCAAGGGAGCTGAGGGAAACCAGGACCTAGAGACTCCCTCAAGTTCACTGCAGAACTGGGGTCCAAGACATTCAGATTCTTTCTGCTAGAATTAAAAAAAAAAAATTTTTTTTTGGCCATGGTTGGTGTTGCTTTGGGTTCAGTCCCAGCAGCACTAGGGGACCGGATGGTGTCAGGGGCTCCTGCATGAAAAGCGTGTGGTCCAGCCCTTTGCTCTCGCACTGGTTCATCTTTCTGCTACCTGGGGGAGGTTTCTGGGCACTTGCCCGGTGTTTCCTTGTGGTTCCCAGCAGTGAAACACCCACTAGGAATGCAAGAGGGAGCAGGGTCTTGAGAAAGGGCACAGCTGCAGAGACCAGACACAGACCCGCCCGCTGAGGAGAGAGAACCTGCCTTGTCCCTAGGCCCTTCCGGTGAGCTGCGAGGTGAAGGGGCTGAAAGTGCAGCTGCCTGGCAGGCCGTGGAGACGGCTGCCCCAAGGAGGTTCCTGCAGGCTGAGGACTCAGTCCTCGGGCCTTTGGGGGCTGGACCTCAGCTCCATCCTTACCCTGGGGGCTGGGACAGGCCCTCAGGATGGGCCTGTCCTCCCGGGCCAGATCGAGCTGTGAGGTTTTCCTCTGAAGCCAGATTCCAAGGAGCCAGTCCCCTCGCATGAAAGCCACACACCAGCAAGGCCTGACTCAGACCTCAGGCCTTCTGCCACCTTACAGATGCCCAGGAGGAGCAACCCCTGTCCTGCCCCTGCTAGTCCGGCAGGACACTCTGTGAGGGCTGGGCAGGACAGGCCTATGGGTGCATATCTCTAGAGCCCTTTGGGAGAAGCGCTTGAAGTCTAGCCCCCCACTCAGGCGGCAGGGAGGGGCCATGTTATTTCTAGAGCTTTCTGGAATGGATTGTTTTGAGGTCAGGTGGGGGTGAGCCGCTGCAGGGGTAGAGGGTGGTCCAGAAAGCGGTGAGAGTGGGATCGTCTAGAGCAGGGTGCCCATGGCCTGAGCAGGTGGCGAAAGCCCGGAAGGAAGAAAAAAAAAAAGGAAGTGAATGAGGTGCGTTTTGATTAAACCAGGGCATTTTCGGCAGCACCACTGCCGGAGCTGGTCCACTTTCAGAACGGAACAGAGGCAGTACTAGAGGGACTTTCAGCTCCGGGAAAGGCCCCTGGGGCCTGCAAGTGACCTTGTCCCCCCCCACTCCCCATCCAACCCGGCCCCCCTGCCTCTTCCCTAGCACCTCCCTCCCCTCCAAGGTTCCGGAGCGGCCACCCACAGAGCAGCCTCAGGGCTGAGTCATAAAGCTGTGGTGCCTGCCAGGGGGCGCGAGGGTGGCAGATGGCTGCATGTGGGCATGAGTAAGGAGGGGAGGGGGGGCCACGGGAGGGGCAGAGACCCTGGGCCCTGCAGGGAGGGATTCTAGGAAGTGACCTGGGAGGTCAGTTGAGCCCCAGGTCTTCCTTCCTGTTTTCCAGGGATGCTGTGCCAGCCAGGGTGGCCGAGTTGGGGTCGAAAGGGACCCTGGGGGACTGGAGTGGGAGGTCCAGGGCTCCGGCCTGTCTCCACTGGGCCTGCTGGTCCGGCCGTGGGAGGCAGAGCCTGGCTGTGTTTATTCAGGCCAGGCACTTCCGGAACAGATGGGTGCCTGTCCGCGCTTCCAGCCAGGAACTGGGTTGAGGTCCTCTCACTGCCAAGTGGCAGGTGACTTGGGGCCTGCGGGGAACGTGTGTTTGTTTTGGCTGTTGATGAGGGGAAATCTCTCCAGGCAGAGAACTGCCGGCACACCTGAGCGAGCACAGCCCCGGCTGCTAGGGGGACACGTGAAGACTCTTGGAGCCCGCAGGGCCCTGCCTCTCCAGTTGCCTGGGGCCGAGCCAGGGGCGAGGGAGAGAGCTGGGGTGCTGGGCGGGGCGGGGTGGGGGCGGGGGGAAGGCATCAGAATCTCCCCGGAAGCCACTGCTGAGTTTGGTGCGTTTCTTTGAGTATATTCTGGTGCGTTTGTTTCCTGGGTCTGCCATGCCGAAGGACACAGATGGGGTTGGCGGGGGCTTAAACGGCAAAAGTAAGTTGTCCTTCGGGGCTGGAGCTGGCAGCCCTCCATCAAGGTGTCTGTAGGGTGGGTCCCTTCTGGAGGTCCTGAGGGGGACTCTGTTCCAGGCCTCCTTCCCCTCACAATTCCCCAGCAGTTGCGTGTGTACATGCACGTGTGTGTATGTGGTGTGTGTTTCTGGCTTGTAAAACTTCCTCACTCTAACGTTCCCACTCTGTGGCCTCTGTGGCCATTTCCTTCTCTTCGTATGCAGACACCAGTCACATGGGATTAAGGGTCCACCCTTAGTCCCCTAGAACTTTATTTTATTTATTAATTGAATCATCATCATTGCAGAGTTGCAAAGATATTTATGATTGAGTTTCAGGCGTATATTGCTCCAACACCAATCTCTTCACGGGTGCTCACTACCCTTTACCAATGTTCCCAGTTCCCTTTCCGCCCCCAGCCGGCCTCTGTGGCAGGCACTTTCCCATCCCACCATCGTCCTAGTGTTCCCTTCCCTGACTGATCCCTCTGCACAACTGCCCGGTGGCCAGCTTCCTCCTGAAGAACTGTTCTCCTGCTCTTGGTTTCTGTCACCATTGAGCATTTGATATTCCCCTTAGAAAGTTTCTTTTTACCCCACATTTGAGAGAGAGATCATTCGGAGTCTATTCCTTGCCCTCTGACTGATCTCACTCAACATGATACTCTCCAGATTCATCATGCTGTAACAAATTATGTGACTTTATCTTTTCTTACTGCTGAGTATATATGGACTGGAGCAATAGCACAGCGGGTAGGGCGTTTGCCCTGCACATGGCCGACCTGGGTTTGATTCCTCCGTCCCTCTTGGAGAGCCCAGAAAGCTACCGAGAATATCCCGACAGCAGAGCCTGGCAAGCTACACATGGCGTATTCTATATGCCAAAAACAGTAATAAGTCTCACAATGGAGATGTTACTGGTGCTCGCTTGAGCAAATCGATGAGCAACAGGACAATAGTGCGACAGTGCTACAGTGACAGTATATATACTGTGTATATATATGTATATATATACACACACACGAAGTATATACACATATATGCATACATACAGCAAATACACATATGTGCATGTATCACTGTATCATTGTCATCCCATTGTTCGTCGATTTATTTGAGCAGGCACCAGTAATGTCTCTATTACACTTAGCCCTGAGATTTTAGCAGCCTCTCCATATTCGTCTTTCCCAATGATTGGAGGCTCTTTTAGGGTCAGGGGAATGAGACCTATTGTTAATGTTTTTGGCATATTGAATACGCCATGGGTAGCTTGCCAGGCTCTGCCGTGCAGGCGGGATACTCTTGGTAGCTTGCCAGGTTCCCCGAGAGATATGTATATATCTTTTACTGTATTTGGGATGTGAATACGCCATGGGGAGCTTGCAAAGCTCTCCCGTGCGGGCAATAGACTCTTGGTAGCTTGTCAGGTTCTCCAAGAGGGAGAACAAGGCTATTAGATGTCCGGGAGTTTGGTCTTACAGTCTCTGAATGTTGGCCGTTGGTGGGATTACACAGTGCCGGGGCAGTTTGTGGGTGTGGCTGCCAAGCTACAGGAAAATGAGGGGTCTGGGTGGAGAAGGCCCAGTCCCAATCCGAGCAGGCTTGGAGATCTCAGCCCCAGGTCCTGCACACCTGGGTTCCTCTGCCAATCCCTTTAAGTGTGAGGCTCGTCCAAACATGTGGAGAGTGGCCTTAAGCATGGCTGTGACTGGGTTCCGGAGATCTTCAACTGTCAAGGCTCTGCTTGGGGTGGGGAGGGAAAGGCAATCCGTCCCCTCTGGGGGGCCCCGGTGAAGACAGCCAGGCACGGGGGGCAAGAGACTCTGCTTTGCTCTCTTCCGAGAGCTTGGTCTTATAGTCTCTATGTGCATGTATATATGTATACATATACATATGTATACATATGTTTGTAGCACTATAGCACTGTTGTCCCGTTGTTTGTCAATTTGCTCAAGCAGGCACCAGTATATATATATATATATATTGTGTATATATATAAACGTATACATATGTGTATATGTATATACATGTGTATATACATATATATGCAGTATATATACTGTATATGGGTATAAATCTATATATGTATGTGTATATATATACATACACATAGATACACCATAGTTTCTTTATACAGTCATCTGTGGGCGTTGGGGTTGTTAGAATCTCATTTTAAATGCATCTGTAGTGACCCTGATTCCAAACTAGGTGACATTCCGAGTCTGGGGAGAACATGGATTCCAGAGGGGTGGGGGCCACTTGGATTGCCTGAAGCCTCATTCCTCATCTTCCATTTCACTGTCCCTCCCTCCCACCCAGGCTTGTGGGGAGGGTGAAGCGCCGTCTCTCCAAGCCCCGGTGATTCCTGAGCTCAGGCCTGAGAGAGAGAAATTGGTTTTGCTTTATGCTTTTTGTCCATTAGGGACAATGAACTTATAAGTGTGGTTCTAAAATCCCCTTGGGGTTTTCAGAGGCCTTGGGAGTCCAAGAGAAAGGCTTGGACTTCGCGTACGATAAATCTTCACAAGCATTCATGCTCTCTCTTGGTGACATGCACTCCCGAAGCCCATCAACACTCAGGTTCCTGGGAGGGCTTTTGGGGACCAAGGAAGCTGCCCTGGAGCCTACGGCAAAGCCTTTTCTTCAGCACCCCAGTGCCTGGGAGTTCAGGCATCGCTGTGTCCTGACAAGAGCTGGGAGAATTTCCTGAAATGCAGCAGACATGTGTCAGCACATGTGTATGTGCCCGTGTGTATGTGCCCGTGTGTGTGTGTGTGTGTGTGTGTGTGTGTGTGTGTGTGTGTGTGCATGTGCTGGGATTAGGCAGACATCCATGGGGGGGGGCGTGTAGAGAGCCCATGAAAGGGGGTACTTTGATGTGGTGTGAAATGCTTTCATGCCGGTAGCTACCAGGCTGGGGACATTGTTGAGAAGCCCAAAGCTTGTGAGTGGACAGAAGAGATGATGTTAACTGGGGATGGGGGCCGGAGCATAGCGCACTCCCTAGCATCCTGTTTAAGTGAAAATACCCAAGTTATATGCTCCTATACGTGTAGAGAGTTCTGGACAGATGCACACCTCAAACCCCCTTTCCCCCAACAGGTGACAGTGGCTGCTTCTGAGAAGAGGTGGAGCATTGGCCTTGGCAGTGACAGAAAGTGACTTCTCAGGCAGAAGAAACCTTGTCCTGCTGAAAAGGCCGCGGGCCCCTGGCATGGAGGGACCCCAGCACAAGTGCCTACTTGCAGAATGACTCTGGCTAAAGGGTCCCAAGCTCTCTCGTGTTCTCCAAAGCTGGAAGCCCCAGGGCCCTTATCCACGGAGCAGTTAGGAGACCCACAGTGAGGCTGGTGGTCCCAGCTCGCTTATCCACAGAGAATGACAGACCCACAGTGAAGTGGATGGTCTCAACTCCTTTAGCCACAGAGAGTTAGAGACCCACGGTCAGGCTGACAACCCCAGGGCCCAGGGCCCCTTGTCTTCAGGCTAGAGAGGCCCTTAATCGTCACCACCCTAAAGGCTACCAGGAGAGTCCCAGTTGACAAGAAAGGGCTGATAAACAGGTGGAGGCCGGCTCCAGGCAAAGCGGCTGCTCTCTCCAGAGGAAGACTCTGCAGAGGAGGAGTCGCTATCCTGCTCTCTGCCAGCAACCCGGGCCCTCTAGGGCTGTGGGCGCCCCACCTAGCAGCTCCTGTTCCTGGGGAACGCATCCTTCTCCTTCCAATAACATCTCCCCATGTTCAGAGATGACTGGAGGGTTCATCAACCCTAAATTCCTTTGTGCTTTGCCCCAAGAGTCTGTCCGTGCTCCCACGAGGTCCTCCAGGGAGGACTCGTACTTCCCTCTGTTTGAGCCGGGCTTGAGTTCTTCCAGGAGAGTAAATTCAAATGTCAGGGAAGTAGACTCCAGGGTTTTCAAACAAAGGCTCCCGGTTTAGGGGGGGCTTAGATCCTTTAGACAAGCACATGAAAACCAATGACTGGAGTCTGCCTCGAGGGAGGCCCCGGGCTGGCTCCGTGGCTGACGCCTGCCAGGCCGCGAGTCTGTCCTTCTCCTCTCCCACCTCACACATTCCTGCCCTCACCCCAGCCCAGGGGTTCGTAAGCTGGTGGCCTCAGAGTCAGCCAACGGGCTTGTTAAAGCAGATGGCCTTGCCCGTGCCCCTCCCATCTTGTGGGCATGGGGCCTGCGGTGTCCATTACTACTCATTGCCCAGGCGGATAGTCTGCCCATATGCAGTACTCTGAGAAGCTGTGCTCTGGGTCAGGGGAACACGTGTGTGTGTGTGTGTGTGTGTGTGTGTGTGTATGTGTGTATATGTGTGTGTGTGTGTATGTGTGTGTGTGTGCGCGCGCGCGCGCGCGCGCACGCCCTCGGGGATATAGGAGGGGAAGCCAGCGCCTCCCTTCTCCCGTGAAGGCCGAGGGACAGACAGGAAGCTGGACCTCCTCAGGGCCAGAAGAGGGGACATCCTTCTCTCAGGGGTTGGGGCAGAGAGAGGTGCTGCCGGGGAAGACGGTGATTGTCTCAGGTACAGGAGAGCCGGGAACTCCCGGTGGGCGGAAGGTGTGGGTGGTTCCCCCAGAACTTCAATATCCTGTCAGCCCGTGTCTGTCCTCCCTCAGAGGCTAGGCTAGGCTCCAAACCGTGGGACAGTGAGTGGCGTGTGGGAAGGGCCGGGCAGGGATGCCACGGCACCTCTGTTCCTTCACGAGTTCTCCCCTCCTGCTTCTGAGATCTTTGTTCTCAGGCCCAGGGGGAGAGTCTTACCTCAGCCTCAGCTCCCAAGACTTGAGAGAACAAACCAAGGCGGGCTCAAAGGAGAGGACGGTGGACGCCAGCCCCGTGCAGCTTGTGAGGGAGCGGAGGTTTTCTGTGGTACTTTTCCACTCCCTTCCCTTTCCTGCCTGCCCCCTCAGGCAGGTCCCAGTTCTCACTGCGTCTCCAGGGGTGCAGCTTTGGGATTTTTTTTTCCCCCTACAGAGACTATCCCTCCCTGGGGTGGTTTTCATCTGAACCAAGACTACAGACCCAGGTGAATTTAAGCTCTGGGTGGAGTGTGGGATCTCAGGCCCAGTACGGTTGTCCTGAAACTCCTGGCAGCTTCTCCATGGGATTTCCCCTCAGGAACCTTCTTCCACTCTCCTAAGACTCAGCAGGTGACATAATGAAGGTCGGGTCTCCTCTTTGCATTTTACCAGGGGTCCCATTGCTGACCCCTCAAGGTGACAGACCCTTCTAGTAGCTTGAGGTGGAGGGGGCCTTGGCTACCTGGCAGTTGCCGCTGTCAAGACTAGCCCTGAGGGGGCCAGAGCAATAGTACAGTGGGGAGGACATTTGCCTTGCACGTGGCCGACTCGAGTTCGATCCCCAGTATCCATATGGTCCCCCGAGCACTGCCAGGAGTCCTCCCTGAGTGCAGAGCCAGGAGTAATCCCTGAGCATAGCCGGAGTCAGGCCTGCCTCAGGGAGCTCAGGAAGGAGGGCCTCTGCCCCATCAACCCCTGGGAACAAGAGAGACAGACAGACAGACAGACAGACAGACAGACCATCTCTGAGGCCTGGGTGGACCCACTGCCCCCAAACAACTCCTTCTTACCCGTAGAGCTCAGCCCCTTGGCTACTTCTTTTCTTGTTCTCTTTTTGGGGGGACAGGGGGGCCACACCCAGCTGTGCTCAGGGCTTACTCCTGCCTCTGTGCTTAGGGGTCACACCTGGAGGTGCTCGAGGGACCCTATGAGGTACCAAATATTAAGCCAGGGTTGAGGGGGGGGGCGTGGTGGTACGCAAGGTCAATGCCCTACCCACGGTACTGTCACTTCATGCCAGGCGCGATGCCCACTGTGGGCGACAGAGGGTACAGATGCTCCATCCCCCGCAGCCTCCAAGGGCACGGAGAGAGGAGCAGGCAGCAGAGGACCGTGTCAGCCACTGCTGCTCAGGGCCATGGGGAAGGACGCTCGCCTTTGTGGAAGTCGGCTGCTGGCTGGCACACTGCACGGGGTGCCCGCTCTCTCCCGCGGTGAGCACTGGCCCGTGGGCTGTGAGAAGTCTCGCCCTGAGCTCTCCAGCTCAGCACAGTCCAGCGTGGGCAACGGGAGCCCATTTCGTGGAGGAGAAGCAGAAGGACCGAGTAGTTCGGAGTTGACCCCAGGCTGCGGGCACCTCCCCATCACGCCCGGTGGCCCTTCCTGCTGGGCGCTCGTGCCCACGGTGACAGAAAGTCCCGCTCAGCACATTTTTGGCCTCAATTCTCTCCTCTGCACCCCTCCCCCTTGGCCACCATCTCACGCCCGCCCACACCCTCAGCTGTCACCTCCCGTTTCAGGACCAGGCTGCGGCCCCCTCTGCACAATACCCACACGTCCCTTCCTCTCGCCGGGCGGCTGCACCTGGGCCTCCCGCCAGCGCTCAGCCCACTGTGCTCGCTCGAGCCCACCATTCCCCGCCCCCCCCCAGACTTCTGTTCCTGGCACCCCTGCTCGGAGGGTCCCCTGGGCTCCCGGGCATCTCTCTCCTGCCACCATCCAGGAGACACCGTGCTCGGTGGCCCCAGTGGCACCTCATTCACTGGCCACTGGCAAGAAAAGTCCCATTCAAATGGCCCCGGCCAAGAGCAGGCTCCTTCAGGCTGAGCCGTGGGTAGCTTCATTTGCACCTCACCACCTCTCGGGTCTCGGGACCTCCCCACCCGGCACGGGGTGTGAGGGGATTCTCTGGGGCTTGTGCCTGCGGAAGGAGCAGAGGGTCAGGAGAGGCAGCGGTAACAGGTTTACTCGGGGAAAAAGACCCTCGGTTCAAGGGATCAACTACAAATATGTTGGGGAGCCGTCAGGTGTCAGAAAGGAAAGCAAGGCAGAGAGAGAGATGAAGAGGCAAGGCGGCATCGGCCAGGTGGCCGCAAGGCCTGGAAGAGGGGCTGAGCTTGGAGTGGCTCTGAGAGAGGCGGGAAGAACCGGGCCCTCGGCCTCTCAGAAAGGTTCCCCTGGCACAGGGGCCCTGGAATAGGAGATCCGAGGCCAGTGTGACGAGGAGACCCTGTGGAGAGACAGGAAGGCTGGGCTCCCTCTTCAGCCCTTCCTTTGTTCCTCCTGCAGGACTCAGTGAATTCACACCCGTTCCCCCCTTTCTGGAAGCTCAAACCCTCCTTTCCCGGCACCCCCGAGTCTGGGCTCACCCAGGCCAGTCTAGGAGACAGGTGAGAATTGCAGTGGGCTCACTCTTTGCCCTCCCAGAACGGGGAGGATGGAGCCCACATGGAAGGGCAAGACAGACGAAGAGAGCTGAGAAGACAGATCGTGGAAGAAAGTACCAAGTGTGTGTGTGGGGGGGGGGGGCGGGGGCTGGAGCAATAGCACAGTGGGTAGGGCATTTGACTTGCATGCGGCCCACCCGGGTTCGATTCCCAGCATCCCATATGTCCCCTGAGCACCTCCAGGGGTAATTTCTGAGTGCATGAGCCAGGAGTAACCCCTAAGCATCGACGGGTGTAACCCAAAAACAAACAAACAAACAAACAAACAAAAAAAGGTAACAAGAGAAGTCAAAAGGGATGTGGGTGACCTCGGGGGCTGCAGGGGAGGGCCTCAGGGCAGTGGATTTGAAGGGGGACAAGGACCAGATGGGGAATGACAGTCATGAAAGAGAAACACGGAGCTCGGGATCCTTAGGGGAAGGACTGGGTCAGTGGATAGCTGTGCTCGATTCTATTTGACCACAAGACCCAGGGTCTGGAAGGGGGGTCAGAGCAGTCATGCAGAGCATTCCAGCCCCCAAATGCCTAATGACAGGAGTGAGGGCTCGGGGGCTAGATGGGCTGGGTTCAAATTTTGCTTCTGTCACTTTCAGGTAATGTGACCTTAGACAAGTCGCCTCACCTTTCTGAGTCTCTGTGAGCCTCAGAAAGAGCCTCTGTGAGTCTCTTCCCCCCCCCCCCACCTGTGAGCCAATGATTGCGTATTGCAAATATAAACTTGTAAGTTCACAGTCACATGTGAACTTACCCAATCCCATACAAGCTCTACGAACAAGTATTGACCTGTATCTGTTCCAGGACTTCACATTTGCCAAGCACTTACACCCAATAAAATCTGGTGCAGGGTGAGTGTGAGCTAGATGTTGGTTAAGTACAACAGAGACTCCTGTCTGCAGGGGACAGTGCAGATGTTTCTGGGCAGGACTGGGCCTGGGTGAAAGGATGCCCTGCCTTGATTCGTTCAGCCTTCTGGCTCAAGTTGGTTTTTTTGTTTTTGTTTTGTTTTTGGTCACACCCAGTGATGCTCAGTGGTTACTCCTGGCTCTGCACTCAGGAATCACTCCTGGCAGTGCTTGGGGGACTGTATGGGATGCTGGGGATTGAACCTGGGTCGGCTACTTGCAAGGCAAACGCCCTACCTGCTGTGCTATTGCTCCGGCCCCCCATCTGACGCAAGTTGAATTGGAGGCAGAGGGTCTGCGAACAGCGGCAAGTAAGGAGTCTCACGGTCTACACTGGAGGTGAGGACATGTTGCTGAGGGGGAGGGTTGGAACAGTGGGCCTGCTGACAGAGTGCTCAGAACACCCGGTGCCTGGACACTGGATTATTGGGGTGACTGTGGGGCTGTGATCAGAGCGGGAAGTTGGAAGACTCCCCTGCTTTGGGCACCGATGGCCACTGAAGCAGAGTTGTGTTGCTTTTGCAGCAGTGGCACATCCGCTGACTGTGTGTCTGGGTGCTGTCTGGCTGCCTGGGTTCGAGGGGAGACACGAGAATGAGGCACTTGGCCTGGGCCTGTACTTACCTCCCTGTGTCAGCAGGAGGATGGAAAGAGACGAACAAAGAGAGAAGGAGGGTGGGGAGATAGTACAAGTGGGCACAGCTCACTCATCTGCTATGGCTGACCGGGTTATTTCCCGGGCACCCCCAAATCCCACTAGGAGTGATCCCTGAGCACAGAGGCAGGAGTAAGCCCTGAGTACCGCTGGGTGTGGCCCCCCAAACAAAAATAAATTGAAGGAAGCTGAGCCCACACATCCTCTGTGCAATGTCGTGAGAAGACCACCAGAAAGGGCAGACCCTGTGTGCACCCAGACTCAGTGATGGGGCCTCTGCCTGGGCAAGGGGCTCAGAACTCTTCAGACAAGCCCACCTCAGCCTGTAGCCCTTCCTGGGCTCCGGTCTTAAGCTGGGGTGCAGATATAAGCTCAGGGGGCTGGAGCGATAGCACAGCGGGTAGGGCGTTTGCCTTGTACACAGCCGACCTAGGTTCAATTTCCAATATCCTATGTTGGGAGCACCGCCAGGAGTAATTCTTGAGTGCAGAGCCAGGAGTGACCCCTGTACGTCACGGGGTGTAATTCTTGAGTGCAGAGCCAGGAGTGACCCCTGTACGTCACGGGGTGTGACCCAAAAAGAAAAGAAAAGAAAAAAACCCCAGAGATAAGCTCAGTAACACTTCCTTATTGGTTTCCACTGAAAAGCACTGGGCGAACACCTCAGGGTCAAGTAAGCACAACAGGCAAATTATTTATTACCAATGTTGATTTGCGCATCTGATGTGCTCAAGGTTCTATTTAAGGCAAGAAGGGGGAGGCCTCGAAGTAAAAGAAAGTGCTTGCTTCCAGAAGTGACGTTAACCTCGGCTTTCATTCTTTTCTTTCCATGCTTAATTATTGATGACAGCTGCTTCAATATAGATATCAGAAAACTCTCCCGCTTTCAGCCATGACAATCTTGGTTCCGTCTGGCTTTGAAGTGTAATTAGTCCTTCCGATCTCCCCTATAACGAGTTCCTAATTAAATGACTAAGTGTGTTTGTGAAATTTCAGTGGGATTCAGAACAGAACTCTCATCTACCTCTCAATTTTTTTTTTTTTGCAAAAGAAAGTTTTTCATTTCAGAAAAGACTCGAGAAGGAAACCTTAAATGACTCATCCCCCTACTACTCAGATGACCCCTCATTTCCACTTTTTATATGCAAGCGGAAAATAGTTCGGATGCAGTAGAAAGAGCAGAATGAGAAGCAACACTCGCCACTCCCTCCCCCTTCCAATTTCTCCTCCCAAAGGTCTGTGCTATTAATGGTTTCCTATCTCTCCCTCAGAAATGTTGAATGCGGTTATCAGCCTGTGAAAGCTGATATCTAGCCTCTCCATAGATAGTGCTCATTGAACTTAGGAATGCTGCTTTCTCTGAGCTTTGAGAGTCTGTAAAAAACAAACAAACAAAAAACAAATAAACAAACAGTTTGGGGGGCTGAAGTGATAGTACAATGGGCAGGGCATTGGCCTTGCATGCGGCTGACCTGGTTTTGATCCCCAGCATCAGGTTCCCCGAGCACCACCAAGAGAAATTTTTGAGTGCAGAGCCAGGAGTAATCCCTGAGCATCATTGAGTGTCACCCCCAAAAGCAAAATAAATAAATACATAAATTAATGAATTAATTAATCACTGTGACTGTCCTCCCATTGCTCATCAATTTGCTCGAGCGGGCACCAGTAACGTCTCCATGTGAGACTTGTTATAACTGTTTTTGGCATATTGACCACTGGACTATCTTTTTGACCCCATGAAACTATGTTATTAATTTTTATTTATTTATTTGAATATTGGGTATTTGAATATTGAATATTCAAATAAGTAAATAAATTAAAATTAATAAAATAGTTTTATGGGATCAAAAAAGATAGTCCAGTGGTAAGACTTGCATGCTACTGACCTGGGTTTGATCCTTTGTATCCCATAATGTCCCCTGAGCTCAGAGTCAGGTGTGGCCCCAAAGCAAGCAAAACCCAAAGCAAAGCAATTAAAATAGTTTTATTGAAAGAAGCACATGCTCAGAGAGAACAGGGGTTTCTCTGGAGGGGAAAGCCTGAGGGTTCATTTTCACATTTTTATTTCTTTTTAGCCCCTTTGTATCAGAGGGAGTCAGTGTCCAGTGCCCTGCCCGGGGGCGCGGGAGGGTGTAGTGCGCCCCTGTGCCTCTCGGGCTGAGTCTCCCGTGCTCCCCAGGGGGTCCTGCTGGCATTTTTGGGTGTGGGCGGTGGGTGGGCAGAGGCCTCTCCACGCGCCTCCCAGAGTGTTCCGGGCCTATCTGGAAGGAGCGGGGGCTGTGGTGCTCCATAAACATGCCACAGGGCCTGTCATCAGCTGCTGTCACTGAGAACTGTCACTTCTTCCCCCCACCGCAGAGGAGGAATGTGGGAGCCTTCTGAGGGAGACCACAGGGTCACCCCGTCCCTCACCCTGCTCGTCAGCCCCCACCAGGGCCTTTGTCCACTCCAGTGCCGGGCCGCCGGGCCCATCAGGAGGGCTGGGACAGAATCCCCACAAGCAGACCCTGAGAAACAGCCTGTCCCCCTGCCCCTCTTCTCTCTGTCACCTCAGGTTTGAAGACCTCTGTGACCCCAATGACAGGGGCCAGACAGGTCACACAGCCTCCGGGGACCAGAAGGTGGCTTGGCTACTGTCGGCCAGGCCCAGCCACAGGGGTCAGAAGGCAGGTCAGGGGCCCCGGGAGGGCGGGCCCTGAGGAAGGCAGAAGGAGGGCAAAGGCCATTTGCTTTGTTGTCGAAGGACAGGTTCCTTTCCAGGACCTGCTTACTTGGTCCTCCCAGCTGCACCCCCGCTTTGTAGATGAGGACACGGGGCCTTGGAGAGTTGAGACAACTCACTGGTCATTCATGTAGGGGGCCCAGGGGGGCATACACAAGGGACCAAATAGCGCTCCCGGAACTTAAGGCCCACTCACGGGTGTGAACACAGCTTGGATCCACTCACAGCTCTGAATACAGCTCGGGCCCAGTCATGGGCGTGAACACGGCTCGGACCCACTCACAAGTGTGAACATGGCTCGGGCCCACTCAGCTGTGAACACGGCTCGGACCCACTCACAGGTGTGAACATGGCTCAGGCCCACTCATGGGCATGAACACGGCTTGGACCCACTCACAGGCGTGAACAAGGCTCGGACTCACGTGCCTCAATCCTGCTGTCTTTGGCTTCTGCTGGCAGGGGACTGGGGTGGAGGGGTGGGAGAGGGAGTGGCCACAGGGCACTGCAGGGTCTTAGCACAGGAGGGAGGTGGCCCGGGGCCCCGTTCGCCTGCTTAATACCGGTGAGAACAATCACTATACGGCATATCTGCCATGAGACAGGCCCAGTCCATGAATTCCCATCTGGGACTGAGGGCTTCCTGGAAGTGCTCAGGGGAACCTGGGGCCACTCTTGGAAAGAGTCAGTGAGGGGGTGAGGCCCTGAGGGGTCAGTGCTGTGACTGGCTGTTAGGCTCTTGGGCAGGGGTGAGCAGAGCCATGCAGCAGTGCTGGTGTTTGTGTGGAGGGGAGGAGGGTGCCGAGGGCGGCGGGTGGGGCCATGCTGGGGATTAAACTCAGACACTTGAGATGCAGAGCTCACTCTCCTGTCCTGTGGGTGAGCTCCCCCAACCCCTTCCATGGGAATTTTCCCTTTTTCCCTTTTAGGGGGCGAGGGTGTTAGTCATCTCGCTGTGGCCTGGCTGAGGCTCCAATGGGACCAAGGGAAGTGGAAGGACTTTGTCTCTAGTCAGCACCAGGCTTGCTTCTGAACACCATGACATGTTCCTCCCTCAAGTAGGCAGCAGCTTGCTAGAGCTACGCTGTCCACAAGAAGATAAAATACGGGACTGGAGCGATTGTACATTGGGTAGGGCGTCTGCCTTGCATGTGGCCAACCCAGGTTCGATCCCCAGCATCTCATGCGGCACCTTCGAGTACCACCGGGAATAATTCCTGAGTGCAGAATTAGGGGTAACCCCTGAGCGTTGCTGGTGTGCTCCCCCCACAAAAGAAATGCAATGCCCAGAGCCCCTAGCCGGGGGCTCGCGAACTAGCTGGGGGCTCGGGAAGTATTTCCAACCCCATGAGCAAGCCCAGGAGACAGCGTGGCAGCAGAGGCCCAAGAAGATGCCCAGCCTGAGAACGAGGGGCAGAGACGGAGAGATCTCTGGAATGGCATTTTCTCATTTTCTCACCAGGAGGTCAGGGATCCTAAAGCTACTTCTAACGGGAAATGACCAGCTCTATTGGATCCCTGAGGTCAGACCCAGCTCTGACCACTGACCTGTTCCTGGCCTGGTAGCCAACGGCGTGGGCCCACGGGCCCAGGAACTTCTTTTGCTGTCCTCCGGGAAGCCTGCATGGCAGAGAGCCTGTAGCAGTGCCCGTGTGATGGTGCCTGAGCTCAGTCCTGAGGGACTAATTAGCACTCCATGACCCTGCTCTCAGACAGCAGGGGAGCCCCAGGTCCTCCTCCCCCTCCTAGGCAGGCCACGGAATCAGCCTGTTGGGGGTCCCCAGCCCCAGCCAATACGATCTGACTAACCGTCTCCCAGAGCAGAGGGCAGACCCCACCCCCAACTCCCTTAGAGTCCCGGCTGGGAGGAGACCCCAGGGTGTCACGTCCGTGCACATCTGGGCTCCCCTGGAGTGGGGCGCACGCAGCTGTGCAGAGCTGTCTGTCTGCATGCAGATGGGCACAGCTGGGTTTGCCCCTGTGCGGGTTCCGAGGTGCCCAGATGTCAGTTTCCCCCTTGGTCCTGGAAGCCAGACTCCTTATGTTAGCTGAAAGTTTAAACTGTGAGTCCCCAAACCAAAGCATCCCAAGGGGGTCCCTGATACTGAAGAAACACCTGACTTCCTACTGTATCATAAGACCCCCCTGTCCAGGGCTGGACACTGTGCTCCCTGCTGATAGCCTCTTGGCCAGAGGCACCTCTCTCTTGGGACAGAGAGAATGTGGAACTCAGCATCAGTTCTTGGGGCCGGGGACAGGGGCACTGGTCTCTCCCTGCTTGGTTCCCTTCTTTTTTTTTTTTTTTTTTGCTTTTTGGGTCACACCCAGCGATGCTCAGGGGTTACTCCTGGCTTTGCATTCAGGAATTACTCCTGGCGGTGCTTGGGGACCATATGGTATGCCGGGGATCGAACCCAGGTCGGCCGCGTGCAAGGCAAACGCCCTACCTGCTGTGCTGTTGCTCCGGCCCCTTGGTTCCCTTCTTATCTTCACAGCAGCTTCGGTTTTCCCATGGGCCTTCCCGTGTCCTCTCTCTCCCCCAACCCCCTCCCATCCAGTGTGACAGGTGACAAGTCAAAAGTCATCCTCCTCTGAACAGCTGTGTGCCAGGCCTGGGAGCCCCACGAAGTCTGAGGGACCCCCGGAGTGGTGGGAACCCCTTTGTCAGCAGCCAGGTCTGCCCGGGCGGCAGAGAGCTTCCTTCCCCGGCCCCCACGCCAGTGCCCTCTGCATGGCAGCCACGCACCTGGGGCCAGGCTTTTGTCTTCCACCATTTCCCAGGTCTCGGACCCAGGCTGGCTGCCCATCCTCTGAGCTCCAGCCTCGGACATATCTGATGTTCTCTCTTAGGCAAGCCCTGGATCTCCAGACTCCGGGGTTCCTCACCTTTCCCACCCATCCGCCTCCAGGCTAGTCGGTTCCATCCCCAACCCCCGGCTGCTACCCCAGGCAAGGCCCCTGTGCCCGCCACAGGGACAACTTCTCCCGGGCTTGGTGCTCTCTCTCTTCAGGATGGCAGAGCAGGAGTTAGGCACTCACCACCAGCCATTCTAAAATAATAATTAAAACAGATTCACGGGTAACATTATGTAATAATAGTTCATTTGAAAATAATCATAGCTAGCCCCAGAAAGGAGCCACAACACAAACTCTTCCCCGGGCGGGTCCTTTTTATCTCTTTGGCTCCTTGGCGTGGTCCAGGCAGGCACTGGGGAGGGGTTCGTGGAATAAACACCAGCGGCCAGGAGTCCTGCCCGTGCTTTTCCAGTGTTGCTTCATGGATTCCTTAGGGATGGGTGAGGTTCCTTCCGTTTTGCAGACAGACAAACTGGAGCGAAGAGAAGTGAAGTAACGTAGTCAAAGTGACACATGGAGGAAAGGGACGTTCCCTGTGCAAGTGGCCTTGCACTAGGGACCAGCCCTCAAGCACCACATCACAACAATTTATTTCACTGAACCCCTTATTTGGGGTGGTGGACATAGACCCGGCATTGCTCAGGGCTTACTCCTGGCCTTGTGTTCAGGGACCCCTCTTGGAGGAGCTTGTATGCAAGGATCAGCTGTATGCCAGGCAAATGCCTTACTGGCGATATTTTTATTTTTCTTTCTCAAGGGGGAGTTTGGGCCGCTGTTATCAGTATTGAGGGGGCTATTCCCAGCTCTGTGATCTGGAGTCCTTTGCAGTGGTGCTCAGGGGACCATATGGTGCTGAGAGTTGAACCGAGATCAGCTGCACGGCATGTCAGGCTAGCATCTTAACCCCTGCTTTATCTCTCAGGGCCTTTCGTTTCATTTAAAAGTCATTACTGTTTATGTCTGTAATCATTTATTTTTTTGCAGTGCCGGAGATGGAGCCCGGGGCCTCCCAGATGAAGGCATGTGCTCTACCACTACCACTGAGGCACGACCTTGGCCTTGACAACAATTACCCATCTCTGCCTCTCTCACCAGACTGCCTTACCCCTGAGTCACTGCAGGAGACACGTCTACAACACATCCTAGGCTTGGTGAGATGAATGGTATATCCACCCCCTCACGGTCTATTTTTTCACTCACTCAAGGTCTTAGGGATGATTGGGGATTGGGTGAGAAGGGGTGCGAGGGGGCAGTGGGACTGGAGAAACCAGGGGATGGATGGCAAAAGACAGGCACCTGACTCCAGATGGCTGGGTTCGAGTACTCCTTTCGAGCAATGTGACTATGGGCGATTCACTCCACCTCTGAGGGATCCCAGTTCCATCATCTGTTAATTGGAGATAATAAGAGCCTTTTGCATTCTAGAGTTGTTGTGAGAATTAAATGAGATAATGCTGGCTCAGTGCTTGGCACATAGGGAAGGCTCCATAAATGGCAGTTATCGCCATTGTTAATATGATGTTGGTGTGACTTCTGCCGTGGCCTGTATCTGATGCGCAGTCAAACCCTCCTATTAGCCCTTCCGCAGGCCACAGGCAGCAGCTTGCTGGCAGGCGCCTGCAGCAGGCGTCACCCGGGCCTCCCCATCTGCCGGGTGAATCCTCCGCCAGTTCCGGTCAGAGCTTACAGCCTGCTTATTAGGTTAATTAGATGCGACACCTTTCCAGAGATACCCTGGCTCCGAAGATGGCAACGAACATCTGGTGAGGGCTGTGGCTGGCCAAGGATTTGGGGAACGACAAGATCTCACCAGCCGCCTGTTGGAGCAAGTCGGAGCGAGCTAAGGGGAATGCTCGCTCGTCTTCTGGGGCTCCTGACTGCACCTCCTCTGGGGAGGATCTCGACAGTGACATGCACGATGCGGAGCTGGCGAAGGATTGCAGCAGGGAAGGCACTTACTGCGTCTTACCTGGGTTTGATCCCCAGCACCCCATGTGGTTCCCTAAGCACCACCAGGAGTGATCCCTGAGTCTAGAGCCATGAGTAAGCCCTGAGCACTGCCGGGTGTGGCCTCCCAAACAAACAAACAAACAAACAAATCCCATGATCCCAGATACAGTTGAATTTCAGATAAATGTTGGATTTTACTTACTTTTAGTAAAATACCCTCCAGGGAGGGCTGGAGCCATAGCACAGCGGTAGGGTGTTTGCCTTGCATGCAGCCAACCCAAGTTTGATTTCTCCACCCCTGTTGGAGAGCCTGGCAAGCTACCCGTGGCATATAACATGCCCAAAATAGTAACAAACAAGTCTCACCATGGAGACGTTACTGGTGCCCACTCGAGCAAATCGATGAGCAACGGGATGACAGTGACAGTGACAGTGAAAAGTAGGTCTCAAATATGACGTAGGTTCACCGATTCTTAAAAAGCAGTTGGCATTTTGGGCTGGACCAATAGCACAGCGGGTAGGGCATTTGCCTTGCACTCGGCCAACCCAGGTTCGAATCCCAGCATCCCATATGGTCCCCTGAGCACCGCCAGGAGTAATTCCTGAGTGCAGAGCCAGGAGTAACCCCTGTGCATCGCCAGGTGTGACCCAAAAAGCAAAAAACAAAAAAAAGCATTTGGTATTTCATGTGAAATATGTGAAAGTGACAATGTGACAATTATGGCTATTCATCATTATTGTTTGGCCTCTGCCAGGCAATCCTACCTCTGGGGCTTGCAGGAGAGAGGGGAGGGGGGGAGACGCGGGGCTGGGGTGAAAGGGGCAGCAGCCTGGGCTTGGCCTGGTTCTGCAGCGCTCGCCCTGGCCTCCTGGGTCTGAGGCAGGTTGCCCAGAACCTGTCTGCTGCCAACTCAAAGTTGTTTGCACTTCGCCTGCTCCCCGGGGCACGGGCCCCCTTCCTGGTTAACATCCTGGATGGGAGAGCGGAGAACAACAGCCGTCCCCGGAGAGGGAGAGGTGTTGACGGGCGGCCCAGGAGAACGGCCGCTGGGGAAAGGCCTCGAAGGCCGGCCGAGCCGTGCAGGCCCCGGGAGAGCAGTCCCTCCAGACACCGGCAAGGGGCTTGTCCCCATCGCAGGGGGAGCGGGTCACACCTGGAGCCAGCTTCCGTTCCGCCCAGCCGGGGGGGGGGGGGGGCACTGAACGCTGAGCCCGTTAGTGTGGGTTCACTGACTTTAAGTGCTTCCAAGGCCCGGCGGCAGCTTTGTGTGGAAGAGACCAGGGCACAATCCCTGGCCTGGTGGGGTCCCCCAAAAGACACCCGTACCCCAGGGTGTGGGCGTGGCCCCCAAACCAAAAAGAAAAAAGAAAAAAGCCCAAATAAAACTGAGGCTTCAAGCAAGATTCCCCCCTACCCGCTTCTCTTCCCAACCTGCTCCCTGGTTTCACAGCCTAGTCCATGGTACCCCACGCACCCCAAAACTCAGGCATCGTTTTGGGGCCCATCACCCCCTGGGCCCTGCGAAGGCCACTTTCTCTGTGGCTCCTGCCTGCCTGTCCCCTCCCAGCCAGCAGTAGGGGAAACACAGACCAGCCCTGGTCAGCGCTGACCCTCCCCTATGACTCCTTAGGCACAAAATTGGCTTCCCTCGGGGGCAGCCTCCAGACCCCTGTGTTATCCTAGCCCTGCCCACTTCCCCCCTGCACTGCCCTTCCATGGGAATCCCTCCACCCACCGGGCGGGCGTTAGGCCCAGAATTCACTCCTCCCTTCCTTCCCTCCAGCAATGAAGCTCTTCTCCTTTTTGGTGGGGGTGGGGGGCTGCCCCTCTGCCTTGCTCTTCCCAGCTGGCCTCCCCCTGACTAACCCCTTCCCGTCCTCATCCTCTGGAAAACCTCCCCTCATTCCTGATCACTCTCAGTGGCTGGAGCCGGGGCTTCTCCCTGAGTCTTCAGGGCCGGGGCCTAGCAGTGATTCCAGCTCTGTCTGCAGTGTCTCCAGCGCCTCATAAGGCGGGGGGGGGGGGGGGGGCGGAAGGGGTGAGGGGTGCTAATCAGGACTCGCTGTCCTCTGTGTGGAGGCCATGCCAGCCACGCTCCAGGCTTACTCCTGGCTCTGTGCCCAGGGATCATCCCTGGCAGGGCTTGGGGCATCGTATGGAGTGCCGAGGGGTGGCGAGTGGAACCCGGGCAAGCGCGCACCCTACCCACTGGACTATCTCTCCTGCGACTTGCTGTTCTTCACGGGAAGGTCTAGGTGCTGCCAGGCTGCGGGCGCTGGAGAGCGAAGGGGGAGAGCAGCCCTGAGTCTCATTCCGGCTGCAGACACACTGGCCGGGCGGCCCTTGGCAGGCCCAGGCACTGCCCAGAGGTTCAGCGCTTTTGCTCTGAAGTGAGCCTGGAGATGGGTATTTAAATATCTTTCCTTGTCATTAAAAAAAAAAAAAAAAAAAAAGATGGGGAAGGGGCACCTGCAGTGGTGCTCGGGTTTCGCCAGATCCACACCCCGGGGTGGGTTTGCTAAGTCCAGGCCTCACGTGTGGAAGAAGCATACAGCCCAGCTCTTTGAATCACCTCCAGCCCCACCATAGCTGTGGGTGTCCCCCCCCCTCAGCGGGAGCTTACCGGCAGCGGGAGGCCACTGCACTCAGCTTGTTGCTGTGAGTGATGCTTGGGTCCTGCGTGACCATGTGGTACCAGGTGCTGAACCTAGGCTTCCTGCATGCAAAATGCGGACTCCAGCCCTTGAAGCCCCTGTCCCTCCCCGGATATCTAGAATGTGCGTTGGGGGTGACCGGCCCTGAATGGGCTCTGAGCGGAAGTCTTGATGTCAGCGGAGGAAGTTCTTGCTGACGGCGTGCTGGACAGTCACTCTGCCCCCAGTCTCTTCCCTGTGGAAAGGCTCCCTGGCCGGAGCAGTCGGGGTGTTGCTTTGCTACAGTTTCCTGGAGGATCTGGTGTGGCAGCCCCTTCTCACTGCATCGCAGCCAGGCTGGGAGGAGGGTGGGCCGGGGTCTGGCCCGACGGCCTGGGGGCTCAGTCTCCTGCCAACGCTGGCCCCCAGGGAGTTCAGTTGGTTCAGTAAATATTTGCTGAACTCCTGGTGTGGGCAGGTTCTCTGCTGATGGCTGGAGAGATGGATGAAATTAGTGACCAAGTCTGGCCCTGGGATGGGGCTCGGAGAGAAGCCGGTCAGAAGGACAGTAATGCCAGGTGGGGGTACTCTGCCCCCCACCCAAATCCATTTCTACCATTGCCAAAGCAGAGGAGAGTTGTGGTGGTCATCACTGCCCACTGGCCTCCATACCGCTGTGCCCCATAGGCCTGATCCGCTTTCTCAAAACACACCGGGGAGCTCGCCCCAGTGGGGCTCCCGGGTGAGGCCCAGTACTCTGCATTTTCTGCAGCTCTGCAAAGGATTCTCTGCAGCAGGTGGCAGGGCTACGGTCCCCAGAGTCCTCTCTGACTGTCTCCAAGGGCTCCCACAGCGCAGGCCTGGGCTCACTCTTCACTGGGAAAAACCAGTGCTCTCTCTTTCTGGCACAAATGTCAAGAACCAAGCAGGCTAAGCTGGGGTCCCGCCCTGCTTGGAGAGACTCTGTGGACACCCCAACTGCAGCTGTGGGCAGAATGGAACTGGGGTGCCAGGAGAGGTGGACACCAGACTCTCGGTAAGAGTGGAGCCCAGGCACAGTCCCCGGAGGCCCCCAAAGACCTGGAGTCTTTTTTTTTTTTTTTTTTGAAATTACACATTTTTATTTGGAGGTTTTGAAGGGAGAGAGAGAGAGAGAGCGGAGAGTAACATGCTCAGGAGAGAACCCGGGCTTCTCCCAGGGCTGAGAGAGGGCCCCTACACACATCCCAGCACTAGACATGGAAGCATGAAAGTACACATCTCAAGAGGGGAGATGTGGGCAACACATGTGCTCAGGCACCACATGTGCTGGGCCACGTGAGTGCAAGCAGCACATGGACTTGGGCAGCATATGCGCCGAGCTGGGGTCTTTTGAGTTGGATCTTGGTCGATGAATGAAGCTGCTTTCTGGGGGTCTCCCAAGTCCTGTTCTGCGAAGTCCCTAGGGTCACTCCCTGTGATACTCAGCCCAGTGCTGGTTGGGCCCTGCAGCTCTGGGGACACGGGAACCACTCTGGAGGTGCCCAGGGGACTGTGTGAGGCTGGCAGTGGAGCCTGGGCCTCCCCATCATTCCCGATCATTCCCTCCAGCCCCAGATGCTTTCAGCTTTGACAGCAGGAGGCCAAGGAGGCCGGGGGACCTAGAGCGTGCGAAGGCACTAAGGTCTTCTTGAGGCGGGAGCAGGGACACAGCCAGGCAGGTGGAGTGGGGGAAAGAGCCAGGCTGATCTGGCTCTAGAAGGAAGCTGGGGACAGCGGTGGCCAGAGGGGCTGCAGATCCGGGCAGGCAGGCCCGGTGACTCACTCCGGTTTTCTGGGTCAGGTCACTCTGTTCATCTCTAAGATGGAAATAATTGTCCTTTTCTGACGTGTCCCGGGCTTGCTGAGAAGAGGGAAGAAAAGGGAGTGTAGGGGGGTGGATGGCTGAGCCCCAGGGGAGCAGAGGGGGAAACTGGCCCGCCAGAGGCGGAGGTGGGGGGGTGTATGGGCGATCACTCCTGTGGTCCCGAGACCCCAAAGGCATGGCTCTGAGATGCAGGGACCTCCAAAGGTGAAAGAGGACGGTGTAGCAAGGAGGCATATGCCAACGAATCCACACGGAGAGACAGACAGACAAATAGACAGACAGACAGATGGAAGGAAGGAACCTGCGGCGCCCAACCTGAAACCAGACGTGGTCTCCCATCTGAACTAGGCTCGGTGGCCAGAAATCTGGTTCTGCGCATGCCTCCAGGGCGACTGCCCTGAGCCAGCCTCTTCTGGCATTGTGGGGATTGTGGCCGGAAGTGCAGTAAAAGGTCTCGGGGTCCCAGGGTAGGAGGGGCCTGAGCACAGCTTGATCCCAAGGGGTCTCAGACGGAATTAGTCTGACCTGCCTTGGCAGGAATCATGCTGTCAGGCCTGCAACCCCCGTCCCCGCAGGGCTACCCGCCGGCCACCAGCCACCGCACCTAACCCGGCCCAGCTCGAGTCTTGGTCCCTCTCCCAGGCCAGCCCCCGCCAGCCTCACCACCCGAAGGAAAGAGTTCTTTATTTATTATTTTCTTCCGATGTGGGGCCGTTCCTGGCAGTGCTCAGAGATCTGACAGCGCAGGGGCATCAAACTCGGGGCTCTGGCACGCAAACCGGGCACGCCACAGAGAGATTTTTCAATCCTAAATGCGAGTTGGAGCTGCGGCGCGGTGCTAGAGTGTCGGCCTAGAGTGCGAGGCCCTGGGCTCAGTCCCCAGCCCCTCAAAACAAACATGCAAGCAAAAAGAACAAAGGAAATTAATGCCGTTTTCCGGCGAGGAAACTGGGCCTCCAGGAGTCCGTGTGACTGGCCTGTGGAAAGCTGAGGTTCAGCGTGAGGCCTGGGACACTGCAGGCGGGCTTCCCTTCACGGCATTTCCCGTCTGCTAGACAGGGGCTGAGGGGTTCTTTTTGGACCCAACATCTGGCGGTGAGAACACTGAGCAGCCAGTGACAGGTGGGAGTGAGAGGTGAGCTCATCCGAAAGTGCTCCCCACAGGCGGAGGGAGACTCTAACCCAAGCTCGGCACCGCAGGGCCAGGGAGAGCGTTTTCCCGGAAGCCGAGCCCTGACCCAGGCCTGGGTCTGAAGGAAGGTGTCCATTCTCTACCTCCTCTGTGGGGACCTTCTGGGTCTGTGGTGCGATGGGTGGCAGGAGGCTGCAGGTCACTTTGCGACCTTGCCTGAGGGTTGACTGGGCTTTTCTTTCTTTTCCTCCTCTGGTCCTCTTCTGTCTGCTTCTCCTCCTCTTCTTTCTCTTATTATTTTTTAACTTTTATTTTTGGAGGCCTTGGGGGTTATTCCCGGCGATGCTCAGGGGTTACTCCTGGCTCTGCACTCAGGAATTACCCCTGACAGTGCTCGAGGGACCGTTTGGGATGCTGGGGATTGAATCCGGATCGGCCTCAGGCAAGTTACCTACCTGGTAGCTCCTGCCCTATTTAACTTTTTAAAAAACGTTTCAACCTTCTGTGTCCTCGCCTGTCTCAAACGAAGCGTCTGCCCTCTGCCTCAGTTCAAGACTGTATAGGACTGTTGGCTTTTCTCTTTTTATACTTTGTTTATGGGGCACATGTGTAGTGCTCAGGGCTTACTCCTGATTCTAACTCCTGGTGGGCGTGGGGGACCATATGGGGTGCTGGAGGTTGAACCTGGGTCAGCCACGTGCAAGACAAGTCCCCTAGTTGCTGTACCATCATTCTGTCTCCCTTTTTTTTTTTTTTTTTTTTTTGCTTTTTGGGTCACACCTGGCGATGCACAGGGGTCACTCCTGGCTCTGCACTCAGGAATCACTCCTGGCGGTGCTCAGGGGACCATATGAGATGCTGGGAATTGAACCCGGGTCGGCCGCGTGCAAGGCAAACGCCCTACCCACTGTGTTATCACTCCAGCCCCTCCCTTTGTTGTTTGTAAATTCTACACTCGTGGCCAAACCGAGGCCTCGCACATGCAAGGCAAACGCTTGACCGTTCAGCTTCATTCTCAGTGCCCCGTCAGTTTTCTTCTTGGTTTTTGCAGTTTCAGGAAGGATTTGGGTTGCTGTGTATTGGTTTCCTGGGAGAGGAGTTCTTTCACCTGTGTGCCTCAGGCCCTATCTCCGCCCTCGCCTCCTGGTTTAGTATGAGGAGTCCACCTGGATTGTGTCTTTATTCACGGTCTTATGGCCACGACAGCACCAGGGCCTGCAGAGCCACACGACAGACTAGGTTCGCCGCCCTCCCTTCCTGCCTTCCCTTCAAATCTGGGCAGAATCCGCGCATCGGCACGTCAGACCTCAGAACCTCGGGATATTTTAGCACAACGGATAGAGCCACTACCACCAGCAAAATCCCAGAGCTGCTTTGGGTGAAGATGTGCAGTGGGCTGGTGACTTTCCCACGAAGATGGACTGAAGCCACACTGGGCTGCACTGCTGGCGGGCGTGGGCAGCAGCCACAGAGACATCCCCCACTCCGGGAGGGCGGCTGGAGGGGCTGTAAACCCAGCCGCTGTCTCAGGGGCTCCATGAGCTTCCACCTGTGACTTCTTCCCTCTGTACAGCAGAGGGAGAGGAGGAAACCACTGTCTCTCGGGCTTCTCGAATGCACGGCGCTGTGCCACAAACGGTGCCTGCGTGGTGGAGAGCCTGAGGGTGGTCTCAGCGACAAGTGGGGGCTCCTTCAGCTCGCCTGGCAGATGAAGGCTCGCTGTAAACATCTCCTGGCTTCAGAGGCATTCAGGGCCCCGGGCCCTGTCTCCTGAGGAGCCAGAATTCCTGAGTGTGGTGTGTGGGGCCTCGGCTGTCGCTGGTGCAGAGAGGTGTAGACTAGAAGGAGCCCATACCAGCGGAACAGAAAGCTCTCTCCCCTGTTGGGGTTGCTGTCTACACCTCTCTGTGCTTCAGAGTGTGTCTGTGTGTGAGTGTGAGTGTGTGCGTGTGTGTGAGAGTGTGTATGTGAGTGTGTGTAAGTGTGTGAAAGTGTGAGTATGAGAGTATGTGTGTGTGAGTATGTGTGTGAGTGTGCTTGTGAGTGTGTGTGTGTGTGTGTGTGTGTGTGAATTTGGTTCATATACTGTATCTAGTTCTTCATACAGGGCATATAAATAATGAGACCAGACACCGCATTCAATTCTGCAACCTGCTATTTATTTCTTTGAATGTGCACAGACCATTTTGCAGGCTGACCCCAGCACTCCGGGCTGCAGGCTGCATATGTGGTTTGGGGTTGCTTCCGTTTGTACCAAGACAAGCCTGTTTTACCAAGGGATGGGTGTGTTCTTGGGTCAGTCTCCATGCTGTATTTCTAGAGCGGGGTCCTAGAAGGCAGGTTTCTACAGTGTGAAGATGCAAACAGCTTAGTCACTCGTGGGTGATCTCTGGGCCCTCGGCCCCTGTGAAGGGGCTCTTCTCCAGCTTCCCTAGCCCCCACCTGCCTCTGGCACCACTCCTAGAGGCGTCTCATTTTTAGCAGACTCGGCCTGACTGTCTCCGTGTGTGGCTGGCACGGTCCAGCCCGCCCTAGCAATCAGTACTCCTGGAAAACTAAGCGGCTTCAGCCACTGGGCACTTGGGAGCCTTCCCTCACTCAGCTGCCCCAAAGCTCAGGGCAGCCCCGTCAGAGGAGCCCGCGCTGCCTCCCACCAGGAACGGCTGCTTGCCCTTTGGTCTTTGCACAGTTTCCAGTTTCGTGAAATGAGGAAGCCTGGGCCCAGAGACACAGCACAGAGGTAAGTTACCAGGAGGGTGCCAGGAATCATCAACGGCAGAAGCCCCCCAGCACCACTAGGGTATGGTCCCCAAACCCACCAAAGAGGAAACGGAAGCCAGAGAGGAAGTGACTTGCCCAGGGCCGACCCCACACTGCTGGGTCAGAGTTGGGTCTCTGGATGTGGGAAGGCAGGGTGGGGTGGAGATATGGGAAGTGGGGGTGGGTAGAAATAGCTCGGCAGGGAGGGAGGGGCAGGGGGGGCTGCGCCCTGTGCGGGGGCGGGAGGGGCCACAATCCACAGCTGGAGGCAGTAGCAGTCCCCGTTTCCCAGGGGAGGACGTGGCAGCTCCCACCATCGAGGGCTTTCGTCTTCCCTCCAGCTCTCAGACGGGAGCCCCAGTGTGCGAGTGGGAGACGGGGGCATCCCGAAGCCCTGCCGGGGGTTCTGCTGGGGACAGGCCACTCCACTCCCAGGAGGCCCCAGACTCGAAGGGTCCCCTCCGGGTGGCTGGAGGCCCTGTGTCCCCGTGCAGAGCTGCACGCACAGCCAGAGACTCGCAGGCAGGCTCGGGTAGAACGAGGGGGTCCGTTCCCACACCGCGCTGGACCCCCCAGAGCCGCCCAGCCTTCACCGAGGACCAAGCAGGAGGAAGAAACACCCTCCCGTGGGCCGCAGGAGGCCCCCTGGGCGCTCTGAGAGCTGCAGCCTGTTGCCGGGCACTGGCACCAAGACACGCTGGCAAGCTGAGAGCATCCCCGGGGACAGGCGGGTCCCCGGGCAGCCCCAGAGGGACGAGAGAGAGGCTCTGCGGGCGGTGTTTGGAGCAAGTGCTGGGGTGGGCTCCACCTCAGGCCGGCCCCCGCCCCCTCACCTGCTGTCAGATGCAGATAGAACGCTGTGCCCCTGGGCTCGAACCCTGCTCAGAGCCGTGGCTGGAGCCCCTTTCTGCCCGCCTGGTCACCAACAAGGGGACCGACTGGCAGCTGCCACTATTCTCAGACCTGGCCCTTGTCGCCCAACCTTGCTGCCTTTTCCCTCCCCCCTTGCTCCCACATCTCTCACCTCCTGCCCCTCCCCCACCCCCACTTCCTTCCCTGTCACCCTCCTGCATTATCCTCTCTCCTGGTTTCCCTCCTCAGGTCTGTGATGTCCTACCCACGTCCCCACCTGGAACCCGTGCCACTGGTGAGCACCCCCTCTTTCTCACCCCAAGTTCCTCCCTCCAGAGCCCCTCTCCTGACTCAGCTCCGCGTCCTCACTTGGAGCCCTCGGTCCCCCAAGAATCTCTGCTCACTACTGAGCCCAGAGTCTGGCACGGGCCCTTCCTAATGGACAGAATAAGCACCCATTCACCACTTGCTTAAGGGGCCCAGTGTAACCCCAGGGGGGGAGACTTGGAGTAAATAAGGCAAAGGCTGATCTCAAGGGCGGGGGCTTTGTACACAAGGAATGGGAGCAGCCATTTGGCTAGGATGTCGTTTTATTTGTTTATTGTGGGATTGGGTTTGGCCACACATGCAGGTGCTCCAGGGCTATTTCTGGCTCTGTGCGCAGGAGTGAACCCTAGTAGTGCTTGGGGGGGCCGTGTGGTGCTGGATATTGAAACTAGGGTCATAGCAAGAGACGGGGAAGGGGGGGGTAGAGAAAGAGAAGAAAAGTGTCTTTCATAAAGGCAGACTTTGGGGGAGGACAGCAGGAAGGAAATTGGGGACATTGATGGCGGGAAATATACACTGGTGAAGGGACAGGTGTTGGAACATTATATGATTAAAACTCAATCAATAACAACTTTATAACTGTGTATCTCATGATAATTCAATTTAGCACTGTAGCACTGTCGTCCTGTTGTTCATCAATTTGCTCAAGTGGGCACCAGTAACTTCACCATCATGAGACTTGTTGTTGTTACTGTTTTTGGCATATCAAATATGCCACAGGTAGCTTCACAGGTAGCTTGCCAGGCTCTGCCATGTGGGCAGGATATTCTCGGTAGCTTTCCGGGCTCTGAGAGGGTCAGAGGAATTGAACCTGGGTCGGCCGCGTGCAAGGCAAATGCTCTACCCGCTGTGCTATCGCTCCAGTCCAATAATTCAATTAAAAATGTAAATTAAGAAAATTAATTGAGGTCCATCACATGCAAGGCAGGCAAGCACTTTACCTCCTATATTATGTCTCTAACCCAAATCTCCAAAGGAAATGGAATATCATTTTTTTCTTTTTGTTTGTTTTGGAGCCGCACGAAGCAGGGCTCAAGGCTTACTCCTGGCTCTGTGCTCAGAGATCACTCCTGGCAATGCTTGGAGTGTGATGCCTGAGACCAAACCAGGGTTGGCCACATACAAGGCAAGTATTTTCCCCCACTTCCCTTACCCCATACTATCTCTGTGGCTCTATATCATTTTAAAGAAATACAGTGGCATGGCCACAGCTTGTGACCCCCTTAGAGATGTTGGAATGCTGTCTGACAGTATCCCCTGCTCCTACTATTAAACATAAACCCCTGACGAGAAAGATCTTTGCTTCTGCTTGTCTTCACTCAATTTCTACACCCTTCCCCTCCTTTCCCCAATCCCTTTCTTTCTGATTAGCCCAGAGTTTAGGTCTACAGTGTGTGTTAAAAGAATGAAGGATGAAATGCAGCTAGTGGGAACACCCTTACCATGCATGTGTGAGGCCCTGGGTTTGATATCCGTTATTACTCATGCGTTTGCACACACACAGACACAGTCGGTGATGAGTTGGTGGGTGAGTGTCTAGAAGGAGGGAAGGAAAGACAGAAGAACTGATTACTGGCCTGAGGATATAGGATGGTTGATGATGGATGGAAGACAGAGGGATGAAGAATGGATGAGTGAATGAATGGGAGAAAATGAAGTGAATAGATGGTGGTTTGATGGATCAAAGATGTGAAAAAGATCAGCTGGGCCTCTGAGATCTCTTATGCATATCTGATTTGTAGCATGACGAAACTCAAGCTTGAGAGGTGGAGTGCATCTTTCATCACTTCCTCTCATCCAAAACTCTTATTTACTTCTCCGCTTAGAAACATGTTGAAATACAATCCAGCCCAAACAAAAACAAAATACCTCTTTCCTGCCGCCGCCCCTCCCCTCCCCTGGACAAGGACTCACCTCTCCATTCACCACCATCCTTCTTGGAACGCTTGGAAACACCCACTGGACTTCTTCATTTCCTACCTTTGACCTCTCGCCCAGTCTCTGTGTTTCTTCCATGTCGCCATGACAAGTGCTTTGAAGATGCCTCTTTCCTGGGGCAGTCTAGCCCCCGAGCCCGTCTTTGACCCCAGACCATGTTTGGCAACGCCAGCAGCTCTTCCTTCTAAAGCCCTGAGATTCTTCCTGGCCTAAGGTGGGGGAGAGAGGGTGGTGAGAAGGACGTAGCCTCCCTCTTTTTCTACTCCCTCTTTTTGGGTCACACAGTGATGCTCAGGGGTTCTTCCTGGCTCTGCACTCAGGAATCACTCCTAGAGGTGCTCAGGGGACCATATGGGATGCCGGAGATGTAACCCAGGTTGGCCGCATGCAAGGCAAATGCCCTCCCCACTGTACTATGGTTCTCTGGCTCTGATAAGACATAATTTTTTTAGAGTCCCAAATGGTGTTTCTTCCTTCCAGGGTGCTCTGCCATCAGTTGGAAGTTGGTCTCCTGGGTGACTAAAGGAATGATAGTAGTTTGAGAAGTGGCAGGCAGGGAGGCAGAAACTTCCATAGGAAACTGCCACCTCGGTCTGCTTAGCCCATCTCGTCTCCCCATGGCCGTGTCTGGGTGAGGAGGTTAAGGCGGGTGCAGTCTGTGAGGATTCCCTGCAAGGCTTGGATGTTACCAGTGCCACAAGCAACAGCCAGCAGCCGTCAAGATGCACCTGAGACCATTCTTGGAAACCGTGGCCTCAGACTGGAGAGAGGGATTATTCTTTGAGGGAAAAGGAAAGCCAGTCCTGACCTCCACTTCGGTCCCCAAGCTCATCATCTGCCCCCACAGGAAAGAATTGCAGGAGAACTGTGAAATGGAAAAAAAAAAATTAGGGCCAGTGAGGAGGGAGAGAGAGAAGGAGAGTGAGGTGGTTCTGAAGAGAGAACGGGAGCTTCTCCAGAGAGGAGAGAATGGAGTATCCCCACAAAGTGAAAGAACGGGATGACACCTCTGAACCTGAGATTCGTGTGACCCTAGAACGGGCACATGTGCTACTTGCCTTTGCAAGGTTGGTTTTAGAGGGCTTCCCCCGAGCATCCTCCTGCTGGGAATTTCTCTGCAGGTAAGATAAGTTACCAGGGGAAAATACTGTGAACTTTTAGTTGCAGAGTGATAGTGCTGTGGGCATGGTGCTTGCCTTGCACACAACTAACCCAGGTTTGATCCCCAGCACCACATATGGTTCCCCGAGTCGAACCAGGAGGGTAATCCCTGAATGCAGAACCAGTAGTAAGCCCTGAGCACTGGTGGGTGTGGCAAAAAGACCAACAACCCCCAAACGTAAAAACAAACAAAGAAACAAAAACAAACAACAACAGACTTTTGTGGCCTTTCACATTCTTGTCACAGTCTTTTGTTAAGGGGCTCCACCTTGGGCTGGAAGCCAGTTGGTTTTAACTGGCCTGTTTCTGCACGTCCAGTGGGGTCTGACCTTCATGCTTTTGGGCTTGTGACAAAACAGCTCCTCTAGATCACATCTCAGTTTTATTATTTCCCCCAGATTGTTGCCAGGGATACTTATCTACCTTCTTGCTTCAATATTTTTTATTCAATATTTTTTTAATGAATTCATTATTATTAGTAGCAGTAAAAGTGATCTTGGAACTGCAGCCACACCCAGCAGTGCTCAGGGCTTTACTCTTGGCTCTGTGCTCAGGGATCACTCTGGGGATCAAATGCAATCCTGGGGATGGAACTGGGGTAAGCCATATGCAGGATAAGTATCTGAGCTACGTGCTGTCTCTCCAGCAGCTACCTGCTTTGCTTTTTATTTATTTTTTATTTTTTTATTTTTTTGCCTTTTGGGTCACACCTGGCGATGCACAGGGGTTATTCCTGGCTCTGCACTCAGGAATGACTACTGGCGGTGCTCAGGGGACCATATGGGATGCTGGGAATCGAACCCGGGTCGGCTGCGTGCAAGGCAAACGCCCTACCCGCTGTGCTATTGCTCCAGCCCCCTGCTTTGCTTTTTAAATCGAGCTCTTCCTTTGCTTCTCATTCTGCAGCCTCTCGACAGTCACTAGGTTCGTCTTGTGACCTAGTCTTACGTGAGGCTGTGGCTGCCCCAACAGGACCCTGTAACGTGGTATCAGCATCACCTACACTGGCACCCAGAAGCTGGCGTGTGGTGTCTTTGGGTCTCAGCTGTTCGCCTCTCCAAGTCTGTGCTCTTAGCTGCAGCCTCACCTGCCGCCTGTCTCCTCCCACCCAGGAAAGAGACATCTCTCTTCTATGTCTGCTGAGTGGCTGCCTTTTGGAACTCCCGTGTCCTCTTACAAAGCCATAGGAGTTGTGCCCTCAGCTATCCTCCCTCTCCCCCATCATCCCCACCCCGCTGCACCTCCAAGCCAGTCCCTGCTGCTCCCAGAACCTCTAGGAGCAGACTCTGCCCTGTGGTCGGGCTCACCTGTGCAATGACCACCTGTCCTATCTGCCGTTACCTCCTTCTCTCTCTTCACACTCTGGCTTCCAGAGAGCAGGGTTCCCAGCAGCAAGCTCTGGTTAGCCCAGCAGCCTTTGCCTTCCAGGACCCCCAGACCACCACCCAGTAACCCTTGTGTCTAGGACAGGCAGGAAATATATCCCCCACCCACAGCAAAGCCCCCCCCCCAGTGAATGGGATCCAGGGTACTTCCTTTCACCTCCGTTCATTGTTTTCCAAATTTCCTAAAAGAGTAGGACTTGCTTTATAATCAGAAAAGAGCCTGTTAAAATGATTTCAGAAAAGGCAGGTCCATCCTGCCCACTTCCTCTTTCAAGCCCTCTGTAGCCTTGGGACCCGGGGCCTACAGGTCATGGGTGCAGCTGCCTCCCCCGGCTAGCCAGATGTCTTCTCATACTGTGTGACACCCCCCTTTCAGCCACCCCTGCTCCAGTGCCCTGAGGTACCAGGGACCTTTGAAATGTGAATGTGGAGGAAGTGACTTGAAAAAAAGACACATTCATAAATTCATCCCTGGAACAACCAGGGGACTCATAACCAGGGGACCCAGTCTTATCATAGGGGCCTGGTTAAATAGTTGGTTTTGGGGTACGAGACCAGCCTGACGTGATTAGAAGGAGGCCATGACTTCCAGCTGACAGTATGAACTAATTTCCAAAATGAATTATTAAATTAAAAAATTAATGGGGGGGCCGGAGCGATAGCACAGCGGGTAGGGCGTTTGCCTTGCACGCGGCCAACCCGGGTTCGATCCCCGGCATCCCATATGGTCCCCCAAGCACTGCCAGGAGTAATTCCTGAGTGCAAAGCCAGGAGTAACCCCTGAGCATCGCTGGGTGTGACCCAAAAAGCAAAAAAAAAAAAAAAAAAAAAAAAAATTAATGGGGGCTGGAGCGATAGCACAGCGGGTAGGGCGTTTTTGCCTTGCACGCGGCCGACCTGGGTTCGATTCCCAGCATCCCATATGGTCCCCTGAGCATCGCCAGGAGTAATTCCTGAGTGCAGAGCCAGGAGTAACCCCTGTGCATCGCCAGGTGTGACCCAAAAAAGCAAAAAAAAAAAAAATTAAGTAAATGCTTCAGAAAAATATAGGGAGTTTGTACAAATTACATAAAAAAAATTAATGAATGGAAGGACAGGCCTAATAGACTTAAACACACACATATGCAGACATGCATAAGATGCGCCTTGGAAGGATTACTCCAAACTGGCAACTGCACTTACTCAGGGAAGGGCTATGAGTGAAGAGAAAATGGGCCAAAGGAATGAAAGTAGCGCCTGTGTTCAGTCTAACGAACTTTGTGGGGCTTGGGGATAACTCGGTTGCAAAGGCGCCTGTGAGGCCTCAAATACAGCCAGGCAAGACCCTCCAGGCTCCAGGGTCCAGTAAAGCTGTATTGTCAGGCACTGCAGCCCCCCATTACAGCTAAAAAGTGTCTGATCTTTGGGCTCTCTGTAGGCAAGTGTGTAGCATAGCGCAGGGTTGTGTTTGTTGGTCACTGCAACAAGGACAAGAACAAAAGGGAAAGGGAAGGGAAGCTGAGAATACGGCCAAGGACAGTGACAACAACAAAACAAGAAAAAGCCAGAAAACGCAACCAGGGAGAGAGCTCGAAGTTGCTGGCTGTGTGCTTCGCAAGGAGGCCCAGATTAAATCCCTAGCACCATATGCGCCCTGAGCATCACCAAGAATTCCCAGCCAAGCTCCAAACTGAGAGTAACCCCTAGGCGGTGCCAGTGTGGACCCCAAACAAAAACAAACAAAAGAAGCCGGTCTAGGGATGTTGAACTTTGCATGTACCAAGGCTTGGGCTCAGCATGATGATACAACACACAAACAAAACCACCACAACAAAAGATCAAATAAAACTAAGTCAAACCCTTCAAGACAGAAAACACAGAGCTGCAGTTACCAGAAGGGGAGGAGGTTGAGGGGGAAAAGGATAGAAGAATGCCAATGTAGGGCCAGCGTGCTTACATGAAAGGCTAGAGGCCATGATTTCATGTGGGCATTGCAGGTTCAGACTCCGACACTAAGCACGTGGTAACCTGAGTCAAGTGCAGGGTGCTGGTTGGAAATGAGACTTTGCTGGTGATACTCATGGTTTTCCGCAGAATCCAGCTAAATGTCCATTGACATGTGACTGCGTAAAGTAACTGGTGCTGGTGTATCTACTCAATAAAAGATGAGATCATGCCACTTGGGACAAAATGGATGAATGGAGGTGATTATGGCAAGTGGAATAAGTAAGAAAGGGAACCAGATGGCCTCACTCATATGTGGGCTGTAGTAACTAAAGCAAACTGGAAAAAAACCGACAAAACTAATTCCTAGGGGACCAGGAGATGGCTCAGTGGGAGGCAGTGATTTCCGGTGCCACCAGATGCTATGGGTACCAGTCTGGAGGCTCTCTTGTCTGTGATCAAGGCCAGGACTGGCCTGGAAACAGCCAGGTGAGCACTGCAATGGGAAACATGTGTGAGCACCAGGCCCAGGAGTGGGAGCCCCCGGTGAACACAACTAAAGAGTGTGACCCCTCTGGCAAGCATCCTGGTGGTGCCTGTGTGCACCCCCCAATTAGTGCAACAACGATAGCTGAGGAGGGAAGGGAAGTCAGGGGAATCCCAAACCACTAAGTCTTAGACTCAATGAAAACTATTGTGGTCACCTGAGGGAAAAGGGATGGGGGAGGGGGGGCGCTGGGAAAAATGAGTAGAGGGGTCTTATCATAAAATAAAATGGCCACATATACACAAAAGGAAATGTAAACTTATGATGATAAACACTGGAAATATATAATGCTATAAACCAATGTTGCCATGATAAAATGTAGTTCTATAGTCGGTGGCCCCGATGACTTATGAGAAGAGAGAGACAGCCACTTTCTCCTGATTCACTGCCTGATTATTATACCCGGGACCGGCTGGCAAAGCTAGGACAGATAAAATAGCCAGTCCTAGGCCTCACCCAGGGCTTCTGGGTCCTTGTCCTTCTCACGGAAAAGAGTTTCAGGAATAGACCATCAGTGAAGTAAAAACAGGTTTTATTTGGAGGCTTTTTGAGGGAAAGGGAAGGGGAGAGAAAGGGTGAGTAACATGCTAAAGAGAGAATGCTGGCTTCCCCAAAGACCGGGAGGACTACAGTACATCTTAAGAGGGGAGATGAGAGAGACACATGTGCCTGGTCACATGGGCACAAGCAGTACATGGGCTTGGGCAGTATATGGATGTGTACTTCCTTTGTTCAAGATTTTTGTTTGTTTGTTTGTTTTTGGGTCACACTCGGTGATGCACAGGAGTTACTCCTGGCTCATGCACTCAGGAATTACTCCTGGCGGTGCTCGGGGGATCATATGGGATGCTGGGATTCGAACCCGGGTCAGCCGTGTACAAGGCAAACGTCCTACCTACTGTGCTATTGCTCCAGCGCTCGTCTTTTTATTTTTGCTTTTTTCGTCACACCCAGAGATGCTCAGGGGTTACTCCTAGTTGTGTGGGGACCATATGGGATGCCGGAGATCGAACTTGGGTTGGCTACATGCAAGGCAAATGCCCTACCCACTGTACTATCGTACTGGCCCCTCAAGTTGGCTTTTATAGTTTTTTTTTTTTTTTCCCAAGCTACCTGCCTTGGAGCTTTCTAGCCAGATAAGAGCCTGTTGCTAGAGTGATTACCAAGGGGGTAGAGTTGGGATTGGTTGATGGTCTTCTTTGATATTCCTTTCCTTGGCTTTGTTCCTGCTGGAGCTTCTCTAGAGGGGGATCCAGCCTTCTTTGGGTCTGTTGGTGGCAGATGAAGTCTTGTCAGGCCTTAGTTCCTGTGTCTGCAAGCTGGGCTTTCGTAGCCTTGGGGTTATTGGTGTTTTACTTCCTAGGAACTCCATTGCGATGGGGGGCCTTTCCTATCTACCTGCCTACATCATTTCTATTTTTAATTGAATTTATTTTTGACTTTTGAGTCACACCCAATGGTGCTCAGGGCTTGCTCCTGGCTCTAGCACTCTGAAATCACTCCTGGCAAGGCTCAGAGAACCAGATGGGGTCCTGGGAATTGAACCTGGGTCAGCCACATGAAAGGCAAAGCGCCCTATCCTCTGTTCTATCTCTCCTGCCCTTATAAAGTTTCTTTTTTAAAGTCATGATACTGATGCATCCTTAACTCTTAAATGATGCAGTGTTATGCTAGTGAGAAATTATTCAGGCCTGGGAGAGAGCTCAAGGGACTGGAGCACACACACCGCATGTGGGCGGCCAGGGTGCCATCCCCAGCACCCTGCGGTCCTCCTGGCCTCCCTAGGGAGCAACCTCATAGCACCAAGATGGGAGTAACCCCTGAGCACTGGCGGGTGTGGCCCCAAAACAAGATGAAACAAATCAAATAAAAGTAAAATACAAAATAAAACATGGATTGGGGCTTTGTCCCAGCAAGAGAATAGAAGGGAACTTGCAGGGAAGAAATTGCCATCACTGACCATAATAATTTATATTTACGTGGACTCTTTATTTTGAGGCTCTCAGAGCAGAAAGAAACAGATATTATTTGCAAAGTAAGCATTGCCAGGACCAAGAGATCAGCTGCCAAGCTGACCATAGCCGCACCTTCCAGCACCTTCCAGCACCTTCCAGCACCTTCCTGCTTCTCGGCGCGGCACAGATTTCTCTCTCTCCTTCTCCACCAGACTTCAGAGCCGGAATTGGTCCTCCCCAGACTCATCAGCTGCAGCTACCGAGAGACAGGGGCAGACTGTAGCACTTAAGACCAATTTGACGGGGCCTGGAGCAGCAGGTAGGGTGTGTGGCTGCACGAGGCTGATGCAGATTCAGCCCCTGGTCCCCCAACCCCTGCCAGGAGTGATCCCTGAGTGCAGAGGCAGGAATAAAGCTTGAGCACTGCTGGGTATGGCTCCTCCTGCTCCACTAAAAAAAGCAAAAAGGAGCAATCTGGCCAAGAGCCAGAGCCAGCTGTACAGCCCACCCTGAGAGCTAGCCCACCCCCCACCCACCCAGTCGGGCTCTGCAGATGCTCAGTAGGAGGCCTGGCCTGAGACTCAAGGGGCCGGGTGCTCATGGCTACGGCCCTTTCTCACCTGGACCTGGAGTGCCTGATCCAGTACAAGGCCTTGGACATTTATTCCTTTTTTTCTTTTGTCAAAATTCAGGGGGAATCACACTCAGTGATGCTCAGGGGTTACTCCTGACTCTGCACTCAGGAATTACCCCTGGTGGTGCTCAAGGGACCATATGGGATGCTGGGGATTGAACCTGGGTCCACCACATGCAAGGCTAACGTCTTACCTGCTGTGCTATCACTCCAGCCCCCTGGCGTTCTTTAGGGGCTGCAAACCCTGCTTAACAGAACCTTGGCCCTTTTCAGGAACTGTCTGCCTTTTGCCAATGCTCAACTCATAGATAATATCCAAAATACTTCGCAGTTTTGTGCTTTTTCTTTGGGGGCCGGGGGGGGGGTGGAATTTTATACCCAGTGGCATCTCTCCAGGCAGTGCTCAGGCAGCCTTGAGGTGCCAGGAATTGAGCCCCGGGGCTCCTGCACATAAAGCATGCTCTCCTGACCTTTGAGTCATCTTCCCAGCCCACCAAAATATATTTTAAACCACTCAGAAACCCGTAACAGGCACCCTTGTGCGCATTTAGAAGTGATACGTGATTTTTCGCAAATTGCACTCACACTGCTTTTATAAGTAACACAGTTTGAGCAAAGAAAGAGGTTTTTTGTTTTGTTTTGTTTGTGGGTCACACCTGGCAGTGCTAGGTGGCTCTGCGCTCAGGGATCAGTCCTGGCGGGGCTTGGGGGACCTTCTGGAGTGCCTGCGATGGAACTTAGGTAGGGTCTGCAAAGCAAGCCCTCCCTGCAGTAGTTATCTTTTTAGCCCCAAGAAAGGAATTCATTAATTTAAGTTTTAAATTTTTTTGCCTGTTTGTTTCTGTCTTGGGACCACACCTGGCAGTGCTCAGGAGTGACTCCTGGTGGCACTCGGGGACCTTATGAAATGCCAAGGACCCAACTCGGGCTGGCCACATGCAAGGCAAACCCCTGCAGTACGTACACTCTCCGGCTCAAGAAGAAAAGAATTTTTTTTTCTTTATTTGCTTTTTGGTTCACACTCAGCAATGCTCAGGGGTTACTCCTGGCTCTGCACTCAGGAATCACACCTGGGGGTTCTTGGGGGACCATATAGGATCCCAGGGACTGAGCCCAGACGGGCCGTGTGGGAGGCAAATGCCCTCCCTGCTGTACTATCGCTCCGGCTTCAAGAAAGGAAATGTGAAGGCGTGGAGTGTTGCTTTTCTCATCATGGCCCCCGTGCCAGGTTGGTTTCTTTGGAAAATGGGCCCTGCTCAGGACAGATCTGATGGGCCCCCTGTCAGTCACCAGAGAGCGTGGCCAGGAGAGAGGGAAGGACGGTGCTTTCCTGCAAAGGAAGGTGGTATGTGGGCCCAGCTGCTGGGAGGGGGGTACTGGGGGCCTAGAAGCTGGCGATCTCGCTAGCAGCTTCCCGGTCTGAGCCTTGCCACTGATGACGGAGATGTGTGCACTCCACTGGCAGCTATGGGCTGTCTGGGAAGGTGTAGGTGCAATCTCAGGAACCCCAACCCTGACCCCTGACACCCCACCACCACCACAATACACACACACACACAACACACACACACACACACACACACACACATACACACCATCACCATCACCACCACCACCACACCTCACCCTGGTACTGCCTGGAGCCCCCATAGGGCTGTGGATCCAGATCAGAAGCGAATCTCTGCAACCACGTGCCTGCGTGAGCCTGATGGTCATCGCATCCCCACTGAGAGGTTCTCCTGACCAGGGGGGCAGAGACCTTTGAAGCTCCTCATGCACACAGGTAGTGAGCGTCGGTGCAGGGTGCAGAGCCCGGAGACCGGATGTGAGGCCTGGGAGAGCAGCTGCCCAGGACTGCTGCGAGGTTGGCCGAGGGCCCTGTCCTTATCCAGGCAGCGAATGTGGCGAGTGACCCCCAGAAGTCAGCCCTGTCCTTCTCTGGCTTCCGGTCGCCCATCAGGAACATGGTACCTGCAACCTGTGCTGCTCTCGTGAGTCCTGTTGGACCTGGCAGACCAGTGTGTGTAGGGGTCGGGTGTCAGCCAGGGAGGGGCTCCCTCACGTCAGAGGAACCTGCCATTTCCAGTCAGGTGGGCTCTGGGTTCCTGCATCTTAGCTTCCCAGCAAGGGTGACACCATGATTGGGTTTGGGGGCAAAAAACCCCACCCCCAACCTAAGCACAGAAATGGAGTATGGAGTATATTGTCTTTTTTTTTTTCTTTTTGGGTCACATCCAGCGATGCTCAGGGGTTATTCCTGGCTCTGCACTCAAGAATTACTCCTGGCGGTACTTGGGGGACCATATGGGATGCCAGGGACTGAACCTGGGTCTGCAGTGTGCAAGACAAACGCCCCACCCACTGTACTAGTGCTCCGGACCCCAGAGCATATTATCTTTAAAAGGATGCCAAGGAGAATCAGAGCCAGGTCAAAGAGCCAGTGCAGGGACTGGAGCATGGACGGCGCACATAGGCAGACCCTGCTTCCATTCCCAGCACTGCCTGCCCCCCCAGCGCTGCGAGTGGCCCCCCAGCACCCTGTGTGGTCTCCCCTCCCCACACCAGCCCCCAAATCAAAACCAACCCCAAAGGCTCTCGGTGATCCGGGGTGATGTCAGTGAGAGAACACCCCCAGGAGGGAGCTGCTCCCACTCCTCCGTGTCGCTCGCTGCAGCCAGCCTCTCACAGGCATTTTCAGACCAAGGGATGGGGGTGTTTTGGTGATTGGAGGGATGGGGGTGCCCCACGTCCCCTGTGACGTGGTCTCCAGTCCAGTCACGCCAGCTGTGACAAAGAAGCCGGGGAACGTGGTGGGGAGACGGCAGAGCTCATTACCTCAGGCTAAAAATAGGCCCTTCTCTGCGGCAGGTGGGTGACTCAGCAGCCCAGGGAGAGCGCGGGGAGGCCCAGGCGACAGCAAGGGGCGGCCGGGCAGGCACAGGCGCCTCACTCCCTGCTCACGCCGTTCCACAGTGCGGCCCCTTCTCCGCAGGCCACAGCAGAGCCCCAGTGGCCAGAGCTGCACCTGCTCCTGGACTTAAGGAGGGGGCTGTGTGTGGAGCCGAGACTCTGCCTCTGTGTGAACATGTCTGTGTATACATGTATATATACATGCAACCTGTGCGGTGTATACATGCTGCCTCTGTATACACCGGCGTTTGTGCTCACACCTGTAAGTGTGCCCCTGTTGCCTTTGGGTTATTTTGTTTGTTTTTTATTTGGGGGTTTTGGGTCACAGTCGGTGATGCTCAGGGGTTTCTCCTGGCTCTCCACTCAGTAATTACTCCTGGCAGTGTTTGGGCGACCGTATGGGATGCCCGGATTGAACACGGCTTGGCTGCGTGCAAGGCAAACACTCTCCCCACCAGACTATCGCTCCGGCCCCATGAACATGCCTTTTGTGTACATGTGTTATATGTCTGTGCACTACCATATTTGTGTGTGCCCCATGTGTGTGTCCTTGTATATACGTGTCAAGGTAGGTACATATGTGTCTCTACATGTGTATGTGTAGAGACACACAAACACGTGCTCTCATGTCTTCTGCATACACATGCATGTGTAAGTATGGGTGTGTATGTATCCTTATGTGAAGACGTGTGTGTGTAGAGGTGTGAGCACATGTGCCCACGTCTGTGTGTGTGTGTGTTCATACATGTCTCTGCCTGGTTGTAGGCAGTAAGCAGACCACAGAGTTCTAGATTGTTCCAGCCCTTGCGGGACCCCGGGAGGGCTGCAGCCGACCCCCCATCTGTTCTCACAGATGCTGTGAGTCTGCTTGACGAAATACGCTCCTTCTCCAGCCCCAAACTCTTCCGGAAGCCAGCCCAGGCCTGGCCTTCCACATACCTCTCCAGAAACTCAACGGAAGCTGAGGAGTAAGGCAATTATTTGGAGAATTCAGCCCCACCTCGGGCAGCTGCCTCAACGGATTGGTCTAAAGGGAAGCAGCAGAACCGGGCCTCCGGAGATCTGTTCCTGGTCCTGGCTCAGTGACTTCACTTGCTGTGTGACTTTGAACAAGTCCATTTCCCTCTCTGATCTCAGCTTTCTCTTCTGTTTACCCATGATTTCTTTCTTTTGTTTTATTTTGGTTTGGTTTGATTTTGGAGCCACACCCAGTTGTGCTCAGGGCTTAATCATATCTCCTGGCAGTGCTCGGGGGGACCATAGGTGGTGCTGGAATTAAAGCTAGGTTGGTCTTACACACGGTTTTCAGTCTGCTGAGTGCCCTGCCTGCTGTACTGTCTCTCTAACCCTAGCCAGGATTTATTTCACAAATGACAAATGTGCGTTTGATGCTCCCTGAGCTGGCTTCCCATACTCAGAGTTCAGGAAAACGACAGCTTTGGAGGCCTCTAAAGGCCCTGGGAGTCTGATCCTGCCTCCACGAGGAATTGGCCCAAGGCCCCACCTGCCACTCAGGGTCGCTCCAAGCACTGGCTGTGGCCTCGTGGTGGAGACTCTCCCTCGTCCCTGGGAACCAGCCGCTGCAGAGGAAGCCCAGGCTGGCCCCCTGGAGAGGCCCCCTGAAGGGGAAAGAGGTGCCCGTCCTGATGGTGTGCCTAGCTGCCTGGCACGGGAACGAGCCCCGTGGCCCAGTGCCCAATGGTGCCGACCAGGGCAGGCGGGCTGGGAGAGGGAGCGGCCGAGTGAGGCACCTTGCAGCCCTGACTGTCCAGATGTCAATGGTGTAAGTCATCCGCTCCCAGGCAACCCTGGGGCAAACCTCACTTCCAGGGGCTCATTCCCCAGAGATCCTGGTTTTGAAGAAGCGCCCGGGAGATTTGCATTTGGTGGGTTTGATTAGCTCAGGGCGGCTGGTGATGCTCTTGTTTGTTCTGTTTAAAAACTTTTGTTGGTTTTACACGCATGTGTAAGTGCAGGTGTGCCTGCTCAATGAGATGTGCTCCTTCTCCAGCAAAACTTGGTGATGCTCAGGGGTTCCTCCTGGCTCTGCACTCAGGAACCACTGCTGGCATTGCTCGGCGCACCCTAGGGGTTGCGGGGGCTGGAACCTAACTCGGCCGCATGCAAGGCCAACGCCCTACCCACTATACTATCCCTCTGGCCCCATGTTCACTGTTTTGTGTGTATGCGTATGTGTGTTGTTATTGTTGTTGTCTCCCACGGCGTGCTCAGGAGGCCCACGGTTCCCGTTAGTGATTCTCAGGCAACCAGATGGCAGTTCAAGGCAAGGGTCTGAAGATGTGTTGCCGCTCAGGCCCTGCAGTGCCAGGGCTTTATCTGGGCCCCCTGTCAGTGCTGGGGACCTTCGGGGCCACACCCACTGATGCTCAGGGAAACATGTAGTGCCAGGGAGGGACCCAGCCTGGGTCAGGCATCTGATAGGCATGGGCACTACCCACTGTACTATCTCTCCTGGCCCCTGATCATTTAACACATGTGCGCCCGGGGTTTTTTAACATCAGGAAGATGCGAGCAATGCAGCCCAGTCACCCGAGAAGAATATATTCAGCTGCGATGGCTGCATCGGTCTGGGCTGACCCAGGCATCTGGGGTTTCGATGGTAAATCAGGTGATTCCTCTGCAGTCAGGGCTGAGGACTGATGCCTGCAGGACACCCCCATGACCCAGATCACTTTTTTCCCTCATCTGAGACGCGGGGCCAGGCGGGCAGGAGCTTGGTACGCCTCTACTCTGAGGAGCAGGTGCAGAGCCTGAAGGGAGGGAAGCTCTGCTCAGAGACTTGCCCCGGACTGACACCCTCCAGAATGTTCCCAGGAGTCCTCCAGGGACTCTCCGCGCCTCCAAAATCCCCTATCACTTTGTTTCAAAGGCCTCCCTTGGTCCTTGAAATTGCCAGAGAGAGGAAGACTCGGACCTTTGCCGTTTCCTGGTGTGAGGCCGCCCCTGCGCAGGATTCTTTCTCTGGCATCCCGGCCCGGGAGCCTGGGGGCAGAGGTTCCCCGCACTCCGGATGACGACACGCCCGCACACGCGGCTGATTTCCTGCCCTTCTCCCAAATAAGGCAGCGGGGCCTCCGTGGGGTTCAGGGCTGATGCAACTTGATTTCGACCCGAGTCCATGAAGGAATCCGCTCCTGGCAGGGGGCCTGCCCGCTCGAAGGAGGTGAGGGCCGCGCGTGGCACAGGCCTGGGATAGTTCCCGCCCTGCGGGCCATGCTGAGTTGTGTGGACGCTGACCTCGGAGAGTCCATGTGGTTAATGCTCCCCCCACCCCCGCCCCCTCGCCCCCTCAGTGCACAGCAGGGCTGGGGGCGCCGTCCAGACTTTGAAGGGCTTCTCATTCCTCTTTTAGGGGGCCAGACGCAAAAATGAACTGGATACCTGTCCTGGCAGCACCTGCTGGGAGACACCCCACAGGAGCAGGGACGGAGGCCACACACCAAGGCCCAACTCGGGGGCTCCAGAACGCTTCACAAGATTCCTCGGAGGCTGACCAGGCAGCCCTGCCCACTGGCGTCCCCCGCACAGAGGTCTCGGCCGCGGGAAGGGGCGAGGCCTGAGCAGGGAGGAAGGAATGAAGAGGAGACACTGAGTCACTCCCGGCCTCTGCTCTGAGTAGGAATGAACTGGTTTGGGGCGGGGGGGGAGGGGGGCGGTGTTGGGGGGGGGAGCTGGAGGGGGGCTGGGAGGAAGCCAGGCCCAGGCAGAGGAGGGGGAGGCAGTGCCAGGTGGCCTCTCAGCTCAGGGGGATTTATCCCGGGAAGGGGCCAGCTTCAGAATTCCTTAGTCCTTCTAAGAAGCAGAGTCAGGCGGCCCTAGAGTTCCCCTCGGGCAGGAAGCCTTTTCCAGGGTCCCGGGCTAATTCAGAGCCCTCTGGGACGCACCTGAGCCGAGATTTGCCGTGGCTCTCTCTGCTGTCTCCGTTCCCCCACCTCCCCCAGGCTTGCCGAGTTTAGGACACCTTCTGATACCTAGTTCTGGACAGCAGGTGGGGGTTCTGGGTTTGTATCGTGAGTTAAGTCACAGGGGAGAGGTGAGACGGGAGGGCTGGGGCTGGGAGACCCCCAGCCAGGGGCCACGCCTGACCTTACACTGCAGCGCTCTTTGTTTCTGATGGAAGAACCCCATTTTAGTGAAAGCTTTGCTGCTCTCTGCAAAAGCAGGGCGTATAGACCTTAGAAGCGAAGCCTGAGGAGTGTGGTCGGCCCCTGGCAAGCTGACTGGGGACTAGTCTAACCCCTGTCACCCAGCCTGGGGGTCCCTGGCATCTCTCAGCGCATCTCCAGGGAACACCCCCACACAGGCAGTTCTACCCCATGGTGGCAAGATGACTGCAGAAGCACCAAGATTGCCTCCCTCTCACCGGGGCAAAGACTCTCTTTTGATAGTGACTCAGCTCTGGGAGAGTTTCATGGGCTTCGAGTACCCTGACTTTTTAACTAAAGACTGGCACGGGCCTGCAATGTATTGATTCATGTGTTTGGGGGAGTGCCCTCACCCTGGAGCTGGCTTGAGGAGGCGGGGGCTGGAGGGGGGTGGTGGGGGTGCTTGCTGTGTGATGGTGCCATGCCGTTTGGGCTGGGCATTAAACTCAGGGCTTCCCCCAGTGCTCCAGCCCGTGAGGGAGTGCAGCAGGGGAAGGCTGGGAGGGTTCTTTAGAGGCAAGGTTACACACCGAGACGCAGGTCAGAGCTTGAAGGTGCCTGCTCTTGTGGCTCAGAGCACAGACCTGTTTTCCTGGGTTCTGGGGCCTCAGCCTGGAACAGGGAAGCAGGAGCAGGGAAAGGCAGGGCCCCGCCTCAGGTGCCCAGGACTCAGCAGACATCTGCAAGGAGGGATCCACCTGCAGCAGAAGAAATACTGACAAATTGGCTCTGGACGCTTGGACCACACACAGAGAACATCTAGAGAGGATGGCGGAGGAAACTTTGGGGGCCTTTGAACTACGAAGGATCAGCACCCCTTGTTCAGGTTCCTTTGCTGGCAATGATGGAACAAAGGCCAGACTGGGGTGGAAGATTTGCAAGTCTTCCCCTCCACATAAGGAAGAAGGGCTGGCAGACTCGAACAACGCAGCCTTCCCCTCTGCAAACGAGAGCCTCCTTGTCTGACGGCAGAGCTTCTGTGGCCCTGGGGGAGAATTCTGAGGCCCACCATGCTCTTCCTCCCCCACGCTTGGCCTTTCTGGGTAGTCCAGAAACCATCCTCTCCCCAATTCCCACTTCCCAGGAGGTATTTGCTGGATCCTGCTATGGTCATGTCTGCTGGACACCTTCCCCCAAACAACGGGAGCCTCCAAGCTTCCAGGCAACGAGTATTACACGGAAACCTCGGTTCCGTATATGCCCCAGACTGGGTCACTTCCTCTTACTCACAAGGGACATTCTGCATGGTCTGTTTGGCTAGCACAGGTGGCCCCTGGGTCTAGCCCCTGTCCTCAGGGATGAGAACTCATGAGTTTACTGTCCATTAGACATGGGCTGGTTTATGGCTCCCGTGCTTGTTCAAGGTGTGACCGACAATGAACTTGACATCTCCAAGCCTTAGCTTCCACATCTGGAAGCAGATGGCAGTGCCCTACTTGGTGGTGGTGTGGCCAGAGAGGAGCTGTCCAACGGACGAGGCGTCCCAGCTCCACACCTTAGAACACGGGTCCCTGTTCCAACCTCTTTCGCGGTCAACCTGCAGCGTGTTCTTTCTGTAATCAGGTCTGCTAATGGGGCTCCAGGCGCCAGTGCCTTCCTCCCTCAGCCTGGGGAGCCTGGGGCCGTGGTGCTCATCATTCTATTCAGGGCCCAGTCTCTCCTTCCTCTGGGAATTTTAGACTCCACTTCTTTTATGAAGGTGGAGGCTCAGGCTCTATGCAGGGCCCATGGGACAAGCAGTCCCCGTTCTTTCATTTGCACCCATCCCGGGCCTCAGGTAAGGACTGAATTCTTCATTTCTTCAGAGCTCAGACTCTGTGTTGGACAGGAGACCCAATGTCTCTGGTCAGCCATTTCTATCCTTGAACTGGTCATTGTGGCTGGGAATCCACAGTCTGTGGATTTTCACAGGCCCAAATCACTGCATCTCCACCATGGAGGGCCTCTCTTTCCTCTGGAGGAAGTTGCAGTGCACTGGCCAAGAGGCCCAGGGGTGCCAGGGGCTAAACCAGAGATGCCAAGAGCAATAGATACTTTCCCTTTTCTCTGAATTCCTGGATTCCTGCTTGGCTGGTGTGTATTTCTACTGCAACACATTCCTTAAGGACAAAGACCCTCTAGGTGACCCTTACAAGACATCTGAAAAAGATGGGTGGGAGCTACATAATTTCCTATTCTTTTTCTTTCTCTTCTTTTCTGGTTTTTAAGTCATGCCCAATGGTGCCCAGGGCTATGACTCATTCCTGGCAGTACTCAGGGGACCATGTGCAGATTCCAGATCAAACTGGTATTAGCTGCGTGGAAGATAAATGCATTAATCCCTGTACTGTCTTTCTTTTTCTTTAAAAATTTTTTAAATTGATTGACATTATGTGATTTACAAATGGTTAATGATGCCCTTTCATACACGTAATTCGAACACAATACCCATCACCCAGTATACCCCCCAGGCTTTTCCATCCAGCACATGCATTCAGGCCTGTGCGGCAATCCCAGGGAAGAGGGTAAGTTACCCTAGCTATGGTAAGCAGGAGGGAGTTTATGATCAGCTACTACATGGGTTGCACACTGGCCGGGAATTTCAAAGGAGTCTGAACTTGTAGGAATGGTCTCTGAGGTTGCACTGCAAGACCTGGGTGGTTAAGAGAAGGGCATCTTCTTCTGCCATCAGAAAGTACCACACATGGAGTAGCACCCACTGTCAGGAAGCCACTAGGGTCAGGACCATTGTGAGCCCGACCCGCTCAGCCACTCAGCTCAGTCACTGAGCTCGGCTGGCGACCGTGGATTCTGTTGAGGGTAAGCCAGACTTGCTAACAAGAACAGAAGTGTGACGTTTGGCCGCTAGCCTACTTCCGCTTTCAAATCTCTTGTGAACTATGCGGTTGAAACAGAAGCGCCTCTGGAACTCAGGAGGTCTGGGAACTGAAGCTGTGTGGTTTTGTTATTGTTTTTGTTTTCAAACAACAACCACCTTATTTTTCAGGGTAGTTTTAGATTCACAGCAAAACTGAGCAGAAAGTACAGAGAATTCCCCCCACCACCCACCCCCCTCCCCCCGTCACATGTACAGACTCCTGCGTGCTCAGCCTTCCAACCAGATGGTGTTCTTGGGACAGTTGACACCACTCTGTTGACAATCACGATCTCCGTTCACAGTTTTGGGTATTGCTATTCTTTGAGCTTTTCCTTCCCTTTAATTGATTTACCATTAGTGAAAATACTGGAGTGTTTCTGGGGCATAGCTTAACACCTACACAGGCGTATAGGGTTTACCACAGCCATCACCAGAAATTTCTGTGCCATCCCACCATAAGAAAGACCCCTTCTCCCCACCTCAGTGCCTTCCCCTTCTGCTCACACCTCACTGAGCCCAGGAGTTAGTTTTGTTGTTTTCCACTAGTTTATGTGACAAATGTTACAGTGACATGTGTCCACCACTTCAGTGTCACACACCTCAAACTCTTTTGTGCTCGGCTTATTTATGCCCCTCTCCCCATAGCCCTTGGCAAACTATTGGGCTAAAAAATACTATTATACATAATATAGTTGTTTGTTATTATAATAGAAAAAAAGCTGTTATCTTTTTACCCTAAGAAATTTGTGTTTTTGTGAATTGATTTAGGATAAGGCAGTTAAGGCCTGGGGCCATGGTATCCTGACTCTTACTTCACCCCTGTGTATTTGGAACGAGTTACCTCACCCCTCGGTGCCTGATGATCCTCTTTATTATAATTCCCTCTCATGGGATTGATTTTTAGGATTGAGTGAAATTCTTCATAAAATGTATCTGAGAGTGTCTGACTCATGGGTAAGGACTCAATAAATGTTTGTTTTGATTTTTCATGATTAACTCAAAGGAATCATATCTTTTTTGTTTTGCAACATGGTTTACAACATTTTTTATATTATGGTTTTATTCTTGCAGTGTGACTTCATCAACCTCATCATCAGTTGACGAGTATCCCTCCATCACTGACCCAAGGTCCCCTTACTCTTACCCCCTCCACTTAATTATTCAAGTGTCCGTATCATAGGCTTTGTTTCTGCCGGAGATTCTCTTATCCCTTGCTGTGCTTCTTTATATTTTACATATGAGCAAGATCTTTCACTGATTGTCTTTTTCCTTCTGACTCATTTCACTTAGCATGATACCCTGCAGCTCCACCCTGGTTCCAGCAAACAGCATGATTTCATTTTTGTCTCAGAGCTGAGTTTTATTCCATTGTGTGCTGTGAAGCCTTTTTCCCTCTTGATTTATTTTTGGGAAAATTTTCAGCCTACAGAAAAAAGTTGAAGATGACTAAAGTGAGCACTGCCTTCACCTGAATTCATCACACTGGAACAATTCCCTTTCTCTCTCTCTCTCTCCTCCCCCTCCTCCCTCTTACTATGGAAGTAGATTACAAGCTTGATGTCAATTTGCCTCTGAATATATCAACTATTACCTCAGAGGAGAAGGGACATTCTCCTCCACAACCATGATCATATGATCAATTGATGAAATAATCACTGTCACTGTATCACTGTCATCCCATTGCTCATTGATTTACCCTAACGGGCACTAGTAAAATCTCTATTCTTCCCATCCCTGAGATTTTAGCAGCCTGTTCTTACTCGTCTTTCCCAATGATTGGAGGCTCTTTCAGGGTCAGGGGAATGAGACCTATCATTACCGTTTTTGGCATATTGAATATGCCACAGGTAGCTTGCCAGGCTCTGCCTGTGTGGGCGGGATAATCTCAGTAGCTTGCCAGGCTCTCTGAGAGGTAATATGAAATAAGCAAGATGAAATAATATCTCAGATATATTCTATGTTAAGCCCGGGATGTCCTTTTTCATCTCTGATCTTAACAAGACCTATGCCTCAGGGTTTAGTTCTGCCTTTTCTTTCTTACATGACACTGTCATGGCATACCTAAGGAGTGCCTGCTGATTGTTTTATAGAATAAATCATTGTTTGGATCTGTCTGATGGTTTCATTATAGTTAGCCTTAGAATGAACAGTTGGGGAAAATACTACACGATGATATTCTTGTTGTATTAGGAGGCTCATTGGTTTGTTACTCATACTGGGAAGATCATATTCTTATTGGAAACTACTGGATTCTTCCATTTTTAATGTTTTAAGCCCTTTAAATCCAGGGATTCTCTGCAATAGTTGATGACTCTCTAGAATGGGAATCATTGGCCTAATGTAACTCACATCCATTTTATGGCAGGAGAAATGGAGAAACAGAAAAATACCTAAAAGTCCCTGGAAGTCAGTTGCAGGATGAGGTTGAACAAAAACTAGGCATTCTGATGCCCAGTTCAGTACGCACCCATCCCCTATCTCTGACCTTTTCTGAGTAAATGTTAAAGTGGGTTTAATCTTGGAGTCTTTCTTAACAGGAAAGAGACTTATGTTTTCTTGGCAAGTACTCAATATAAAAGTCTGTTTCTGACTGGGGGTAGAAGTGGAATACCAAGAAATAGACCGGCTGAGGGGTAACAGTTATTTTCTTACAATGAACAGTCTTCAGCCAGAGCTAAGGAGACTTTACCCCTCATCTAGTTCCCAATATTTAGAGGAAACAGGACTGGGGTAAACAAATGACCTTTACCAGGGCTTGGGACTTGAAATTCCTTTCAGAGATGGGCTGCTGCCTCAAGAGGGTCTTCTGGACAGTACGATGGGTGGGCAGTAGCGCAGAGCTGGGAGTAGCCCCTGAGCATTGCCTGCTGTGACTTGATTCCTCACCACCCTGCTCCCTTCCCACCCCCTGCTCAAAGATTCATACATTCATTCAAACAAATATTTGAAGATGACTCCTACATTCCAGTCTTTAGAGACACAGTACCAAACACAGTGATGAGCAAGTCTAATCAGAAATGTGATGTCACTAAGCATTCAGCTTGCGCAGAGTGGCGTGCCTGGAAGCCAATCAGAACTCTTGGAGACCAGCCACGGGGCTTCTGCTTCAGGCCGGGGTTCGTGGAGGCCAGAACAGGAGTGCTGGTTGGGTCAGGGGTGAAGTGAAGTGGACAGGTTTGAGGAGATCAAGTCAAGAGGCCTGAGAGTGAAGAGAAGCAACATGAAATGCTGCTTAAATACTTTCACTCTGCTTCTACTATTCACTAACGTGGTATGGAATTGTTCCGACCTCAGTGTTCCCATCTCTCCAATGGTAAGAAATTATCAAACCCTGTAACTACTACGTAGAACTGAAAATGGGGGAGACAGAGAAAGTATAAGCTGTTGGTTTCTGGAGACCAAGTGATACTCTTGAAGTAGAAAATTCAGGAGAAGCAGGAAGGTTGGGGGGAAATGCTTTACTCCATTTCCTCTCTGTCCCAGGATCACACCCAGTGATGTCCAGGGGTTTCTCCTGGCTCTGCACTCAGGAATTACCCTGGCAGTACTTGAGGGACCATATGGGATGCCAAGGATCAAACCTGGGTAAACTGTGTGCAGGGCAAGTGCCCTACCCACTGAACTATCTCTCCAGCCCTCCATTTGGGGGAGGAGGGAGAGCAAGATCTATATCAGAGTTTTCCATTTTACTTTGATCTTTCTTTTCTGATAAATTCATTTTAATTTGGGCGATGTGGGTCATGCCGGTGACACACAAAGTCCAAATTAAAGACCCTTTACTAAGACAGTGATGGAACTGAGAGTAGCGCGATCTCCTTCGTCCAAAAGTCCTTTAGCGTCATGCAAGCTAAAGCTGAATCTTATGCTGAGTCGATCACTGTCATCCCGTTGCTCATCGATTTGTTCGAGCGGGCACCAGTAACGTCTCTCATTGAAAGACTTATTGTTACTGTTTTTGGCATATCCAATACGCACAGGTAGTTTGCCAGGCTCTGCTGTGCAGGCTCGAGACTCTCGGTAGCTTGCCGGGCTCTCCGAGAGGGGCGGAGGAATCGAACTCGGGTCGGCCACGTGAAAGGCGAACGCCCAACCACTGTGCTACCGCTCCAGCCGCCATAGATAGTTTTTATTTATCCAACCCCGTGCCAAGTGTGTACCTGAATTCTCCGGTTAGAACTCCTGTCTCTCCAAGATAGTAATGTTATAGATAAAGAAACAAAGCGAGGCTTCTGGAAGCTAAGTGAAAATTATTCTGAGCCACAGAGAAAATGGCAAAGGGGGCTAGAGAGATAGTATAGAGGGGAAGGCTTGCCTCAGTTTCAGACCATCCAGGTTTGATTTTTGCCACCACACGTGGTCCCCTGAGCACCACCAGAAGTGATCCTTGAGTGCAGATTCAGGATAAGCCCTGAGTACAAGCAGGTGGGACCCAGGATCAAAGACCAAAGAAAATGGCACAGGTTCTGCCAAGCTTTCAAGCCTATATGCCTCAAGCCTACGTTTTAGGGCACAGCCGTTCAGTCGGACCATCTGTGACGATGGAAGGTTATAGCTGTACCATCCAATATGGCAGCCCTAGCTACGTGTATAGCTGGAAAACTCCGTTTTAGTTTACTTCAATTTAAATTAATTAAACTTCCATGACTACATGTAGCCAGAGGCTACCACATTGGGCAGAGCTGCCCCTGTCCTTCCAGAAGATGAAGGAAATACCCAGCACTTGTGTTCATGCATTGTTGTATTTAAAGGGCTACCATAAGGGGTAGGTTCATGTTGAGCCAAACATTGGGCTCCAGCCACCTCAAAATAAAGGCATTTAGGCCCTCAAGGGTTAACTGGATATTTCCTGCTGCCCAGAGTGCTTGGAAGCAGCAGATGGGAAAGTTGGATGGTTTGAGAGGCGCAAAGCCCCCCCAGTGGCTTCTGAGAAGGAAGTGGCCTTTTGCAGTATCCTGGAATACCAACCTCCGGGCTGGCATCCTAAGCCCACGACTGTTGCCTGGGGAACGAGGAGCACAGAAGTCCCTCCCAGAGGGCGGCCAGACCGAAACAGGGAGCAGCCCTGGAGGACAGTAGTGGAATCGAAGGGAGAGGCCGGAGGCCTGGACTTCATGCGGCGGGCTGGGCTGGGCAGCTGGCACAGAGGGTGAGGAGGAGCTGGGATGCCGCCAGGGTACAGAAGCAGCCAGGACAGGGCCGGCTGCAGATGGTCTGGGCAAGGGAGAGGGCTGGGACTGTCAGCAGTGGGGATGTTGGGGGGCCGGCACAGACAGCAGAGGAGAGACTCAAACAGCTCGGGGCGGGAGCGGTGCCCGTGAACCTTTGCCGTTTAGGAGTAACAGCCCCGTGGCAAGCCAACTGCAACGGCTGTGCACGAGTAAGTCATTAGCAGCCTGGGAAGAGGCTTGTTACCTTGTAACCAGGCTGTCACCTCCCTCTGACGCTGTTGTGACTACAGCCAGGGCCAGCTTCCGCTTCCTCCCTGCAAGCAGGGTTGCATTTCCACCCCGCAGCGCTACCAGGGCCTGGTGTGTGAGTGTGTGTGTGTGTGTGTGTGTGTGTGTGTGTGTGCGCGCGCGCGCGCGCGAGTGTGCCCGTGCACGCGCGTGCGTACGTGTTTCCCACCGCATTTCATTTCCGGGCCTCTGGAATGTCAAATTAAGTTTTCATCACTCCCGAGGTGTTCCGTCTCATGACTCAGAGGGAAAGTGACAAAAAAGAACGGGGTTTAGAAGGTAACCTTTTAGGGTGCTTCTGGGAATGGGGAACATGCATATTTCCAGAAGCCTGGGTGGGGTGGGGGCACCTCGGGGCTGCCCCGCTAGGGTGTCGGTGCAGTGGCGAGCCCGCAGCATGCTGGGCTCTGCATGGACAGGGGCTGCCCGAGGGGAAGCCGGGCCTGCCGCCTCCCGGAGAAGCATGGGGTGGGGTTGGAAACACAGCAGGAAGGAGACCCAATTCACAGTCTCTGGTTTTAAGTCCCCAGCAGTGGCGGGACACCTGCTCACCAGGTCGTCCAACCTTCCCCTCCCCAGCCCCCGCCAAGACCACTCAAGCTTTAGTTCCTCTCCATAACAGCTGGGAGTTGACACGGTTGCCTCCACGACATTTCCCACATCCTGACCACCCCCCTACACACACACACACACACACACACACAGTCTCCGCCACTGTCCATCGCTAGGAGCTGAGTTGGTCAGCCAGGCCATCCCGTTACCATCCTGAGATTGCGTAGGATGTAATGCCATCCTGGCCAATGAGTCAGAAGGAAAAGCTGGTGGGTGGGAGAGTACTGGAAATTAGCAACGGTAGTTTTAAAAAACGAGGCACGTGAGCGATGTCTCTTTCCTACGGGATGGCGTGTCTTGCCGCGAGGGGTGGAGCCTGGAACTGTGGCAGCCATTCTTTCACCATGAGGCTATCCCTTGAGAATGCAAGTTACAATCTGAAGATGGTATAGGAAGAACTTGGCTCTTTGGTGAAGCTGCCAAGGCTCTGAATTGACTCCCTCTGGCACACTCATTCTGTGACAAAACATTCTGTGTGAGGGGAGCCATTTTTTGAGTAAGGATTTCTGTTCCTTGCAGCTGAGGACCCAGCTGCAATATCCCGTGAGTTGGAGAATGTTATAAAGCACTTTGCATATTGTGCTTTACAACATTCTCTTATAATGTTATATTACAAGGGATAGTACATTGTATAACATATATTGTATGCTTGTTATACATGTAGATTGTGTAACAAGTACAAATTCTGATTAAGGACTTTTTGCGTGTCATGTCCTGATCTAAGTACTGGGGAAATAGATACACATCTTTCCTCCCGGCTCTTTCATTCCATTGATTGCGAGTGCAAGAGGGGCAGCTTAGGCCAGGGAAGGGCAGGCTATATAATTAAGACAACAAATGCTCCATTTTGTCACTGGGGTTGCTCAGTTCTGCTTCTTTTTCTTTGGTAGGGGTAGTGTGCTTGGGAGTGAGAGATTGTACCACTTGCTGTGGCAGGAATTGAACTCGGGGCTCACACATGCTAGGCAAGTGCTCTACCGCTTGCTGTATCTCCCTGGCCTCTGTCTATCTGCCTCTCTGTTTTAATTTCATTTATAAAAATAATAGAGTTGCAATAATTTAAATTAAAATTCAGTTGCGCTAGGAATCCAACCATTTGTTCTTAGAATAAAAATCAAAAGACAAGATGTTCGTTGATGCTCTCCTATTGGACCCATTAGAGATTGGTTGAGTTCCAGCTCTTTTTTTCTTCTCCTTCCTCTGTTCTCAGGCATGATCTTCCTGTGCAGTGACAATATAAACACCCAAAGCTTACATTCCAATAAGCTAAGACCGAGCTATGCCTTCCTTTTGAGGGGAGGAGGGGCACACACCTGGCAATGCTCAGGGTAACTCTACACTCAGGAATTACTCCTGGTGGTCCTTGGGGGACTATATAGAGTGCCAGGGATCAAACCTAGGTTAGCTGTATGGGAGGCAAGTGCCCTACCCACTGTACTATCTCTCCAGCCCCAAAGCTATTCCTTCTTAATAGGTCCAGCAAATATCCCAACTGTAACTTTAATTGGCTGGACCCCTGGTTTTGCCACTAAGAGGCTAGGGGAACCGATCCATTGGCATGGACTCACTTCTCCAGTTAGAAGTGGAGTCATGGCCAGAAGAACCAGAGGAAAGAAGAGGTGGGCAATGACACCAGTCTCACAGCCCCCAATGGTTATGTAAATCAAGGAGGTAAACCCCCTGGAAGAGAGCCTAGCTTCTGTTCTTGGGAACTGCATAGGTTTTAAAAATTGTAAGAGCTGAAGAAATGATTATTTAATGCCTGAAAGAATGACCAGTACGGGCTTTCATTTGCTCTCAGGTGCCTTAGCTCAGTGGTCCTTTCTGAGTCCTCCTCAGGCTGGGCGAGGCAGGAAGGGAAGAAAAGACAGAGAGGAGTGGAGGGTGGAGGTGGAAGGACTTCTCCTAGCAAGAGGATAAGACTCAATTTCCTGTCTCTCAATGTCAAGGAAAAGGAAATCCTGTTTCCAGGCTGGAGGGATCTGCCCTCACCCTCTCTCAGAGAGCGGCACTGTCTCGGAAGGGAGGTGGTGAGAACTCCTCTCTGCTCCCTGGGTCCAGGACCTTCAGCCAGCTCCTCCCGTTAGAAGAGGCTGCTCCAAAGCAACAGGCGTGTCTAGGCAAGTGTCCTAGGCAAGAGCCACTAGGCAAGTGACATCCAAGCCCTGAGGCCTGACCACATGCTCCTCTGTGCTCCCTTACTGACCTCCATAGCAGGGGTGCAGCGTAGAGACCAAGCAGGGAGGCAAGGACGGTCGGAATGAACTGGGTGTAAGGTCTGCCATCTTCTTGGGCAATGACAATCTGACCTGTGATCACTGCTGGTTCCCATGCAATGGCCTGCACTGCGTCTGTTAATACACACACACACACACACACACACACACACACACACACACACACTCACAACACACTCACACTCACACACTCACACTCACACACACACAATCTTCCTTGTAGTGGAAGATTGGAATTCACTGGAACCACAAATTCCAGTTAATTCCTTCTCCACTACCCATTGACACGCTATTGTGTCTTTACTAACGGCAAAATCTTAAAACATGCAAGGAATCTTTTTTTTTTTTCCATTCTAATACAACTATGCTTATATGCCCCAAAATAAATTTGGCAATCATTGAATTCCGTGGAGAAGAAGACATTAAAATACATGAGTACACACTGCTGGCTCAAGATTTTGACGTAAACTCATTTGTTTTTCCATGTATCAGAGCATGTTAAAAAAGTTAATGCCCTCTCATAGGCCTCAGGGAATATGGACGTCTGGGTCAGACAGCTAGTGAGGGTTCTGTGGTTTCAGCTCAATGTTTGAGTCCACAGATAAGAAAAACCATTCATTGAGATCCATTTTCTACACATTCCAGCTCTTTGTGAAGAGAATCCTGAAGGCTGCTGGGAGATGAATAGAGAAGCACGCCTCTCCTGAGAGGAAGGGTCAGTTACGGCTGGGACTCCCTCCCCCTTCTACCCACTTCCCGCCCCGTAATCATGGCTGTGCTGCCTGCCGCTTCTTATTCAGAGACCATTTCCTGCTGAGGACTCAGACAGAGTCAAGAGTCCAGTGGGAGGACTAGGCATAGGGGACTGGCTGGGGTCCAACAAGGAGGAAGGCCACCCCAGGCCCAGGAATATGAATTTGCTTGTGCCCTTGACCAAGGATTTTTATTTTTAGCTTTTAATTTTATTTATTTATTTTTAAAGTTCTTCATGATGATTCATTATTCACTATCCCAATGTCAATCCCACTATCATATCATTGCACCTTCCCACTGTCATTTTTTCCAATTTTCCCAACCATCCCTCAAGTGTGCCCCTGTAGCAGGCCCTGAATAATTTATTTTATATTGCTTGTTATAAATAATTCACAAAAATGGTCAATAAAGGTTTTCTTAGAAGAAAGTGGTGTGGAGACTGTTGTATCTCACCATGGAGACATTAAGCCCTTTTTTTTCCGTTGTTATTGTTGTCGTTGTTTTTGGTTTTGGGGTCACACCCGGCAATGCTCAGGCAGAGCCAGTAATTCCTGGCTCTGCACTCAGGAATTACTCCTGGCAGTGCTTGGGGGACCATATGGGATGCTGGGGATCAAACCCAGGTTGGCCACGGGCAAGGCAAACGCCCAACCTGTTGTACTATCACTCTGGCCTCAAGCCCTTGATAAGAGATTATTAACATGTTGTTACAGGTTAACCCTTGTGTGTTTATATTTTCTTAATCAAGATCAGTTTACATCCCATTCAATGTGGTGTGCTATTCCTAGTTTATCAGCAGTGTAGAGTTTGAGATGAGGACCAAAACTTTTTAAGCATTTTCCCCCTTGCAACTCCTTCTTTTTTTTTTCTCATGCACTTATAAATTTTTTTTTATTTTTTTAAAAAATTTTATCACCATGTGGAAAGTTACAGAGTTCTCAGGTTTATGTCTCAGTTATACTGTATTCAAACACCATCCCTTCACCAGTGCCCATATTCCACCACCAAAATCCCCGGTATACCCCCCGCCCCCCACCCCAACTGTATAACTGATGAACCTCACTTTATTTTCTCTTCACCTTGATTACGTTCCATATTTCAACACAAAACTCACTATTGTTGTGGGAGTTATATCCCCAAGCAAGATAACCCTAATAAGGAGGCATTTGATAATTAGTTTTCCATTCAAAGATTGTATGTTTTCAGGTTTTAGAAAAGGTCGCGCGGCGAGGCTCGGATCTGTCCCAGTCCCGAATCCTGGAGCCGTGTTAGTTGCTGCTCAGTGTCGCCAGGGTTCCATCTGGAGAAGGTGTGCTGGCGGCACCTCCTCCCTCCGGCCCCCCAGTGTTGCTGGCCCCGATTCGGGTCTGGAGCATTGTCCGGGCCGCGTTGCTCACCAGAATGCCTGCCGCTTCTCTGTGGATTGTGGCATCAAGATGGCGCCGAGGGTGGGTCCGCAACTCCTAGTCCAAGAAATACAACACTACCAGGAACACCTCTGGTTTACAAATTTGTTTTGATTCATTGGTGGCGCTTAGGAGTCACTCCCAATAGTGCTCAGGGGACAATGTGGCATCAGGGATCAAACCTGGGTCTCCACAGCAAGCAAAGAGTGCTCCAAACCACTCAACTATTTTTTCCGACCCAGAAACCATTTACTATTGCCAACATTTTCATGACCCCCATATCCAGTTATGTCACCCCCAATAGGGTCACGGCCCACCGTTTAAGGAACTAGGGACTAGACCAGATTTGGAACCAGGATACCCACCAATCAACAGAGCTTAATTAGAAGGGCTCAGACCCTCTCAGAACAAGTCTGAATGTGTGTGGAGGGTGGAAGATTTGAACAGAGGCTTTTCACCGCCAAATCCTGGTGAGTAGCACTGACCGGGCTCTAATGAGGGCCCTGTCCACTCCTGGAAACTTCCACAGCAGAAGAGAGGTACGAAGCCATCCCCACAGCTCCATCCTCCCCACACAAAGAAGAAGAAAAAAAAATTGGTTGGTTAGGGAGGGAGAGTAATGACTGAGGAAAGAAAGAAAGTTATTAAGAGACTTGTACACACAAGAGCTGACCGTGAGGTCACAGGCGAGGGATCTGTGTGCCCTTTTAAGAGAGGAGGAAGCAAAGGCCTTGGAAGACTCATTAGTTTCCTCCAGGCCATGGTTAGGAGGGGCCAAGCTGGGTTCCAATTCCTGGGCATGGTCCCCTCCTGCCTCATGCCATCACCTCCAGGCCAGGGGTGGGGGGGGTCCCCCGCACAGACAAAGAAGTTGCTCTCATTTGGCCAAGCCTGCAGGGAGCGTTCATGACGGGGGCCTGGGCAGCTGCCAGGAACAACTCCAGTGCACTTCCCCAGTTCTGCTTTTGGGACGTCAGAAACACATCACCGCCTTAGCAGGTGCTCGGAACATATTTGTGGCATGAATGAGTCTCTTGTATCAGTATGAATTCCTCAACAGAAAGTCAGAGGTTACAAAATTCCACCTCCCCACCTTTTTTCTTCCCCCCTCCCCCCCCCAAAAAAGAAAGGAAAACTGGCATCAGCGTTCCCGGCTTTGCCACGGATCAGAGTGTGCAGTGGGATAACAGAAAGGGCCTCCTGGCACGTTTCACAGGCGGCCGGCACCGCCGGGGGAGGGGGGTGGTTGGGAGTGGCTCGGGGAGCCATAAATGTGCACTTGTGTCACGCACACGCCATGCACCTGATGTAGACTGACTCACTTAAACTTCGCCACAACCCAGCAACATAGATATCATTATTACCCTCACTTTATGGCTGCGGAATCGGGCTCATAGAGGGTAATTGGACCCAAGCCACACGGCCCGTGTCCGCAGTGTCGGCTGACTCAGGGCAGGGGGGCCGGGTAAGAGGGAGCTGGCAGGCAGGGCAGGGTGGGAGGGAGCCAGAGGGTTGGCTGGGAGGGCAAAGTCCTGCTGGAATCTGGAGGGAGGACGGTGGCCCCAGAGTGCTGGCCCGGGGCCAAGAGCGAAGCCGCTGCTCCCCCAAGCGCGAGTGGGCGAGGCCTGGCGCGCTGCCCTCGGGATGCCTTTTCTGACAGGCCAAGCGGGATCATGGGGCGGTCCGAGTGTTTGTGAGTGTTGGGGGCAGGAGGGGGCAGTGGCTGAGGAGGGGCCAGGCTAAGGCTGGTCTGACTCCCACCCACATCAGCTCCGGGGAGTGCTGGTGAATCATCTCTCCTGCGGAGGAGGTGGGGTGGGGGGCCTTTATCAGGGTGTGACTTAGAGTCAACAAGCCACACACTGCCGGCCCCCAGGCCAGGAAACATGGGGGGGAAGGGGGGAGGGTGGCTCCAAGGACAGTGCTCAGGCTTCTGGGGAACCAAGTCTCATCACGGGCTGCTGGCAGTGCTCTATGAGGATCACCTTTCCCTGCTGCCACTTAGGACTTATCCATGGAAGGACCTCTGCCACCTTAGCAAGGGGGCGGGGGGGGGGGTGTCTGTAAATTCAGCTAATCTAGCCAGGGCTTGGGTCTCAGAGCCCAGAGACCAGCCCCTGGTGTCTCTGAGCGGCATGCATGGGTTGATCAATCTGTACACCCCGACCTGACACAAGGCCCAGGTTCCGAAGTGGCCCCTGCACCCCTGGCTCGTGGGAGCCTGCAGCCCAGCCGTGTAGCTGTATGACCTCAAAGGCTCAGGACCGGCCAGAGGGGGCATCGCCCAGCCCTCAAGGGACTGAGAGCCTCACTCATGCAAGGTCTCAATCAGCAGGTAGAACAATTAGGGGCTCCTGAGACTGTCCTTGGGAGAATTTGAAGTGTAGAGGGGACTCTGGCAGGCTTCCAGAGGAGGTGGCCTCCAGCTGGTCTGGGGCCATGGGGACCTGTGGTGATTGGGGGGGTCTGGGGTAGAAAGGTGTGCCTTTCTTTCTTTTCCTTTAGGTTTGGTTGCTGGCCCACGCCCAGTGTTGCTCGGGGGCTACTTTCAGTGAGGTGCTGAGCACCCCCGGGAGTGATCCTCGAGCACAGAGCCAGGAGGAAGCCTTGAGCACAGCCAGACATAGCCCAAAACCAAAGCCAAATCTTTGCATGAGAGACTTGGGTTATATTCCCACAGGCTGACCTCTGGCCAGGGCACCGTCGGACTCGGCTTGAACATCTCTGGAGACCCTGGGCTCCCTCCCAGGGCCTGCTTTCACCAAGGCCAGACACTCAGAGGCTTGACGTGATGTCACTGATCACTTCCCTCGGCTATGGTGTTGGGACTCCTACGGGCAGGGCTGCTTCCTTGTGAGGCTGACGCCGGGAGTCCATCCCAGCCTTCGGGCTTAGTGTCCGCAAGTTCACTGACAATCTTGCTCATTCTTTGTTTCTTGCTACATCACCCTAGCATCAGGGACACCGATTACATCCCCTTCCGGGGGTATGTCTATGTGCAAAGCCAGCTTCCTTCTCAGGCTCCCGTTAGATTGGCGGAGAAGCCATGCTGCACCGTAGGAGCCCATCTTAACGAGTTAGACCTTCGTGGATGCTGTTTCCAAAGAAGGCGTTATTCTGAGATCCTGGCGGTTAGGACTTCAGTATGGGTTTGGTGGCGCGGGGGTACACAATCCAGCCCATCACAGAAGGCAGATCCCCTCTCCTGTCGCTCATTCCTTATCTGAACCACCCTAAGGAGCTTCCTTTCTTCCTGGGCCAGCCCTTAGATCCAGGGAGCACATAGATCCAGAAGGATCCCCCACAAACATCCCATCTCCCCGGGCAAGGGGGTCTCAGAGGCAGAGGAGATTCCTGTGTTTCTCCGGGTGGAGCCCAGGTGTGACTGGCCCCACCCTGGCTGAGACTGTGTCCTGTCACCGATAGATAAACGGCTGAGGAGAAAAGCGATATGGAAGTTAAAAATAACTGAGGCGGTGGGGAGAAGGAGGGTGACCTGTGCGAACTTTGTCCTTTGCGACTTTGATTTACACACAGTCAGGAGGTCACCTGGTTGTAAAAACCTCACACCTCATCAGCTGACACAGCTTCTGCTCAACAACCCGGGAATTTCCAATCCTGGGCAAACAGGGTGGGAACAGCGTACCGCTTTCATTCTCTTAAACGGCGCGGCCCACGGGGGCTGACTGGGGCCGGGTCTGGGCAGGGCTGTGTCCCGGCAGAGGAGGGGGTGTCTTGGCTGAGACTGACGGCTTTTCTGGGCTCTCCGGCACCCGGGCCCCAGCTTAGCTGCTCGCAGTAGGTCAAGTGAAAAGTCAGAGAATTTGAGTGTCTCTTTGCTCACCGGCAAAATTGGAATATGAGGGGACCGGAGCGATAGCACAGCGGGTAGGGCGTTTACCTTGCATGTGGTTGAACCTGGGTTCGATCCCTGGTATCCCATAGGGTCCCTCAAGCACCACCAGAAGTAATTTCTGAGTACAAAGCCAGGAGTAAGCCATGAGTACCATTGGGTGTGGCCCGAAAAAAAAAAAAAGAAAGAAAAAAATAGGATGAAGAAAGCAGGCTGGCTCCCTCCCACTCTGGGTCAGTGAGGAGCAGGTCTCAGAGGCACGGCTGGGCCCCGTGAGGCTCAGGACGGCGCATGTGCAGATGTGCCGGTGTACTGAGTGTCTGAGGAAGACCAGGCCCCCAGGCTGAGGCCTCAGGTGGGAGGGGACCGTGACAAGGGACCAGCCCACCTGGACAGGACTATAGCTGAGGCCCAAGGAGAAGCGCCTCAGTTTTATAAACCTAAAAACAAAGGGGGATAATGGGGTGTGTGGGGGCTGGGGGGGACAGTCACCTGCAGTGTAGGTGGTGGCGGGTGTCACCCAGCCAGGCCTGAGTGGATTCCCTGGGGTGCTGACTGACTTGTGTGGACTTGCTTGAGACTAGAGGGGTTTCAGGGCGGAGTGGGTCTCCCATTGCCTGAGGGGTGCTGATGTGGGATATAGTACAAAAGGGGTGTCCAGGGCAGGAGAGATGTGTAACAGGCTCAGGCGCTAAGTGCGGGCTTTGCCATGTGGGAGGCCCAGGGCCACTTCCTGGCACCACACGGTCCCCTGAGCACCGCCAAGAGCAGCCCCCAACACAGAACTGGGAGCAGCCTTCTAGCCACCAGGAGTTGCCCTAACACCCCCCTCTCAAAAAACAAGAGGGTACAGCAGAGCCCTCCTCATCCGTGAAAGCCTGTCCGAGAAGGCCTGACCCCCGGAGGACGACAGCAAGTGACCCCGCACACGGCACCCCAATCTCTGTTGTCGGGCAGTGCATCGGGGTTCGCTGTGAGGTGCCCGCCGCCTGTGTGGGCTGGCGGGTGGGGGGGCTGGGAGCTATCTTTGCATCTGCGAAGCTGCCGAGTGCGCCTGGGGGTGGGGTGGAAGTGAAAGCCGTGGGAGGTGTGAGTGGAGAATGATCTGCTGCCTGTTTTGTGTGTAAATTTTATGCAGCTCTGTCAGCAGTGGGGGCTGCGGGTGGGGGATACTGTCTTCAGGATGCAGGGAGGAGGAGGAGGGGTGAGTGTGTGTGTGAGCAGGTGCCGGAGGCCCGTGACCGTGTTCTGGGAGCTGGCGTTTGTGGGGAGACCATCGGGTCAGTGACGGGGCCTGGGGTGAACCACCGGGGTGGAGGGGAAGCAGCTTCCAAGGCCAGGGTGGGATCAGGCAACACTCCCGCCCTGCCGGGTGGGCAGCAGGGTCTCCCCTGGCCAAGGGCCCCGGCCCCTGGAGCCCCAGCTGACAGCCAGCCTGGGGGAACTCCGGCCTCCCTCCCCACAGAGCCTAGGAAGCCGCGCAGGCTGACAGCCCAGGCTCCAGGTCTCACCGGATTCTCTTACAGGACAGCGGCTGGTGACACCAGGGTGGTAGGAAGCCGCTCTCGGTGCACCTGTCGGTTCCACAATACAGCCATATGGTCTGTGTGTGAATGTGGAGCGAGGGTGTGAGGCGGAGAGGAAGCCGGGAGGGGCAGGCCAGGGAGGGGACGAGAGTCGGGCAGGTTCCAGGGGCCTCAGGTCCTGAAACAGGCGACCCGGCGGGCAAGCAGGGAGACACAGACAGGTCTGAGTCGGAACTGGCAGGGAACTAACTGCTCTGGAACTGGGAGGGGGGGTCAAAGTGTGGTGTGCTCTCTGTGTGTGTGTGTGTGTGTGTGTGTGTGTGTGTGTGAGAGAGAGAGAGAGAGAGAGAGAGAGAGAGGGGAGGGGAGAGATAACAGGAGACGGACAGACACAGAGGACCTGAGGGGGTTGAGGTGGTGTGTTTGTGTTTGTGTGTGTGTGTGTGTGTGTGTGTGTGTGTGTGAGAGAGAGAGAGAGAGAGAGAGAGAGAGAGAGAGAGAGAGGTAACAGAAGACAGACAAACACAGAGGACCTGAGGGGGTTGAGGTGGTGTTTATGTGTCTGTGTGTGTGTGTGTGTATAAGAGAGAGAGAGAGAGCGCGAAAGAGAGAGAGAGAGAGAGAGAGAGAGAGAGAGAGAGAGAGAGAGAGAGAGAGAGAGAGAGAGAGAGCGCAGAGGCAGGCAGGGGCAAGGGTGTTGTGTCTCTGTTCTACCAGGAAGCCACAGCCAAGGAAGGCTTGGGAACGGGCTTTCAATGCTCACCTATGGGGGCTATGGACTAGAATTACAAGCCCCCCACTCCCCCCACTTGCCCGCCCCTGTGACCCAAACTCTGCTGAGCTTCCCTGGGTCTCAGCCTACCCACGCGTGACTCTTTCATCCTCAGCCAGAGGCTGGATCCCAGTGGGGATGTGCGCTCACTGCATCACCTGCAGTCCAGCCCCGCTTGCTGATCCCGACACAGCTGTTGGGCTGCCGGGCTGTTGCTGCCAAACGACCTTTTCCGAGTTCCGCTGAGGAAAGCCGGGAGGAAATCCATCCCTCTCGATACGCAGTGGACTGGCTCCAGCGAGCATCTCGTAAAATCTCAGAACCATTTACCGGGTACTTGTCTTATGCCAAGTGCTATCAAGTAGGTCTTAAAGAGAAGCAATTAGTGCTTCTTTCCCCAGATGAGATGTGGGAGCTAGCTGCCAACAGGGCATACGCTAGGAAATGGGGGGCAATAGCGGATCTCGCTGGTTGACCCCCAGGGTCCTTTTGTTAAGAAAAAGATGGGGCTGTGAAGTGAAAAGGGGGAGGGCCGGAGCGCATTCCAGGGGCTGGGGCAGAAGGCAAGTGTGCCCGGAGAACGGGCTCTGAGACGGCTGAGTCCAGGGAGGATGCTCCTGGGAAGAGCAAGATCCAAACCAAGCCAGGGATCCAGGAAGGACAGACCAGGGCAGGCCCCTGGAGTGCCCGGGCTACTGTCGACACTGCTGCACCAGGGTCAATTCCTGTAGTCTGTCACGGATGCTCCAACTGTCCCCTGCTTTAGGCAGATCTAGTGCGCCTCCCATTTTCAGAGCCTGTGCAGGGCCAGAGAGCATGCTGGGAAGAAGGAACTGCAGAGCACTGGAATCGGGTCTTTGGAGGGCAAGCTGGCCAGTGGAAGAGGAGATTCCGACACCATTTTTTTTTTTTTTTTGCTTTTTGGGTCACACCTGGCGATGCACAGGGGTTACTCCTGGCTCTGCACTCAGGAATTACCCCTGGCCGTGCTCAGGGGACCATATGGGATGCTGGGATTTGAACCTGGGTCGGCCTCGTGCAAGGCAGACGCCCTACCCGCTGTGCTATCTCTCCAGCCCCTCCGGCACCATTTTTGACTGAGCCAGGTCCTGAGATTCTGCTGTGCTAGAACACGGAGCGCCACTTACCCTCTCCCCAACTGTGTAGTCCTCTGGTGTATGGACCATCACTGATCCACCTAACCCCACAGTGGCGGGCGTGACACTGCCACCCGCTATTACAGATGCACTGATTCAATGCTTCCCGTAAAACTGGGCAACAAACCTTCCAGGCCTCACCTGGCTTCTGCCCCTTTCCAGAGGGTGGTGGGTGAGGACACTCTACCTGACATTGGCGTCTGGAGATACCCAAGGCTGCGAGTGTGCGGGAGCTTCCGCTGCCTCCTTGAGACCTGTAGGAACAGGAAGACCTGCAGCCCGCCGGGCAGGTGCAGGAAGAGACGGCTGCACGAGGATAAACCTAATAATGTTTCTTTTTATTTTGTTTTGTTTAGGGGCGACATCCAGGGGTGCTTGGGGGTTACTCTTGGCTCTGTGTTTAGCCAGGCTCGGGGGCCAGAGGAGATGCCAGGGATTGAGCCCAGGTCAGCCACATACAAGGCAAAGGCCTTACTCGCAGCATTATTTCTCTAGTCAGAGCCTGATAACGTTTAAAGCCATTTCAGATAACACCCGCTGTGATCCTATCTGAGTGAATGCAGAGCAGTGTATCTTATTGTGCCTGAAATCACCTAACAACGCTATGTTTTTCGGTGAAATTAAATGTACTGTGTTTAAGATATTTTTTTATTTTTTTAAAAATTTTTATTAGTGAACCACCGTGAGGTACAGTTTCAAACTTAGGAACTTTCATGTTTGCATTTTGTTTACATCCCTCCACCAGTGCCCATTCTCCCCCACCAATGTTTCCAGTATCCCTCCCACCACCCCCACCCCAACCCCCACCACCCCACCCTGGCTCTGTGGCAGGGCATTCCCTTTTGTTCTCTCTCCTGTTGGGTGTTGTAGTTTGCAATAGGGGTATTAAGTGGCCATCATGTTCGGTCTATAGTCTACTTTCGGCACGCAGCTTTCAAAAAAATATATATATATATTATTGTACTTTAGGTGACAGTGCTTATAGATGAGGCTGTGAAGTGAAAGGGGGGAGGGGAGGGCAGGGGCGCATTCCAGGGGCCGGGGCAGCTTACCCCAGGGTGGCTACAAGGCAAATGCAAGGCTGCAAGGCAGGACAGTTTATAGTGTTTGTGTAAACTGGCTATATGCCCCCACCCAAAGTGTTCCTCCTGCCCCAGCACTGAGTTTAGGTCCCCTCGGTCTGCTCTGAAGTCTTCCTCCCTCCCTGCTTGTTCAGTAGCTCTGTGGTCTAAGGCCACGGGTCTGCCATTATTTGATACCTCCCATTCCCTTGTTTAATGGTCTTTCTCTCTATTTTTCGTTTGGGGGCCACACTTAGCTGTGCTCAAGGCTCACTTTTGGCTCTGCACTCGGAGATCACTCTGGGATGCTAGGGATTGCACGCCGGTTGGCTGTGTCCAAGGCCAACTCCCTAACCACTGTACTATAGATCCAGCCTCAACTGCTCTATCTCTCTAAGGGGGGAGTTTTGAAATGTAAAACAAGACTTTTTTAAGGCAAGGAAAAGAAAAAACACACACAAATATTAATCGAAGCAGGACAGAAGTTAAACCAGAAATGGGCGTTAGACCCAGGCAAGCCTGAGTTTGGCCATCTCCACTCACACTGGCCTTTCACTTAGGGTGGGTTTCTTTGGTTCTACAGTGAGGTTCATAAGGGTGCACAGGATGGGTGGGGGGGCAGGGGGCTGGGGGACACGATGGAGAGGGGTATGGGGAGAGGGGTCAAACACAGCTCCTGAACCCAGGCTGCACTCCCAGGGGTGGTCACCCGTGTTCCCAAAGGACAGAGGACGTGTGGCTACCTTTTCCTCTTAGATTCTGGTCCGTTTGCTGAAAGCATATTTGTTTTAGAATCAGGGCGGGAAGAGTCATGAGACAAAAGAAAGGTGAGGAGTGATGGGTGATGAGTACTTTGCAGGGGCAAAGGACAGAGACAGCTGCTCTTTAGAGCGTTTCTGGGGCAGAAATTTAACCTGCAGTTAACTGGGCTGAGAGGGACAGGTGGGCACACCCACGGGCTGGGTTTCCTAACTGAACTTCCTGCCTTTGAGCTGCCCACCCACCCACCCACTCCCCTGCAGTTGACAGATCTCGGGGAAGCCCCAATACCACATTCCTCTCCCCCACACTCTCTCGCCCACTCCAGGGGCTGGGATGGCTCTGCGGAAGCCACCAGCTCATTGGCTATTCAGACGCCTGGCAAGAAACAAAGGCCAAGGCAGAATCTGCGTTTTGTTCCACTTTTTTTAAATCCCCCTGATCTGCCTATTCTCAAACTTCATTGTCTCTTTTCTCCTTTTTTCAATTTTTAAAAATCAATTTTGGCAAAAGTTTCTTAAAATTTTAAATGTATCACGATTAACTGAAAATTTAAATTAGATTAATAAAATTTTAACTGAAAATTGTTTCACTGGTTAAATACATATACATATATATGAGTGTATATATAATATATTATATATATATATATATATATATATATATATATATATATGGAGGGGGTTGCTCAAGGGACCATGTAGTGCCAGGAATGGAGCCTTGGGATCCCTCATGCAAAGCATATGCTCCGGCCCTTTAAGCCATATCCCTGTCCCCTTTTAATTTAAATATTTTAAAAGTCATTCTAGACATATCACTTGTATCACTTGTCATCCCGTTGCTCATCGATTTGTTTGAGCAGGCGCCAGTAACGTCTCCATTCATCCCTGTCAAGTGCTAGTGTAGCCCAATGGCGTCTTCTCGCTCCAGGAAAGAGCGAGCCTCAAACAAACAGCCTCAAACTGCTCGTTCAGAGTCTTGACGAAGAAGTCTGACCATCTCGCAAGTGGGCAGTCACGAGATCTTTTGACGTCTGGTGGAATCCAGTCGGTAACAGCTCTAGTCCAGTGGTCGTCTCTAAATCGCATTATGTGTCCGGCCCATCTGATTTTTGACGCCTTGGCAAATGAGGCAGTGTCCCTGGTTCTCGATCCTCGATGGAGGTCAGAACGCCGGATTCCTTCTCTTACTTGAGTGAAACATGGTACTCCAAGCATAGCTCTTTGCATTCCTCTTTGGGAGACCCAAATAACGTTCTCATTCTGTTTTCGTAGGGCCCAGGTCTCTGAGGCGTATGTTTGTGCAGGAAGAACAGTGGAGTTGAAAAGATGTGCCCAGAGCCAGAGGTTCTTCATCCTCTTAACCACTTTTTTGATGCTCATGAAGGTGTTCCACACCACTCTCTTCCTCCTGTGCAGTTCAGGTGCCAGTTCGTTTGTCATGTTGAGTTCTCAGCCTAGGTACACATAACTGTTGCATTCGGAGATGTTTGTTCCATTGAGGGCAAATGGAATATTAGGAACTAGTCCCTTTCTCATGAACATTGTCTTTGTGAGATTCAGCTACAGTCCGACCTTTCCACACTCACAGCTGAAGTCGGCCAGTATTCATGCTGCTTGGCTGATATTTGGTGTTATGAGAATGATGTCATCAGCAAAGCAGAGGTGGTGTAGTTGCTGACTATCTTCACTCCCATTCCTTCCCATTCCAGTCATCGCATGATATTCTCGAGGGTGGCACTGAAGAGTTTCGGTGAAATGGTGTTGCCCTGCAGAACACTTCTCTTTATGTCGATGATCACTTCCTTGTAGAATAGTGAGATCCTGGTGGTGAATTCGTAATACAGCTCGTGGAGGATCCTGATGTATTGAGTTTGAACACTCTGTTTGGCTAGGGCTTTGATGACCGCTTCAGTCTCAACAGAATCAAAGGCCTTCTTTAAATCAATGAACGTTAGACAGAGCGGCACCTTGAATTCTCTTGAAACTTCATTTCCAGTAACAACAATGGACCTCATTCATTCTTCTTTGCTTTTTGGGTCACACCCAGCGATGCTCAGGGGTTACTCCTAGCTTTGCATTCAGGAATTACTCCTGGCAGTGCTTAGGGGACCATATGGGATGCCGGGGATCGAACCCTGGTCCGCCGCATGCAAGGCAAACGCCCTCCCCGCTATGCTATCGCTCCGGCCCCGGACCTCATTCATTCTTGAAATAAAATAAAATCAACCTTTAATAGCACTTGAACTTTACTCAAATTTAAAACTTTGCACTAGGACTGGGGATGTAGCTCAGCAAATGCAAGACCAAATGCAAGGCCTTGCACCTGAGGCCCTGGGTTCAATCTGTGGCAGTACAAAATCACAAAAACAAAACAGAACAAACTGGTAAGACTTTGAGCATCCTAGGACACTACTAACAAGTGTAAGGGCAACTCATAGAATGGAGGAAAAGAACTAGTATTTAGAACTAGTATTTGGTAAAGAACTAGTATTTAGAATATGTAAACTTCTTTCTTTTCTTATTTTTGGTTTCTGGGTCACACCTGGTGATACTCAGGGATTAATCCTGGCTTTGCACTCAGGAATCACTGCTGGCAGTGTTTGGGGGGACCATAAGGGATATGCTGAGGATAGAACCCAGGTTGGCTACATGCAAGGCATGTGCCCTACCCACTGTACTAGCTCTCTGGCCCCCACCAACTTCCTTCCTTCCAACCTTCTTTCCTTCCTTCCTCTTTCCTTCCTTCCTCCCTTTCTTTCTCCTCCGTCCCTCTCTCTTCCTTCCACCCTCCCTCTCTTCTTTCTTTCTTTCTTTCTTTCTTTCTTTCTTTCTTTCTTTCTTTCTTTCTTTCTTTCTTTCTTTCTTTCTTTCTTTCTTTCTTCCTTCCTTCTTTTTCTTTCTTTCTTTCTTTCATTTCTTTCTTTCTTTCTTTCTTTCTTTCTTTCTTTCTTCCTTCCTTCCTTCCTTCTTTTTCTTTCTTTCTTTCTTTCTTTCTTTCTTTCTTTCTTTCTTTCTTTCTTTCTTTCTTTCTTTCTTTCTTTCTTTCTTTCTTTCCCCTGTCTCGTTCTTTCATTTTTTCATTCTTTCTTTCTCTCTTTTCTTCTCTTTCCTTCTCTCTATTTTCCTTTTTTAGCCTCTGAAGGGGCTGTCCGTTTCTTGGGCAAAGTTTCAACTGGTGGCTGGAGAGCTGGTACAGCTGGTACTGGGGATTGAGCAAGGGAGTTCACATGCAAGGCAAGGACTTGAATAGCTACATCCTAGAAGATACACAAATGGCCAATGAACACATGGAAAGATAAATTTTCATGTGTTCGTAATCATTGTGGAAATACAAATCAAAACTACGGTAGATGTCACTTCATACCCATTATGGTAGCTATTATCAAAAAAAAGCAAAGAAACAAATGTTGGCAGTAATGTGAGGAAATTGGAATCCTGTATATTGCTGGTAGGAACATAAATGATGTCGCTTCAATGGAAAAAGGATATAGGTTTCTTGAAAATTAAACATAGAATTATCATATGCTCTGGTAATTCCCTCTGTATAAGCAAAATAGAACTGAAAGCAGAAACCCGATGTCCGTGCACTGAAGTTCACAGCAGTATTATTTCTGATGGCTATAGTGGGAATAGCTCAAGTGTGCTATATATGTACAATGGAATATGACTCAGCATATGCTGCAAAAACCCCGAAATATGGTGTGTTCTACAGTCTAGAGAAATCTTAAAGACGCTGGTTAAGTGAAATAGGTAAGGTGTAAAAGGACAACTATGATTGCATTTATAAGAGATCCCTGGCACAGTCAGTTCTTAGAGACAGAAAGTAGGATAGTGGTTACCGGGGTGCGGGGCGGGGGGGGACAGAGAGTGACTGTTTCGGAGGGGCAGAGTTTGAGTTTGGGACGGTAGGAAAATCCTGGAGCTGGGTGGTGGTGACAGCTGAAGATGAGGGGGCTGTGCTTAAAGTCACTAAACTGGCCCTTGGCTACACTGGTGAAATTTACGTTCATCACAATGAACAAGTTTTATGGGACGGACCAAAACCTGAGGCTCAGAGAGGTAGAACAAAAATATCATTCATTTAAAATAGTTTTTGATTCCTCTAGTTAAACAGGTAGTTTTGAAGTTAAACACTAGAGTAAAATCCCCCTTAGGCCACACTCCTTAACCACATCCGCTCCTCAGAGGTAACCACGGTGAAATCACTCTGGGGTGAATTCTTCTAGATCTTCCTTGTAGGTTTACAGAAACGAAACGTTTTGTACCTAATTTGCAACTTGACCTTTATACTTACTGCAACTTGCATATTTTTCAACTTCAGCTCATAGAGCTCCTTCCTTCCTTCCTTCCTTCCTTCCTTCCTTCCTCCCTCCCTCCCTCCCTCCCTCCCTCCCTCCCTTCCCTCCCTCCCTTCCTTCCCTCCCTCCCTCCCTCCCTCCCTCCCTCCCTCCCTCCCTCCCCTCCCCTCCCTCACTCCCTTCCTCCTTCCTTCCTTCCTTCCTTCCTTCCTTCCTTCCTTCCTTCCTTCCTTCCTTCCTTCCTTCCTTCCTTCCTTCCTTCCTTCCTTCTTTCCTTCCTTCCTTCCCTTCCTCCCTTCCTTTCCCTTCCTCCCTCCCTCCCTCCCTTCCTCCCTTCCTTCCTTCCTTCCTTCCTTCCTTCCTTCCTTCCTTCCTTCCTTCCTCCCTCCCTCCCTCCCTCCCTCCCTCCCTTCCTTCCTTCCTTCCTTCCTTCCTTCCTTCTTTCCTTCCTTCCTTCCCTTCCTCCCTTCCTTTCCCTTCCTCCCTCCCTTCCCTCCCTCCCTTCCTTCCTTCCTTCCTTCCTTCCTTCCTTCCTTCCTTCCTTCCTTCCTTCCTTCCTTCCTTCCTTCCTTCCTTCTTTCCTTCCTTCCTTCCCTTCCTCCCTTTCTTCCTTCCCTTCCTCCCTTCCTTCCTCTCTCCCTCCTTCCCTTCCTTGTGGTGCTCAGGGGCCGGTCCAGCTCAGTGCTCTAGAGTTACTTCCTGTGCTACTCTGGGACCATGCAATGCTGAGAATCAAACCCAGGGCTCCCAGTTCCAGTCTGCTGAGCTATCCCTCAGGCCCTAAGTCATGTCATTCTTTTTGTTTATCTATTGGGCCACACCCATTGGTACTCAGAGGATCACTTCTGCTGGCACTTGGGGGACCATACGTGGTGCCAGGGATCAACTCTGGTTGGCTGCATGCAAGCATGCTCCTCACCGACTGGACCATGCCTTTGGCCCCTCTGCCTCATTCTTTTAAACTGCTGTGCAGGACATCAGGGTATGCATGTCACACAGTTCAGTGCTCCCATCTATTTGGATTTAGGCTGTTTCCAGTATAATCCAGCCTAGAGGCCTTTGTGTGAGCATGTAAAAGTGTTTCTCTGCTGGGAGCCAGGGGATGGCTCGGTGGCTCAGGCACCTGCTTGGTGTGTATGAAGTGGAGAGTTTGGTTCCCGGTGACACCACCGGCACAGGGCACAGTCCTGACAGCTGCGCTTGTGCCTGTCTGCGATCCCTGCACTGAAAACAGCTTCTGGCCTCACAGCAGCCAGGTGTATGCAAGTGCCTCGTCCTGGTGAGGACCACAGCTGAGAAGACACACGCCCCCAGCTCCCCGAGAATCAGGGCGGCGAGCAGGACAGCTCCCCATGAGCTCCGCAGCCCAGGGAGAGCCCCAGGCCTGGCCACCCCTCTCACAAAGGAGCGGCAAGGAGCAAAGTGGTGTCTCTTTGCAACAAACTTCCTGGCCTTGTTAAAGTTAGAGACAGACGTGAGTGTCTGTCAATCATGTAGTCGCTGTTTCCTGATGCTCAGGGATGCTGAGTGGTCTCCTGTCAGCATCTCACATGTGACTTCTCCGATCCCCCATGTGAGGAAGTGATGAAAAGGTCCAGGACAACTAAGATCCCCTCCGTGGCACACAGGTCTGGCATGTTGGGCACTAACAAGTGCTCCTGAGTGTTATAGAGCAAACAAAAGGTGTGGTGTGTGTGTGGGGGGGGGGTACCCTAGTGCATTGGTGGGCACTCTGGCCCGCATTGCCCGCAGCCCTGTCTGCTCACCCACGTTGCCCACTCCCCGAGCCCCATCAGGAAAAGGTGGTGGACTCCCCCAAGCTCCTTCTCTGCAGCCCCATGCCGTATCCCTCTACTGCGCTCACTGGTCGGTACCCTCTCTGTTGCCCCCCCATCACCTGCCGCCGATCCTCCAGTCCTGAGACAGTGCCCACCCCCCAAATTCTTGGCCAGCACTTTGGCATTCAACCCTCAGCCTGACCCCTAGTCCTGACTCACCCCTCAGGGACTCCGAGACTCTTACCTGCTCACATCACAGTGGATTTATTTTCTTTGTCTTCTAATAATAATAATAATAATTATTATTATTATTATTATCAGTATTATTTGTTGTTGTTTTGGGGCCACACACCTGCAGTGTCAGGGCTTACTCCTGGCTCTGCACTGAGGAATTACTCCTGAAAGTGCTCAGGGAACTGTAATAGGATGCTGGGGATTGATCCAGGGTGGGCAGTGTGCAAGGCAAGCACTCTACCTCTGCACTATTGTTTCAGCCCCTCTTAATATTTTTATTGCAGAACTATTTCACTAATATGCTTAGGTGCACAATATCATAAGTTAATGTGTAGGTGCACTGGATTAAACTCACTGCAAAAAGTCTCGTTCTATCCTTGGCATCCAGTTGACCTCTCACCCCTTTTACCCAATTTCCAACTTCCTTTCCTTTCCTTGTTGTTTTGGGAAACACACGTGACTCGAACCCAGAGCCTCACACATGATGCTCTTGAATCACATCCCCCGACTTCTTATTTTCTTTTTTAGAAAAGCATTTGACTCGGGGCAGAGAGATGGTACCGGGGTTAAGATACATGCCTTGCGTGTGGCCAGCCCAGCCTAACCCCCCATGCGCCTGGTCTCTCAAGCACTGGGGGCACCAAGGGCCCTAGCAGAACTGGTTCGTGGACCCTCACATTGACCCACTGGTCCATTTGATCAAGTTGCCCAAAAACAAAAATTTGTTGGGGTTTGGGGCCACACCCTGCGCTGTTCCGGGCCTGCTCGGGTAGGTGGCTCTGAGCTGGCTTCTTGCGGTAACTGGGGAACTTCCGGTACAGGGGATCAAGGCCTCGGGCACTTGCATGCAAAGCCTGTGTTCCAGCCCACTGCACTCTCTCCCCAGCCTCTTCTTTTCTTGTTTTCAGTCTTGTATTTGTTTGTTTGGGTGTGGGGGCTCCCCCCAGTGCTAGGGAACTGTTGGTTGGTTGTTCATTGCTGGAAAGTGCTTGGGAGATGGGAATCAAAGCTGCAGCTCTCACTTGAAGCCTATGCTCCAGCCCTTTCAACTCTCTCCCCAGCCCCTTCTTCTCCTTTCTTTTCTTTTTAAAGGTTTGAATGGCTATTTTCCTCTTAGACAATGCTACCCGGTGTGTGCTCAGTACAGATGAGGAGTTGAGGTGCTCCGGGAACTTCTCTGTGCCCAGCCAGCCAGCAGGAAAAGGGCGGTCACCCCCTGGCCTCCACAGCCTCTAAGACTGGGGCCCTTCCCGGCACTGCCCTGTGACTCCTGCCATGCCCTGGCTCTGCCATTGCTTGGTCAGGGCCACAGCTGCTGGGGCTGCTTCCGCCCTGCTGCTTCTCTGCTTCCAGAACCACACAGAACCCGCCCCAGCCACCCCTCCCCTAACTCTCAGCCTCTCGTGCTCAGTGCACCCCATCGCCTGGGTTCCTCAGGGGTCCCAGTATGACATCCCCGCTTGGTCAGTGTCCTAGAGCAGGCTGCCTCCTCAGACATCTGGACCTCCCCCCAGGCTCCTTAAACACCAGTACCACACCTGACAGTCCTTTGCTCTTCCGCTGTTAACCCCCTGCCGACGATCAGTACTGGGGGGTCAGGGTCCATCACGCCAGGTAGCCTCATGGCCTCCACAGGGAGGAAACAGGTATTGTGTCCATTTTGCCAATGAGGGAATGAGCTTCAGAGCTTAAGTTCCAGAACAATGTGGCTAACGTTTGGCAAGCAGGCATTTCCTTGTTGTTTTTAGGGCCACAGACAGAGATGTCCGGGACTACTCTTAGTGTGGTGCTCAGGGATTGTTCTGGATCATCCTATTGGGGATCTAAGGATGCCCACCTGCCACGCATGTGCTCCGGCCTTCCATGTGCCCCAGCACAGACCTGGCACTTGAACATTATCTTTGACAGTTCCCAGCTGTCTCAGCAGCAGGGGCCAGCTGAGACAGCTGAGAAGGGGAAATAAAACGACACGGGTGAGAGTAGGTTTAAGAAAACTCTATGGGGGCCAGAGAGACAGTCCAGTGGGTAGAGAGCTGGTCTTGTACATGGCCAACACGAGTTTGATCCCCAGCACCCCATAGAGTCCCCCAAGCACCACCAGGAGCGATCCCTGAGCACGCGGGAGTAAGCTCTGAGCATCACTGGGTAAGGCCTAAACATCAAATCAAAGAAAACAAAAGAAGATTGTGTGGTCCCCTTGGTTAGTGCCAGCCCCACAACTGCCACTTATCTCTCTGCCAGAAGGCAGGTGGGCGGGTACAGCTCCCAGGCCCTGAGTCTGGAGGATAATGCGGAAAGGTCTTCACCTGAGCCTTTAGTGAAAGTACACAGGAGTGACTCCACAGATAGGAGTTGCAACAAATGTCTGAAGCTTGTTCCTTCCCTCCCTCTCCCTCCCTCCCTCCCTCCCTCTTTTCTTCCCTTCCTTCCTTTCCTTCCTTCCCTCCCTCCCTCTTTTCTTCCCTTCCTTCCTTCCTTCCTTTCCTTCCTTCCCTCCCTCCCACCCTCCCTCCCTTCCTTCCATCCTTCCTTCCTTCCTTCCTTCCTTCCTTCCTTCCTTCCTTCCTTCCTTCCTTCCTTCCTTCCTTCCCTCCCTCCCTCTTTTCTTCCCTTCCTTCCTTCCTTCCTTCCTTCCTTCCTTCCTTCCTTCCTTCCTTCCTTCCTTCCTTCCTTCCTTCCTTCCTTTCCTTCCTTCCCTCCTTCCCTCCCTCCCTCCCTTCCTTCCTTCTTTCCTTCCTTCCTTCCTTCCTTCCTTCCTTCCTTCCTTCCTTCCTTCCTTCCTTCCTTCCATCCTCCCTTCCTCTCTTCCTCCCTCCCTTTCCTTCCTTCCTTTCTTCCTTCCTCCCTTCCTTCCTCCCTTCATCCATTCCTCCCTCCCTTTCTTTTCTTCCTCCCTCCCTCCCTCCCTCCCCTTCCTTCCTTCCTTCCTTCCTTCCTTCCTTCCTTCCTTCCTTCCTTCCTTCCTTCCTTCCTTCCTTCCTTCCTTCCTCTTCCTTTTCCTTCCTTCCTCCCTTCTTTTCTCCTTTCCTTCCTTTTCCTTCCTTCCTTCCTTCCTTTTCCTTCCTTTCTTCCTCCCTTCCTTCCTCCCTTCCTTTCATCCTTCCTTTCTTCCTCCCAATATCCAATCAAATCTAGCTGTGACCAGGGAGCAAGAATGGAACCCATAGAGGCCAGCTTCTGGGCACAGAGGAGGGCAGGGGTAGATGGACGTGGGGGCCCTGGGAGGGGGACATGCAGGGCAGCAGATTCCTCACCCCCGCACCATCCACCAGTCTGCTGAGGTCACAGACTCACCGGGTGTGACTGCAGGACGTGTCTGTCCGAGGCAGCAGCGAGGGTCTTATTTAACATTCCACCTCCACTACATCAAACTCATCTCAAATGCAACCATATCCTCTGCCTTATCCCCACCGCCAAAGGGACTAGGCAGAGGGAAGGCTGGGTGCTGGCTGGGATGCTTCCTTAGACAGAAGGGCCAAAGGATCCCAGAACTCACGCCCCTACTTCTCAGGAAAGGACCTGAGCCCCTGAGTCTCCACATACTTCACCCTAGAAATGTCAGTGCTTTTTTGGCCGGAAGCCCAATGATTTCTTTCAGATTTCTGAGGCATTTTCTCCCTCACAGACGGCACCCACTATGCCCATGAGGAGGGCATAGGTTTGAATCAGGCCCAGGCCCTGTCAAATTTTAGCCACAGTTTAATAGATAACTCAGACTGGGAAAAAAACCACTTGTAGAACAGCATTGTAAATGCACTAATAGAAATTTGTAAACATATGACTTAACAATAAAAAGAAAAAGAACTCAGTTTTATTTGTTTTTGTTTTATTTATTTATTTATTTATTTATTTTTATTTGGGGCCAAACCCAGTGATACTAGGGTTATTACTGGCTCTGTGCTCAAGATTTACTCCCGGAGGTTCTCAGGGGACCATATGGGATGCCAGGGATCATATCCAGGTCGACTGCATGCAAGGCAAAAGCTCTACCCACTATACTATCTCTCTGGCACTCCAGAATAACTCAATTTAAAAATGGGCAAAGGATTTTACTAGACATTTCTCTCCAATGAGATATTCAAGCATCCAGTAGTTACATTTAAAAAAGGATGCTTGGTGTCATGAGTCATCTCAGAAATCCATAATGAAAACCATCATGAGGTACCTCATCAGACTCATCAAGATGATTATAATGAAAACTCCAGATAATTGAAAGTGCTGGAAAGGGCCTAAAGGAGTTATAACAGCCATCTACTGCTGGTAAAAGTAAAATGGTGCAATCTCTTCAGAAAACATTTTGGTAGTTCCTCAAGATGGTAGGCATAGGTTTACTCTAAGACTAATAATTCCAATCCTGGGTGTAAATCTTCAATAATTGAAACATATACCCACATAAAGCTGCATTTTATTCTTAGCATCATTATTCTGAATATTCCCTATGCTTACAAAATATGATAGTGCAGTATTTAGTCACAGCGAATGGAGTACGATCACAGAGAAGTTATTTAAGTGTGCTAAGTTTTCTTTTTTTCTCTTTTTGTGTTTTTTGGGACACATGCAGGTGTGCTCAGGACTTACTCCTGGCCTGTGCTCAGGCAGGGATAGCTCCCAACAGTGTTCCGGAGACCACATGTAGTACCAGAGTTCGAACCGGATCAGTCAAAATTGGCTACAAAACAAGTGCCTTACCGGCAGTACTATCTCTCCAGTCCAGGTTTTTTTTTTTTTTAAATTTTATTAGAGGAAATAAACTGCTAAAAGTTTAAAATAAAAATACATGAAATAGGGCCAGACAGATAGTACAGGCCTCCTGCCTTGCTTGCTGTTGGTTGACCTTAGTTCAATCCCCAGCACCTCGTGGTTCCCTTAGTATGCTGGGAACGAGCCCTACGCACAGAGCTAGGAATCCCTAAGCATAGTTGAGTATGGCCCTCCCTCCCAAAAAAGATATATATGTGAAATAAATATTATGAAAATAAGTGAAATTTTAGGAAAGAAACAAAGCCCATGATTTTAAACCAAAAATATGTTCTTTTTCCATCATAACAGAGGCGGGGGAAATGGGATCTAATATTTAAAGTATGTGTTTATTCTATTTCTATTTTAAACCCATGTCAACTTTTCATTGGATTCTATTATTATACTACCAGTTTATTTAAAATAGAAAGATACAGATAAATATCTGAGAGCACCAGGAGCACCAAGATACCTAAATTATCCATAAAATGCCTTTTTCATCTTTCAAACTTGAATCAGGTAAATCCTTCATTCTGATAGTATCAGGTGAAGTTGATAACTGGACTGAGAATTTGTTATTCCCCCATTCCTTTCTTTCATGCTTAGATAGGGACAGTGGAAATCATTCATCTTGTCAGTGCTAGGAGATAGTCCTTCAAAATATGCCTTTGAAGTTTCCTCTTCCTGTCCTCTATCATTTCCTGCCCATAAGTTGTAAGAAAAGGTGGATTCGGAAATGGAAAAATGTGATAGCGAGCTAATATTTACAGAAACAAGAGCATGTGTTCAAAAAGAATTCTGGTCTTTTCAGATTATAAATATTTTCTGTGAATCCAAGTTGTCATACTTACATGCAGCTTTACCAATCATTATATATAGTGAAAAAAACTCTATGGAAATAGACTGAATCATCATCTCCACAGGAAAAGCTAAAAGCATGTGAACTAGAATTCATTTAGATTTGATACCTAATTCATTTTATTAAAAAATGGTTAGACTGGGGGCCGGAGCGATAGCACAGCAGGTGGGGCGTTTGCCTTGCACGCGGCCGACCTGGGTTCGATCCCCGGCATCCCATATGGTCCCCCAAACACCATCAGGAGTAATTCCTGAGTGCTCAGTAACCCCTGAGCATCACCAGGTGTGACCCAGAAAGCAAAAAAAAAAAAAAAGTTTAGACTGGAGAGAGCTTGGTGGGCTGAGTACACGCTCAGCGTGTGGGGGCATCTCCTGGTACCCCCAGCACCCATGGAGAGGCCAACCCCAGGCACAGAGTCTAGACTATTCCTGAGCACTGCCGGGTGTGGTTCAGAAACAAAAAGGAAAACCAAAGAAGTAACCTTAAAAAAAAAAAAAAGACTTGGGCGGGATACTCTCAGTAGCTTGCCGGGCTCTCCGAGAGGGATGGAGGAATTGAACCTGGGTCGGGTTGCGTGCAAGGCAAATGCCCTACCCACTGTGCTATCACTCCAGCTAAATTAATTTAAAGTAATTCATTTTGAATAGGAAATATTATGTAGTAACTACCCTCGTTTTGAAAAATTGTTTGATCACTGGGGCTGGAGAGATCGTACTGGAACTAAGTCACTTGCCTGTGTCTGACAGCAAGGGTGTGATCCTGGTTTGAATCTCGGGTGCCACCTGTGGTCCCCTGAGCACTGTGGGGTGAGCCCTGAGCCAGCAATGGCCCCTGAGTGCCACTGGGTGTGGCCCCAAACTGAAAAAACACAGGAAAAATTGCTCAAACAATCTATATACTGTTAGCAAAAATTTTTAAATGCTGATACACTTCACAACATAAATGAGACTTCAAAACATTATGCTAACTGGAAGGGCTTATTTGGGGGGTAATAAAGTGTTCTAGAACAAGAAAATGGCAGCACAGTTCTCCGAATATGCTAAAAGCACTCAATTGTTTCTCTTTAAAAAGTAAATGTTTTAGGGGTCACAGCGATAGTAAGGCAGGGAGAGCATTTGCCTTGCACACAGCTGACCTGGGTTCAATCCCTGACATCCCATACGGTCTCAGGACTAACTCCTGCATGCAGAGCCAGGAGTGATCCCTGAGCATCACCAGGGACCCCTCCCCCTCTCTCTCTCACACACACACAAAAAAAAACCCAAAACAAACAGAGTAGAGGTAACACCTGGACAGGGATCCAGGCAGTGACAGGTGTGTTTCTAACGGGGTTTCCCTCTTGGAAGGCCCCCTGTGAGTCACCAGCTGTGGGAAGGACGGAATCAGGTGTGGGGACAGCACAGGCAAAGACTCGAGAAGCCAGGGAGCATCGAACTCTTTCATGGGGATAAAGCCTGGCGGACAACACAGGGGCTGGGCCCCGCTCCACAGTGCTCAGGCGACCATATGTGGTTCTGGGGACTGAACTGGGAAGGCTATGTGTTGTCTCATGTTGCTGTTGTTTTTTAAAGGACACCGTTTGGTGATTAAAAAGTAATTGGGCTTAGAGTACTATTTATAATGATTTCTTATGGACATAGTTCTGGCACCACACCCATCACCAGTGTACCTGTCTCCTTCCCCCAGCCCCCTCCTGCTCCCTCGGGACCCCCCAACTCAACTGAACTCAACTGAGCTGTGGCTCAGTTGTCCTGTGAAAGAAAGTGTCTTAACCCCTGTTCTATCTCTCCAGCCCCAAGTGAAATGTATTGCTCACTTTCATCCTTGTCTCTCCAGCCTACAGCAAGTGTTACCCCGTCATTCCTGGCACGTCTTGGTGTGGGAGATGGTCTCACATTCTGTAGACCACCTCACATTCAGGACACGGGGCCATTCCCCCAGGATTCATTGTGAAGCTTTTGCCAAGGCCAGGAGGCCGGAGCCGAGGGTCCTGTCTGGGCTCCGGGAAGGAGAGCTGGGAACCCCACTGCCAGGAGTCTCCCCGCCTCCCTGCACAAGTTCTGAGCTCAGGGCAGGTGGGTCAGGAAAACTCTGTCCACTGCTCCCCGGGGACATGTGTCTATTTCAGTCAACCTCCTCATACTGTCTCTACAAACTCCCTAAATGAGCCTCAAGTGTTGGGTAAAGCCCAAGAAGGAAAATCAAACAGCTGCTTGAATGGGAGAAAAGGAGTTACCAGCAACCAGTGAAAGATTAAAACAGCAACAACAGCAAACAAATCTGGGGGGGAGGGGGGAGAGAGCGAGCACGGTGGGTAAGCACTGACCTTGCACGCGGCAGGCCTGGATCAGATCCCTGGCACCATGTTTGGTCCCCTGAGCGGGTCCAGGAGTGAACCCTGAGCACAGTGTCAGGAGTAAGCCCTGAGCACAGCTGGGCATGACCCAATACACACACACACACACACACACACACACACACACACACACACACACACACAGACGAATAGTCAAGACACCAGCTCTGTGAGTGACCCCAGGGCCTGATGCGCCAGACTCTGTTAAGCCGCAGCCAGAGACCTCACCTGGCAATCCCTCGGGGGCACACAGGCCCCAAATGACCGAGTCGTCATCCTTCGGGACAGAGTGGAGGGCTCTACCCTCTGAAAGTCCCTGCCCCCGAGACTTTCAGTCCTGCAAAGTGTGGCCTCCCCGGGGGCTCCAGATTAGAGGGAGGCTATAAGACCAGGAGGTGGCAAGATGTAGGTGGTCCAGACCCTTTACAGAGACAAAGGTGGGCTGGGAAGGCGGGAGCAGAGCAGGACTCTCTGGTGATCCGGGATGCCCACGGCACAGGCAGGAAGAGCAGGACAAGATGGAAACGCCCAGCAAAAGGCCAGCCCACAGGCCAGACGGTCGTAGGGACCAGCCTACAAAACTGAAACAGCTAGAAAAGAATGGCAGGTAGGGGGGCGTGACGTGTGTGTGTGTGTATGGGGGGGCAGGCCCCCCTTCCCCCTTGCTTCTCAGGGGAATGAAGGATCCAGAAGGCTCTAGCAAAGAGAGGTTGAAGGCCATGTCGGAGGAGGGCATTAATCCCCAAGCTGCTCGCACACTCGTGGGGTGGGGAAGGATGGGCAGAGAGCACCGGAGGTGAACACAGCGGTGGGGGCAGCTGCCTGGTCACCAGCTTTTCTGTGTGGGGAGGATGTTTATTTAAGGAAAACCAATGTTTACTCAGCGCGCTGGGCTGCAGGCCTCAGAGGTGGAGTTATCAGCGAAAGCCGGGCTATTAATTAATGGTGAGGCCTGGAGACAGATCTTCCCTTCCGGAGCCAGGGCGGGCCTGAGAGAGGGAGGAAGGGAGAGAAGGGCCTGTGTGGGAACCGCTCTGATCCCTGAGCCGGAAGGTCGCTCGGGAAGTGGCCTTGAGGTGGCGCCGGGGCGGAGGGGCGAGGAGGGTGGCGTTTCCATGGTCCGTCGTCATGGGATGAAGCCGGACGGAAATCACACTCTGGGATGCTCCCTGGCCAAGGCCGGGTTGCCCGGGGAGGAAGGACAAACTTCCTGGATGGACACCAGAGCGCTGCAGCCTGGGATGGCAGGGCGGGGCTGGGGCTGCTGGTCAGAGGGGTCTCTTCAGGCCACTGGCCAGGTCCAGGGACAAAGGCTGAACGGAGCACGCCGCCGCTGCAGCCCCAGCCTCAGTCAGGGCGGAGCGAGAGGCCTGGCCCTGGGCCCTGCGTGGACAGCCCGGCCTGGCAGAGGGAAGGTCGTGAGGGGCTAGAGAGACAGGACAGCAGATAGCATATGTGCCTTGCATGCAACCGACCTGGGTTCAATCCCTAGCACCCCCTAGGATCCCCCCGAGCACTGGAGCAGTGACTCCTGAGTGCAGAGCCAGGAGGAAGTCCTGGGCATCACTGGGTGTGCCCTCCCCTAAGGAAGTTGTTTTGTTTTTTTAAAGGGAATTTTGTGCACCTGCCTCCACCATAACACACGCCAGCTAGACCGGTGGGAGTGCACAGGGCTGCTGGGGAGCCGTGCACAGGCTCAAGGAGGCACAGGTTTGGGACCAAAGCAGGTTCAGAAGAGTGGGGGTGGGTGGCTGGAGCGATAGCAGAGCAGGTAGGACGTTTGCCTTGCACGCGGCCAACCCAGGTTCGACTCCCAGCATCCCATATGGTCCCTTGAGCACTGCCAGGAGTAATTCCTGAGTTCTGAGCCAGGAGTAACCTCTGAGCATGGCTAGGTGTGTGTGAGAGAGAGAGAGAGAGAGAGAGAGAGAGAGAGAGAGAGAGAGAGAGAGAGAGAGAGAGAGAGAAGAGCATGTGTGTTTGCAGGGAAAACTCTCAGGTTCGCAGCTGGGGCCCGGGCCACGGAGGCCACAGACCCTGAACATACACAGCGAACAGCCCCGTGCCGCTCTCACTGGGCTTCCCGCCTGCAGTTTGGGAACAAGGACCTTGTGAGAGCTCAGGGAGGGATGTGTGAGTGAGTGAAGATGGAAGACAGGAAGCAGGGGACGGAAGGCAGGAAGGAAGGGAGGGAGGAAGGGGAAGTGGGAGAAGGAGGAAGGAGAGCGAGGGGGAAGGTCCCTACGGATGATGGCATCAGCTGGGACCCGGGAGGGCGTGAAGCACCAGGCCCAGGCCAGGCCTGGCAAGTGCATGATTGTGTGATTGTGCGATTGTGACTGTTTCGATTCCATTCAGGTTTTCTTCTTCTCTCTCTCACCCTCCACTCACATGCTTGCCTCCTCCCCTGCCTCCATGCACACTGGGGAATCACCAATTACAGCAACATCCAGCTAGCTGTTTGGGGTTCTCCGGGATGAAAGAGCTCCTTCTCATCCTTTGCGAGCTGTGTGATCTCGGGTTACCTACTCAGCCCCTCTGGGCCTCCTGGTTTTTAATCTACAACTTGGAAGATAGTAACAGTATTTTCAAGTTTTTTTTTTAAGAGTTTAGTGAGTTAACATGTGTCAAGTGTTTAGAACAGGCCCCCGATGCAGGGTAAATGCTAAAGGAAGGTCAGTGTCACTGAGGAGGTGACAAGTTCTGCTCCAAGGCCAGGACGGCCGTGGGCAGCTCTGTGTCAGGCTGGTGCAGTGGTGAACTGGCAGACCAGTGTTCTTCTCTCCCTCCTGCCCCTCTCCTTGGCATCTCTCTCTCTCTCTCTCTCTCTCTCTCTCTCTCTCTCTCTCTCTCTCTCCTTTCTCTGTCTCTTTGTCTCTGTCTCTGTTTCTATACTTTTTTTTTTGGGGGGGGTCACACCTCAGGGGTTATTCCTGGCTCTGCACTCAGGAATCACTCCTGGCAGTGCTGGGGGACCTTGTGGGATGCCGGAGATCAAACCCTGGTTGGCCACATGTAAGGCAAATGCCCTCTGCCCCCCACACCCCTTGACATTTCTCTGATCTGGACTGTGGAAAGTGGCCAGGCCGAGCCAGGTGTCCAAACTGGAAGGGCCCTGGGGCTGCTCAGTGTCCCTGAAGCAGTTTCCTTGTAAGAACGCTCACAGGAAAGCAGAGGAGAGAGTATAGAGTCTTGCCCGTGGCGGAACCCCAGTTCAATCCCCAGCTCTACACGGTCCACAGAGCGCAGAGCTAGGAGTAGCCCCCAGCACCTCTGGGTGTGGCTCATTTGCCCCCCCCACCCCTGAAAAACCAAAACCAAACCCCGAATGCCAAGAGGCACTTGAAATCTTGCCAATACCCTGAAATGGGATGAGGCGTGTGGCCAGGAGACCGTTGAGGCACAAGGACACTGGAGACTGTTCAACTGAAGATCCAGGGCCGCACCTCTCAGGGGGCTGTGTGGGAGGGGGCTGCAGTGGTCAGTGGGGGCACAGCTGGCCCCATCTAGCAGTGAGCAGGTCTGTAGCCATCAGGGTCCCTGTTCCAAAGCCACTCGAGGGACAATAACCCAGGGATACACAGTGGTGGGTCCCGAGGCAGCAGTCGGCAGGTTAGAGGCGGGTGGGTGCGTGTCCTCAATGCTGACATATTGGCTGCAGGCCCAAGAAGTAGTTTTGGTTTGTTCAGTTGTTTCTGGCTGGGGCTGGAACAGTAGTAAAGCAGGAAGGGCGTTTGCCTTGCACACAGCTTACTCGGTTCAGTCCCGGCATCCCATATGGTCCCCAGAGCACAGCCAGGAGTAATTCCTGAGTGCAGAGCCAGGAGTAATCCCTGAGCATTTCTGGGTGTGACCCAAAAAGCTCCCCCCCCCAAAAAAAAATAGTTGTTCATGGCTCGAGGTCACACCTGACAATACTTTAGGGGCTACACCTGGCTTTGTGCTCAGGAGTTTCTCCTGGTGATGCTGGGGATCAAACCTGGGGCCCCTGCATGAAAAGCAAGCACCTTAACCCCTTCAGGTTTGTTTTTTATTTTAGGCACTATGTTTTTTAATACTGCTCAGAGTAGGGTTTCATGCATAAAGCATTCCAGCGGCATATCCACCACCAGACTGGCTGAGGAAGCGGCATTTACAGGAAAAAGAGCAAGGACGCATGTTGTAGAACGGATGGGCTGCAGGGGGAGGGAGGAGGATGGGGAGGCCTAGTGATCAATACAATTCCCCTGTGGCCTGGTTCCCTGAGGCACATGCCATCTTATCTACCAACCTCAACAAGTATAAGGGTACAAGGTTCAGCTTCGGAAGGAAGGACAAACGGAGGCCTCTCCTTTAGCTCTGCGGGCGGGGAGGAAGCAAGGACGGCCTTGCGTACAGCAGTTTTCTTTGACCTGGTTTCACTTCTGCATCACAACGAGGGGCTGGCTGGGGAAGTTGGTGGGTGGGGTTGTGGCTTCTCAGCGGGGGCTTTGCAGAATGAGACTGTCAGGGGCTGAGGCTGACCCTTCCCACCGCCTTCACCCGCTGCTGCCGGAATCGGGGAGGCCGCCCTCTGCCCCAGCTGCGGCCCACGGGCTCCTCCTCTTCCCCTTTCCCATGTTCCCATGACTTGGTGTCTTCCACCAGCTCCCAGTGCCTTGGGGACGGCAGGCCCGCGGGTACCTGTGACCATCGGGGGCGGGGGGGGGGGCAGGGGAGGGAGGGCACATCTTGGATGAATTCCCCATCCACACGCCCACCCCTTCATTTTCTCCATCTTCATCTACTTGCCTTTTGTCCGTTTGTCCAACCTTTGTCCTCGGCGCTGCGGGGTGCAGGGCAGAGAGCAAGGTGAGGGAGCGGCTTTCACTCAGGCATCCCACAGTAATCGGGGAGTTTCCAGGTAAAGGTCAAGAGAGTTTCTGTTTCCCCTCCCCTTCCCCCCAGGGGGGGTTCTCTGAAAGGGTAGCTGTCTCTGGGGCCCCCTTCCTGTCCTGTGGAGGTGAGTCACCCTTCAGGGCCAGCGATGACACAGCCTCTGGATTCTCTCGGGAAATGCATCCTGCCTGCCTCCAGGGGACCCCCGGGAACCCCAGAGCACCGAAGGCAGCCTGTCCTCAAAGACCAGACTCCTCTCTGCCTCCAGGTCGACCGCCAGCTCGGAGCTCCCCTCGGGCTTCTGGGGTGCTCGAGGAAGTGGTGGAGAGTCTAGCGAGGCTCTCATGGAGTCTTCAAGGCGTTTGGGTGCCTTGTCCAAAGCCCACGAAGGAGCGAGGGAGCCAGGGAGCAGGTTCTGTGGCTCGCTGTCTCCTTCCAACCTCCGTGGAGAGCAGAGCTCAGTCAAAGGGACGCACGACTGAACTGACGGCCGTGATGGCTCTTAGCTTCCAGCTTGGCGTGCTGGGCGCTGGCAGAGAGAGACAGAGAGAGAGAGACAGAGACAGAGACAGAGACAGAGAGACAGAGAGAGACAGAGACAGAGAGATAGAGAGAGACAGAGACAGAGAGCCAGAGACAGAGAAGCAAGTGACAGAGACAGAGAAGAGAGATAGAAACAGACAGAGGCAGAGAGACAGAGAGAGACAGAGACAGAGAGCCAGAGACAGAGAAGCAAGTGACAGAGACAGAGAAGAGAGATAGAAACAGACAGAGACAGAGAGATACAGAGAGACAGACACAGAGAGACAGAGATAGAGAAGAGAGACAGAAAGAGACAGAGAGACAGAGGGAGTGGGAGATTTGCTAAGTTTGCTAAGTGCAGCTGAAGACTCAGATGGTAGTTTGAGGAGTGTCAGGTGCTTGTAAACTTTGGGATTACTGACAGCCCTTCTACCTTCTAGAATTATATTCAGACTTTGCAGCTCTGGCTTAACTTTTTTTTTTTTTTTTTTTTTTTTGCTTTTTGGGTCACACCCGGCGATGCACAGGGGTTAGTCCTGGCTCTGCACTCAAGAATTACTCCTGGCGGTGCTCGGGGACCATTTGGGATGCTGGGAATCGAACCTGGTTTGCCGTGTGCAAGGCAAACGCCCTACCTGCTGTGCTATCACTCCAGCCCCTGGCATAACTTTTTTATTTTTTATGTTTTTGAGTGGTTGAATTTCAAGATCTTAAAGAGAAGGAAAAGGAAGGGTAAAGAAGGCGGGGAAGCTCCCGAGAGATGGAAGGACTGTCCTTAAGCGGGATTTATTGACGCCACCCACCGGGGGTGTTGGGGGTGGGTTGAGAAGCCATGGCTGGGCTTGGCAGCCTCAAGGAATCCCAAGCAGCCCCTGTGAGCTCTCCCTGGTTTGCTTGGACTAGTGCCCTGGCTGGTGCCCTTTCCTATGTCCTGGGACGATCCAGCAGCTTCCAGAGCCCAGGGAAGGTCTGAGGTGGCCAGCCTCTAGGCCTGGCTCCCAGAAAGGCCAGCGAGCCTCAGGCGTGCATCAGCTGCGGCCTCTGTGGCCCAGGCAGAGTGGGCCTGCGAGGGACCAAAGGGGCCAGAGATGGGCTCGAGGGGCGGGGCGGGAGGAGCAGCCAGAGAGCAGGAGGGCGTGGCCCGGCCAGTGAGCATGCGCTCTGCCCTGGTGGGTCCATGCACCTCAAGGCCCGGGCTTGGCACGACGCAGCTGCCAGGGGCCTCTGGGCCCGTCACCACCTTCCTTGCAAGGTCCCCTCATGAGTCTCAGCTCTGCTAGACCTTCCCCGGGCCCCCCGTGCAGCGTGGGCACTAGTCCCAAGCCGGACTCTAGTCTCTTTTCAAAATGAAAACAGACATCAAGGGACATTCCCAGGGCTTGGATTGGGCCCGGTACAGCGAGACTCCCTCTTGTCATTGCTCCCGGGGGAAAGGGACCCAAAGAGGATCAGAATCGTCCTGGAGGTGGAAAATGGGATCCTTCCCTCAGCCGTGCCCCAGAGCCCAGGAAGCAGATCCCTGGCCAAATTAAGCTCTGGGTCAGAGATCCAGGCTGGTGACACCGCGGGGAGGGTTCGTGAGGAGAGTCCATGCTCTCTGCCTTCTGCCTGTTGGGGGCTTTACCTCGGCCCCCTCGGCTAAGCTTCGCGGCATGGAAGCTCCTGTCATCGTCCCATGGAAAGGACAAGGCTCAGGCCCAGAGAACCGACCGCTGGCCAGGGGCAGAACTGGCCTTTGATTCCGTCTGACTCCAGAGTCTGGACCCTTGCTCACGGAACCAGAGTTTTCACAGTGGAATCTAGACACCCCCTGCTGGGATGGGGGGTCTCAGGATGCAGAGTCCCAGGTTCTCCTGGGCTCGGCTCACTTAGCACCTCATGAAGCTGCACTTTGTATTTTTGTTTTGTTTCATTTGGGTTGGGGCCATTCCCAGCTGTGCTCAAGGCTTGCTCCTGACTCTGTGCTCAGGGATCACTCCTTGATGTTCGTGGGCGAACCATACGGGGTGCCAGGGATCAACCCGGGCCGGGTTCCTGAAAAGCTAGCACCCTACCTCCGATATTCTCTCCCTGGCCCCAGGATCTTTAGTTTTTATGGTCAGGCCATGCCTGGTGCCCCCCACGGATGAGCCCTGAGTCCATGCTCAGGGGCTGTTCCCTGGAAATTCTCAAAGGACCACCTGATGGTGCCGGGGATTGAACCCGGGCCACCTGCATTCAGAGTCTGGCCCTTTGGCTTATCCTCCCAGTCCCTGTTTTGTGTTCATTGATTTGGGAACCACACCCTGCAGTGCTGGGGTAGGGGAGGGCTCCCAGTGGTGCTCCGAGGACCAACTGGTGCTGGGGACCCGCACTCGGCTCCCCTGTGCGGGCGGTGCTCTGGGCAGTCTTCCCAGTGGCTCTGATGCATGTCAAGTTTGAAATCCCTTAGACTCCATCATCCAATTAGTGCAGAGAGGGGTGAGTACGGATGGCAGGTGATCCCATACGAGCACTAATGAGTTTGGGGTTCCTTAGGTGAGTAGGAGCTGCCACTAGAGTGTACCCCCAGACTCAGGGGGATATTCTCCCTCTGTCTGCGTTAGCTGGGGTCTCACCACAATACTCCCAGACCAGAGCTGTGCAGAAAAAGCCTCCGGAGCCCGGGCCTGTGGTTAGTTTAGTTTTTTCCAGCACTGTGTCCAGCTCATCCTGCCACCCCAGCACCCCCGTCACAGCTGCCCCCATTATCTCCTTTCTCCCCACCTGCTCCAATCCTCACCGCCTAGGCTACCCTCTGCTGCTCTCCGACCAGTCACCGCTTCCCCCAAGTCAGGAGCTCCGTTGGAAGGAGACAGGGGCATGTGGCGGGGGCCCGGGATCGTGCCACGCTGCGCCGGGCAACCGCCCTGACTCAGAGGCAGCAGGCAGCGGTGGGCGAAGCTGCGAGAGTCCCAGCCTGGAACTGCCAGCAGTCGGGGCTGCAGTGCGGCGGGGCTGACTCGGGTGATTCCATCAGGAAGTTTGGTTCCCCAGCAGATAAGGAAGGTGACAAGTTCCCCTTTCTAGAACCTCAAAGAGCCTCTCCCAGGACCAGCGTTCCCGGGGAGAAGCTGGAAGCAACATCCTCGGCAAAATACTCAGCAGTCGCGCCGCGCCTCTGACTGCCTCCTGGCTGGGTCTTGTCTGGGGAAGGCTCCCGCACCCCCATCTGGACACCACCTCCAGGCAGCCCCAGAGATGGGGGCATCCACATGTCCGGAAGCGGCCGCCTCTTTCCCATCGCCAGTTGAGTTGCCTCCTCTTCCTCCCACGATGTCACCTCCTCCTCCTGTCCTCCGGGAGAAAGGTCCCGCAGACGGACAGGCACTCCGTCTGTTCGGCGATGGCTGGTCCAGACGGCAAGTCCTGTTCCCTCTCCATCTGGCTTTCTTGGTGAACTTTCCGCTGAACTCCTTCCAACCCCGTCGGCAGCTCTCCTGCCAGGAAGAGCTGGTGCCAGGGAGAAGAGAGTAATTGCCTCTCGTGTTGTGCATGCAGAGCCCTCATTAACACATCCCCAGAGTGGCATTTGCAGCCCTCTGTCACAGCAACCTGCCACCAAAGAGCACACAATTCGTCACCCCCAGACTCTCCACTTGCTTCAAAGAACCAATTAGCCCCACGTTGCCATGTGCTGTTCGGGCTCCTTCGAAGTATTGTGATGTACCTTGGTGCTGTTGTCCGTGGAGAGACGGTTCCTCGGTGGCCTTGCTCCCTCAATGACCAGAGTGATCTGAGCCAGTTGTCTCCATTTCTCTTCTAATCTTGGTCATAAGGGAGCCCGGGATCTAAATCTGCAAAGACACAGGAGGAAGACCGTGGGGCAGAGCAAGGATGGAATGAACTAGGCAGAAATTAAGACAACTCGGGCACGGAGTGATAGTACAGCGGGTAGGGTGTTTGCCTTGCATGCGGCCAACTGGGGTTCGACCCCCAGCATCCCGTATGGTCCACCAAGCACTAGCAGGAGTGATCCCTGAGTGCAGAGCCAGGAGTAAGCCCTGAACAGTGCATGGTGTGACCCAAAAAGCCAAAAAGAAAAAAAGAAATGCAGTGATGCCAATGGTCAGGTGTGCGACCTTGAGTAAAAAGACATTTCTGGGTGTCATTTTCTTTAGTTGCTAGATAAGGATATTGGTGCTGCTACCCAGGCCCCTGGAATCCTTGAATAATTTCGGCTATCAGTTATTTTACAGATAGGTAAACCGAGGCCCAGAGCAACCTTCCACTCTCCCAAGGTTATGTTTCTAGGTGGTGTTAACGTGAGACTTCAGCTTACGCTCTCTGTCTCCTGAAGAGGCGGGTGGGGACTAGATAAAAAAAATAATAAATAAACAAAAGAAGCATTTTGGGAGAGAAACATTGGTAAGTGGATTTCATACCCAGATATGTAAGAACGACAAAAGGATGAGGACTTCTTCTTATCAGAGATGACGGGGCTTCCAGCGGCGGGTTTGGGTTGTTACAGGTGGGGGAGGGGTAGCTGATGGGTAGAGGGCAGGAACTCCCGCCTCCGCAATGTCCAGTAATGCAGAAGTTGACACCCTCCCGTTGGACAAGAGTCCCCTTTCTTCAAGGTTTTAGTTCTTGCCTTCCTTCTTTTTAACCCAAAGGCTCTCTTTTTCTGCTTACTTTTGCTATTGATGCTGATCTTTTTTTTTTGGGGGGGGTTGCTTTTTGGGTCACACCGAGCAATGCTCATGGGTTAATCTTGGTTTTGTACTCAGAAATTACTCCTGGAGGTGCTTGGGAGACCATATGAGATGCCAGGGATTAAACCCAGGTTGGCCTTTTGCAAGGCAAACGCCCTACCCACCCTACCCGCTGTACTATCACTCCTGCCTCTTTGATGATTTTTTTAAAACCACTTTTTAATTGACTACAAAAATTATTCATGTTTGGGGCTGGAGCGATAGCACAGCTGGTAGGGCGTTTGCCTTGCACGAGGCCGACCCGGGTTCGATCCCCGGCATCCCATATGGTCCCCCAAGCACTGCCAGGAGCAATTCCTGAGTGCAAAGCCAGGAGTAACCCCTGAGCATCGCTGGGTGTGACCCAAAAAGAAAAAAAAAATTATTCATGTTCATTTTAGAGAGTGTAGAAAATTCAAAATGTTTCCAAATGGAATCAGTCCCATGATGCAGAGGCAACATAAGAATATTTTGGTGTGTGATTTTTTTTTCGTATTACCTGATTTACTGAGCATATCCTGTTTTGTTCTGTTTCATGGCTTTAAAATAAATAGGGTTTTTTTTGGTCATCATTACTGTCTTCTATTTGCAGGATGTGTAAAGCATCAAATAGAGAACTTCCCGTGCCATGGGTGGATCTCTGTGTATCTGTGCGTTCATAGGTAAGAGACTCTCGAGGAACTAGTGACTGCGTCTTTAGCATCCGCAAAATGCCCCAAGTGTCATGTTCTCTCAGTGCACTGAGTATCAGCGAACAGCAATCACTTGGTGAAACAGGAATTCAAAATTTTAAATGTAATAAAAAAATTTTTGTTCAAACTCTGCCTCATCTTAACTGTCTTTCTTTTTTTCTTTTCTTTTTTTTTTTCTTTTTGGGTCACACCCAGCGATGCACAGGGGTTACAACTGGCTCTGCACTCAGGAGTTACTCCTGGCAGTGCTCAAGGGACCATATGGGATGCTGGGAATCGAATCCGGGTCAGCTGCGTGAAAGGCAGCCCTCCCCGCTGTACTATTGCTCCAGCCCCTCATCTTAACTTTTATTTGAAAAATAATGGGAAATATAGGTAAGGCTGTATTGCATAGCCCTTCTCATAAGTCAAGCTCAAATTCCCCAATGTCTCTTTCATTGTGTTGATTTATTTACTGATTCCCCTTCCCACCCACTTCTCCCTCCCCACGTCACCTTAATTCCCTTGCAGTGTCCACTGGTTTGGTTTTTTGTGTGGCTTTTCTTGACAACCCTCTTGGTATCTCTCCCCTCGTCTCCATGGCCGCTTGCCAATACCCCATCTTGCCACGAGAGTCTTTTCAACTAGCATGTTCTCCAGGACACAGGATGTGAACACTTGTATGTATGTTTCTACTGCATTTTGCAGCTCAAAATGGTCAATTTTTACATTTTTTTCTGTAGTTCCGTTCTGTGTAAATGTTTTGAGGACCAGGACTACATTGTTATTTATTGAGTGTGTGTCACTTCATTACACACACACACACACACACACACACACACACACACTATATTGCAAGTACAGCATCTAAGACGGATTTGTCCTCTTTCTTCTCTTGACCTCACCCACCTTTATTTCCAGACTAACCAACCGCCCTTTAGATCTTAGTCACAGAGAACATCTCAATATGTGGCTTTTGTTGCTTCATCCCTTAAGATTATTCTGGATCTGTATTTTTTTCCAACTGTGTTCATCTTGGAGACATTTAATATTACAGCAAAAAAGAAAAAATAAATTAAAAAAAAGTTTAAGGAGCCCCTACCATGGTTTGGGGATAGAGGCCTATATCAATTCACGGATTCACCCAAAGCTCTGGGAGACAGACATATGATTGATATTTTCTTCCAAATGTGAGCACCAAGGCTCAGCCAGGGCTCGGAGCTTGCCCCAGGTCATTGACTAAAGCAGGGCGGTGCTGGGATTGGGAATCCAGGGTCACCTGTTGTGCGGCTCCACGCATCTTCTTGAAGTTTCTCAAGCTCTGTTGGCATTAGCCTGCCTAAGCCTCCCTCTTTCTACAGCAAGAGGCCAAGGGCTGAGGCCAGGGTGCCCCCCACACAGCCTCCCGCTGGAGGGCGTTTCCAAAGCCCAACTCAGCTGCTTGGCGTGGGAAAAACCTTCCTGGCCGGGGGGCTGCTCAGGACCCTCGGGGACAAGGCGTCTACGATCCTGGCTCCCGGGACGCTGCGCGTTCCCAGGCTGGATGAACAGGTTGTGGGCGGGTGGCATCCGGAAGTCTAGCCCCAGGGTCTGTCACCTCTCGATGCCTTTTGCTAAATGTGCCAAGGGCAGTTCACCGTGTCCACACCTCTCTGTTACAGAGCCTGCGTCCTCGCTCTGCAGGGGCCCCGGCAGGCAGATCTGGAAGTGAGCTCCCGTCGAGGGGAACACACCTGTCGCCCCAAAGCTCCTCCCTGCAGACTGGCTCGGCCCTGCTTCCCTTCAGGGGCTGCTCTTTTCAGCAGAACACGTTCTAGTCGAGACTTAGCTGGGTCTCAAATCCTAGTCCTGCCTGAGACGTTGTCCAAAGCAAGTCTCACGCCTTCCTTCTCAGGCCTCAGCTTCTCCATCTGTGTAGTGGGAAGAATCACCTTCAGCCTCAAAGGACTGGACAGGGAAGGAAACGGAGGAAGAGAAAAGGAGATGGTGGCGGGGCTCAAATGTTCCGCTCTTTCTTTCTGGTAGCTGGAGGAAGGTGGCAGGAGTGTGGCCAGGAAAAGGTGGGAGGGGAGAGAGGGCGGGAACGGGCTGCCAGCAGGGGCTGGGTTTGTCTGTCCACCCCGAGCACTGGAGGAAGGGACTCCCTCTGTGGACAGCTGGTGGCCTTGCTCGGTCGCTCAGCCCTGGAATCCGCTCTCCCTGCTCTTCTCTCCTGCAGAGTGGCTCAGAATCCGCTTCACTCCATTTCTGGTGGGGGTGGGGTGGGGTGCGGGGGTGGGAGGGTAGCAGAGAGCCCAGTGGTTAGAAAAGCTCCATCCAGGGTGCCTGGCCGACAGGCTGCCCCACTGTAGGCTCCGGGCAAGCTGCTCATTTTGCTTGTTAGTTTGTTTGTGTTGGGGCCTCAGCCGGCAGTGCTCAGGGCTGACTACTGGCAAGGATTCGGAGACCGTCCGTTGCGCTGGGAACCAAAGCCAGGTTGGCCACGCTCAAGACAAGCACCTCACCCTCTGTACTCTCTCCCTGGCTCCAAGCTGCTCACCTTGGAGACAATTTTCTTTTCATTTTTTCTTTCTTCTTTTTTTGATTTCGGTGCCACACCCACAGTGCTCCGGACTTATTCTTGGCTCTGCGCAGGGATCCCTCCTGGCAGTGTTCGGGGAACCGTATGAGATGCCAGAGATTGGACCCCATGCAAGGAAAGCCCCCTACCCCACTGTGCTCCCTCTCCAGCCCTACAAGCTCCGATTTCTTATGTGTTAAAGGGGGGAGCTTCATGCATCACTGTGGGGATTTCATGAGAACCCGCCCGTCTGTGCCGGCTCTTTCTTTTTTTTTTTTTTTTTTTTTTTTTTTTGCTTTTTGGGTCACACCTGGCGATGCACAGGGGTTACTCCTGGCTCTGCACTCAGGAATTACCCCTGACTGTGCTCAGGGGACCATATGGGATGCTGGGATTTGAACCCGGGTCGGCCGCGTGCAAGGCAAACGCCCTACCCGCTGTGCTATCTCTCCAGCCCCTGTGCCGGCTCTTTCTGTCGGGGTTGTTTTGTTGCTGTTGGGGCTGCAACCATCCCCAACCGCGAATTGTACCCTTCATGTGGGCCACCTGCCTTGGAGATAGGACCACTGGGAGAGGTGGGGGAAAGCAGCTGGTTCACTACAGTTTGTTGCCTCACCCCTGCTAAGCCACATCACAGGATATAGCCAAGCCCTGGGTCAGCACAGCGAAGGGTCGCAGGACCAGGAGGTACCAGAGGCTGCCTCCAGCCGCGCTCCCCCTTCGCAGAGGCGTCAGAGCCAGAGGCAGACAGCACTCGGGTAAACCTGGGAGGCGTCCCGGGACATCAGGCCCAAGGGTCACGAGGCAAATGGAACTGAGGGTGGTGTGGGTCATGCGATGAGATGAAGGGACGGCCCGGGAAGAGGTGTGCCGAGGGTGGCGGGCTCCTGGTGACGCCGCTCCGCTCTTGGTCTTGCACACGAGCCCTGGAGACAGAGCGGGGGTTCCTTTCCCCAAAGTTCCCAGCAGCAGAAGGTTCCCCCTCACCCACCCACCCCGTCCTGGGGATGGACTCCAGGGCCTCACCCCTGCTCTACCACTGAGTCATATCCCCAGCCCCTGGGGGCGAAGCTCTAGGACCTGTGACTTCCTCTTCCTCCTTCAGAGGAAGTCCGTCACCTGTGGTCAGGTGGCGTCCAGCTGACCTTGCTGACTCACCCTGTCTGAGAGACCAGCACTCCCGAGCCTCCCGTGACAATGGGCCAGTGGCCAGAGTCGGGGAGAACTACTGAGCAGGGAGGACCCCAGAGGAGCTGGCGGCGGGAGGGGAGGGGGCTTCTGAGCGCAGCAGACAGACTTCATGAAGTGACAGCACGCGGCCTCTGAGCAGAGTCAAGAGTCCTGCCACAGGGGCCGGAGCCGTAGAACAGTGGCTAGGGCAATTTGTCTTGCACACGGCTGACCCAGGTTCGATCCCCGGCATCCCATATGGTCCCCCAAGCACCACCAGGAGTAATTCCTGAGTGCTGAGCCAGGTATAACCCCTTAACTTTTGGGTATGACCCCAAAAGTCCCCCCTGCCAAAAAAAAAAAAAGAGTCCGGCCACCTCAGATCTGTGTGACAGTGGTCTAATTACTTAACCTCTCTGTGCTTTAGTTTCTCTGCCCACATAAATGCTTGTACAGATAGCCCAATCAGAAGAGCACATGCCTAGCAGGTTTGAGGCTCTGAGTTCCATTCCCATAAGCCTAAGTAAGACACGGTAAGCACCGCCAGGTAGCTAGGCTGAACGGTCGCTCTCCCCACCAGCATTGCTGCCCCACCCCCACCCCAAGCACTGGATAAGTAAGTTCCCAAGAAACATGGAGATGGCGCTGGAGGGACTGTACAGCAGGTAGGGCATTGCCTCGGACCTGGCCAATCTGTGTCCCGCCCCCAGCACCCCAGTTAGTCTGAGCCCCTCCAGGAGTGATCCCTGAGCACAGAGCCAGGAGTAAGCCCCAAGCACTGCGAGGTATGATCCCCCCAAACAAACAAGACAAAAATGTCCATGGGGGGCGGAGTGATAGCACAGAGGGGAGGGCATTTGCCTTGCACAAAGATGACCCGGGTTCGATCCCCAGCATCCCATATGGTCCCCCAGGGTACCACCAGGGGTAATTCCTGGGTACAGAGCCAGGAGTGACCCCTGAGCATTGCTGGGTGTGACCCAAAAGCAAATAAATAAATAAATAAAATAATATACATAGGGCTGACTGGAGAAATGGCCCAACGGGCTGAACCAGTGCTCCACATGCTGGAGTCCCCGGTTCAAATCCTGGCCCCACCTCTGAGAGCCCCCAAGTACCACTGGGAGCTACTCCTGAGCACTGAGCTGGTGGTAGTCCCTAAGTATGGCCAGGCCCAGGCTCTCCCCGGACCAGTGGAGATAACAGTAACTGCCCTTGGGGCGATTTTGTCAGAGTCCATGAATGAACATGAATAAAGTCATTTAGCGCAGGGCTGGCTTGTGGCACGTTCTGCCTTGGGTCAGCTCTCCAGTGCCCAGTGTCACAGAGATGGAGGGAATAACCGGGAGCGCCCGGGGGTCCAGCCCAGGCTCTAGGACGGAGCCACGCTTGGAAGCCAGCGTCCTGCCGGCGGCTGGGAGAACAGGGCAAGGAGGCAGGGTGGGGAGGGCGGCACAGGCCGCAGGAAGGGGTGAATGAACCAGCGCCCAGAGAGTCAGGCTAGGGGCCTGCGGGCCCAGCTCACCTCGGGGCTTCGGAGGCCAGGCCAGGCGGGGAGGACGTGCAGGTGAGACAAGACAGTGCTCGCTGGACGCCAGCCCCGCCACAGACCCCTGGAACACAGAGAAGTGGGAAAGGGACAGCGGGGAGGGAGGGCTCCCAGGCCTCAGTGGACAGGGCCTGGTGGTGAGGGGAGAGGCCTTGTGGGCCCAGGGGGGAGCCCCAGCTGGAGAGGAAGCTGGGGCGCAAGGCGGTGAGTACACTAAACAGTGCTCCTCGAGTCCTTCGGCTCCTCGCAGAGGGGGGGGGTCACATTCCCCGATAAAGACAGAAGCTCCGGAGGGCCGGTGCACGACCCCCGTGCTGTGCTGCTCACCCCGGCTGCCTTCAGACGCCCCCGCCCCGGTGGGGCCCCGCGGGCTCCCAGGCGGATGCCCGGAGCCCGGGGCAGAAGCCCACGCTGCCTCCCGTGACGGAGGTATCTTCCTGTATTTACTTATTTTAGCTCCAGAACTTCAAAGAAGCGTCATTCCTGGAGAATTTGCTCATGGCCACGTCACGGTCTAGCGCTCAGGCCTCTGAGCAGGCAGGAAACGGCAGGTTCGGAGTAGAACATCTGTGTCCTGGGCTCCCCGCGTGGGCGCCGGCAGCCCCTTCGGTGGGCTGTTCCGGGAAGAGACCGGGGGAGTTGGGCGTGAAGGTCCTGGCAGGCTCAGGGTCTGCGTGGCCCATCTCCCTTCCCCCAGCTGGCACTGCACCTGATGATGCCTCGTAGAAGTCCTTGTCCTGTGAGGATGAAAAATGGGCATGGGGCGGGTGGGGGATGTCATCCATGGGCAAGTTGACAAAGGAGGCAGGTGTGAAGGGCACGAGAGGAAGGACAGGTGCTGCTGCTTTGGCTGCAACCCTGCTTCACTGCCTTCGGTCCCCTGAGCTCTGCTGGGGTCAGTCCTGAGCACGGAGCCAGGAATAATCTCTGAGCACCCATGGGATAGTCCCAAACCGCCTCCCCCGGGCTCCCACCTCCAAACGTGCTTCCGGTGACTGACTGGCTGACTTGGACATCCAGCTTCAGGCGCCCCCAGGTCCCTAGGGAGGTCTGAAGGCTGATTTCCTTCAGGTGGCTTCTTTTCTATTTTTTTTCTGCTGCTTTTCTTTTTTCAGGCCTTGGGGCTGAGGGCAGAGCTGTCCTGGTACTGTTTTTGCACAACGTGCTTGTCTGGCGTCACCCAAACACCAAGTTTCTTTCACAGAGGAAGTGAGAGGTGCCCGGATCGGTCATGCAGAACGCAGCTGGGCTTCCTGAAACCGAGCGAGCGAGCGCAGGGGCTGCTCCGAAGGTGTCAGCCCCGGGCTGGCTGGCTGGCGTGTGCAGGGGGTTGAGTCACAGCGAGCGCCATACCCGCGTCAGAAATACTGGGCCTTCACCCCAGGGAGCACAGCCCTCATTCAAGGCACCTCCAGCCCACTCCCCAGCACCCACAGGAAGAGGAGGGGAGTGGGAGGGGAGAGGAGGAGGAGGGAGGGGAGGGAAGGAAAGGAATGAGGAGGAGAGGGGAGGCGAAGGGAGGAGAGGGGAGAAGAGAAGAGGGGAGGTGGAGGAGGGAACAGAGGAGGGGGCAGGATGGCTACGCAGAGCAAGAGCAGCTGGACGGTCCGCTGGCCCCGGCCCCCTGCCCAGGTATCTGAGTGCCCCGGAAGGCCAGTGCTCATGCCCGGGCGGTTACTGGAGTCCTGCTCTGTGTGAGACCCAGAATCAGATCTAGGCGTGGCGTCTGAAGACCTCCAAGGTGGGGGCACCCCGTAACCAGGAAAATACGCCACAGCCATGCGAACCAAGTGGAGGACCCCAAGTCAGCTGGGGACTCACGGCGAACTGCTCTCTCCCAGGCTCTGGTCTCCCTGGCCAGTTACCAGAAACTCGCACATGCGTGGGGACCAGCTTCCTGCCCTCCCGCCCTCCCTCCACAGGCCCGGGCTCTTCTGTCTGACAGCGCTATCAGCTTGGGGACCTGCGCACCTCTGAGGAGACTTCGGAGTCCACAATGAGAAAGCGGGGGGGCTTCTGCCACCACCCTAAGGGCAGTTCCTTATTCTTGGGGAGTCCTGGCCCTCATTGAAAACTCAAGGAGAGCCCTAGACCCTCCCCAGAAAAAAAAAAAAACCACACAGACACCCACCTCCAGGGGCCGGTCATGCCAGGGAGCCTTGGGCCCTCGGAGGGTCCACGGGAGCTCCCAGGAGGAGATCTATCAACTCCACGACCCAATCATTCCACAGACAAGCAACACGTGCGCACACCAGAGTGGGGGTGACCTGCCCAGGTCACAGGTGGACCGGCAGCAGGGTCACAACCCCCATGCCACAAGAGCCCGGTCTTCAGCACTGAGCTAGAGCCCCCCCACCCCGCCACCTACCCCAGCACCTTCCTCCTGTCTCCTGCTCTTTCCCACGCATGCCCTTTGGCCTCCCATGGCTCAGCGAGGAAAGTGGGCACAGAACTGCAAACTCTCTGGGTGGAGGTTCCAGTGCAGAGACGGGTGGAAAACACAGAGAGCAAACACCATGCAGGGCTCACAAAGAGGAGCCAGGAGGATGGGGACCCGCCTTAAGCCCTGGGGAAACCCCTGGAAAGGTGCCTCTGCCAGGCCTGCCTGAGCCCCACGTGTTCTCTGGCCCTGCTCGCTCTCTCTCTCTTTGTGCCCATCTTGGGGCGTGTAGCCTGAGCCCCATGTTTTGCAGGTGTGGGTCGTTCTGGCTGCAGTTCCCCTCCACTGGCTGCACGCACAGCTGCCTGCTCTCTTCCTCTGAGCCCCCCACCAACCTCAGCCTCCTGGTGGCCCCCTCCCCCCTTCTCCTCTTTCCGACCATTGTCTGGGGTTCTGTGTTTCTCTGTGTGGGCGTTGTGTCCTGCAGGCAGACGGAAAGCGCCATGGTGCAGACACATTCTGAGCCCCTGGTGCCTCTGGAGTCCTCAGAGGGGCGAGGGGCGCAGGCTGTCTGGAATCGCTGGGTGTGGAGAAAGGCGGCAGCTGTGGGCTGGAACAAGCGTCGCTGGAACAAGCACCTGGAACACGCTTCGCTGGCAGCTCCCTCCTGAAATCCTGGCCAGGCCTGCCTGCAGCTGGGAGCTGGCATAATTCCCCGCTATCAGCACCCAGGGGACGAGTGGGGGGTCCCCGTCCGTCACGGGGGTGGGGGTCGCCACCCCCAAGCAGGGGCAGATGGGCGCAGATACCAGCCTCGCTCTTCAGAGAGGGGCCCGGGGAAACTCAGCCCTTTTCTCTGTGAGCTGCGAGACTCTCTGCAACCCCCCCCCCCGCCCCCCGGCGCCAGCTCAGCAGCTCGTGTGTTTGAGCTGGCAGCGAGGGCACCAGCAGATAGCAGAGGTGGACAAGGGGCCGGCTGGGGAGACTCCCCGCTTCCCTCCCTGCCTCCCGGGCTCGCCCCCAGAGAAGGGAGCTATCTTGGGAGGGCCGCCTGTTATTCATACCCGAGTGCTGCTTCTTTCATTCCACCCCGTCCCTCAGTGGAGGGGGCGTTCTTTTTCCTTTCAGCTTAACACCCACGACTCCATGCCGAGCCCTTCCCAGGGGCTGGGGAGCTGGGATCAATTCTTTCTTCCCAGTGTCGGGCTGCTGGGGTGGGAGGGAGGGTGTATGACAGAGAACCACAGGCTGCACGACCTGTTTCTCTCCTCCCAGGCTCGCTGCCTGGGGAGCCCGGGGTGGCTGTGGGTGGAGAGACTGATACAGACTGGGGGGAAAGGGGGGGCGGTTTCTCTCCCCGCTCCCTCTCCCCAGCAGCAGGGGGTGGTGACCAGTCAGGCAGCCTGGACCAGTGAATTCATCTCCGCAGGTGGGGGCTGGCTCCACAGGGCTCCTTGCCGCCTCATACCCCTTCCTCCCTCCCCGGGCCTCAGATGAAGTCACCAATATGAAATATTCTGTCTCCAGACACCATGATGCCACTTAATTTGCTTGCACCAATCACCTTCGGGAGAGCATGAAAAGGCCACGATAGGGCAGCTCTGGAGGCTACTGTGCAGAGTGGATTGGGGCTGATGAGGATGTGAGTGAGTGTGTGTGTGTGTGTGTGTGTGTGTGTGTGTGTGTGTGTGTGTGTGTGTGTGTGTGTGTGTGTGTTGGGGAGAAGGGTCCCCACTGGAGCCAACTGGCTTGCCCATCCTTCTAATGCCTCCATTTACTGGGACTCACCACGCAGTGCTCAGCAGCTTGCTGGGGCCTCCGTGGCCGTGAGGTGGTCTCAAGGCTCCCAGAGCGTTAGGGCAGCCCCCAGCTCCTGCCCTCCCTTACTCAGCTGGTGACTCTGTCTTCGCTCATGGCATTGTGACCTTAATAGTTTGTCATTGTTCCGGAAAAGTCTTGGCTTTGTCATCACTTCCCCTACCTCCCAGGGCCAAAGACAGTCACCAGCCTGCAAATTCCAAAGACTGTCACCAGTACGCTGTTCCCAGGAGAGGACGCTGCTACAGGGAAGAGAAAGAGTTCCCTGAAAAGAAGCACTGCACTGCAGCACTGTTGTCCGGTTGTTCATCAATATGCTCGAGCGGGCACCAGTAACGTCTCCATCGTGAGACTTGTTGTTACTGTTTTTGGCATATCCAATACGCCATGGGTAGCTTGCTAGGCTCTACCGTGTGGGCGGGATACTCTCGGTAGCTTGCCAGGCTCTCTGAGAGGGACGGAGGAATCAAACCCGGGTCGGCCGCATGCAAGGCAAACACTCTACCCGGTGTCCTATGGCTCAAGTCTACCCTGAAATGAAAGTAGCATAAAATGTCTCAGGAGCAATGGTTCCAATAACTTCCTCTGGCCCCCCAACGGCCTCACATCACAGCTGGACTCCACTCGGTCCTGCTGAGTGACACCATGAGTCCCTGGGGTCGGAGGGGGGCGGGGGAGAGGGGAGGGGAGCCTCACAGCCCAGCTGGGAACGCTGGCCAGGCCACACTCCGCCGGGGTGAGCTGGCCTGTGCTTCTTCATCTCTCGATTCCTCAGCCCTGACAGGGGCGTGGTAATAATAACAGCAGCGACAACAATAATAAAGAAGAGTAGCTGTGTGGAAAGCAGTGATGCAAGCACCAAGTCCCAGGTAGGAATTTGCTGTCATTGTTGGTGAGCCTAGAATGAGAGATAGTCCAGGGATTTAAATATTCCTTTCAGCCAGAGGCTGTGGCTTCCCTGGCTTTGGAAATCACCCATTATCCCCCTTAAGGCTCCTCCCTTGCTGGGGCGCCGATTGCAGGGATTGATTCTTTTCCTATAAAGAATCTAATAGTCCTGAGCACAGAGCTGGTGTAGACCCTGATCAGCACTGGGTGTGGCCCAACACCACCACCCCTCAGAAAGAGAATCAAATAGTAATTTTATTTGATTTTGCTTATTATATTCTGTTTATTATATATCCTGCTTATTATACTCCAGCAGCTCTGTCAGTCACAGGCTTCTAGCACAACAACTCCGCGTTGCTATTGTAGCCCCAAATAACCATCAATGACATGTAAGTGAAGTATAACTGAGCTACCTGGAGATGCGTTGGGAGAGGCCTTGGGGACCCTTTGCGAAGAGGGCTCTCTGGTGATGGATGTGGTGTTGGAATGATTTATGCATGGAAAGTATGATTAAGGTATTATAAATCTCAGGGGCTGGAGCGATAGCACAGTGGGTAGGGCATTTGCCTTGCACATGGCCGACCGGGGTTTGATTTCCAGCATCCCATATGGTCTCCTGAGCACCACCAGGAGTATTTCCTGAGTGTAGAGCCAGGAGTAACACCTGTGCATTGCCAGGTGTGACCCAAAAAGAAAAAAAAAAGTATTATAAATCTCGGTACCTCAACACAAAATGGTTAAAAATATATAAGTGAATGAATAAGACTGTGTTCATTCAGAAGGCCAGAGGTTAGAGAGAGAGAACAGCAGGTAAGGCTAACCCAACTTCAATCCCTGACACCTCATACGGTCCCCCGAGCCCACCAGGAGTGATCTTTGAGTGCAGAGCCAGGACTAAGCCCTGAGCATGACTAGGTGTGACCACCAAACCAAATCAAAACCAAACCAAACCAAAACCAGAAGGCCATATAGATTTTGTCCACAGACTAAATTTGTCAACCTCTAATCTTTTGAAAGTCTAGCATTTTGCAAGACACTGCTTAAAAATCTACTCTTCTTAGAAACCTGCCTGGGTCCCTACTGTAATATTTCACTTTCCTTTGCCCAGACTTCCAAAACGCTGAAAGGAGTTGGAATTCTGAAAGGAATAACCTGGTTTTAAGCTCTGCCCGGCTCTCCCACTCATGTTCCATCCAAGTGCATGGTTTCATCTTTTCTTTCAGCTGCATAGTATTCCATGGTGTAATCTACCACAATGTGATTTACTCTTGATTTACTCACCTAGAGATGGACACTTGGGTTGTTTCTAATCTTGGTTATTGTTTTAAGTGTTAAGTGTCTTGTCCTGGCTATGGGTGCACATATGTCCTTTCCAATGCTGTTATATTTGGAGGGAATAGATGCTGAGAAGTAGAATCACTGGATCATGTGGGATCACTAGTCTTTTCTGAGAAATCTCCATATTGCTTTCTATAGAGGTTGAACCAGATAACAGCCCCGCCAACATGGATGGAACTGGAGGGTATCAAGTTAAGCAAAATATGTCAGGCGGAGAAGAGCAAATACAGAGTGACCCTCCTCATCTGTGTGGGCTATCGAGTGTCCAAACAAGAACATAGTACCAAAAATGATGAACCCTTGACACTGGAATACAGAATCAATGTGTGTGAAAGAAGACCAGAGCAGAAGAGGTGTAAGGACAGTGTGGGGGGTCTTGGTTACTTTGGTGGTTGTTGGTGGTAGTAAGTGTGTATATCAGTACCCTAAATTTTAACACTATTATAATTTTCTAACCTCGAACAAATAAAATTCAAGAAATTAAAAATAGAATTCATGTATGCCAGTAGCTTCACTCCTAGGTATCTATCCAAACACTGCAAAAACACAAATCTGATAAGATGCACACACTTTGATGTTTATCGAAGCACTGCCGACATTAGCCAAGATCTGGATACAGCCCAACAGGCCCAAAGGCAGGCCAGTGAATAAAGAAATTGTGGAGCTATACACAAAGAAATCCTACTTGTCTATAAGCAAAAATGAAGCCTTGCTCCTTGCTACAATGTGATTGGAACTGGAGGGTGTCCTATTCAGGGAAATAAGTCAGAAGGGAAAAGACAAATGGTACATGATCTCAGACATTGGTAGCAGAGAAATAAAGAAAGGAAATAGACAATGGTCGATGAAAATGTAAACGAACTCTGAGACCCTGAGGACGCAGAGAGGTTATCTCCCTGGGAAGGAAATGGACAATGGCAGGGGGATATTGGCACTTTAGTGATAGGTATAGGGTGGTAAAATATAGACCAAAAAGATATAAATATTTATATTACTGCAACCCAATGTGAACTCAATTAAAAAATAAAAATAAAAGCAACAAAGAAACCTCTACCCTGCTTTGCGAATTTAAACAGATACTTCCTATCTCTGAGAGGTTGGTGTTTACTCATCTGCAAAACAGAAAAAAAAAAAAAAAGCCTTGCTTTACTTCCAAGGTGGTGCTGCAAAGACTATGGCAGTAATGCAGGTCGACGGCTTGCAAGCTCAAAAGCTTTGCACAAGGGAGGGGTCTTCGTGGTACCCCTGGTGCCCGGCACAGTGCCGACTCCCCTTGGTAGAATCTCAGTGGAAATATTAAATTGCAGATTTGGGGAGCAAGGGTGGGGCACACACTGTGATCCTCAGGAGTTACCCCTGGCAGTGTGCGGGGGGCCATACACGGATCAGATCTGGGGATCAAACCAGAGTAGGCCACATTCCAGGCTTGTGCCTCACCTCCTGTGTTATCGCCCCGACTCTAAGTTGTAGATTTTATATCAGACATACTGGTACATGGCCACACATGTATTAATCTCTTTGAACAGATGGAAAACGCATGACACACAGGTCGGGAAGGGAAAGGACAGAATCTGTCCTGCGGCAGCATCTGCAGAAAGCTTGTCGCCCTCGGAGAGCAGCAGGCCTGGCGGGCCAGGAGAGGGAAGTGGGGCCCTGACACCGAGCATTGCTAGAAATCTGTACTTGTTTCCTGGGGTTGCTGCAACAAGCCATCACAAACTTGGTGGCTTATGAGAAAGAGAAGTGTCTTCTCTTACAGGTCTGGAGCCCAGAAGTTCTGAAACCGACTTGCCGGCAGAGCAGGGCTCCATGTTAGGGGGCAAGTAAAGTCATAAAGTCAGTCGGCAAGCATCCAGTCTGTCGTGTCTTCCACATTTCCATGCTACTTGGCATTTGTTGCCGTGGAGCCAGTCACATCTCTCCAGTCTTTGCCTTCAGCTGCATCTGCCTTTTGCTCTCTCTCTCTCTCTCTCTCTCTCTCTCTCTCTCTCTCTCTCTCTCTCTGTGTGTGTGTGTGTGTGTGTGTGTGTGTGTGTGTGTGTGTGTGTGTGTGTGTGTTTGCTCCTCTTCTGTCTTACAAGGACTCTGCTGATTTGATTTAACCCAGGGTGATTTTCTCTCAAGATCTTTCACTCTATTATATCTTCAAACACCTGTTTGCCACATCAGGCCATTCTCCCTGCTCTAAAGACTTTATCTTTCAGACGTTACTATCCAACCTACTACCATATTTTATTGTGGTTTAACTTTTTCTTTGTTTTCTGGCACCAGAAATCAAAACCTAGGAGAAGCATGTGCTCCGCTATTGAGCTACACTTACCACTTTAAATTTTGTTTTGTTTTTATTTGAAGGGTCTCACCTGACGTGCTTCAGGGGACCATGGGTGCCAGGGATGGAACCCAGAAATTCAGCAGGCAAAGTTTACTCTTTGGCCCTTTGAGATACTTCCTGGTCCTCACCTAACTTTTTCTCTAAAATATTTTCTATACCATAGAATAGTATTCCTAAAACATGGGCTTTTGATGTGGTCCCTGTAGTGTCTATACCACAATTAACTCACCTTTTTTGCTCTTGCCCACGACTTCCCTCTGTTACAATAAGAATGTCATACTTAGATGTAATATGGGCTTTGAAGCTAGATACTCCCAGGTAAAATTCTGACTCTTCCATTTATAAGGAAAAAATTTGACTCTGGTTTTGCTTTCTGTCCCAGCCTCACTCTCCCCACTCAATTATTCAGGCCGTGGGAGCTGGTTGCGCCCGTGGAGATAGAGCCCAGCAGTGCTCACTCAGGACTAGAGATCTGGCCCTCTTGGGCCCCTGACGCCACCCTGGGCCCTGACTGGCTCCAGATTCTTCACATTTGTTTAATTTTGCTGGTCCTTTCTTGGGTGTGTATAAACGTTTAGGAGTGTGAGTTCTTCTCTGATGCACATATCCCTTGATCATTCAGAAATGACCCTCTTAGAACCTTTTTGATCCTGAAGTCTGTGTCATCTTGTACTACTCTGGCCATCCTGGCCTTTTGGAGAGAGTCATTTGCTTAAACAATTGTCTTTCAACCTTTGGCTTTGAGTTTGTGTTTTCTCTGACTATTCAAATGTGTTTCTTGTGGGCAGCAGAATGATTGATGAGTTGTTTTCTAATCGATCCTGCCACTCTGTGTCTAATTGGTACACTTAGCCCATTGACATTAAGAAAGATTATTGTCATGGAGTCTCGTGACATCTTTCTGTAGGAGTTTGGCATGTTTGTGAGACTTATCTTGTCTTAAAGTAACCCCATTAGTTCTTCTTGGATGATTTTGAGTCTATGAGTTCATGAATTATTTACCCATAAAATTATGTATCATTCCTCCTAATCTGAATGAGAGTCTGACTGTCTGCTCACTCTGCGGCCACACCACGCAACCAGGCACTGCCTTCTGACCTTTGGGCAGAGCCAGTTTCCAGGTGTTTGGCCGCATGGTGTTTGGTGGGGCATCTCCTGGGGCAAGGGGGGAGAGTGGCCTCAGGGCGTGCGTGCTTAGGGACCCACTTCAAGGGACAGCCATGCCTTCTCAACTTCCAATTCTTCTAAGTCAGCAGTTACTCTCCTATCCTTCACAATGTCTGGGGAGGGGGGTGGAAACTGCAATGACTCCAGGGACAGGTGAGCCCTAGTTGGCAGCTCAGAGATGATCACCAGGGTCCTGGGTGGACACAGAGTGTCTGAGCTCCACTGAGAGAAAGAAACTGGACCATGCCATCTTGTACCCTTTTCTTCCTTTCCAGTTTCCTGCTCCCTCCTCCACATTTTTTTGTTTCCAGGCAACTTGTTGCCCTAAATTCAGAAATCCAAGCCGTATTGACCCTCTGACTTTGTTTGGTTTGGCCAGTAATATGTTTGAACAGATTTTAAATTTCAGTGCCTCTGGGTGCAGTGTTTGTAATGAACCATCGACAGATGTCTTCTTTCCTCCCTGCTCTCTCGTCCTGGCCTAATCCTGAGTTCTGGAAGGACGGTCACTCTGTCTGCTTTAGAACTGTCTCTCCAGTTCCCAGTCCAATGAGCATGAGTGAGTGAAAGAATGAATAGATGAGGTCACAGAGCTCAGTATGGTTGAACACATGCATTGCACGCGGGAGGTCCAGGTGCAACCTTCAATTCCACATGATCTCCCAGTACTGCCAGAAGCAAGCCCCAAGTAGCCAGGTAGCACCTAAGGACCACCAGGTATGACCCTAAAACAAAACTGTATCACAGTATCACTGTCATCCCTTTGTTCATCGATTTGCTTGAGAGGGCACCAGTAACGTCTCCATTGTGAGACTTGTTGTTACTGTTTTGGGCATATCCAATGCGCCACAGGTAGCTTGCCAGGTTCTGCCACGTGGGAGAGATATTCTTGGTAGTTTGCCAGGCTCTTGTGGAGGGACAGAGGAATCAAACCCGGATTGGTCATGTGCAAGGCAAATGCCCTCCCCGCTGTGCTATCGCTCCAGTCCAAAACAAAAGTATTAAGTGATGATGGAGGTGTCATCAGACTGAAATCAGAGGAAGGCGCATTCCAGGAGAAAGATGGTTTGTATCAATGGTGACAGGAACAAAGCACTGCCCAGATACAGGTTCCCGGTGGGGTCTAGTGTATCCCAGTGCCAGGCTCTAATGAGATGCTGGAGTTCCCACAGGCAGCCCAGTCCACTGGAAGCATCAGACTCTTGTTCTTCCTCCACCACGGGTGGACCATGTATGGAGCAGGCTCTTCCATGGACATACTGCAAGCTTTCTCACTCTCCCACCTTCCTCCTTTCTCTTCTTCCCATCTCAGCTCTCAGCTGCTCTGTATTAGTTGTGTGAGAGCAGGTGTCATTCCAGCACGTTTGTGTTTTTGGGTTTTACCCAGATTGTTTTCGTTGGAAGTTTAAATAGATCCACTGATTGCTCTGCCCCATTCAGGAACTATTTTTAAGCCTAGAGGGATGTGTCCAGTATAGCCAGTCCCAGTCATCTCTGCCAGCAGAGATCACCTTCTTGAAGGACAGTGCTCCTTGCAGCAGCCTAGAGATGCCACAGAGAGGCGCCAGGTGGGTGCAGGAGATGTGGGCACTGAGCCTGCTCTGACTCCAGTCCCCGATGGGGGTCCTGCCCATCGCTGACCTACTTGGCAGAAGATGAGGGTAGCTTAGGGGATCTCTAGTGGCTCCCTCATGCTGATGACCTCACCCAGGCCCCCAAGCTCAAGGTTAACTAACTAAAGCTCTTCCAGCTCTTGCGTGACTGCCTTTCCAGCAACTCTGGCTAAGAACTAAATTGAACTTGCTAGTCTTCAGTCAGCTTCAGGCAAGGCGAGCTCCGTAAGCCCATACTGTCTCTCCAGCCCCAAAGGAACTCTTTTTTAGACTTGTGTGCCCTGCGAAATCCAGGAAAGCCCTGGATATAGATTATGCTCCACATGTTTTGATGTGGAACATCAAGGGTGCTGGTACTTGGTATTTCAGTATTTGGTTTCTTCGATAACATGGAGCTTGTTCTGCTTGGATATTGGTGTGTGTGTGTGTGTGCGTGTGTGTGTGTGTGTGTGTGTGTATGGGCAGATCAGCTATCAATTTTAGTGTTGTGAGGATGTAGAAATCAACAGGGATTTAGGATAACTTAGGCCGAATTTGAATGAGACGTGCTTTGTTAGGACCTAAAAGAAGGCTAAGAAGGGTGCAGGGGCTACAGCTGGGCAGGAAGGGTGGGCTGCTTGTTTTCTGGGGGAAAAGGTAGGTTCTCAATTTTCTGTGCATCCTTTCAGTGTCTGAATATCTTCATGTGCCTTCTACTCAGTCAGAAGCCTTGCCTAGATCAGCAGAGGCTTATTAAAAACGTTCTTTTACAATAATAGCTGGAAATGATCACACTGGACAATAACTGGGTGTTAAAAGTAGGTAAAGGGATATACCTGATAACTTCTCAGTATCTGTATTATAAACCACAGTGCCCAAAAAGTGCCCAAAAGGAGAGAGAGAGAAGAGAGAGAAGGAGAGAGAGAGAGAGAGAGAGAGAGAGAGAGAAAGGAGAGTGCCTGCCATAGAGGCAGACTGGAGGGGTGGGGGGTGGTGGGAGGGAAATTGGGGACACTGGTTCTAGGAAATACACTGGTGGAGGGATGGGTGTTGGAACACTGTCTGACTGAACAGCTTTTTAAGGGGCTACTCACAGTGATTCATAATCATAATAAAAAGTAACTGTGAAATGCCATATATATTTAACAGTGGAAATTCGCTATCATTTAACATTTTTATTTAACTTTAAAATTACATCAATGTTCAGCTCATTTATTAAAATGCAAACCTTTACAAATGAATATTTCTGAGAAATAGATTAATGTGTTCCTGTTCTGGCTTTCTGATTTAGTTTCTAATAAATATCAAGTCTCTACCGCCAAAAAGAAAATGTTCTTTTTAAAATGATATATTGATGCGGGTGGGAGGCTATACCTCCCATCATACTCAGAAGACTCGTGGTGCTAGAGTTAGTTTTTGGGGCCCCTGCATGGGAAGCCTGTGCTCCAGCCCTTTGAACCCTCTCTTTGGCTGTAATAGGCAATGGGTATGTGATCTAAAATCCTCTCGGGGCAAAAAGCAAAATAAGTTTTTTTCTTTTTGGGTCACATCCGGCATTGCACAGGGGTTATTCCTGGTTTTTACACTCAGGAATTACTCCTGGCGGTGCTGGGGGGACCATATGGGATGATGGGAATTGAACCCGGGTCGGCTGTGTGCAAGGCAAATGACCTAACTGCTGTGCTATTGCTCTAGCCCCAAATTAAATATTTTTTAAAATTTTTATTAAAGAACTATGATTGACAAAGTTATTGGTAGTTGAGTTTTTTTAAATTTTTTTTATTGAATCACCATGTGGAAAGTTACAAAGCTTTCAGGCTTAAGTCTCAGTTATATAATGTTTGAACACCCATCCCTTCACCAGTGCACATATTCCACCACCAAGAATCACAGCATACATCCCCCCACCCCCACTGCCTGTGTAGCTGATAAATTTCACTTTACTTTGGTTACATTCAATATTTCAACAAAAAAATCAGGATCCGAAGAGGAGATGGAGGGGGGGAGAGGGGGAAGTGCAGGCTCAAGGGAGATGGCCCCCCGTTTCGGTTCACTGACCTGCAGGAGCGGTAGTTGAGTTTTAGGCATAGAATATTTCAACACCGATCCACCACCCATGTCAACTTCCCTCCACCAGTTCCCAGTTTTCCTCCCCTCCCCCAACCCCAACCCACATGTCAACTTGACAGGCACATCACAAAGTTTCAGTTACAGCTTAGATCTCATGTCTTCTATTTTGTTGAATCTGTGTTTTGGATAAACGGCTGTACCACTCAACCATATCACTAGTATAACTGAAGCCCTGATGTGTTCAGCATGTTGCCCGGCGTCCTCCCCAATACCAGGAATCAGGAGACTTTGTCTTTGTCAGTCTGGCGTCACTGTGGCTCACACTGTCTTCTCTGACAACAGGGAGGAAGAACACTCTTCACATGCTCACTCGACTGTAGTGTTTCTCATTAGAGCAGGTGTGTGTGTGTATGTGTGTGTGAGAGAGAGAGAGAGAGTGTTTTGGGGGGGCACGTCAATGATCCTCAGGGCTATTCCTGGCACTGTGCTCAGGGATAGCTCCTGGCTGTGGATCAAATTGGGGTAGGCAGGATGCAAGGCAAATACTTTGCCACCTGTACTATCTGTCCTGTCTCAACATTTTGGGGCCCAATTTAATTTAACTTGACTCCTATAATTCCTTTAACACAGAATGTGCTTGCAGACATTCTTCATGTCTATTTTTTTATCCTCCACATGTCTCTTTTCTGAATAGAATTTCTTGGTTATAATGTTGTCTGTTTCATTGTTTCTTGGACTGATTTGGTTTGTTTAATTTGGTTTTTATTTCCATCTGTGGCAGACCAGTGGGTTCTAAAATAAGATTAGTAACATAAACTAACAAGTGCAACAATATAAAACCAAAAAGGCACTCAGACCCCAGTCCAGAAAGTCTTGCTGAGTTTTCTGGGGCTTTGGCTTTTAATTCCTTATTAGGTTTTCTTCAAATGAAGCAAATAAGCCAGAGACCATTAAACCCTTGAAAGACTTCCTAGGCTGAGGGTGGAAGGGAATAAACATGTGACATTGGTCTGATACACTGACCATGGATCATGACAGAAAAGAGGGAGCTATTGGATGTGAAGAAGGAGAACAGTAGAAAACTAGTACAATACAAAATGTCCTCAAGTGGAAAATCTGACAACCACCAGATTCAGAATGGAATACTTTCTTCTATGGCATATTTCTTGCCATATGAATGGTCTACCAGAACTGAAAACAGGGAACACTATGCTCTTACTCATTTACATGTCTCTATCCAGAAAGCTCTATGACTTGATCACTTTGAGAAAGAACTCTGCTGGCATCAGAGCTGGGAAATGAAAGAGAATTAATTTTAGATGTGGCAATATCACTTATTGACAATGTTGTATGTTACAGTGGCAGTTTCAGTTTACCCACTCTCAACTCATTTGCTTAGATGGTTTCTAGAGTCATCTCTTAGCTTTTAAGCTTCGGGGAAGGACATGCAGAGTGACTTCTGTCCAAGAGGTCTTCCCCTGCTCTAACACTTCTCCACCTTTGGAGCAGCTCATTCCTAGACTGGTCTCACTTCTACTGCAACTTTTCCATAACCAGAGGTGGAGATGGAGAGAGAGATAGAACTCTTTTTTTTTTTCCCCCTAGCGAGGAATCAGTGTATACCAGGTGTGTTTCCCAGGTAAGACTGGCATTCTTTTTCCTTTGCTCTCCTCCCCACTTATCTGGCAGATAAGTGGCATGAGACTATAAATGAAAGCGCTATAATGGAAGTGGATCTTTCCTGACTCATTTCAACTGTCTATTGTCCAATTTTCTGGGCAATATAGGCAGAGAAATGAATTTCAGAACTGGAGAGCTAGTCCAGGGGTTAAGGTATCTGCTTTGCACATGCCCTTGTCAGTTCAATCCCCAGAACCACATGGTTCCTTAGGCATCACTGGGTGCATCCCCAGCTTGGCCCTAATCCTGGGAACCATGGACCCCTAAGCAGCACCATACCCTCATGTCCTTATGTTGAACTACAGAAAACTACTGGCCTGATTGGCCAAGAATCACTTGGAGGGGTTCCCGGGCTTCCTGGGTTGTTATGGAGAGCCCATCCGACCTCCTGTCAAAGAAAGAAATGAAATCATTCTTGAATGTTCATGAAGCTTGCGTATGAATACTTATGTGAGGGTTGACATGTGGGTGCTAAGTGCATGTTAGTCTGTTTATATTAAATTTCCCAATGGAACAATGTTATGGTACAAAATTTAATTTAAAAACTATTCCCTCAGAGGACCAGAGAGATAGGACAGCAGATAAGGCACTTGCCTTGCTTATGGACAATCCAAATTCGGACCCAGTATTCCATATGGTCCCCTGAACTCTGTCAGGAGTGATCACTGAGCACAGAGCCAGAAGTAACCCCTGACTGGGAGTGGCCTCAAACAAACTACAACAAAAAATAGATAAGTAAAAACTACCCCATCAAAGGCTTAGGTGCTAGATCTGAAACTACAAAATATAAGGAAGAAAACATGGGCAAAACACTCCATGATATGGGCTTCAGTGACATCTTTGGTGATTTGAGCCCATCAGCAAAACTTAAGCAAGAGTAAACACATGATCAAACTACAAAACTTCTGCACTCCAGAGGAAACTGAAATAGAAATTGAAATAGAATAGTGGGGACAGGAGGAAATACTCACACACCATATATCGGGTAAAGGGCTAACATCCAAGAAACGCAAAGAACAAAACTCAACGCAAAAACCAAACAACCGTATCAAAAAAAAGTAGAGAAGAGAGCAGAACAGACACTTCTCCAAAGAAGACACACAGATGGCAATGGCACATGAAAAAATTGCTCATCATCACTAATTATCAGGGAAATGCAAGGGAAACTCACATCGATGAGAATGACCAACTTCAATAAGGCCAGAAGCAATAAGTGCTGGCATGGTGTAGAGAAAAATGTACTGTCATACACTGTTCATGGGAATGAAAATTGGTTCAACATCTGTGGAAACAGTATGTAGATTTCTAAAAAAAACACAAAAACTCTAAACACTCAGTTACCATATGATTCAATTCCTAAGTAACTAGCTGAAGAATACAAAAACTCTCATTTGAAATACATATGCCCATCCACATTCACTGCAAAACTGTTTACAATAACCAACATCTGGAGAGAACCCAAGCACCCAACAACAGATGTGTGAATAAAGACAATATGATAAAAATACGCAATAAAATACCATTCAGCTGTAAAAAAAGAAGATGAAATCTTGCTATAACATGAGTGGGGGTGGAGGGTGTCATTCTAAATAACCCAGAAGGAAAATTTCAAGTACTACATTATCTCACTCATTAGTGACATGTAAAGAAGCAAAGCAAGGACATAATGTGCAATAACAAATCTTTAGACTTTGATCACAGGATTGAGCTTACAATGGTTGGAAAAGTGGGTCGAAAGGGTACAACAGGCTGAAGTAGAGGGATATTGATGATGCGGCTATGGATTTGTTGGGATAACATTGCATTTCTGAAACATATAAACCACTTGCATTTTTGTAGACCAGTGTTACCTAAATAAAAAATAAAGTTAAAAATCTACCATGGTATCAAGTGTGTATGGCATTGCCTATGCGTGTCAAGTGTGTATGTATTGCTGACATGTACCTGTTAAGTAGTGTGTTAAGTGTAAGCATTGGTGAGTTTTGAATGTGCTCGTATGTTACATATATATATATATATATGTATACACATATAAATATATGTTTAGTGTATGTATTAAATATCTTGGTATTGAATATGTTGGTGATTTTTGTGTGCTATTGTGTATATATTGAATTTGTGTTGAGTATGGAAGTGTTTGGTGTATTGAGTGTGTGCGTGTGTGTGCAGGTGTGTGCAGCTGTGTCTGTAGTTTATGACAGGGATGCCAGCAGGGTAAAAACACTCTTCAGGTCACATGCTTTGTATCAGGATCCCAAGGTCTGCTTGCTTCTAGAGGCCAGGGGTGTGTGAGGCCCTGGGTTTATTCCCCAGCACTGCAAAACCAACAGACAAGCAAACAGCTACTCATAGAGCCTAGATTTTGCTTTTTTGGGTTTTTGTTTTTGTTTTTTTTGTTTTTTTTTTTTTGCTTTTTGGGTCACACCTGGCGATGCACAGGGGTTACTCCTGGCTCTGCACTAAAGAATTACTCCTGGCGGTGCTTAGGGGACCATATAGGATGCTGGGATTAGAACCCGGGTTGGCCGCATGCAAGGCAAACGCCCTACCCGCTATGCTATTGCTCCAGCCCCAGTCTTTTGGGTTTTTTTGGGGGGTCCATATCTGGTGATGCACAGGGGTTACTCCTGGCTCATGCACTCAGAAATTACTCCCGGTGGTGCTCAGGGGACCATATGGGATGCTGGGACTCAAACCCGGGTCGGCTGCGTGCAAGGCAAACACCATACTCACTGTGCTATTGCTCCAGCCCCGCTAGTTTTTAATAGGATTTTCAGCTTGGCACCAATCAAACAGCAGAGACAGCCAATATTTCTTTTAAAGAGGCTACTTTGAGTGGTCTGGCAAAGCAGAAAGAAACTCACCATCTTCCACCCCAGAGCTGGTTTGTGTCCCCAGCCCACACTGTGATCTCTTGGTCAAGATCTTCTTAGACACCTTCTTTGGCATTCACAGCCTAATCTTGCTTCCTTTCCCAGTGAAAATCTAAACGTTCATTATACAGAGAGACTCATTAGATGGAACATAATTCACCAAGGAAATGTGGGTGTGGGTGTGGGTGGAGCTGGGAGGGTGAGGACAGTGAATGACCCACCGTGAGGCTGGTTGGCAGACTATCTGGTCCAGTTGCCTTTGACCATCAACTGCACGAGAAGCTTTTCAAGACCTGGGGTCTTCGCTCCCCTTCTCTGCTGGACACTTATTACTCAGATCTTAAGAAGAACAATAGGAATAGCTAATGGGGATGAGGGGAGATCAGCTCTGTGCCTGGCCCCGGGCTAAGGTTAGCTCTAGTTCATAAATAGGCAGGAGGGGCTGGAGAGATAGCACAGCGGGTAGGGCGTTTGCCTTGCACGCGGCCGACCCGGGTTCAAATCCCAGCATCCCATATGGTCCCCTGAGCACGGCCAGGGGTAATTCCTGAGTGCAGAGCCAGGAGTAACCCTTGTGCATCGCCAGGTGTGACCCAAAAAGCAAAAAAAAAAAAAAAAACAAACAAACATAAATAGGCAGGAGATTTGGCGCCCTGCAAGCCCCTGCCTGCTCCCTTCACTTCTATCTCTCTGAGATCAGGGACAAGCTGGGTGGGTTCAAAAATCGGGAAGAAGGTTGGGGGGCACCCATCAGCTTGCCCCCCATTTCAGGGCCATGGTGCTTATGGTCCTCTCTGCCTGAAATGTTCTTCCTCCAGCTCCACGCCAAAAGACCAACTAAACTGGGAAGAGAGCAGAGCTCACCGGGTAGGGGACACGGGCAGGGGAGGGCTTCTTGGAGGGAGGGCAGAAATCCAACCGAAGAGCCTCATAAGAATGGTCGAGAATGACTGTGCAGAGAGGCTAATGCCAAAATGTTTGCTTAGAAAATGGAAGCCGAAAAATGCAGTGATGGCAGGAGAGAGACGTCGGGTCAGAGAAGGTTTTTTTGTGGTTGCTGTTTGTTTGCTTGCTCGCTCAGTTCCTTTTAAGGCAAAAAGATAAGAGAGCTTGTCTATGTTTGGATGGAAATGACAAAGGCCTCTGGCGCAGGGCCCAGATGCAGGGGAGAGGGGATAATTGCTGGGAAGCCACTTTGGAGAGGAGCGGAATGAGGACAGGGTCTGAGAGAAAAGTCTAGACGTTCATTGCCTGGCAATATCGAGCAGGAGCTATAAGTGTAATAATGCTGAAGACCCAACGCAGGGAGCCAGGGCAAGAGTACAGTGGTTAGGAATAGGGAACCTGCCTTGCATGGGGCTGACCTAGGTTCAATCTCTGGAACCTTCTGTGGCCCCCTGAGCCCTGCCAGGAGTAAGTGCAGAGTTAGGAGTAAGCCCAGAGCACTAGCTGGGTGTGGCCCACACCCCCTAATTTTTTTTTTTTTTTTTTTTTGCTTTTGGGTCACACCTGGCGATGCACAGGGGTTATTCCTGGCTCTGCACTCAGGAATCATCCCTGGCGGTGGTCAGGGGACCATATGGGATGCTGGGAATCGAACCCAGGTCGGCCACATGCAAGGTAAACGCCCTACCCGCTGTGCTATCACTCCAGCCCCTAATTTTTTTAAAAAAGAATCTTATGAGGTAGATGTTTTTATTTTTTCATATTTAAAGATAAGATATCTAAGGGTCAGAGAGGCAAGGTAACTTGTCCTTCCTCTCAACACAATCCCGTGGAGCTCTTGAGGACGGAAGCACGGTTTTAATTCTGATGAATTGAAAGATGGTGGAGGCTGAAAAGTCAGCTCCTTAGACATTCACAGAGTATCAGAGAGACATCTAAAATCCAAAACTTGCAATTCTAAGGAAATGGCATAGCACCACTGGTTTATAAATGGGAACTTGTCGAGAATTTTTTTTTTCATTGCCAAAAAAAGGCATCTTTGGGCAATGTTATGTTCTGATTCTCAGTGAGGAGGTGGATCCCCGGGAGTGTTGGCTCCGAGCCACTTTTCTGTGTTCTGTGCTTTTCTGAATGTGTGTGCCACCGCACAGCACAAGGCTTAGCAAAAACCCTGAACTTCCCAGTTCCTGGCAGATGCTGATGACCTTCTTCTCTTGAAAGGCGGCCCCACTCAGTGACCCAAAACACACCAGTCATCAGAACCACCTTGGGAAACTTCCAAAACGAAGATCTGCATCTCAGATCCTTGAAGGTGCCAACATTCCAGAATGTGCCAGAAAATTCCATGTACTCACCAAAGTTGAGAAAAGTAGACTTCAAAGGTGCCAGTTTAGTTAAAGCTGGTGTTCTGGGGGTGAAGGGAGAGCTCTGCAGACTGGAGCAACGCTCTGCTCAATCCCTAGAGCCCTGTCAGGAGTAACCACAGAGCAGCTAGCTAGAGGTAGCCCAGTGCCAGGTGGGCTCCTTCACCGCCCCCCCCCAACAAAAAAGCAGAACAAGGCAGAAAAATGAAAATTGAGCAGGTGAACTAGTAGAAGGGGTAAGGCACTTGCTTCGCACATCATTGACTCCAGTTCAATCCCTGGCACTGCATCTGGTCTTCCAAGCACTGCCAGGAGTGATCCCTGAGCACAGAGCCAGAAATGAATCCCTGATCACCACTGAATATGATCCCAAATCTCCCTCTACCAACTAAAAAACAAATAAAATTAATGTTGGTCTTTGGCCATGCTTAAAATATGGCACATACTGTCACTGTCACTGTCATCCCATTTCTTATCAGTTTGCTCGAGCAGGCACCAGTAACATCTCCATTGTGAGACTTATTGTTACTGTTTTTGGCATATCGAATATGCCATGGGTAGCTTGCCAGGCTCTGCCGTGTGGGCAGAATACTCTTGGTAGCTTGCCGGGCTCTCAGAGGTGGGCGGAGGAACTGAACCCAAGTCGGCCTCATGCAAGGCGAACACCCTACCCACTGCGCTATTGCTCCAGCCCACGGCACATACTAGACTAGTTAATTCAACATCACAGCGTCTCCTGAGCTGGGCCCTGAACTTGACCTTTCCCCCGTCTTCCTTCTGACCTTCCTATTGCTTCATCCCTTGGAAATTAATATATGTAAGCAAATACGCCCTGTTTAGCTTAGATACCAGCGACCATAAAAGTGATCATTACTCCCTCCCCCCTTTGGAGTTTCTCTTGGCACCTCCTAAAGAGAGACCCCAAGTCACCCTGAAAAGAGAGCAGAGCCATAGGACAGTCACTTCCCCCAACGGAGAACTGACCAGTCTCCACTGAATGAACACAGAAGCGGGTAAGTGGACTCCTGCGGGAAGGCCAGAGCATTGGGCTGGCCAGAGAAGATGTCCTCTGCTCTCGTTCTTAATACAGAGCCAGGTAAAAAGCCACAGTGTCCATGGACACCCCACACAGGAAGCACCGATGTGGGCTGATGTCCTTCTCGGGGAAGGATGAGAGCGGGAGCGGAGGCATCAACAAACCTGCCTGTGTTCAGGACTAGGATTCAAGGGGTGGCAGCTGGGGAAGGGTCAGTGGCTAAGAGCTCCTATCTGCAATGCCTGCCTGGCAAGCATGAGATCTATTTTTAAAATTGTTTTTGTTTGGGGGCCACACCTGGCTATGCTCAGGGCTTACTCCTGGCTTTGCGTTCAGGGCTGGCTCCTGGCAGAGCGGGGGTGAGGATGCCAGCGATTGAACCTAGGTTGACCACATGCAAGGCAAGAGTACTCATTGGACTCTCTCTCCAGCCCCAAGCATAAAGCCTTGAGTTGGCTCCCCAGCGCTGCCCACATGTGTGGTCGGCTTTGCTATCTGGGACCCTGAGACTATATCGGAGTGTGCAATGCCCAGCACACAGCTAGGTGTGGTGTGCACCCTTTAGGGCGTGGTGCACACTCCAATCAGCACGTGCACAAGCACACAGTGAAATGAGTATGGCCCCTGGCAGACACCCCACGGCCATGTCACCGAGAAACTTCCCAGTTATCAACAACTGCAACAAGAGGAAGGCGAGTTGGAAATCAAGACTCAAGGGGCCCTGGGGCTGGAGCACAGCGGGTAGGGCGTTTGCCTTGCACGCAGCCGACCCCGGGTTCGATTCCCAGCATCCCATATGGTCCCCTGAGCACCGCCAGGGGAAATTCCTGAGTGCAGAGCCAGGAGTAACCCCTGTGCATCGCCGGGTGTGACCCAAAAAGAAAAAAAAAAAAAGACTCAAGGGGCCCTAAGGAAACTGGCTCTGAGAGTGTCACTTTCTCTCTTCTCCAACCTAGAAAGAACACACTCAAAATACAGTTCCAGTTGCCCTTTCCCGAAAAAGAAAAGACGAAAGGATCCAGAGTGGGGGGCTTGCTTTGCCACGTGAGTCTCCGGGGCGCAGGAGAAGCATCGCTCGCTGCCTCCCCAGCAGAGACGCTCTGTGGAAACTTGAGTCATCCTTGGCACTTCATTGTGTTTCCCCCTTCGCCTTCCTTGTGACACAGAGGAGTGAGGTGAGTAATGCTCTGCGCAGTGAGAGAAAAATAGATCCCCAAATGCCTTCCATTATGCTAAAGGCTCGTGTCACAGCTGTGGCGCGGGGGGTGTGGTCAGCGTCCATTACCGGGCCAAGGCTTCTCCCTCTCTCTCTCTGCCAGGCTATTTGTGGTTCTCAAAACCGATAAGTACAGAGAAGCTGAAAAACCCAGCTGGGGGGGTCTTAGGGTACCATCGTGGTCAAGACTTCATCCCCGAGGCCACACAAAAGGAAAACAGTCAGGGACCCTTTCAGCTGCCTGACACAGCCCTGCCCCTTCCCACAGGCCTCAGCGCCGCCTCTGCTGCCCAGGGTGAAATAGCTAATATTTACTCAGCGCCTGGACATGCTAGGCACTGAGCAAAGCTTTGTCAGTGGATTACATAAACCAGTTCTCATATGTGGACCTCAACATGCACGAGCACACACACACACACACACACACACACACACACACACACACTTACACACCTAGGCATGCACACACACGCCCTCTGAGATTGGCACTCACAGTCACTCCTTGTATAGATAAGAAAACTGAGGCTCAGAATATGTCAGTAACTGGCCCAGAATTAGCTGCAAGTGCAGGCCACCGGCCCCAGCAGCCTGCGGAGAAATTGGACCGAGGCCAGCACGCCATGCTCTGTTATCAGTCGGGTTCGATGTCCTTCATTTCAGCTTATTTATTTATTTGCTTGCTAGCAGTGAAGATGATGAAGCCCAGGGCATCACACTTGGAAGACAAGTGCTCTACTGCTGAGCTACTAAATGCAGTTCTTTAAATGATGAATGCAAGACGTCTATAAGGAAAAATTATGTGGCTTCATTTACCTGTTTCACAGGCTCTCCGAGGGCTATCCAAGGGCAGGACCCCTGACATCTAATACTGGCTTCCTGGAAGCTCTTTTTCTGTTACCAACCTCCTTCTTCAAGGAGGAAGTGGGGATGTGGTCATTGTAGCGCCTGCTAATAAGGCCACAGAGACACAAAGCACATGTAATTATTTGAAGCTTCTTCCTCCCTTACACGAACTTTTAAAAATTGTAAAAGCTTTCATCTTCCCACAGGCAGTTAAAAATACATAGACATAAATTTTCAATGTATCAGAAACATATTTTTTTTCTTCTAGAATTGATCACATTATCATCCTACCCAGCTGGAGCTGTGCAAAAGAGAAAAATAAATGTTTGTCTCAATGGCACTTTCTTATTCAGCTAATTGATTTTTTTTTAAATAACAATAATGATTGAACATCCAGCCGCCTAATTACTAGCAGCTTTTTATTTGCACTATCATTAACTTCACAGCTGCCTTGCCGGTGACAAGTGGGACCACAGACACGTCAGCGGCAACTGTTAGTTTCTGAAAGGAGGATGGTGAAAAAGGCTTGACTCCCCCTCCGCCAAGGTCAGCGCTTAGGGCTGGTTCCAGCAGCACTGGGGCCCGCCTGTAAAGGCCTGGGAGGCAGAGCACAGGGCCGGCACACATGCTCGGCGTGCACAGGACACCAGATGCAATCCCAGGCTCCTCGTGGCCTCCCGTGCACTGCTAGGTGTAGCCCTGGTGACTCCCAGCACCACTGGCGAAGCCCAGAAAACGAAAAATAAAGAGAAATGCAATGGAGGAAAAGGCAGTTGGAATCATCTGGGGTGGAAGAGACCCAGGGGGTGGGGGTGGGGGTAGGGGGCGCTATCTTGATCCCCTCATTTCTAGATGAAGGCCACAGCTCGTCGTGTCCGGAGCAAGATGTAAAGCCCCGTCCTTCCTTAGTTATTGTTCAAGCATTTTTAGGGGTCAGATAAACAGCTCAACCGTCTGGAGCATAGGCTTTGTATTGTAGGAGATGTGGGGTTCAACCCTAAACACCATATATAAAGCCTGAGCATGACCAGAGTGACTACTGAGCACTGCTGGGTGTGAGCCAAAAAACAGAACAAATAAACCGCTTTGAAAACTATGGCATACAGGGCTGGAGCATTAGCACAGCGGGTAGGGCATTTGCCTTGCACGCGGCCGACCCGGGTTCAATTCCCAGCATCCCATATGGTCCCCTGAGCACCGCCAGGAGTAATTCCTGAGTGCATGAGCCAGGAGTAACCCTTGTGCATTGCTGGGTGTGACCCAAAAAGAAAAAAAAAGTATGTCATACATACAGAAAAAGCTCTCTGTGTACAACCTGAATAATTATCTTTCGGTGAACACATCCATACAACTACTGGCATGGTTAAGAAATTAGACCAGGGCCAGAGCAATAGTCCAGCAGGTAAGGTGCTGGCCATGCATGCAGCTGACCTGGGGTCTATCCCTGCCATTTCATATGGTCACTTGAGTCCCGAGGGAGTGATCCCTGAGCACAGAGTCAGTTAAGCCCTGAGCACAGCCAGGTGAACCCCTAAACAAACAAACAAGTGAAAAACAAAGAAATCAAATCCCCTCCAGCACCCCAGAAAGCCCCTGGGAGCTTCCTTTCCATCCTCCACAAATTCTCTTCTTCTCAAAGATGACCATGATCTTGACTTCTAACCCCACAGATCATTTTGGTTTAGCCCCATTCTCTCAATAAAGACCTGTTTTATGTGTTGTTGAACTATTTGGACCTAAAAGGTGAATCTTCTGTGTTCTCAGAATATCTTAAGTAATATATTTAGAAAATATTAATTCCCCCCCCCCCACACACACACCAAAATGGAAGAATGTGGTACCTCCCTGGCATTGTGGACATGAGGGGATGTCTGTAGTATATGTTAATGCTGAAGATCGTTCCCTTTAAATCATCCATTTCATGTCATGTCAGTTTATCCTCAGTTTAAAAAACATCACTTTAGATACCTTCAGTTCATCCTCTATAAATTTCCACTATGAGACTCCTAAGAAACAGCAGGGGGGACTGGAGAGAGTACAGGGGACAGGGCGCTGGCCTTGCATGCGGCCCACCCAGGTTTCATCCCCAGCACCATCGTGGTCCCCTGAACACCACCAGAAGTGACCCCTGAGCACAGAGCCAGGAATAAGTGCTGAGCAGTGCTGGGTGTGGCTATGCTCAGGAAACAGAATTCTAAGGTATCGCTAATAGACTCTCCTCTCTGCCACGCAGCTTGGGTCCCTAGCCATCCCCTGAAACGTCCCATCACAGAGCCATCTTGCCCAAACAGCAGTAGGTTCTCTGGCCTCATCTTGTCACCCTCTGGGCAGGTCCAGCCTACACAGAAGCTCTCTCACTCCTGACCGTGTGTTTGTCTGCTTCTCCTCCCAGCCCAAGCGCCTTTCTTCATGCTCCCCTGCCCCCGCCCTTCTCACATGAGCCCAGGACTATTTCTGACCCTCTCCCTTCTCTTCTCCAGCTGGGTGACCCCCAACCCCCACCCCTTGGCCATATGTCTAGGATTTGCAGATCTGTCTCTCCTCCAGTTCTGCCCTTGAACTCCAGGTGTGTTAGCCTCACCAGCTGCCCACTTGACAACTCCGCCTGCAGGCCTCCCACAGCTGAGACAGAAGCAGGAATCCTTGCTTACTTTAGTCCCTTCTTCTACTCGGCTCCCTCGGTTCTAAATGGAATCACCATCTGCCTAGTCGCTCAGGCGAAAATTGAGTCCTCGTGCGGAAATCATCTTTTTCTCCTCACACCTCACTTTTTGTTTGTTTGTTTGGTTTTTTGAGTTACATCTGTCTCAGGGGTGACTTGTGGCTCTGCACTCAGGAATTACTCCTGGCGGTGCTCAGATCCCCATACGGGATGCTGGGGATCGAACCCAGGTAGGCCACATGTAATGCCCTCCCCCCTGTACTATTGCTCTGGCCTCACGTCTCACATCTAACCCACCAGGACATCCTTTTGTCTCTGTCTTCAAATAGAATTTTTCCCCTTACAGCTTATGTGGCACCAACCCTGGCCCACAGTCTCTTTTTTTTTTTTTTTTTTGGTTTTTGGGTCACACCCGGTGATGCACAGGGGTCACTCCTGGTTCATGCACTCAGGAACCATTCCTAGCGGTGCTTGGGGGACCATATGGGATGCTGGGAATCGAACCCGAGTCGGCCGCGTGCAAGGCAAATGCCCTACCCGCTGTGCTATCACTCCAGCCCCCCACAGTCTCTTTAAATCAACTCAAATAGGATTATTCTTCTCCCAATAGTGCTTTCCTACTTCCCCTTTGTCTTCCTTTAGCTTGACCTTTACTCAACCACAGGAATACTGTTTTGATTGGGTAAGTTGGGAGACCAGGGAGATCACCCCTGTGTAGAGCACATGCCTATCCCGAAACTGGGTGCCCAGCACGTACTGGGTACCACCAACCACTGTCAAGCACTGCCTGGTGGGGTACCATAAATAAAAGTAGAAAGAGGTACGCTGGGTCCTGTAAACACTCTAGTGAGTACCTAGAACATTCAGAAAAAAAAAAAAATAGACTCTTACAAGATTCAGGGGTCTGCCCCAACCTGTCCTGTTCACCTCTCTTCTCTTTGTCTCTCATACAGAATATCCTAGCCATGTTTATCTTCTTTCTGTTCCCTAAACAAGCTGATCTTTTTTCGTTTGTTTGTTTCCCACAGTGCCAGGGCTCAGCTGGGGCCTCCCATGCAAGGCAAGTGCTTTGCCACAGAGAGACGCCTCTGTCGCAGTAGGCCAATCCTCTCTCTTCTTGCCTTCACTCTTCTTTCTATTGGGAACATTCTTCCCCAGTCTTTGAACACTTGCCTCTTCTCACTTTATTGTGGTTTTAAATGTCACCTCTTCCTCTGGAGGCGATGTTCCCTGCTGTCCTTGCTGAAATCAACCTCTCTGACTCAGGACTCTATTAAATGTTCCTCATAGCTCTTCACTGTACATAAACTTTCCTGATGCTTTTCTTTGTTGACTTGGTTAATGACTTTCTCTGATCCTGCTAAAATGTTAAGACAGGACTCTGTTTTATTCATCACTGAATCCCCAGTGTTTAGAACAGTTTGAGAGAGAGAAAGCACCACAGTATGTTTACTGGACGGATCTCATCAATTCAGACAAGACAGGAAAGCAAAGGTATTTCACATAATTTGGTCTCTGTTATGTGTCATTTTAGTGTGTCAAGTTGCCTTGCCATGGCTAAACTTGGTTTGAATCCTCAGCACTACATATGGTGCACCAAAGTCTAAGATTTAAGTACAGCTGGATGTTACCTACCACTCTACACACACACACACACTCAACACATACACACTCAGACACACATTCACACTGAAAGAAACAGAAAGATACCCAATCAGACTGTCTTAGAGCTGCTTTCCTCTTGAATGGTTCTACTTGCTGGCTCTTGACACAGTTGCTCTTCCAAATTTGTGCTTATATTCTACATAATACAGCTCAGCCACTTCAACCGACGGTGCTGCCCTTTCCCTGTAGTTTCAGGGGGGGGGAAATCTTAGAACTAAATTTCAGTGTACCAGTTTGAATCATCTTCACCATCTTCACCTGATCACCCTGTCAGGATATGATAATGATCTAAGCACTCCTGTCCTCTCCTAGATGGGACAATTTGGAGGCTGTAGTAATAGTACAGTGGGTAGGGCACTTGCCTTGAATGCACTCAACCTGGGTTTAATCCCTAGCATCCCTTATGGTCCCTCAAGCACTGCCAATAGTAATTCCTGAGTGCAAAGCCAGAAGTAACCCCTGAGCATCGCTGGGTGTGTCCCCAAAAGCAAGCAAACAAAATATGCTATATGGGATAATGTGATTGGGGGTTAGATCACTAACTACATGACTTGGAGGTGTAGGCACTTAACAAAGATGAAAGGGCCATTACCAGGGAAAGAGATGCATGTTGGTGAGAGAGCAGATGTCCAATGACTCTCTTTTTGTTTCAGGGAACTGAAATGTTTTCCAGTTCTGAAAGTACCTATTATTTTCAAAATGATAAAGACTCACTTGCTGCCATCTTAGCAGGATGAGCTCAGCCCCTGGAAATTTACACAACCCAGACCTCATGAACCACATCTCTGACCTCTATGTACCTGCTTTCAAAGATCTAGAGACATCTCTTACCCTTGAAAGTTCTCTCCCATCTCTCTGTGCTAACACTAAAGGTTTTTGTTTGTTTGCTTTTGTTTGGGAGGAACACTTGGAAGTACTCAGGGGCTACTCCCAGATTAAGGGGTCACTCCAGACATTATTATAGGGGACCTCTCTATAGGTCTAGAGGGTCGCCTTTGCCTTGTATCATTGATAATCTCCCTGATTTTACCACTCATCTCATTTTGCAGAACTTACCTTCTTTCCCTGCTCCTCTGAACTTCCTTTCAGGCCAGGCCAAGCAAATGATGATGCCAGCTGCTGCTGAAAGCAACTGATCTGTGATGTAATGTCCATCAGCTCCCTCTCTAGATGACTTCTTTCCCTCGATGATGAGTGAGCTCACTCTCACTTAATGTTTAATTGCTCAGGAATGGTACCAGTTTGTCCCACCATGCATACAGAAAACACATCTAAGATTACCTTAACTTGGATTTGACTTTCTTCTGGGAAAGCTGGACCCAGCTTCAGCCAGCCTGAAAATCCTTAAGAGGATAACCTGCTTCCTCAGCCTGATTTCTTGCCAGAGCAATGACCCAGTGGTGAGCTGATTGCAACTTCTCGTAACGACCTTGTACTGAAGAGTGCTGTCTTGCGTATTTACAGGCAGGCATTCAGAAAGTCATTTTTCCCTTCTCCACGTTTTGCTAATTTATTACAATCAGGTTTTCCTTTGACACTCATATCATACTTCCGCTTTTGGCCCTCTGCTTTATGCACTGGGGCTGAGATCTGATCATAAGGGCACAGTCGTTTTTCTTGAGTCATACTCTCGGGACAAAGTGCTCTTTCTGATCCCGCTTGTCATTTCCCTTTTGTTGAACTTCCAAAAGGCAGTCTGGTCTCATAAATGAATCTTGGAAGAGAGCAGCATGCTGCAGAGATGTCTCCAGACCCCAGTTATTTAAAATGTTAGAATTTCAGAAGCATGCGGCCGCAGAAGCAGCCATTCAACATCTCATACTATTCATAACAGACAATATAAAATAAATTATTTAGCATCTGCCTGTGGGGCAGGCTTGAATGACAGTGGGAAAATCTGAAATAATGATAGTAGGAAGGTGTAATGGTAGTGGGATTGGTGTTAAAATATTGAATGTAATCAATTATTGTGAACAGCTTTATGAGAATAAAATTGAAATTTTTTTTAAAAAAGTCAGACTGGTGGTCAGGTGAATTTCTAAGCCACAATCCTCTGGGCTCAGCTTTAACATTATGGCCATTAAGATTACTTCAACCCATATACTTATAAGGGGAAGTAGAAATAATGCTTATTTCTTCAAGAAGTGGCTAACTGACCCAGAAGTGTAGTTTTGTTCCCACCAGAATATAAGATCCATGAAAACAGGAACTTTGATTAGTTGCTACTTTATTAGTACTTGACATACATAAACACTCATAACCATGAGTTCATCCATCCATTCATTCATTCATTCTCTAAAGAGGGCATCGTGACAGGTGATACCTGGGACTGAAGAAATAAAAATATGCCTATCGTGGAGGATATTTCAGTCTCAAGTATCAAAACTATCTTTAAAACTTAGGTATTTATAAGCATCCATAAGTGAATATCCAAATTTAGAACAACTCAGGTTTGCTTGATTCGTTATAAAAGATCCAGGATTTTTCACAACTTTAGCCTTTCTCTTGAGCAAAGTATGGAGAAAGAGTGCAGAGGAGGGAGAGGAAAAAGTCCAGGGTCAGGGTGTGGGAGGGGGGATGGAGGGGAGAGTGGGGCCGTGCCACGGAGGGAACGACCAGAGGATCAGCGAGACTTCCTGCAAGCGGGAAGACCCTGCCCTGAGACTCCAGCTCCTCTCTTGCATCTCAAACGTCAGCACTAGGTCACAGAACTGATTTCTGCAGCTTTTAGTCTCAAACCAGCTCACCCCTCACCTCACACTGAGGGTGGGGCATCCCAATCAGCAAGGGGATCTTGTTAAGCCAGAGAAACCTTCTAAATATATGGGACTTACGTTCCAACGCAAGGGAGTGGGCACTTAGGAGCTGGGATGGGACTGATGGGGAGCTCTAGAGTTTATTACCAGTTGTCAGAAGCATTTAGAAGAGAAGTATAACACGCTGTCCGTACCTGTCTGTTCGCTCATGCAATTCTCACAATCATGGCCCAGTGGAGAAAATAGGCCAATGAGAATTCAGTACAGCCTCTGCCCTCCTGGCCTGGAAAATCTGTACTCAGCTTCCATGAAGAGAATTGGATGTATTTGCCAGAGGAGTTTGAGGCAGGAAAAACTCTCTCGAAGCCAGTGATGTATTAAAGGTGACTGGGAAAGAGTCGGACCTCGGAAGAGGACTGAGAGTAGAATAAAGAACCTTTGCAAACAGCGCTGCCAGAAGGGCAGAGGATGAGCCAGCGTGGGGAAAGATGGGACACTTGTCAGGTTCGTGTGTCATGATCGTCAGGAGACAGAATGATTTTTAGTTTGTTGCCATCTTGGTTATTCGAGAAAGGGAAGTTTCCTTACCTTTATCGCGTTTGCTCATCTTGAGCCCGTGATCAGAGAAACTGGGATTGGTTTCTAGAGCTCAGTGAATCAGTGCTACCTGATATTCCTGATACTCGGCTGAAACTATTCAGCCGGCTTCCTCCTCCAGCACAAAGGGGATTTTAAGAAGCAATGGTCGGGGCTTTCACGGATTGATGCTGGTAAAATCAGAATCTTTGGGCGGAAAAACCCTGTGAGATCACCCCTCCCTTCTCCCCAGTCTGGGAGACAGATGCAGACTGACTTCCTTCGAGAAGGAGGCATTTTGATTACTCTTCAAAGCAAACTGAGATAAGACCTATCAAGTCAGCTGCTCTGTGAAAGTGACTAGGACAAAGGTTAGAAACAACCTGAAGAAAACGGAGGAAGTCAGTAAATTGGCTGGCAATTGGATTACATTTCAAGATTCAATTAGTGACAGAAACAGAGAAGAGTTTCCTTTAGCGAGTTTGTAAACCACCAGGCAGCAGCTCGGCTGGTGATAGAGAGAGAGAGAGAGAGAGAGAGAGCTTTGCTGATACACAGGTGAGTCATGCAGTATTGGCTCACTCAGCTGGGACAAATGTCACCCACTCACTTTGATGAAAGAACCCTGTGCATAAAATATGTGGACAGATATTGATTTTGAAAAAAAAATCCAAAAGCCTCTGCCATTACTCACTGCTCTTGACAACTTCTTTTCCTTCGTTGGTGTACCTTTGTTATTGCTACTTCTGCTGCATCTAAATTGCTTTCTAGAGAACTCCAGAAGGGTCTCCGTCGTGTTAAGGACTCTTCTAGAGGTAGGAAGAGAGTGAGCAACAGACTTGTCCTTTGTGGCTTGGATTGGACACTCTGGAGAACATGGTCTCTCTGAGGTTTCCGAGACTGTCCTTAAGTTAGCTAGAATGTGGGGTCAGGGCCAGAACTCTGGGGAGCTCAGAGGTAAGAAGTACAGGAAGCTTTAATTGGACATTTCATTTCACTACTGCAGAACTCAAAATATGTGCATGCCTTTTAAGTAGTGTCCTATTACGAACGCTGTTCTAGGATTGCTCCTGTCATGTAATATAAATGATACTGATTGTCACTCACTAGTTATTGTCTTGGAGCTCCGAGAACAGAACACCAGGCCACAGGCCGGAGGACTGGCTGACCTGTCAGTGAGGGCAGAGGACAATGCTGGTGTACTTGGATCCCGGCCCTGCGCCCAGACAGCTCTGAAAGCTGGAAGCTGGAGCTGAACACACAGGAGAGCAGCTGAAGGAGGGTGATGTAATGGCAGAGGCCTCCCTCCAGAGTTAAATATGACTCACGCCTCCTCAGCAGGAAGAGCCAGAAATTTCTGTGGGTCGCGTATTTCTTGCTTTGAGCTGGGCTCAAGTTCAGAGAAAATCATTTCCTTCACATCAATTCTGTGGACTTCTTTTTCAGGGTATATTAGATATCAGTCATGCTGATGATGAGCTGAAAAAGATTGCAAACAACAAATGGCATTTCAGAGAAATCTGGGCCTTGTTTTGACAAATGAGTTGGCTAAACCCATTTTGAATAGGACCTCTGAAGTCTTGAGGAAAGGCAAAAACCCCAAGAACAGGGGTGGTGAGCACACACATACACACACACACACACACACACACACACACACACGCAGCATAATGGTCAAATAAGGAGATTATCACCTATGACAAAGAAGAGTGCTAAACTGTTTCACTGAAAAAGATGTCTCTAGCCTAAACCAGGTATATGCTAATGATGATGCAAGGTTAGAAAGGCGACTCATTCGGCCAAATCTTACTCTGGTGGGAAGACAAGCTCAGAGTGCTTCACTGTTCTGGGGTATCCCTAAGGAATACAAAGCCTCTCTCCTTGGGATTTTTTTCTTTTTTTTCCTTTTAGGTATTAAGTATCAAATGCATGCTAGGCATGCATCTTATTGCTAAGCCACATCCCTGGCCTCAACTTGACCTGAGTTCTTTTCCCCCTTTCTCACCTGAACATTTTTATCTTGGGAAAGTTTAACATGACAAAAAAATAGTGTCGTGGCTAAGAAATATGCAGGCCCCTCTAGTTTACCAGTTTAAATTCTACTCCACTCCATCATTTGCTCATTTAACAAACATGGAACACCTACATATGCCATATTTTGGAGACACACAAATGAATTAAACCTGATCCTAAGGAGCCGGAGCAATGGCACAGAGGGTAGGGGGTTTGCTTTGCACACAGCCAACCCAGGTTCAATTCCCAGCATCCCATATGTTCCCCTGAACACCGCCAGGAATAATTCCTGAGCTTCGAGCCAGGAGTAACCCCTGTGCATCACTGGGCATGACGCCCCCCAAAAAACAAAAAACTCTGATTCTAAAGGAAAACAAATGATGGGGCTGGAGTAATAGCACAGCGGGTAGGGCGTTTGCCTTGCACGCGGCCGACCCGGGTTCGATTCCCAGCATCCCATATGGTCCCCTGAGCACCACCAGGGGTAATTCCTGAGTGCAGAGCCAGGAGTGATCCCTGTGCATCGCCGGGTGTGACCCAAAAAGAAAGAAAAAAAAAAACAAATGATGAGAGCAAAGTGGAATACCAAATGCAATAGAGAAAAATACTCACAAGATGATACGACCACAAAAGGCAGATACCCACTTAAGGAAAGGGTCACAGAAGTTTCCCAAAAGGACGTGATCCTTGAGTTGAGGCTTGGTGAATGAATACAGGGGAGAACTTTACATACACACATTCACACACACTTTCACAACACATACACAACATTGGTGAAGCCATAGAGCTGGCTTACGATCCTGCGGCTGATTAGGAGTGACTAAGGCTGGAGATGTCCCAGGATCCAGGTTTTGATAGAGCTTTTAGATCTAGCTCGGTACAAACTTTATTTTCAAAGAGAAAACCACCAGAAAATTTTAAACTGAAAAGTGACATGAGGTGAAATGGGCCCGACATAACAATTCTGGCAGTTGATGTCGTTTTGTTGTTATTGTTTTGGGGTCACACATGACTGCACTCAGAGATCTCTCCTGGCAAGGCTCAGGGGATCAGATAGGGGTGCCGGGGATCAAACCTATGTCAGCCTTATCCAAAGCAAATGCATTATCTGCTGCACTATTGCCCCGGCCCCAATTCTGAGAGTTGAAAGAAAAATGAGCGTGATGACAATTTAAGAGGTGGCCAAGCTATAAATTGTAAGGGAATAGAACCAAGATAGTTACTATGGGCTTTGAGTTACACAGTGTATTTACTTTCTTCCAGCTAGCCCTCTGGCAGATGGACACAGGCAGGTAGAATAATTCTTGGGAAAAAAAAATATGAGAAGAGAAACAACTTAGGAGAAAAGAAGATATAGTCTACTTTAGACATATGACTCCTCAGGTAATGGTTAGTTGATGTTTTAAAATGTTCACTCAGGGGCCAGAGCGATAATACAGCAGGTAGGGCATTTGCCTTGCAAGTGGACAACCCTGGTTGGATTCCCGATTCCCAGCATCCCATATGGTCCCCCTCAGGACCCCCAGGAGTGATTCCTAAGTGCAGAGTCAGGAGTAACCCCTGAGCATCGCCGGGTATGACCCAAAGAGACAAAAAAAAAAAATCAAACAAATAAAATGTTTTCTCAGTGTATGTATGTGGGGTTGGGGGAAGGGGAGTGTTGAGGCAGGGAAGGCGGTGTATTGATTGTAAGTAAAGGAACTGCAAATTCCTCGTGTTCTGTTTTACTTCAAACTATGCCTAGCATGTAGTAGGTGCGCAATAAATATGTTTAAGAATCTTATTCTCTTATTGATTTGCATCTGATATTCCAGATTGGTTTTATCTGATTTATCTTGCTTGAGATTTACCAAACTTCTTGATAATATAAAATTATACCTGTCATCAAGTGTGGAAAAATTTTAGTCCCTATATTCCAAATTTTTTTTTCATCTTCTTTGGGGATTGTATTATACCTGTAATTGAAACTCTGCTTTGTTTTGGTTCTTTCAACTCCCTCTCTCTCTTTCTCTGGTGCCTTATATGTGCAAAGTCAAAGCTCTATCATGAATTACATCCCCCAGTTCCTTATCTTCAATTTTGGTCATGTTTACCTAACTCTGAGTTCACTGATTTTTATCTGCTGTCCCTAATTAAGCAAATCCAGTGAATTAAACTTTTCAGATACTGGAAAGTTAAAAGAGAAGTCAAGTCTTAAAAGATAGCTATAGAATTTCTGAACTCTGTCCTTCAGTCAATTTGTATTGAGTCCACAGCAAATACCTATATCTGGTAGTTGGCTGGGAAGAGACAGGGAAGGCAGGGGCTGAAATGGGGTTTCCTACATGGAACCCAGCCTTTCTAAAGTTTCCCATTAGAGGCCTAACTATCAGATTCCTGGTACACTTCAGTAGAAAATCAGAAAATGATAAGCTTGAGATAGGATTGAGTAGTTATCTGTGAAAGGATTCATCAAAGAAGTCCGTGTGTGAAATGTGTCAATTTTCCTGACTTCCTATAAACTTTAGAATCACAGAGTCATGGTGCTTCAGGGAACATAGATAAGGAAGTGGAGGACTGTCATATTGAGGCATCATTTGCTGAAGATCCCGTGACGGGACCGGGGGAGACGGGGCTGCGGGAGACAAACTAGAATCACAGATCTCCACCCAGGCTGCTGTTCCAGTCAAGAATGCTGACATGTCTCTCTTTGTTATAAACTAAAGATCAGGGAGCAATTCAGAAGAATAATAACAAATAGGGTACCAGTGATAGTACAGTGGGTACATTGGCCTTGCACACAGCTGACCTGGGTCCGATTCCCGGTACCTCACATGGTCCCCGAAGCCTGCCAGGAGTAATCCCTGAGTGCAGAGGCAGGAGTAAGTCCTAAGCATCACCAGGTATGGCTCCAAAACAAAAACAAAACATTAATGGTAACAGTAATAATAACAACAAGTAAGACAAAATAGAACATCAAGAATATCAGTTATGGGCCGCTGCAGAGATGTGATCCCGGGGGCCGCACGCATGTGCAGCCTCTCTGCAGCTGCACGAGTGTGAATACAGACCCAGCTAAACCACTCTCGGCATGGGAAGCTCCTTGCAGAATGTCTCCAGCCTGAGAACTAAGCCGAGACCCCATGCCCGCCCAGGAGGGGAAAGGTATTTCTCTCTCTCGCCTCTCCCTTTCCAGGGATGAAGGGCATGGGGACCACCATATTATGACGACCACAGATGGGGTTTACAAGCTTGCAATGGTCTAATATCCGGAAGAAATCTCCCTGGACTTAGTTGTTAAAGTACAGAAATCCAAAACTCATTTCTCTTCACAACAGGTCTGACTCTAATGGGGTACTCCTAATAATAATGGTGAGGTTTGTGTTGAAATATTGAATGTAACCAAAGTAAATAGAAAGTAAAGTGAAATTTATCAGTTACAAGGCGGGGTGGGGGGGTTCAGGGGTGGGCGGGAAGGGAGGTGTGCTGTGGTTTTTTTTTGGTGGTGGGATATGGGCACTGGTGAAGGGATGGTTGTTTCAGCATTGTATGACTAAGACTTAAGCCTGAAAGCATTATAATTTTCCACATGGTGATTCAATAAAATAAAATTCTTATTAAAAAAAAAAGAATATCAGTTATGCACCCCAAGGGCCCATGGCCACAAACTCTTAGGAACAGCTATATATTCTCAACAACTTGTAGTTCCATGAGGACATAGGGAAGTTAAATTGTCCTTTATTTTTTTCCTTCAGGTAAAACAAAAAAAAGTAGTGACTCAACCCAGAGCACTCTGTGCATCATAGCAAAAAGATAGTGGGCTCCAAATTCTTTTCTTCCTTATTTCTAAACCAATAGACAAATGGCCACACATATTGTTTCGATTACAAGAGTTGTGTTCTTCATTGCTGGCTGGGTTACTTGGTTCTCCCTCATGGCCATCAAATGTGGCAGCTAATCAGTAGCCCTGAAAAAATAAGCCAGAGATACACTGATTAAGCTACTTTTAAACATGCTGCTGTTACTGTCTGGATTTCTATCTATATTATTTGAGGGCAGGGATGAGCTCCCAAGCAGTGCTCAGGAGGGACCCCACTTGTGATTCTACACCAAATGGGGAGAGTTCAATGCAAGGGCTGACTATGGCATGCTTTTTGGATCCTGTGGGGCTAGTAATACCCTGGTCACTCTAGTTTAGTGGTGCTGGGAACCCTAGGACCACACCAAGAGGTCCTGGAGGCCTCCAGGATTGTACCCAGAGATTTTTGGGGGGACCTTATGGTGCTGGAATGGACTCAAGTGAAGTTAGTACTAATCACCATCCTATCTCCTGGCTCCTTTTTCTCTATCTTACTAACACACACCAGACAAAAATCACTTCCAGCTACCTACAAAAAGTCATGCTGCTACTTAGAATAAAAAGTTTACTCCTCCAAGAAAATGCCCTGAAACATTAACTCCTGATATCTTTATATAGAAATAACCTTTATCACGTGCTCAGTTTTATAGAAATGGAATTAATTACAAGACATACAAGGATATTCTCCGAAGTCAACTATAATGTGCACTCTATTGAAAGTTTGCTTTTTCCACGTTCTCAAGGAGACTGAATTCTACTCCTTGCCATGCAAAGAATAAGATGCAATTAATGCATCTTGAAAGGGATGCCTATGACGTGCCCTGTCTGAACCCCAATAGTCCAGGATGTTTACTTTGATATATAAATACTAAGCAGAAGAGCAGAAGAGAGAATCAAGGATCACCATCTGTGAAAGCTAGTGAAATCACTAATGCACTGTTAGAACTGGCTCTTTTTTTTATTTTATTTTATTTTATTTTATTTTGGTTTTTGGGTCACACCTGGCGATGCACAGGGGTTATTCCTGGCTCTGCACTCAGGAATTACTCCTGGTGGTGCTCAGGGGACCATATGGGATGCTGGGATTTGAACCCGGGTCAGCCGTGTGCAAGGCAAACGCCCTACCCGCTATGCTATCACTCCAGCCCCATAGGACTGGCTCTTTAAAGAGGCTGGGAGAGCCACGGGGAGATTGGTGTCTCTGGATCAATCTAGTAGCCAAGAGTGAAGGCTCTTCTCGGGGAAGTAACCCCATCCCGGGATAATTTCCCCACATTAAACAAGAAGTGAAGATAATCTGGTACGTAGCGCTGGAATGGAGAAAGGAAATACACTTGAAAGACACCGAGGGAGTAGATTAGTCACAGGGCAACAAGAGATGTAATCCTGCAAGTGGAACAAAGTTAGAAAGAGCATCAGTGTCACTGAATACAAAAGAAGACAGTCAGACAAAAATAGATAATTTCATACTTCTTTTTAGTCATTTATTTTCTACCTGCCGAGACCATTTTCAGGAAATGTCAGTTATTTCTCCTTGAAAATCAGATTCCCTGCTTCAGTATAGAAGTGCTCCTTCTCTCTGAGGTGGGGAGTTTTGGGGACTTATAGTTCTCAACTGAATAGCTCTTTGCTTCCTTCACAGGCACAGCTGCATCTATTGGCTGGTCAGAGCTGAGGACATCTGGGACACATTGGCTGAAAGGGGCAGCATCTCTGAAGTATACATCCCCCAACACACATGCATACACACACGCAGATATAAAGTGCCATTAGATTGATTGAAGCCTTATCTGCAAGCATATCACAGATCTTTCTGCTTCTGCCCACGCCAGTTCTCAAAGAAAGTATTTCCAAGGACACTCCCCTAATACACCTCTTCCATAGAAATCTGTCATTTTTCCTGGGAAACCCAACCTACATCATCTATTAGGAGCAGAAAACACCTTTCACAGTACTAATTATGATGGTGTCTCCATAAAAACTGTGCCTTAAATGTACTGGGTCCAGAAGCCACACTTCTTTTTGTTTTATTTTGCATGGTGGCGGGGTGTGGGGGGGAGGTGTGTGTGTATGGGAGGGGGGGGTGTTCACACACAGAGTTGGTACTATCACTTTGGCCCCACAGCCACGGTTCTTACTTGGATTCTAAAACTAACAACACAGGAGGTGTAAATAACATGTAGGGCTTTGAGTGTAAGACTATTTTATCAAAATAATTTACAGCAGGGACAATTTTTTTTTTTTAAGGTGCATACTAAAGTCCGAACAGGAGCTGAGCCGAATACAGGTGACTTACAGTTCTGTATCACTTGGACACAATAGCCCAGGTTTTGCCTCTTGTTTGTGCTTTTCATCCCTTCCTTTGTAAAACTGCTTGGCAATGTTCCTTTACAAAGATTCCATCCTTGGGTGGGGTGGGGGGAACTACACCGACCATGAAAAGATTGCCTGTGTCCCCACTGCCACCTAATGGAGTCTTTGCGCATAACTCATCCACCGCGTAGACCATTTTGTTCAACTGCAGACACCACATCAATACAACGTGCTCAACTCAAACTTAGGTCACTGCCTTCATGGGGAAACACACGGGGGCTCACCTGGGCTTCTGGAAAAGGTTCACTGGAGCGATAGGACAGAGGGTAGGGCGTTTGCCTTGCACACGGCTGACCCGGGTTCGATTCTTCCATCCCTCTCGGAGAGCCCAGCAAGCTACTGGCAGTATCTCGCCTGCAAGGCAGAGTCTGCCAAGCTACCCGTGGCGTATTCAATATGCCAAAAACAGTAACAGCAAGTCTCACAATGGAGACGTTACTGGTGCCCACTTGAGCAAATTGATGAACAACAGGAGACAGTGCTACAGTGCTACATTTAGGAACATATATGTGCCACCACCTGTGATTGCTTAACATAAGTATCCTTTAAAAACAAATTACCCTGTTGGCCAGGGAGCAGTCAAAGTTATGTGGACTATTCCTCTTGGTAGTTGATTTTTCTGGGATAAATGTACTTCTTCTAAGATAAATAGGTGACCCTAGGATGGGAGTAGGGAAATATAGAGATGAGGAGAGTACTTTCCGGGGCTGTGCTGCAGACGAATTTAGTTAACTCTGGGTTCAAAAGATGATCTGAGGGGGCTGCAGTAATAGCACAGTGGGTAGGGCATTTGCCTTGCATGCGGGTTCGATTCCCAGCATCCCATTTGGTCCCACGAGCACCACCAGGAATAATTCCTGAGTGCAGAGCCAGGTATGACCCAAAAGGGAAAAAAAAAAAAAAAGATCATCTGAAGCCTGACTTTAGAGGCTGGTGTATGAGAAAACCTAAGACCCGAAAACAATGGGAAAAAAGAAGCTCTTGTCACCACATCAGAGGACAAGGGACACGGACTCTCCCTCTATGCTGAAGATTGTGTTCTATCTCCTCCTTTCTTTTCACGCTCTTCTGATGGTCCTGGCTTCCACTGTCCACTTTTTTCCTGCTAAGTCTTCATCCATCTGGCTTCTGTTTCTGACAAGCACATACACTTCGTCCCATCCCCAGTCACTACTGAGTTGGTTGCGCTATTGCAGACCAAGTAGCACTACACTCTGTTGCCACAGTTGCACACACACACACACACACACACACACACACGTACCTGCCCCCGCTCAAATATTTTAGTGTTCTCATCAATCAATGAACACATTTCTCTATCTTGAAACATATAGAAAAGTTAAAGGTAAGCATATAGGATGTTATAATGAACAGACATATCCTTAACTAATATTTTACTACATTTTAACACTCGATATGTAAAATCTCTTCATAAGTGTAAGTGTATTCCCACAGTTATATAGTACACTCACAAGTTAAGTAAATTTTTATATATTTTTTTCCTTTTCCTGTCTTTTTTTTTTTTTTTTTTTTTGCTTTTTGGGTCACACCTGGCGATGCACAGAGGTTACTCCTGGCTCTGCACTCAGGAATCACCCCTGGTGCTCAGGGATGATTGGGATGCTGGGAATCGAACCCAGGTTGGCCGAGTGCAAGGCAAACGCCCTCCCCACTGTGCTATTGCTCCAGCCCCCCTTTTTCTGTCATTTGAGAACAAGTTACAAATACTATAGCATTTCATCCTTTAAATACCAGAATAGGACAGATTCCTAAGTAGCCTAATAAAATGAACATAACACACTCTCTCTCTCTCTCTCTCTCTCTCTCTCTCTCTCTCTCTCTCTGTGTTTCTCTCTCTTTCTGTGTGTGTGTATGTGTGTGTGTGTGTGTGTGTGAGATCCTCTATTTCTTTGGATTTTGGGCCACACCACCTGTGAATACCTGTGGTATTCAAAGCTTACACCACCTTTGAATACCTATAGTATTCAAAGCTTATTACTGGATCTGTACTCAAGGATGATATGTGGTGCCAGGAATAGAACTTGGGTCCACTGCATACTCTACCTACTGTCCTATCTCCCTCAGATTTCTCTTATAGTTGTGTCTTTTACAAACCAGTACACAATCAAAATTCATTCATTGTATTTCATTTTTCATTGTTAAATTCTTCTTCTTCTTTTTTCTTTTTTTTGGGTCATACCTGGCGATGCACAGGGGTTACTCCCGGCTGATGTACTCAGGAATTACTCCTGACAATGCTCAGGGGACTATATGGGATGCTGGGAATCAAACCCCGGGTCGACAGCATGCAAGGCAAACGCCCTACCTGCTGTGCTATTGCTCGTTGTTATATTCTTTTTTTTTTCTTTTTGGGTCACACCCAGCGATGCTCAGGGGGTTACTCCTGGCTTTGCACTCAGGAATTGCTCCTGGCAGTGCTTGGGGGACCATATGGGACGCCGAGGATCGAACCCGGGTCGGCCGCGTGCAAGGCAAACGCCCTACCCGCTGTGCTATCGCTCCAGCCCCATCGTTGTTATATTCTTAATCTAGAATAATCTCTATTCTTTTATTTAACTTCATTTCAATTTTTTTTTGGCAGCGTCAGGAATGAAACACAGAGAATTACACCAAATTTTACAAGGATTTAGGGCAAATTTCTTATAGATTATCCCTCATTCAAGATCTGCCTAATTCTTCTCTCAGGGATTTTTGACTTGTTCCTCTAGCCCTGTATTTACTGGGTCAAAAGGTTGGATTATATTTAGGTGAAACATTTTTGGCAAGGTTCCCTTTTAACAATGGTGTTACTTTATGTACGTCAAATCAAGAAGCCAATAAACTTGGGTTGTTCCACTGTTGGGGATATGAACCCAGTGGTGCTCAATAGGTTAGGCCAGTCACTACTGACGTCTTCACTGTGAGATGAAGTAATTATGAAGTAATCTGTGGGGTCAAATAGGCAATACCTGGCTCTGCTCAGGGTTTCCTCCTGGCTCTTGAGCTCAGAGCTCACACCTGGAGGTAGTCATGGAACCATACACAGTGCAGGAAGTTCAACTTGGGTTGGCTGTGTGCAAAGCAAGTGTTTTCTCACTGCACTCTCTCTCCAGACCCCACGGGGGTGACACTCTTACACTTTGGAAACATCCTTTCTTTTTCCTGCTTCATTTTACAAGATGGGCTTTAACTCCTATTGATAATCTTTGCCTGCATTATTTGGAGCTGCTCATGGTGATGTTTCCAATTCTGTCATTTCCTCTACACCAACTGATTGGTATTCTATTTAAAAATATACATATTTGTTGTTGTTTTGGGGGCCATACCTGATGATGCTCAGGGGTTATTTCTGGGTCTGCGCTCAGGAATTACTCCTGGTAGTGCTCAGGGGACCATACTGGATATTGGGTGTAAGTTTCGAAAGAAAAAGTACAGGCATGGAATGGGGGGGCCGGGGAACTTGAGTGTTTGGTGGCTGAGAGCCGCCTCCCAGGCCGGACGATGACGACAGACAGACGGACGAAGGGGATGAAGGACCGGGGAACAGAGAAACAGGTACTGGGCCCCAGGCTGGTCGGTAGTCAGTTTATTTCTTTCCTCATTGTAGTCTGATCTCTCCCCTTACTGAAGAACTGTAGTCATAGTTTTGGTCGCAGTCACAGTCATCATAGTTCCATCATCCTAGTCTCCTCATCGATCTCAAAGTCCTCTACTAGTCCTTCACATCGTTATATATTCCCCTCTCCCCTTACAGCATCATGGAGGGCGTGGGTACACATAAGTGGGATTGAACATTGTCATAACAACAGAGGTAAAACTACTCCTTCGAGGGAAGTTTTAGGAGATTAACTCAAGGACAAAATCTCATTTGAGGGTTCAGCACTCTAGATTATTAGGAGGTCTGCCCAAGGGCAGGATTCCATCTAGGGTGTATTGCTTTATCCTTTCCTCAGCTAGTAATCCATTTAAACCATCTTAGTAAAATTTATTTCTTATAATATGTCTAGTCATTTTATATGAATACAATAAGAGATATATTAAGTTAAAGGCTGGCTCTTCCTGGGGACATCTTGCTATATATTCCATACCATGGTCCTCAGGGCAAGTTAGTCTCTCCTAACCCCAGCAGGGCCATTATTCAATTACTTCTTTTGGGGTCATGACAGAATTTGTTCCATGACCATGCTCTCAACTTATTATAGTTGTGATGCTTAGCTTGGTCCCTTTCAATGCCAGGGTAGCTTAGAGCTTGCCCTGGGTCCATCCAGTCTTTCGTCGGGACCGTGCTTTGGGGGGTATTAAAAAGTAAGGGCAACTGAGGCTTAAGTCAAAATAAATATGGATGCTGAGGAGTAAATATTATTTTGGAGTCAATTTACTCCCACGTTACAAAGCATAGCATGAACTGTCTTCCTGTGTCTATACAAAAAGGGTATTGCTAAATAAACCATGCAAGTGACATAAAGGAAAGAGAAAAACAATATAGGATTATTAGTGCTTGATGGAATTGGGTGTGCCTCAGGGGCACTGTTGTGGAACTAGCTCAATAAACCTTAAGCTCCCGGAAGGAGGAGAAAAGACAACCCAATGTTATCCAACAGTTGGGAACGGACGGACCGCATGCAAGGGAAGTGCCTTATCTGCTGCGGTGCTGCTCCACCCCGATTGGTGTTCTTCCATTACAAAATATCCTGAGCGGCCGAACGGGGTCCCCAACCTCCTCCTGCAGCTGCCCCACCCCATGTCCTGCGCGTCCCCCCTGGTTGTCTAACAGGAAGATACTGGGGGCGTGGCCTGTATCTTAGGGGGCGTGGTCTCAAAGTGGGCGTGACCTCCTGTGGGAGCAGCCGCAGTTATTCTTTGTTACCTCAGCATAATAGTTACTGTCTATTTCTTTGAAAATCACTTTAGCCATCTCAAACACTCATGCAAAATATCCATTAGCTTAGTTTGACACTATAAAAGCTGTCAGTGAATAAGGGAAGTTTAGCACAACCAGAGCCCCTCCTTTCCTCAGCAAGAGGGAACAAGAATAGATAACTACAAAGTTCCAACTCTATACTTCTGTAACAATATGAAGAGAGGGAGAAGAAAAGATTCCAGAAACATCAACGGGGGCTACTCACATCTACGACCTCTCAGATAAACAATTCAGAGAGGAGATCTGTAGGAGAGTCGACCTACTCCAAGCAACCATGGAACAGACACCCAGTAAATTAAGGGAGGAGATGAATGAAGCACTGGAACGGTCTACCAAGAAAATCCAGGAAGAAATGAGAGCAGAATTCTCAAACCTATGAACGGAAGTCACACAAATAAAGGAATCGGTAGATTAATTAAAAATCTCACTAGAGGCCCTCAACAGTAGAATGACTACAGCTGAAGACAGAATCAGCGACCTGGAAGATGAGCTGCAGAAAGCTTATAGACAACAACAAATCATGGCCAAAGACCTCAAAATGGCTATAGAGCTAATCAGAGCCCTGGGGGATGACTTCAAGAGGAACAACATAAGAATCATTGGAGTACCAGAACCACAGGGAAGTAACCCCAATGAAAAAAACACAGTCAAAGACATCATTGCTAAGAAATTCCCAGAGCTGGAGAAGGCAGGCATCCAGATACAAGGAGTCCGAAGAGTACCAGCAAAAAGAGACCCGAATAAAAAGACTCCAAGGCATATCATAGTCAGAATGACGGATGCTATGGATAGAGACACAATTCTGCAAGCAGCAAGGTCAAAGAAGGAAATCACATACAAAGGAGCACCCCTCAGATTTACAGCAGACCTGTCAGAGGAAACCCTCCGAGCCCGAAGACAATGGTAGGACATAGTGAAAAAACTCAACGAAATGAATGCTTCACCAAGAATACTTTATCCGGCTAAACTCTCACTCAAACTCGAAGGAACCATACACTATTTCTCGGATAAACAACAGCTCAGGAACTTCATAGACTCAAAACCAAACTTGAAAGAAGGTCTAAAGGGGCTACTGTAAGACAAGGAGGAGCCCCATAAAAACAACAAATACCTCAGAAATATGACACAAAATCCTATCACAATAATCTCTCTCAATGTCAACGGCCTAAGTGCACCCATCAAGAGACACAGAGTGGCAAAATGGATCCGGAAATTAAACCCAACATTCTGCTGCCTGCAAGAAACACACCTGAACAAACAGAGTAAACATAGACTCAAAGTCAAAGGATGGAAAACAATCCTGCAAGCAAACAACTCCCTTAAAAAAGCTGGAGTGGCCATCCTGGTATCCGACAACATAGACTTCAGGTTGAAAAAGATTAAAAGGGACAGCGAAGGTCATTTTCTAGTTATCAAGGGATATGTACAACAGGAAGAAATCACACTCTTAAACGTATACATTCCTAACGAATGACCGGCTAAATATTTAAAACAACTCCTAACAGACTTCAAAGAGGACATCACTAACAGCACAATTGTAGTCAGAGGCTTCAATATGGCCTTATCGCCTCTAGATAGATCCACAAGAACAAAACTCAAAGGAAACACTGACTCTGAAAGAAGAAATTGAAGAGAGAGGCCTAATGGACCTATACAGGGCCTTACACCCCAAAAAGAAAGAATACACATTCTTTTCCAGTGCACATGGAACATTTTCTAAAATAGACCATGTACTGGGCCCCAGAACATACCTCAATAGAATCAGAAAAATAGAAATTGTATCAACCATCTTTTCAGACCACGATGCGCTAAAGATAGAAGCTAACCACTCACCGACACGGAGAACCAAATCAAACACCTGGAAATTAAACAATTCAATGTTGAACAATGAGTGGGTCAGGAAGGAAATCAAGGAAGAAATCAAAAGATACTTAGAAACAAATGAGAATGAAGACACGAGCTACCAAATCCTATGGGACGCAGCTAAAGCTGTGTTAAGGGGAATATTTATAGCTCTCCAAGCATTCCTCAGGAAGGAAGAAAGGGCTCACATAGATAGCTTGACTTCACGACTCAAGACCTTAGAAAAGGACCGGAAAAAGGAACCCAAACCAGACCGAAGGAAAGAAATAATAAAAATTAGAGCAGAAAATAACGACATTGAAACCAAAAAAACAATCTGAAAGATCAATGAAACAAAGAGCTGGTTCTTCGAGAAAATAAATAAGATTGATAAACCGCTAACAAGACTCACAAAGAAAGAAAGAGAGAGAGCCCTAATAAATCGAATCAGAAATGAAAAGGGGGACATCATGACAGAAACCAGTGAGATACAAAAGATTGTTAGAGACTTCTTTGAAGGCCTATACGCCACAAAACAGGAGAACCTAAAAGAAATGGATGAATTCCTTGACTCCTACAATCTCCCAAGACTGAACAAAGAAGACTTGGAATACCTGAATAGACCCATCAATGTTAAGGAAATTGAAACTGTAATCAAAAATCTCCCCAAAAACAAAAGCCCAGGCCCAGATGGTTTCACCGGTGAATTCTTCCAAACATTTCAAGAAGACCTGTTGCCAGTTCTCCTCAAACTCTTCCAGGAAATTGAAATAAAAGGAACTCTCCCAAACAGTTTCTATGAAGCATACATCTCCCTAATACCAAAAGCAAACAAAGACACCACTAAGAAAGAAAATTACAGACCAATATCCCTGATGAACACCGATTCGAAGATTCTCAACAAAATATTAGCAAATAGGATCCAACAACTCATCAAAAAGATCATACATCATGACCAAGTGGGATTCATTCCGGGGATGCAAGGATGGTTTAACATTCGGAAATCAATAAACATAATCCATCATAATAACAAAAGTAAAGATAAAAACCATATGATCATATCAATAGATGCAGAGAAAGCATTTGACAAGATCCAACATCCTTTCATGATGAAAACCCTCACCAAAATGGGGTTTGGAGGAACTTTCCCCAAGATAGTCGAAGCCATCTACCACAAGCCTACGGCAAGCATTATCCTCAACGGGGAAAAACTAAGGGCCTTTCCTCTAAGATTAGGTACAAGACAAGGATGCCCGCTCTCACCACTTCTCTTCAATATAGTACTGGAAGTACTTGCGATAGCCATTAGACAAGAAAAAGAGATTAAGGGCATCCAGATAGGAAAGGAAGAAATCAAACTCTCACTATTTGCAGACGATATGATACTATATCTAGAGAAGCCTAAAGCCTCTACTAAGAAACTCTTAGAAACAATAAACTTATACAGTAAAGTTGCAGGCTACAAAATCAATACCCAAAAATCCATGGCCTTCCTATACACAAACAATTAGGCAGAGGAAAGGGACATGAAAAAAGCAATCCCATTCACAATCGTGCCCCAGAAAATCAAGTACCTCGGAATCAGCTTAACCAAGGAAGTAAAAGACCTCTTCAAAGAAAACTATAAAACACTACTCCATGAAATAAAAGAGGACATGAGGAAATGGAAACATATACCCTGCTCGTGGATAGGGAGAATCAATGTCGTCAAAATGGCAATACTCCCCAAGGCATTATACAGATTCAATGCGATCCCTATAAGTATACCCATGACATTCTTCAAAGAAATGGATCGAGCAATCTTTAAATTCATATGGAACAACAAACGCCCATGGATAGCTAAAACAATTCTTGGGAAAAAGACGATGGGAGGCATCACCCTCCCCAACCTCAAACTTTACTACAAAGCAGTAACAATTAAAACAGCATGGTACTGGAACAAAGGCAGAGCCATAGACCAATGGAACAGGATGGAATATCCCTACACACAAACCCAAATGTATGATCATCTAATCTTTGATAAGGGAGCAAGAGATGTGAAGTGGAGCAAGGAAAGCCTCTTTAACAAATGGTGCTGGCACAACTGGACAACCACATGCAAAAAAATGGGCTTAGACCTTGACCTGACACCATGCACAAAAGTCAGATCAAAATGGATTAAAGACCTCAACATTAGACCACAAACCATAAGGTACATTGAAGACAAGGTCGGCAAAACCCTCCACGATATTGAAGATAAAGGTATCTTCAAAGGTGACACGGAACTAAGCAATCTAGTAAAAACAGAGATCAACAAATGGGACTACATTAAACTAAAAAGCTTCTGCACCGCAAAAGATACAGTAACCAGAATACAAAGACTATCCACAGAATGGGAAAGGATATTTACACAGTACCCATCAGATAAGGGGTTGATATTAATGGTATATAAAGCATTGGTTGAATTCTACAAGAAGAAAACATCCAACCCCATCAAAAAATGGGGCGAAGAAATGAACAGAAACTTTACCAAGGAAGAAATACGAATGGCCAAAAGGCACATGAAAAAGTGCTCTACATCACTAATCATCAGAGAGATGCAGATCAAAACAACCATGAGACACCACCTCACACCACAGAGACTAGCACACATCCAAAAGAACAAAAGCAACCGCTGTTGGAGAGGATGTGGGGAGAAAGGGACCCTTCTACACTGCTGGTGGGAATGCCGACTGGTTCAGTCCTTCTGGAAAACAATATGGACGATTCTCAAAAAATAAGATATTGAGCTCCCATTTGACCCAGCAATACCACTGCTGGGAATATATCCCAGAAAGGCAAAAAAGTATAATCGAAATGACATCTGCACATGTATGTTCATCACAGCACTGTTTACAATAGCCAGAATCTGGAAAAAAACCCGAATGCCCTAGATCGGATGACTGGTTGAGGAAACTTTGGTACATCTATACCATGGAATACTATGCAGCTGTTAGAAAAAAGGAGGTCATGAATTTTGTACTTAAGTGGATCGGCATGAAAAGTTTCATGCTAAGTGAAATGAGTCAGAAAGAGAGAGACAGACATAGAAAGATTGCACTCATCTATATAGAATAACAGAGTGGGAGACTAACACCCAAGAATTGTAGAAATAAGTACCAGGAGGTTGACTCCATGGCTTGGAGGCTGGCCTCACATTCTGGGGAAAGGGCAACTCAGAGAAGGGATCACCAACTATAATGTAGTCGAAGGCCATGTGGGGGAAGTGAGTTGTGGGCTGAATGAGGGCTAGAGACTGAGCACAGTGGCCACTCAACACCTTTATTGCAAACCTCAACAGCTAATTAGAGAGAGAGAACAGAAGGGAATGCCCTGCCACAGTGGCAGGGTGGGGTGGGGGGAGATGGGATTGGGGAGGGTGGGAGGGATGCTGGGTTTACTGGTGGTGGAGAATGGGCACTGGTGAAGGGATGGGTTCCCGAACTTTGTATGAGGGAAGCATAAGCACAAACGTGTATAAATGTGTAACTGTACCCTCACGGTGGTTCACTAATTAAAAATAAATAAATTAAAAAATATATATCCTGAGCTGGAGAGGTAGCTCAATGGGCTGGAGAGCATTATTTTGCTTGCAGAAGGCTCAGGCTCAATCCCTGGTTCTGCAAGATCCTCTGAGCACTATTAAGAGTGACCTGCCAGGGGCTGGAGTGATAGTACAGCGGGTAGGGCATTTGCCTTGCACGTGGCTGACCCGGGTTCGATTCCCAGCATCCCATATGATCCCCTGAGCACCGCCAGGAGTAATTCCTGAGTGCAGAGCCAGGAGTAACCCTTGTGCATCGCCAGGTGTGACCCAAAAAAAGCAAAAAATAAAAAAATAATAATAATAAGAGTGACCTGCCAGGCACTAAGCTTGGAGTACCTCTGAGGACTGTCAGGTGTGGCCAAAAACACAACCAAAAAGGAAAAAATAATCATGCTTCCCTCTCCCCCAAATTCTGACTTTCAGTATCACTACAGATTTAGCAATTCAAAGTAACTTCTTTGATCATCCAGCAGTCACTATTCTTTTCAGTGTCCAAATTGACTCCCATTCAGCCCGTGGCAGCAGCGCTTCAACTGGTTCTATGAGCTTTTGAATGATTTTTAGTTTGGGGACTTCCTTGCTATCTGCTAAATGCTTAGGGCTGTACTTTGTGATGTGTCCTTCATGGGTCTGAGATCCCAAACTAACCATTTCTCCAAGATGTGCTTTTCTTTCAGTGGTTAATAGAAGAGATCAAAATATGAGCACCTTCCACTGGAATAACATTATTTCTAAAATTTTATATGTAAACAATTGAGATTAAAATTTAACATCAGAGGACTATCTCTTTGCCCATGTTGTATTTTATTTCTTTTCTTGAGTTTAAACTAATGCATTATAGATCCACATTATCTATAATTGATGATTTTCAATTAATCTGTAACATTTGTGATTTTGTTTTTTTTTTCTTTTTGTCCTTAAGATATAAGAATCCTATTAATGTGTGCCAAAGAGAGAGTCCAGGTGGTAAGGAGCTTACCTCGAACATGACTGACCCTGATTCGATTCCAGCACCAAATATGGTCCCCAGGCTCCCGCCAGGAGTGATCCTTGGGCACAGTTGGGTACGGCCCAACATATTCAATTCCTGATACCATCTGTTTTTCCAGCATTTCTGGGTGCAGTTCTGCAGGCCCCCAGCACTGCCATGGGGCCCGGAATAATCCCTGGCATGGCAGGGCTTGGAGAGCTTCGCATCTTCCAGCCCTTGCATGGAAACACCAGCCCAGTTAGTACGGGGGCCCTGAGCCTTCTGAGCATTGCTTAGGAAGCCCTTTTTCCAAAACAAAACAAAACAAAAAAAGAAGTTGGATTAAACACTGCTTTGGGGCTACTCTGAATCAAGAAAAGATACAATCAAACTGGAGCTAAAGAAGGCAATCTCCTATTTAACCTATGCCTTATATGGGTGCAGCTTAGTGTGTCTCTGTGGGCTGCTGTTGGTTGGCACATGTCCAAAGGCAGCTGCTATACTTTAATTTCTTTAGGCATTCTTTGATTTTTCTCTAGCAGTGAAAGGAAATAGTGACATGTCCTGATGACAATGTGGAATCTTTCCATTTTATTTGGAGTGTATCATTGAAATATCAGGCTTAGAGAACTAGAGGTTTGAGATGCTGCTCTTTTTGAAGAATAAACGTGATTACATTTGAGAATGTTTTAAGAAAAATCACACTGAAAAGTAGATTTTGATATTTCATAGAAGGTGGTATGTCAGGACACCTATCTGAAGGGTGGGATAGGTGTTTAGTCAAAGCTTAAATTTCGGGCTGGAGCGACAGGCACAGTGGAGCAGGTAGGGCGTTTGCCTTGCATGCAGCCAACCCGGGTTGAATCCCAGCATCCAATATGGTCCCCTGAGCACCGCCAGGAGAAATTCCTGAGTGCAGAGCCAGGAATAACTCCTGTGCATCCAAAAATTTGGTGTGACCCAAAAATTTAAAAAAAGCTTAAATGTTCTCCAATATTGTTTTTAAAAGGATATAGAAATAATCTAAAATTGATAATATCTAAGGTGGTTAGAGTGGCACCTAGTGAACACAACTGTTATCATTTCTTTGTCAGAACTAAATTAAAAATTTTTTCTTTCCAAAAAGTTGCAAGAGGGAGATATTAAATGCAATCCTGGTTTTTAAATAAATTATTGTATTTTTAAAAAGCCCTCGAGGGGGGGCCGGAGCGATAGCACAGCGGGGAGGGCGTTTGCCTTGCACGCGGCCGACCCGGGTTCGATCCCCGGCATCCCATATGGTCCCCCAAGCACCGCCAGGAGTAATTCCTGAGTGCAAAGCCAGGAGTAACCCCTGAGCATCGCTGGGTGTGACCTAAAAAGCAAAAAAAAAAAAAAAGCCCTCGAGGGGCTGGAGCGATAGCATGGCGGATAGGGCGTTTGCCTTGCATGCAGCCGACCCGGGTTCGATTCCCAGCATCCCATATGGTCCCTGAGCACCGCCAGGAGTAATTCCTGAGTGCATGAGCCAGGAATAACTCCTGTGCACCCCCGGGTATGACCCAAAAAGCAAAAAATAAAAATAATTTTTAAAAAAAGCCCTCGAGATGATTCTGAAATCCATAGGGGAACTTAAAAATGTTTGTACTCTCTCATCTTAGAGCTTAGTAAAGAATTGAGAGATTTTTTACACAACTCTAAAGCTCGTATTTAAAAGCTCTTCTTAATATTCTTAAAACACGCCAGTAAGTAACAAGTTTCTATTAACAAACAAGTGATTTTATTGTAAACAATGTCTCCTCTAGTAAGGAAATCACATCCTGTTTTGTCTTCCCTCTTAATTTTAGCTTCCCAATGCTGCCCTCTGCAGCATTTTGAATTATAGCAAGTTGAGTCACCCCAATAATACAAGTGGGTTCTAGTTTCATCTCTACAAGTTATGATTCAATATGAATATGTGTGCAAGTGCAGAGAAAAGGAAGGGTTGTTGGGATGAGGGGTTGGGACTCTACTCTGCAGTGCTCAGCACCTACTCCCAGCTCTGTGCTCAGGGGTCATTGCTGGAGGTGCTCAGGAGATTATATGGAGTTTCCTAGTGGACAGCATGCAAGGCGTGTGCTTTACCCCCTGTACTATTTATCTGGCCCTGGAAGTTTATTTTAGAAATTAAAAAAAAAAAACAAGCCCTAAAATGCAAGAAGTCACTAAAACCAGATGTTATGGTAGTCCAGAGGGGAAGCCCATCTGAGAATAGGGGCTTCTTAGAGTGTCCAGAAAGATACCTGTCTCTGAGAGCACGTTCTTGGCTGCAATCACTCGTCTTTATCTTTATAAATTAGATTTTTTTTTTTTTTGCTTTTGGGTCACACCTGGCGATGCTCAGGTGTTACTCCTGGCTCTGCACTCAGGAATCATCCCCTGGCGATGCTCAGGGAACCATATGGGATGCTGGGAATCGAACCCGGGTCGGCCGCGTGCAAGGCAAATGCCCTACCCACTGTGCTATTGCTCCAGCCCAGATTTTTTTATTACACACTTATGGGAGGGCAGTCAATAGAAATGGTAATCTGTGTAAACGTTTGTATTTTCCTCCAAACATAGATGTTTATCTGTTCAGAGTTTTGCTGTGGGGGCCAGCAGCCTCACCTATCACCCCTGGGAAGGCTCAGGGAACCACATCGGGTGCCAGAGGTCCAATCTGAGTAAGCCACACGCACGCACTGTAGACTCTGGCCTCTATCTGTTTAAAATTTGTGTTCTGACAAGCGATGCGTATTTCTTCTTAAACTTACATGAGACTATTCACATCACTGTCACTCAAGACTAATTTGGAGGCCAGGGAACAAGCTCACAGGGAAGAAGCCCATACATAAATCGCACCACAGAGCACTACAGGCAATAGGTTCAATCTCAGGTCAGGGCCGCCCTGCAGGACTGAGTATTTGGTGTTTACCACCACGAACAACAAAATTGTAATTTGGAATCTCCCTGGTTGGTGGGATTAACATACACTCAATTTACCTTAGATCCAACAAAATCGAATCAAATAGGTTTTAAATAAATCAATGGACTTTCCAATAAGTTTTGCAGTTTTGCCATGGTTTGATTTTTGTTGTTAACCTTTCAATATGTTTTTTTTAAAAAAAGGTTTCCTTGTTTTCCTTAACACAGAGCAGTGGGGTTCTTAAAATAGAGCAGACACGGACAGCATCTGGAAAGATTGTTAAAACCCGCTGGGTCGGGTCATCACAACAGAAGAGCAGGGGGCAGGGACAGAGGAGGAAGATATTTTAATTTCGGGAGCCTGGAAAGCGGATTGAGAAACTGCACTTTGTAATCAAGTCGCAGGCAACACCAATGCCGGTCCCCGCGAACACACCTGGTCTGAAAGCCCTACTAAAACCCCGTTTCCCCCCTCTCCCAGCACCGTTCAGCAGAGTCCTCTCCCCTCTGCCCACGAAGGGATTCCGAAAGCACAGCCTCGCATCCTTTCCCAGAACGTTTCCCGGGACTGCGCCGGGCTGGGGTAGGCGGTGTGTAGGAACGACTCGGGTGCGTGCCAATGTCCTGCGGTAGACAGGGCGGTGTGTTTTGGGAGCTTTCTTTTCAGCTAAAAAAAAAAGGTCCATCTGGGGCCAGAAGAAATGGCACAGCCAACTCAAGTTTGATAGCTGGCACCGCATACGGCCACCGAGCCTCGCCAGAAGTGATCCCTGAGCACTGAGCCGGGAGTAAAACCGGGCTGTGGTCCAGAAACAAACAATAAAGTTAGTTTCCAGGGAACCTTTTTTCCGAAAAGGCGGCGGCGGCGCAAGTCAGTATACCAACTTCAGCGTAAAGGCTCCGCGCTGCGAAGGGGCCCCGAGAGCCGAACCGGCCACGCCGCGGCCCCGAACGAGCCCCGCAGCGGCGCCGCCATTTTTCCCCGCCCCGCCCCGCCCCGCCCACTCCACGTCCCTAACCCGAGTCCGGGCGGGTGAACCCGAGGGCGCTCAAGGACCACGTGACGTCGTCTCGCGAGGCTTCCCAGCTCTCGCGACACTTCACCCGCCTTCGTCTTTTCCTCTTGCCAGTGCCCAGTTTTCCTCCCCTCCCCCTCGCCGCTGACCGAGTCCTTCCTTTTCCGACCGGCTCGCCTGGTTTTCGCCTCGGAGCTGTTGGGTGCCGCTGTCGCCGTCGTCACCGCCACCCGCTGGGCTCAGTGGGCCCCGACCCCCCTTCCCGCCGCCCCAGCCCCGCACAAGGTACCCGTCCCGGGGGAGGGGGGAGGGGGGAGGGAGAGGAAGGCCGCGCCGGGCCTCCCGCGTCGCGGCGGAGGCCTGAGGCCGCGCTGGGGCGGCCGGGGCGTGGGCCAGGAGGGCCCCGCTCGGGTGGGGCCCCGAAGGGCCGCCCGCGGGCGCCGAGGCGGCGGGCAGGGCCCGGCCGGGGGCCGCGGCGGGTGGAGCTGGGCGCGGGGTGCGGCTGAAGGACGCCCTTGGCCGCTCGGCGGAGAGGCGCTGCAGGGGGCGCGGGGAGGGGGGCCCGGGGCCTCCGGGCCGGTGGGTCCGGTCTCCCCGGAGGCGGATGTGAGGGTCTGGGGGCCTGCGGGCCCGGGGCCGAGACGCGGGCGGGCTCGCCCCAGCCCCCCCGCCGAGCGCCTGGGGACGCCCGGGGAGCGTCAGATAAAGGGCGGGGAGCGCCTCGCCGGCCGCGTCCTCTGCCCGCGGCGGGGTGGTGCGCCCCGGAGACGCGCCGGTTTCCGCGGGAGCGTGCGGCGCCGTGGGCTGCCCCCCCCCCCCCCCACACACGCCGGCTTCATTTGGGAAACGTGTTTTGTTTTGTTTTGTCCCCCCTCCCCCCGGGGGCTGCCCACCCCCCGCCTCCCGCAGGCACCCCCTCTTGCCCCAGACTGGCCGCGTGCTTGTTTGCCTTGGCTTGGGAAATCACCAGCCTGGGAGCCGGCGACTCCCGACACGGTGCCCGGTGCCGCCCCTGTTCGGGAGGAGGCGAGGAAGCAGCCCGGCCGCCCGCCGCGGGCCCCTGCCGGCTCTCCAGGTCTCCCCCGGTGGGATTTATAAGGGCGTTTTCGTGTTTCGCAGACATCGCAAGCCTTGAAGTTGTACCTTAGCGTCCAGCTTTTTTTTTTCTCTTCCAAGAGAATGGCGGTACTGCATTAAGATGCGAAACTGGCAAGGGTTGATTCATGCAGGTGGGAAAATTTTTTTAATAAGGATTTTTTTTTTTTTAATTTTGGGTAGGGGGAGGTAGGTTCAAATTCAGATTGTTGATTTTAGGCCCTACCCCAACAGTGCTCAGGGCTTGTTCCCAGGTCTCTGCTGTGCCGGGGGCGGGGGGGAGGGGGGGATTAGATGTCGCGTCGGAGACCCTCTATCTTAAGCGTGCAAGGAAAACGCATGCTTTCCTTTAACTCCTGTACTATCTCTCCGCCCTTTCTGTTTCCCACCCTGGTGTTTTTTATTTTCCCTAGATGTCAGAGGATCTAGCAAAACAGCTAGCCAGCTACAAAGCTCAGCTCCAACAAGTAGAAGCTGCATTGTCTGGAAATGGAGAGAATGAAGATTTACTCAAATTAAAGAAAGATTTACAAGTAAGTATGAAGGGACACTTAAGAGTTAACTAACTCCAGAAGAGTATTTTTGTTTTTTTCATTTGAATTTACTGCTTCTTATCTGTAGGTATCTAAAAAGCACCTTTCTGAAGGGGTGTTTCCCCAAGCCTCCTTTTGTTTGGTTTCTGTAAATAGGCATTCTGACTTTTTAGTGATACATTGTTCTTTATAAAGTAAATGCTTAAAAAATAAGTCTCCTTTCTATAGAAGAGGTTTGTATAACTTTACAGTGGGAAAAAAAATGTTTTTTAGTCTTTACTGACCTGGGAAGGAAATTAAGTTCAAAAGGTACCTGAAAATAAAGGGGAAAAGCATAAACTGAAAAGCTTTTTTAGTGACAGATTCTATTAAAATTAAGTATGCTTATATTTTACAAAGCTAGTCAGTAACATCTTGTATTAAGCACTTTTTAAAAGTAGATTCTTAACTTTTTTGTGTAAATGTTACATAATGTTTGAACTTAGGGCTAGATTTTTCCTTTGCAGTGGTTGACCCTTGAAGTTAGAACTGATCTGGGTGAAAGATCTTAATTTGTTTTGTCTTCAGTGGTTTTAAGTCTTAAGGTTTTTTTTTTCTTGCTGATAAAAGTATGTAAATATGCTGTAGTGAATTTCCAGATAAGACTTGTAAGTAATCTGTTTCTCATAACATCAGGTTAATAAAGGCATCCTATGTAATATTTGTAAACATGTGACTATTCCTGACAAAGTTAGTATCTTAAATTTTTGAACCCACAGCTTTAGTTTAGGTGATCTCAAGAAATTCCTTCCCTTTAAAGTAATATTTTTAGATTTTAAGGTATTTTATAAGTTTAAGCAAATGAAATTTTCTTGAAATGGAATTTCTGAGAGTACTGATCTGGGTATAATTGAGTTGAGTGTTTCTGAGGTTCAAGTTCTGATTCTCCAAACCATTTTAGGTTTAAATTTGGGATAAAACCCCATGAATCTTCAATATCTTTGCTTTTCTTTTTAAACAGAAGAACCTTCCTTTAATATGTTGAGAGTCAGGCTGTGGGCTTTAGGGTGCCAGTTAATTTAAAAAAAAAAAAAAATTCGAGTCGTATATTTCTTCTACTCCCAGCCAACTTTTCTACTTCCCTCATTAAGAGATTCTGACATGCTCCCATCTCTTTTACCAACTTTAAGAGTAATTCTCCTTTTTTCTCTTTTGAAAAAAAAGTCGTTGTTATGTGTATTATTCCTGCACGGTGGGAGAGGGTATTTGTGAAACTGGTGAAGGGAAAGTTGGGAATGAAGATTGATAAAGCCTAATGTTAAAAAAAAAAAATAGAATAGTTCTCAAGGGTCCAGAAAGATGGTACAAAAGGTAAGGTGCTTGCCTTGCATGCACATCACCCTGATTTGATCCCTGGCACTCTGTGGTTCCCTGAAACCCACAGAGCCAGAAAAAGCTCTTGAGCTGGGTGTGCCCCAAAAACAAATAAACAAAAAAATTGCCCCCCCCCAATTGTCTTTTGGGTGGAACTGTTTTAACATGACAGATGGTTGTGATAGACATGTAAACATGGAAATGACTTAGTGTTCAGTTAATGATGACCTCTGAGGATCATTTTTATAAATGCATCTCCTGTAATAATTCAGAAATACAGTATCTAAAAAGATCTCTATATGGTGATAAAAAATGTTATATCTGCTATACTGGAGCCATTACCTGCGAGTGCTATTGAATACTTGAAATATGGCTAGGCTAAAGAGCTGAGTTTTATTTAAGTAACCACATATGGCTCATGTTGCACAGATTTGGAAGCTTAAGTTGTAACATTTCACATAGTTATACCTAATATTTTAGGTGGGGGATCATTTTTGATCATGGTTTATCGTGCTATTAATTTTTTTTAAATTTACATTCATTTTGTACTGAAAACTCAGAAGATAATTTCTGTTCAGGTAAAATTCTGAAAAGTGTTCAGGTATCTGCTTTCACTTAGTAATTGTTAACTTCATTGACTATAGTTACAGCATCTGTTTTCCTGTAGTTTCAATTTTCCCTCTTCTGGGGAGGGACATATTTTGTGCCCTTAATATTTAATTTGACCTTTAATATTTGGTGAAAGAAAATTTGATGGATGAGTTTGTGATTTTTTTTGTTTGGATCACCATATATGATTTTTAGTTTCGTGTGTTCTTAAGAATCTCTCCTACCCCGGTTATAATTTGTTTGCCTTTTTATTTATGACAAAGTGCTTTCTGCATTATTTCAGTGACTTTTGTTAGTAAGGTGTCCATGTTTATTTCCTTATGTCTTTCATACAGAATAAGTTACTCAGCAGGAGGCAAATGAATTTTCTGAAGTCCTAAGTACCTTTCTTTTTTCAGTTAAAGTGGGTTTAGTAAAAATTCAGGTAGACTAGATAACAAGCTCCCCGGGCAGTCTGAAGATAATCACAAAATAGTCAGGTTATTAGGCTGTTTTGCTGAATAAACTGTTTCTAAAGGAGGCAGGGGTCAAGTCACTTGTCTCATATATTACAGTGGCTCTCTGCATCCCCGAAACGCCTTCCTTCAGTAAGCAGAGTGCTTGAGTGCACCCTCTTTGACCTGCTGATATGTAGATCACACCATCTGATGCTTCCTGGAATTGCCGATTACTGTAACTGCTGCCCATCTGTCAGTGAAGGAGCAGTTTCAGAACTCAGACTTGGGGGAGGAAAAGTAATTAATGGTATGTACCTTTAAGAACCCCCTCATACATAAAATAGTTTCTCTAATAGTTTGATCCATATCACATGTGAAGAAAAAATTTCACATTCATAGTTTTTGGGAGTGGTATGTAATGACAAAATGAAAGAAAAACAAATGCTCTGGATTTTTGTGTGTGGGGGGAGTCTGAAAATTCTTTAGTACATGCACAGCATTTGGGGACCCCTTTTTGGTAAAAATAAAACAAACAAACAAAAAAACAGTTTTCTTGGAAAATAATAGTGGGAAGATAATACTGTCCAAAGAGGTAGAGTTCTAAGTCTGAAAAGTATGTAGAGAGGTTTAATAGTTAAACAATCCCTACTAAAGTGGAGTTACTCAGTAATAGGGATTATATCTATTCTTGTCAGGCTTATTATATTACATCCCTGGCCCAAAAAGTGGTAAAACTAAAGCAAGGTAATTTACTTTCTTCCCTCCTCTGGTATAGTAAGTAATTGGTTTGGAAGTTGTTCACTTTTATTTGCAACAAATTGTATTTGAATGGCTGGTTGGCAATTAATATTAAAGATCACAACTTAATTTTTAACTCAAACCTGAGGGTTTCTTAAAATATTTCTAGGGGATGAGAGGGAGGGCTTATTTTTGATTTTTGAGCCATACCTGGCAAGCTACCCGTGGCGTATTCAACATGCCAAAAACAGTAACAAGAAGTCTCACAATGGAGACATTAGTAGTGCCCGCTCCAGCAAATCGATGAAAAACAGGATGACTGTGCTACAGTGCTATACTTACGGGTTCCTCTTGGGAGTGCTCGGGAGACCATGCAATACTGGCAGTTGAACTGGGCCTCCTGACTGAAGTGCCGGCTCAACTATATTGAACTGCCTCTCTGGCCCTCACATGTTTTCATTTACAAACTTGACCTATCTCCAAGGGCTACTATTCTTTTTTTTAGGCTTAAGTACAATTTTTCAGATAATGAATATTTAGAGAATCTCTAGGAGATAGGTAACGTTTAACTTTTGGCTGCTAAACCAGAACTGCTATTATAAATCCCCACTCAGTATAGAGTTTAATTTTGCTGATTTTTCTCCCCAAAACACAGAATGATGTTTTAAGGTATTTATATGAAGCAGTGGAGGAGAACAGGTATGTGAGTTCTTACGCCAAGTCAGATCTTTGAGAATTGATGGATCTTCAGTATCATAAATGTATAGCAGACCGGTAGTGGAATCTGTCCGTTTGCTCTATAGCTTTTTTCTTTTTTTATACTATAGCTTTTTAAACTAGCATTACTGAACAGCATTGAATATGTAAGCCTGAATTAGGGGGAAAAAGTACAACACAGAAAGCATTGCCTGCTTGTTTGTGTTAGATTTATTTTTTTTCTCAATGGGATATTTCAGCTAGTGATTTGTAAACCCAATGGGGTAGGTTTTATAATAAATTAATAAGAAGATTTCTGTAGTTTTGTGTTTGTGTCTGTAGTATTTTAACAGAAATACGTTTGTGCAAGCTACTTCGAGTATTTGGGGGTGGAGAAAGTTTTTTTTTTTTTTTTTGCTTTTTTTGGGTCACACCCGGCAATGCACAGGGGTTACTCCTGGCTCTGCACTCAGGAATTACTCCTGGCGGTGCTCAGGGGACCATATGGGATGCTGGGATTCGAACCCGGGTTGGCCGCGTGCAAGGCAAACGCCCTACCCACTGTGCTATCGCTCCAGCCCAGGGGGGTGGAGAAGTTTTGGCGATGCAGTTGTATTACTGCTAAGCAATTCCTTAGCTTAGTACCATTGCATGAAATACGCATGGTAGTGATAAGAAATATAAGTGATCTTGAACTTAAATCACTCTTTCATCATTGACTATAGCTTATCTTTATAGAGATCTATTAAAATAGATTAAAATATATGCTTAGAAATAATGTTTAAGTTTGCTTTCTCTATTGTAAGAGTTCCTTTTTATATTGTTGACTTGAAGACAAATACCTGGGTTTAAATTCCAATTCTACTACTATGTAAAATTGTCTTATCTTCTGTCTACTTTGTAGTGTTATTATCAGTTGACAATAACTATAGAATAATAAGTGCTATGTGAGTATGGTTCTTTAATACTGAATTTCCTGAAAGCTGACAGTGTGAACTATAAAAGTAATGAAACAGTTTTTTTCATTAATTTTTAGGAAGTTATAGAACTAACGAAAGACCTTCTATCAACTCAACCTTCTGAAACTCTTACAAGTTCAGACAGTTTTGCTTCGATCCAGCCTACTCATTCATGGAAAGTAGGAGACAAGTGTATGGCAATCTGGAGTGAAGATGGACAGTAAGTGTAGAAAAAACTCTAACTACTATAACATGAAATAATAAAATAAAATGGTAAGATGTTTTTATTCAGCATAAACTACCCTATTTTAACCTTTCTGTAGAGCCATAAAATTTGTAGGTCGAATTTGATTCCTGGATGGCGACTATTAATGTAGTTTTAAGCTTTATATAGATTTTTTTTTTTTTGACCGAAACTTGACTTGAATCCTAGCAGAAAGATAGAAGTAGTAGTAATGAATGGGCTTTAAAAGATAAAATCTAAATTCTTTATTCTTTGATTTAAAAATTCACTGCTTTACATGCTTAGACTTCTGTGAAGCACATACTCTTAAATGATTCCTGTTGTGTCTTTTCTCAAAGAGATTGATTAAAACACATTCAGTTGACATTTCAGAGACTTCCTGGTGATATTTTGTTTAGGACTTAGTATTGTGATAGTAGATAGCTAACTCCAATCACTCTTTTTTTAATAATTTTATTTATTGAATCACCATGAGAGCAGTTACAAAGCTTTTGCGTTTAAGTGTTGGTCATACAATGATGAAACACCCATCCCTTCACCAGTGCACATTTTCCACCACTAAAAACCCCAGTATGCCCCCCCATCCCACACCCTACCCCTACCTCTGTGGCAGATGATTTCCACATTACTCTCTCTACTTTGATTACATTCAATATTTCAACACCAGACCCATCATTATTATTTGGGATTCTACCCCAGCACTCAGATCTGCTGAAAAGGCAACATTAGACAATTTGTATTTTATCACTGATTATGAATAGCATATAATAGCGGTCACGTGATTTTGGAATTCTGAAATTTAATAATTAAATCTGCAGGGATTTCTGCTAAAAGCCGATGGGTTTTGAGATTTGTTTCTGAGTCTCTGGGATCATGGCTTAAGCCGCTTGATCAGTAGCCAGAGGGCCCATTCATGGGCAGCGACTTGGGGTTTCTTTGGAGCAGGGGAGGAAAGGGCTGACTCCACCCCCATCCCGTGAGGCCCCACGTGTCTCGTCACTGCAGGCCCATACCTGGTTGTCCATTGGCCTCTGGAAAATGGAGGGCACCAAGCCGCCCGGGGGATCCAGCGGAGGGATGGCACCTTTTCCCACCTGTGGTGGCCCAGGCCGGTAACCTAATGCGAAGTCCGGACACATTTCTGCCAAAAGCCACTGGGTTCCCAGATTTGTTTCTGAGTTTCTGGGATCATGGCTTAAGCTGCTTGATCAGTAGCCAGAGGGCCCATTTGTAGGTGGTGACTTGAGTCTCTTTGGGGCGGGGGAGCACTCCAATCACTCATAATCAAAAAGGCCATTTCAGTACAGAAGTTACATTTTAGACACTTGTATTAATTGAATCACTACAGTATAAGTCTTGTAGGCTGAGTACCAAACCTTTACTCACCTGCTTACAGCCATGATATCTTTACAGGTGTTACGAAGCGGAGATTGAGGAGATAGATGAAGAAAACGGCACTGCTGCAATCACGTTTGCTGGCTATGGCAATGCTGAAGTAACACCATTATTGAACCTCAAGCCTGTAGAAGAAGGAAGGAAGGCAAAGGAGGACAGTGGCAGCAAACCCATGTCAAAGTAAGTGATGCCGTTATCAACGTTTTAGGTATAATCTTCCCTATTTGGTTATTTGAGGTAGTCTGCAGAATTATGTAGTATCTGTAAGCTGACTTAGATTAAGAAAGTTAAATACTTTTTACTATTTTGAAGATTAACACTAGTCAGTATTGTATGTACACCTATGTAAAGTGAAGACATTCTCAGAGGGTACTTGGTAGGTACTTGGTACCACTTATTAGACTGGATGCTGAGGTTTCATCAAAGTGAAGAGAGAAGGCCTACATGGGTCTTGAACTGATTGAGATTATACTTAAGAACATATTTCTCAACCAGGCACCATATGACCCCAGGATATTTAGGAGTGGTTTGGGAGCACAGCATAAAACTACGGGGATAGCCAGTAAGGGATGGGGGAAGGGAAGGAGTCAGTGTGTTAAAGAGCTTTAATGATGGGTCAGAATTATAGTACAGTAGGTAAGGCACTTGCCTTGCATGTGACTGACCCTGGTTCAGTCCCTGACAACCCATATGATCTTCCGAACATTGCCAGGAGTGATTCTGAGTGCAGAGCTAGGAGTAAACCCCTGAAGATTGCTGGGTGTGATCCAAAAACCAAAAAATAAATAAAAAGAACTTTAGTAATAATGTAAAAGGAAGGAACTAAATGGGTCCTTTAAGAGAACAAAGAAATGATTTCTAAATTATATTTTAGCCAGCAGGGCAGTTATCGTTGATAAAAGTACACCTAAACTGACATTCAAAAAATAGATTACCAGACAGTTAATCAGAAAGTATGATAAAACCTTGAACAAGCATCTTCTGCTTCTTCAACTATAAAATGAGGTGATAGGATCTCCACTGTTGGGTTGTATGGATTAAGAGATTGCCAGAATGCAGTAAATGTTTACCTTTAAAAAAGGCCAGATGGAAACATAGAGGTGACAAATTCCTGTGATTAAAAACTTGGGACTCTGAGAGTGGGTATTCTGACAAGAAGATAGTTGTGGTCAGGTTTGAGGTCCTTGTTTTATTTTTTCAATTTAAGGTAATACGTTTACAGTGATGTTAGCATTGTTATCTTGGCATCACCAAATCAGATTTGAGTTTTAGATTGACTTTTTTTTTTAAGTTTATATTTAAACCCTGTGATTTACAAAGTTGCTCATAATAGTTGTTTCAGGTATTTAATGTTCCAACACCAGTTCTACCAGCAGTGTGACCTTTCCTCCCATCAGTGTCCCTAATCCCTTGGGACTCCTTAGCAGGCACAAATAATTTACTTTATATTGCTTGTTAATCAGTTTAGTGTTTTCTTGGACGAATTTTATAAAAAAATTCAAGTTTTATACGATGATTATTTTTCAGCAAGCTACCGAGAGTATACCATGATTATAATACCATGATTATTTTTCGGCAAGCTCCCGCACGGCAGAGCCTGGCAAGCTACCCTGGCATATTTGATATGCCAAAAACAGTAACAAGAAGTCTTACAATGGAGACGTTACTGGTGCCCACTTGAGCGAATCGATGAACAACGGGACAACAGTGCTACAGTGCTATATTGCTTGTTACAGCATTATTTCACAGTCATGTTACTGAAGTCATTGAGGATTTACTGATGTCTTTGGTAGTTGAGCTTAGTGGACTTCTACACAGCTTTCCCATCTAATTTGCTGTTCCTACTAGGCTCTCAGATTTATGAAATTAGGTGTCTTCCAACTGCTGCAGAAGCTGTGGAACTGGGGCGATTTAGCAGCTTGGCATCTCTTTGAGATCAGTCCTGGAGCTGTGAAGCTGGGTGTTTATATGCCAGAGGATGTCTGATGTCTGACTGCCCATCCCCATCATGAGAAGGCCCCAGAGATCTCATCCCAGAGGCAGGGCTTACCTGGGATGACTCGGGCAGGAAGATTATAGACTGACTGTTGGAGGTAGAGAATAGTTGTAAAGATGGAGAAGTATATAATCTGACAGATTTCATAGGTAGAATTAAAAATACTGCTACAATTTGCTTTTTTTAAATTTTTCAAGAGTTTTCAGAGCTTAAGTTGCAATTTAAATGTATTTGGAAATGATATTATCAAGACATTTGGTTTGAGAATTACAGTGAGTAAATCATGTCAATCATCATACCACCCCTTCCCTCCCCCCTTTGACATTTGTATAAAAAGGCACATTTAGCTTCAGAGTGGGGGATTATACGATATAACGGAGTCTAGATTTTATCACCCCTTTTAAAGACATTTTTCTTGGCAGGGAGGTAACTGAAAGGTCTGGAGAATGTTTTCCAGGTGGAAGCACTACAAGGGTGGCACAGAAACAAAAAGAATACAAAAGAATACATATTTCTTCATCCTTTTTTGGAAAGTTGGTATTTGCTGAATATAAATTAAGAGAGCTTTATGCTCTGATCCTATTCAGAGTGAGGAAATTTTGGGGGGAATTTGGGGAAACTTTTTAACTTTGATTTAGTTTGAAGTGTTACCTATGCTTGTGCTGCTGTGCTCTTCCAGTAGTTGAATTAGAATGGTGTATACATCAAATCTGCTTTTTTCCAAATGCAGTATATTAAATTTGCTATTTGGAAATTGATCAAAGTTAAATAGCTGTGAGTATTGAATTAAATCTGTTCCTAAAACAAAACTGACAAAAGTGATATAAGCCTTAAATAGGGTTGAAGAGATAGTGTGGGGGGAGGGCGCTTGTCTTGCATGTTGCTGACCTGTGTTTTATCCCCTGCATCCTATGTGGTCTCCCTGAGCCCCACCAGGAGTGATTCCTTAGCACTACTGCATCTGACCCAAAAGCAAGCAAACAATGAATCTTAAAAAGAGTTGAAATATTTCATTTAAATGTACAACATTATAGTTATGTTTGGAAAATTCAATGGATGTTCTGTGTTTCAATTAACATTTCTTAGTACTTGTGGGTGATAAATTGTCTTCGATTTTAGTGCTTTTACTCACTGAGAAAAAAGAATGGTACATTTACTAGGATTTTTTTAATCAGTGCTCTTTTTTTTTTTTTTTTTGGGGTCACATCTGGCAGTGCTCAGGGGTTACTCCTCGATGAGAATTACTCCTGGCAGTGCTTGGGCAACATATGGGATGCTGGGAATTGAACCCGGGTCGGCCATTTGCAAGGCAAACTCCCTACCCGCTGTTCTATCACTGCAGCCCCAGTGTTCAATATTTTTAAAGAATAATCCTGTAAATTTATTTTGAGTTGGTTTTTCATTGTTATATTCACACAGAAAAGAAATGATCGCCCAGCAGCGTGAATATAAGAAGAAGAAAGCTTTGAAGAAAGCTCAGAGAATAAAAGAACTTGAGCAGGAAAGAGAGGATCAGAAGGTGAAATGGCAACAATTCAACAACAGAGCATATTCTAAAAACAAGAAAGGCCAGGTTAGTAGTTCCTTTCATATAGTTTATAAATTTGAAAGGGACACCTGTGATTAAAATACATTTAAGATGAAAAAGGAAATACATCAGTTTAAGTTTTACAACTATCTCCAGGGGCTAGAGAGATAGTACAGGAGATAAGACTCTTTCCTTGTGTGTGATACTCCACCTAAACGAGGAACCAGTGCTCCTGAGCACTGCTAAGTATGGTCCCAAATCCTCCCTTCTCTCCAAAATAAGTCTCTGATAGCCACTGTCTCTACCAGAAACGCTGTGAACAAGCTTTTGTTGTGAATTTCAAAAGATCTATAGACTAAAATTTGAAAAATTACATGCTACTTACTACTTAGAGGCACTTTGTTGAATCTGCTTTGTTGAATTTCAGCCTTTGTGTTTGAAGCCACACCCGACTGTATTCAGGGCTTACTTGTAGGTGTGCTGCTCAGGGATCATCCACTAGGACCATATGAAATGCTGAGGATTGGGGGGAATTGGACCTGGTTCTGTGTATACAAGGCCAGCTCCCTACCCAGTGAACCATCTCTGACCTCTTGAGATTTTGTGTTACAAATCTCCCCCAGGAATTGAACCCAGGACTCTAGTGCAGAAGCAAGCAAATGAGCCCTTTTAGCTCTCTTGACCCCTGGAGATGTCTGTACTAGCCATCACTCTTATTTAAAAGGCCTCTCAACCTACTTGATGTCCTTTTTTTCTTAATGTATTTAGAAATATTTTTAATGATTTCTGAAACTGATCAAGAATGGTTTCTGTTTTTGTTTTCCCTAGGTAAAGAGGAGTATTTTTGCTTCACCTGAGAGTGTAACTGGCAAAGTTGGAGTAGGGACTTGTGGAATTGCTGATAAACCTATGACGCAGTATCAAGATACCTCTAAATACAATGTCAGGCATTTAATGCCTCAATAAGAAAAACTGTTGGATTTCATCTCCGCAGGGCTTTACATTTACCTTTTTATCCTTATATTTTTCTAAAGGTAAATTATTTGTTAGATGAGTAAGGAAAATGCCATTGTTGTTCTTTTATGACTTAATAGAATGAAACTTGAAGAAATTCATTTGATAACTGCTATTCACTCAACTTTTTTTTTTATTACTACTACACAGTTTTCTCCAAGTTTGTTGGTTAAGCAACCTCTCTAGGTAGATGCTGCATAAATACAGCACTTAAATGAATTGGTTTTCCTGATACCACTTCATGGATGGTACATACTTTTTTAGATTTTAAGTTGGAATTTTCAGATACTTTAAAAACTTGCCGCATATCCTAGCAATTCAATGGAGAACATCAAGGCAAAACAGGAACCAGCTAAAAAGATCTTTTTAATCCTTCAAGTTAAAACTACTCATTACCCAAGTAAGCCTAGGTTGGTTTGTAAATGGCAGAGTTTTTCTTTCAATAACTTGTTTCCTATTAAGTCGTCTTTCAAATGGATCCAGCTCTATTATTCATTTCATTGAGTTTAGTTTTATGTAAGAAACCATGTTTAGGACCAGTTCTTGATGGGCTTTTGGGGGTGGTTTGGTTTGGTTCTTGTGTGTATGTTTGCTTTTTTCCTGCGTTGATCTTTACTTAATGGTAGTGGTACCAGTTTTTGGATGTGTAATGTTTATATGAGAAAACAAAAAGATGATGTATAGCCCTGTATACACTGTAGATAATATTTTTGTAAAAAAAAAAACAAAACAAAACAAAAAACCAAGGCTGAATTAATGAACAAGAGTACTGAATATTTCATCATTAAAATTTGACTGTATTTCTTGTGCATTAATCTGACCAGTCTCCCTGTATATTATGTTCATGTAGCTGAGTTTGTAATTTTTGTTAACTAGATCAAGTTGTCAGCATTTGTTGGTGTAAGTGAACATTACAGTTACATCCTGAGTTTAGTTTAAGCCAAATATATGCATAGAAAAGCGTCTTCCAGTTCATGGAAGATGATGATTTTTAGGACGTGTGTTAATTTCAGTTTTTGTATGTTTAACTTTTACTAAATAAAATGTTTCTAAACTCTCCAGGGTGTGTTCACAAACTTTAGCTGCCAACAGTGATCTAGTAATTAAGCCTCATTGTACTTGCACACATCATTTCCATGGACGAGGATTGAGTGTGTGATAAAGGTTTCCATAATTCTTTTGTACACTTTCCAATAAACTTAAGAAATTGGGTCTTAGAGGACACACTAGTTTTATATATTAAGGACTGTGTTGTATATAGAGATGCTTGTAAATTTTTGATAGAAGGGGAAAATAAAGACTTTATTTTGTGAATTTAAATTTTTTTTTTTTTTTTGTAAATTGAAACTTTCAGGAGGATAGAAGTTGGTATTTTGTCCCTCCTTTTTTCAAATTCAGTAGATAAGTTGTTCTTCCTGTAATTTAAGGTCATAGAGTTTAAATTATGCAGGAATGGAGTAATAGGTGAAGATTTTTTTTAATAAAGGTGCTAATAATTACATTTAAATTAAAAGGCTACTAAAAATCTTTTAAAATATATTAAGCAGTTTTTATTTTAAGATTGCAGTGAAATCCATTGAATTTATAAAGTCTGGGAAAGAAGTTGGTATGAATGTGTCCATACAAAATGGGTTTTGGTCAGATGACTTCATTGAACTAGTAGTGTGCTGGTGTTTGTGTAGGGAAGATTCTTGTACTACAAGTTCATGTGCTTCTCAGCGGGTAGGGCGTTTGCCTTGCACGCGGCCGACCTGGGTTCAAATCCCAGCATCCAATATGGTCCCCTGAACATGGCCAGGGGTAATTCCTGAGTGCAGAGCCAGGAGTAACCCCTGTGCATTGCCAGGTGTGACCCAAAAAGCAAAAAAAAAAAAAAAAAAACAAGTTCATGTGCTTCTTTGAACCTTATGGAGTCTTACTTTCTGTACATCTTCCTGTAGGGAAGCTGTAGAGCTCTGTAGGAGGAAAAAGAGGTGAAGGTGGCCACACTACTTCAAACTTCATTTAAAAAAAAAAATTGGGCTTAAGGATGTGACACATCGAAGAGTTCTAGTGTCAGGGTAACAGTGGTGGTCCCTTTCAACTAATTTCATTTCTATGCCTCCACCTCTACTCCTAACATTTCAAATAAAAACAAATTTTGATGATAATCACAGGTAACTTAATTAGCATGTAGTAAAGCATCACATTGGAAGAGCAAGAAGACTCCAACCAGCCTGCTGTTTGAATCTTTACTCCCTTAATTACCTGTGTGCTTACCTATTCTTTGCCTATTTATTCGGCTATAAAATGAAAGTGTACTAGTAGGTTGGAAGATGGTAGGAGTGTTTAGTAGGGTTTTTGGCATACAGCAAACACTATAGAAGTGTCTACCACTGTACAGATCATAGTGCATATCTGATCATTTTTCTTGAAAAGTAACATTTAACATAATGTTTACTGCTTATGATTTTAAGTCCACATATCAGCCAGTTAGCAAAGTTGTAAGGCATCTTAAGTACATATTAGTAAAAATTTAAATTTTCTATCTAATTCTGTTCTTTATGGGCATTGGGTAGCTTATTTTTTCAAAATCACTCCTATAGTTTTGTAAAATGTGAGGTATTTCGGGTCTGGGTCCTACCCAAGCCTATTCAGTTCAACATGTGACTGTTTTTAACAAAACACCACAGGTAGTTCTGATGTGCATCCCTGACTGAGAACCTTAGGTTAAATATAAAGCAATCTGATTTTTGAAATGAAGGAAAAATTCCTTAGTAAATGACAGGTTTCTTAAGTCCAATTATGAAGAAAAGGCATCAAACCAAAATGCATCTTTTTATTATAATTCATTTTTTTAAATGCTCTTAAAAAGTCACAATGGAAAGTGTGCATGTGTACAAGTCTAACCATTACAATGCAGTTTTAATGTTGGGCGGCTACCTTTAATATTGCAAGGGAAAAACATGTAACAGGAGAATCTGTTTTGTGAGTTGTGTTACGTTTAGTTGTAATTATAGAAGATGAAAAACACCATTCTCAAAATTCAACCAAAATATTTTTTAAAGCTTTGGCACCTGCATATTAAGTAAAATACTGAAAAGGGAAAAAATTAAAACTAGTTAAGATTTTTATAGTTTTGAAAATCCTTAGTTAATTATATTAAGCATATTATACTATGAAGAAACCAGTTAGTATAAATGATGATTTACAAATTCAACAGTAAATGTAAACATTTTTTATATCTAGGATTTTTGAGTTGCAAGTTAAACTGAATTTTAACTGCAGAGGAGAGGAAGAGCATAGCAGGCAAAATAACAGGTAATACTGTAGTTTAAACAAAACCCAAATAATTGAATGCCTTGTCCTGTGATATATTAAAAAAAAAGTGTGTGTATACATAATGTTCTTAAAATATCTGAAGAGATTCAGAGACCAATATTAACACTCTAAATACTCATTTTGGCCTAGCCAAAGTAAAAAATAATAAAAAATGAGGTGGTAGGGGCTGGAGAGAGCACATGGCTATTTGGGCACTTGCTTTGTGTCCGGTCAACTCCATGTTGATTCCTGGCGTTACATTTGGCCCCCTGTGCAGAGCCAAGAGTAGTCCCTGAACACAGCCAGCTGTGGCTAAAGCCTCCCTCTCCCCCTCTAGGAAAAGATAAGAAATGAATTTTCAGATTTTTGTAAATTTCCTTGTTTCTGTCTTTCAGCTTATTGGGGGTAAGGGACAAAGGCAGATCTGGTGCTGTGCTCAGTAATGACTCTTGGCAGTGCCTTGGAATCATTGCAGTGCCAAGAATTTGCATTCAAAGGGAGTCTGGGTTTGGGATGTGAGATGGGCCCATTAATTCCTGTCTATCTTTCCAGTCCTCATCTCATTTTAAAGGTGGTTCTTTCGTAGTCTTGAGTGGTTAAATCAGATCTGGGAATAATACTGGGCTTTTGATAAAGAAAATTGCCTTGCTAAAAGTTTTTAATTTTGGACACTTGTCATCTTTCAGATCCTAGGAAGTAAAAACTGGCAATAAACTTTTTTTTTTTTTTTTGCTTTTTGGGTCACACCCGGTGATGCACAGGGGTCACTCCTGGCTCATGCACTCAGGAATCACTCCTGGCGGTGCTCAGGGGACCATATGGGATGCTGGGATTCGAACCCGGGTCGGCCGCGTGCAATAAACTCTTAAGCTGCTTACCACTTCACTTCCATGAAACCAATATAGACTGAAATTTTTTTAATTAGTTTGCTCACCCAGTTTTTTTTTTAAGAGCACAGCTATAGTCTTGGTATACTCATTAGGGGAAAAGTTTGACTTTTTATTTAAAAAGTTATTAGCTCAACTTTTGAACCCCTAAATGCAGGTATAATTTGCTGGCTCATGATTTTTCCCCTTCTCTTGATAAAACTGATTGCTTTTGTTTTTTCCCCTTTCAAGCCCTGTACTCACTTTAGCAAGATGCAGTGAATATCTGGCCAGAGAAACAAAGAATTCAGGCTTGGAGGAAACAGTTGACTCTATATCCTGGGAAAACTAGAGTTGAAGCCTGAGATCTGCAGCTAGGCTAGTCTTTAATAGATGGTAATTGTCAATTTATTCATTGTTCAGAAGTATGCAGGAAGGAGGAGTAAGTATTCCTTTGGTTCTTTCGCCAAGTTTTCCCCTCCAACAACACTGTCAAATTTAGTTGATCCAGCTGTCGGAGTGTGATGTTGCCATTTTAGAAACAACTGACCTCTTAAACTTGTATTCTTTACATAAATTTTTGGAGATAGGGCTTTTGTTATGTTTTCACAATGCTATCTATGCCCTGGTTTGAAAATCTAAAATACCTCAATTACTACTTTACCAATAAAGAGCAAATATTTCTCCATACCTGAGCTTGAGGAAATAGGGGGAAGAAAACCAGAAATTTTAAATGAGTTGGCAATACTTAAGCTGTATTTAAACCATTTCCTGTAATAACTATGCAGAAAGGTGAGACGGAACCTAGAAATGAAGTTAGCCAGTATACATTTTGGTTTTCTTGTGGGTTTTGTTTTTGTTTGGCCACACCCCACTGTCCTCAGGGCTTACTCCTGGCTCTGCTCAGGAATTATCCCTGGTGGGACTTAGGGGACCATCATGTGCTGCCAGGGATTGAACTCGGGTCAGCTGTGTACAAGCAAGCACTTAACTTGCTATACTTTTTCTCTGTCCCAATTATTACTGGTTTCTTTTGTTTTTGCAGTGACAGGAATCAAGCCCAGGGCCACACATACAAGGCAAGTGCTCTACCACTTAGTCACATCTCCAGCTCATGGTGTATAATTTGAATTACATTGAAAATTAAAAAGAATAAGATTGTTCCACAAGAAAAACTTACTTTCTTGTTAGATCTGGTACATAAGTCAAGGCTATTTTTCCGCCAGCTCTGAACACCATTACTAGAGTACTCAGTTGTCATGTAGTGGTTATTATTTGTTACATACATAAAGGAGTGTTTTGGAAGGATGGGGTATTGGGTCACACTCAGCTGTGCTCAGTTTACTCAGGGATAATACTGGTGGTGCCCAGGATTAAACCAGGATCTGCCACCTGGAAGCAAGCATCTTAGCCCTCTGGCCCTTGTTTTAGAACAGGTAATCAGTTCATCACCTTGTGAAGGCTTTTAAAGTTTCAAACGACTCAAAATTGACTCTACAAAGTAGAGCCTGAAACTTTTTGAAAACGAGTATTTAAAGAGTTTTTTCTGTTAAGACCCAGAATTAGAAAAATAAGAAACCAGAAGGTTGCATTAATCAGAGAAGTATTTTTAAGCTTTCTTAATTTTTTTGGTGCTACGAGTGCCTAGGTTCAAGAGGAGTTGGGTGAATTCAGATTTCGGTTTCAATCCTTACAGCCTTTTAAAGAAAGATAGGTAGTTACATCAAGAAGACAAAGATTTGCCTAGAGTTCTTAACAGGTGTTAGAACTAGGATTTAAATGGGATCAAAGCCCTTGTTTTATTGTCTGTGGAGTATGGAAGGATAATTGGGGGAAGGCAGGCAGTTGGTTGCTTCTTGATGTAAGAAACACACAAGAACCCTTCCAAGAGGCTCAACAGTCTTGGTAATAAATGACCCAGAAAACACTGTGGCCTTAGGTTAGGATCTTTGCTAAAATCCTTTCTGCCTTTTAAAATTATTTCACAATAATCAAATGTTCAATGGAGACTCAGGTAGCAACCTGCCAGAGTTAATTATAATCTAATTAGAAATTAAGAATGACGGTGACATTCAGCTCTTTGGTAATACACTGAAATAGAATTTTTCCATAGCTGTGAGTTTAGCACTCAAGCATTTTACATACAGCATACTAACTTGGATTAGTTGGACCTCAACGTGGAGCTCCAGGCTTTTCCTTGTAACAATATAGCCAAAAGAACTCAAAATTATACAGAGAACAGAGAATAACAAATGGCTTTGTCTTACCTCAGGCAGTTAAGATTATCAAATATATTAAACAATCTGCAGCTGGATTATGTGGCAATGGTTCAAACTGTCATTGGTTCTAGATGGCTGGTGTATCAACGAAGACATTTAGGAGATCGTGGCCTCTCAAAAGTGAATATTTAATTTTTCCTTCAAATAGAAGGTAGTACAAAAAGCACTCGGGTATTCATTCACAATTTTTATTTCTTGCAATTAACTTTTGTATCTCCAAAGTTGATTTGTCTTTTAAAAAATTAATACTTCTTATTCATCATACATTCCACCCCCTCCCCAAGGAATACAAACCCAGGGTAGGTGTAATTTAGGGGCAGTGGAAATAATGTCCTATAGGTTCATGACAAAGGCTTTCCAGCCGACCATCCTGTACATAACACAAAATGGCAGCACCTCAAGTTCACCTGAATGAAGTCCCAAATTCCAGCCCTAGGCAAGTAATGCAAGTGAACTCCATGTGAATAGCAAAATGGAAGCTTTCCATTTACTTTTCATGGTAATTAACAAAGTCTTCAAACCGTCTCATTTGGGAGAGTGAAAAGCAAGTGTATAGAGCAACATTTTGACCCAGCCAAGAATAATAAACGAAACCAGAAATAATTTATCTGGGCCACAGAAATGAATTTGTTTTATGTTTTTCATTAAGTCCCCAGCACCTGAAGTAGCAAGTTCTAATAATGGGCTTCTAAAGGCATGCAGTTTTTCACACACATCTACAAAGAATTTCTTTCACTCAAACATAGCACAATCAAGGATAAAATATTTTTGGAGGCACAAGAAGAGCACAAGAAAGAACAAGTAAGTATATGCTTGAGGCATTGTGTATGATGAAGATGGTATACTTCATATATAGAAGCAGTGAAAGCTGTTAAAGTGCTACATAAAGCTGTTAAAGTCTAACACACAACTCAACTGCACTGCTAAATATGGTTGTCTTTATTTTCTTTTTCCTTGCCCAGCCCTATCTAAACAAAATGAAACTACAGGACTGAAATTAACAACCCATTAAAATCAGCAATAAGTTATGAAAATCATAAAGCTTTTTTAAAAAAGTAATTAAAGGGTAGTTAAATTAAAGTATACAAAGTCCAAAGAGCCAAGAAGAAGGTCTCCAAAAAGTCTTCCTGGGTTAAGGGACAAGGGCCATGGGGGAACCTTAGAGTTTGAGAGACAAAGGGAACACAGGACATTAAAGTGCAGGCTAGAAATTTCACTTAACGTTTCTGAAAATATTGATAAGAGCAACAATAGCACCTGCACGGTGGAATTGGTTTGTAAGGGCGGAGGGAAACTGCCAGTAGGACAACGGAAGTAAATCTTTACATTAAATGAGACAAGTGCCAAACTTAACTATGTTAACTATGATAGTGTCTACTATAAATATCAGATGGTTAAAAACTGGTAAAAGGTAATGATTCTAAAAGAAAATAAACAGCATTGACCTTTTTCTACCTAGCCCAGACCTCATTCATTTTGTGCACTATAGTGAGGTGTGAGGTGTTTTGTCATTATCAAATGCTGCATCAAAATAGATGATTTTTCCCCATGTGTATTTTCACTATAAAAGACATCTATGTTTTTTATGGACAAGCTTTAAAAAGATGTCGTTTTGGTTTTCAACACATACAAACAGTTATCAAAATCTAAAATAAAAATGCTGTCGTGGCTCAGACCTGGGCCTGCTGATCTGTGTGCACAACCTTTCTGGTCCATGCAGACACACAGGCACATGGAGTTTTTTTCTGTCTGGCCCCTCAATCCGAACTCAGGCCCAGTGTGATAGAGGCTGTTATGCATGGACAGCCTCCATGCTGTCCATGGGCCTAAGGAAGCTACTGAGCTAGCAGTTGGGTGCCCTAGTGCTAACAATGCAGTATAAGGTTAGCTTGCTTAGCATGGAATCCAACAGAAAGCTGAGCTGCATGATGATCCCTTTCAAAAGGTTTCATGGGAGTCTCCTTTTGCAGAGCATGAAATGAGCTTTGAGCTTTTTTATTTTTTCTTTAAAGAATTGATCATCCCCAGGCTGAGTTTTAGTAGCTTGCTATCCAAGATTAATGCCTGATTATCTTGTCACTACTACAGCTGTGATTTTAGTCACTTGTAGGACCATAAAAGCTCAGGAAGAATTCATAAGCTCGTCCTTAAAGGTGTCTACTCAGTATAGTATGAGCAAACTAGAAAATAAAGAGGATGAAATATCTGATGTAAGAAGTAATCAACTTCTTTCAAATCAACTAAAAATTATTTTCAGACATTTTCTGCTGCCATTAGAAATTAGGGTTTTTCAGGTATGAATATCAGTATTTGTTCTGTTGGGGAAGCTCTGCCCCACTTTTTGCTAAGTATTTGCTTAGAGGCCTTCTGACCCTTTGTTCAAGTATAGTTTTTGTTTAGAGGAGACTGCATCATGAACCCAATTTAAGAGATTGTTTGGATTGAATTGGCCCGGTGAATATTTTGCCCTGCACTATTATGTCATGCTGGGTTCTAGGAAGTGAATGAAAGTTTGACACTGGCACTGGAGTAACCTTCGTCACTCCCAATACTCTGCAGGCTGCTGTGGTCATCAATGTCACTGATGCTGGTGGTACTGATATTGTCCACTTCTCCATGGGAGAACTCTGTGCTTTCAACATCCACTTCAATCTCCTCTGTCAAATGGAAAAAAATGAATGTTAGTAACTTAGTTTATGATGTCTTCTAAAAACAAGGCATAAAGAAAGTTGATTACTTCTTACAGTATAAAATATTTGTTGAACATTCAGGTGTATACCCATTATACCTGTGTATCTGTATAGTGTAAGTCATATTTCTAGAAACTAGATGGAACTGAAACAGACGCAGGGTGTTTTGAAAGGCAATGAAATGTTGGGTATATAGTGTTGGTTTCAATTTAGGCAGCAAACTTACTAAATCCTTTGATACAGATTTGTCTGGACCTCTCACCAAAAGCCTATTTAGGAATTAGTTCTTAATATTGAATGATTCTAAGTCCAAGCTTAACAGTATCTGTTTTGCATTCAGTTAGAAACGAATTCTTAGTGCAGCTGCCTTCTGTTTGGGGGCCACACGGGCTGTGCTCAGGGCTTATTCCTGGCTCTGCATTCAGAGATCACTGCTGTCAGGCTCGGGACCATATGGGGTGGTGGGGAATGAACCCTGGTCGGGCATGTACAAGGCAAACACCTTACCTGCTGAACTATCTCACCAGCCCCAGACTTATCTTTGTAGGAGGAGAAAATAGCTAAGACAGTATAGATGAACTAGAAAATTTATTCAGTTAGTCCTCTGGGAGATAGAGGTATTTCTACAAGCTTGTGTGATTCATCCTAAAGATCTTTGACTTCCGTAACCACAATAAATCACAGTAATAAGTGACATAATTGATTGTTAATTTTCTTGCATCAAAATTTTTCTTGCATTCATTGTCATTTTCTTGAAGGCTGGAGAGATAGTACAGCAGATGGGGTGCTTGCCTTGCATGTGGCTGTCCTCCGTATGATTCCTGGCACCACATATGGTCTCCTGAGTCAGCCCCCAATATGATTTCTGAGCACCACCAAGATGTGGCTCCAAACTCCCCCCACAACACCCCCCCCCCGCCAAAACAAGTTTTCTGAGGTTTGAAAGTCTGGATTAAAATGAATTCTATAGTAAGAGATTATAGAAAAGGCATTTCAGTGGTGCTATTTAAATGTACCTAAAAGCATGACTTCGTACAGTGGAAACGAGGGCCAGGAAGACCAGATCATTGTAGGAAGGTTGCCACAAGTTGAGGGGAGTACAGTTAGGACAGAGAAGGGACCACGAAGACAATGATAATTGATCACTTGATCACTCTGAGCAAAAACAGTGTTGGAAGGAGGTAAAGTGATATGATAACCTCTTGGTAACTATTGCATACCACAGTGACTAAAAGGGAAGGCGAGGGAGAGAAAAGAATTAAAAAGTATCCGCCATAGAGGCAGGCTGGGGGTAGGGGAGAGGGGGCCTGAAAGGGAAATGTGGGCATTGGTAGGAAATGTACACCGGTGAAGGGATAGGTATTGGAACACTCTATGACTGAAACCCAATCATGAACAATTTTGTATCTCAGTGATTCAATAAAAAATGCCTGACAAGTATTGTTAGGTTCTTGTTAAATACTACCTAGACAACACCAACAAGACAAAAATAATAAAAGTAGCTGAAAAACTTTTTACCTATACAGCTTGTAAAATTCAAGATCCTTCAGTCTTTTAAAACAAACACTAAGCCTCATGTTTTATATTTGGCACTGACTTTATGGGTTCACTCACTGCTCTAGAAAATAAGGATTCTGGCTGAGCCCAGGAAGACAGTAAGTTATTTCAACAGAATAATTTTACAATAATAATTGTTGCTCCAAAGGTTTTAGTGATCTGTTTTTAATAATCAAGCAGCTGTCCAAATAAGTTATACAGTTAATACTATGAATTCATAACTTTTGTATATATAATACTTCATAAGCTACTTAATATTTTCCAGTATCACAAAATACTGTTTAGCCTACAGCTGGGAGATAAAAATCAAGACATCCTCTCTTGGGCCAGACACAGTAGGAAGGCCACTTGCCTTTCATGCTGCTGACTGGTTTGATTCCTAGTATGCCATAAAAGTTCCGCCAAGAGTAATTCATGAGTGCAGAGCCAGGAATGCATCCTGAGCATTACCGGGTGTGACCCACCCCCAGACCCCAATAAAAAAGATCCCTTCAAACAGAACATGCTGAATTCAAAGTGAAAAAAATTCTTTAGCCAAATTAGAAAGATCAGTGAAAATTTTCTGCAACAATAAAAAAGATAGCTGCCAGGTAAGAACAAGAATACTCCATAGGTATTAGCAGAGTCATTAAAAAAACAACCCCAGGAGCTGGAGCAATAGCACAACGGGTAGGGCGTTTGCCTTGCACGTGGCCGACCCGGGTTCGATTCCCAGCATCCCACATGGTCCCCCAAGCACCACCAGGAGTGATTCCTGAGTGTATGAGCCAGGAGTAACCCCTGTGCATCGCCGGGTGTGACGCAAAAACAAAAAATAAATAATAAATAAAATTTTTTTAAAAACCTTAAAATTATGAAGATACATCCTTTAATTTGGACATGGAATGGTTATAAAGGGAACGACAACAGGGGTAGGCCACCTAAAACTTTACTAAGGTTCCTGTCAAAGCTAGTAAACAAGCAGTACAAGATTGAGACTAAGGTCTACCTCATTATCTAGGGGTTGTTTATATTATACCTTACTATTCAAATATGGCATGTTTTTGTGGATCTTGCTGCTGTTCCTAGTATACTGTTCTTCATACCAAATAAAAAACTTTACCTAGCAAAACAACAAACTCAAGGACTTTGAGGCTTATGAATAGGGATTAAAAATCCAATTTGAAAGAATTATGGAATTAGTCCTATGGAACTAATAATGGGAAATTTGAAAGCATTAAAATTTAGACATTTAATATATGAAAACATATGAGATAACCAAGACAGCAAAATGAAACTTTTTATCTGGAGGTCGCAAAGGAACCAACTTATAAAAGTGATAAAAGGAAAAAAACAGCATTTATTTCACCTTTTCTGTACGGACTTTATTTCAGTTTACCAACAAACTGAATGAACTAAAAACAAGAATGATAGGGCTGAGAGAGTACAGAGATTGAGGCCTTTGCCTTGCATGAGGCCTATTCCCAGTACCACATGGTTCCAGGAGTACCACTGGGAACATCCCCTGAGTACCACCAGGTACAGCACACCCCCTCACCCTTACAAAAAAGGGCAACAACAACCAAGAATGACAATTAGAAAACTATTGTTACTCCTAGTGAAATAATGATTAGGGCAACAATTACCAATGATTGCTAAAACTATTAAGTTGGAAGGCTAACCCATTTCTACAAATGTTATCAATGGCATCATTAAAACTCACTAACCAATATTCTTTTTCCCCAACTAAACACTGGTTTACAAAGTTGTTCATGATGATTTGTTATGGCATCCAATATTCCAACACCAATTCTACTGCTATCACCTTCCTCCACAATAATTTATCTTATATTGCTTCTTACCACTAAATGGCTAATAGAATGATCATAAAATATTTCAGCAAAAGAAAATTTTGTGAAAATTATTGTGTCTCACTATGGGGACATTAAGTCCTTGTCTGAGGGTTTACTAAGCTTTTGTTAGAAGTTAAACCTTCTGTGTTAATGCCCTTGTTAGTCAAGATTAGTTGGCTTCTATGTTACATTCCCATCCAATCTGGCGTGCTCCTCCTGGGATGTTAGCACTGTACAGTTTGCATTTGTGGCCACGCTCCAGAAAATCCAGAATATTTAATTGGACAGTCTAGCTAGAAGCATGACAACAGCTGCCGGGGTGTGAGTATGGCTGCCAGGGCTTTGGAAGGGCAAGGAACTCGCCCACCCCCTTCCCAAGATAGCCCCAAAGGTCTCAGCCAAGACTAGTCACTAACCAATCTTTACTATTAGAGTGGAAAAACTAGATGTGATATTGGTGTATCAGGAAGTATCTATCATCATATCTAAAGTATTCTTAAATAAGAACCTAAGTTAAATCAAACCACTGAATCTACTAACCAATTAGTAGTAATGAAAATTACTAACCAATTGACAAGAACTATAATAATAATAATAACTTAGATATAAGGGATACGTATGTTTCATTTATTAAATGACACCTGTGTGGTTTCAATCAGTCAGTAGGAAATCCTAGGCCAGAGAGCAGGCTAATATGCTGGAGTGCATGATTTGCATGCAGGAGGCCCAGGTTAAATCACCCACAGCAGCTGAACCCCCAAGCACTGCCAGGAACAAGCCCTGAACTCTGCCAGATGTGGTCCCCAAATCAAACTAAATGAATGTGGCAAATTCTAGGAGAAAAATGATCCTATTTTTAAATACCTACAACACAAAGTGGTAAAGGGGGGTTGGGGGGATAGGACTGAAAACAAAAGTATTTTGTAAGGCATATCAAATAAATGTAACATAGAATTTGGGTTCTGATTCAAGTATCAATGGTAAACTGCCATTCTTGAGGAAAATGAAAGAAATCTATCAGGATAGATGACATTAAATAAGACATGATTATAATTTTGTGGGATATTCAGTATTTTTCAAATACAGTTTAGTGAAGCATTTAAGGATAAAATATTAATGCTGGGGCCAGAGAAATAGTTTAGCACATAAGGCACTTGTTTTACACATGGCTGAGTCGGGTTGATCCCTGGCACTGTTAAGGTCTCCTAAGCCCTGGCCAGGAGTGACAGCTGAGCACAGAGCCAGTAGTTAAGCCTTGAGTACCACTGAGTATGGCCCCCAAACCAAAAAATAAATGAATAAAAATATTAATGTTATCTAGATTATTTAAAGCAATCCAGATAAATATTTAAGGGTCAGGGATATGGCTCAAAGGACTGCAGCACATGTTTTGCCTGTGGAAGCGCTGGGTTCTATCCTTGGCACTACATGCTCCCCTAATATCACCATGAACAATTCCTGAGTACTGGCAGGTATGGCCATAAAAGATGAAGAACAAAAAAATAATGAGGGTGAGGATGGTGACAAATAGATAAAATAAGGAAGATAGAACGGTGACAACTATTGAAAATGTTTGATGTATACCTGACTTCATTATTTCTGCATATTTTTGAAATTTTCTATAGGAAATCAAAACAACTATAAATTTTTCTAGAATTCTCTGGATCTTGTGAGCTATATTTTCCCCCAAATGTTAAAAACCCCAGAGTTCGGGGCTGGAGCGATAGCACAGCGGGGTAGGACGTTTGCCTTGCACGCGGCCAACCTGGGTTCAAATCCCAGCATCCCATATGGTCCCCTGAGCACCGCCAGGAGTAATTCCTGAAGGCAGAGCCAGGAGTAACCCCTGTGCATCGCCAGGTGTGACCCAAAAAGCAAAACAAACAAACAAACAAAAAAAACCCCAGAGTTCATCTGGAGGTGTAAAACCTGATGTAGTAGAAAATGTAAATGAAAAAAAAATCACTAAATTGCAATTTTTTTTAACTGAGTTATATTTTTTGAGGGGTGTGTGTGTGTGTGTGTGTGTGTGTGTGTGTGTGTGTGTGTGTGTGTGTTTTGTTACGTATGCACTCAGGGATTACTTCTGGCTCTGTGTTCAGGGTATTGCTCCTGGCAGTCCTGTGGACTGTATGGGGTAATGGGGATTGAATTCAGATCAGCTGTGTGCAAGGCCTTACCCACTATACTATCTTTCCACCTTCATACTCTAATAATTCTTGTCAAAGACACATTGTCTGAACAGATGGGAAAAAAATGAATAGTGTAATTTAATAAAGCTTACTAATATCATGTATCTTTCTAACAGGAAAGTCAAAAGAATACAACTTCACTTCTGTAATATTTTCCCTCAAAATGTATAACCTCATCTATTGAGAAAACATTAGAATGAGGCACATTATATAAAATCTAAGGTGAGGCTTATTATACAAAACTTCTAGCCAGTATTCAACAGTGTCACGGTCATGAAAGAAAGACTAAGGAACTATCTAGTGAAATACTGAAATGGAATTTGAATAAAGTATAGATTAATGATATTAGACTAATAATACAGAGCTAATGTTAAATTTCTTCTTTGATCATTGTATTATTGTTGCCGAATACATTTAAGGGAATCTGGGTGGAAGATGTGTGAGAACTCAACAGTTTCCTACAAAAAACTTAGAACTTTTCTGTAAATTGCGTCAAAGTAGAAATGTAAAATATATATACTAAATTCACAAAGAAAAGTGTTCACATAGGCATTGTTAGTGTGTGATTACGTAAAATCTTAAGTGCTAGTGTTGTCTGTAAAAGAAGAAAGCATACAGTGGCTTTGAAAACCCTCCCTAAATCCAGATAAAGGGATGCTTAGTCTTTCAACAGGGAAGAAGCACATTATCTACCTCGCTCTGAATCAGAACGATCTGAAGAAACAGTTGATCCAATGCTGTCCATTCGTATTCGTTCCATCTCCTGAGGACCCTGCAGCTGTTCTAGTCGCCGCTTTAAAAATCTCTGTTCTCGTTCCAAATTCTCTAGCTGGTGTTGGCTCTTTCTTTCAGCTTCTTCAAGTTTCTGAAATGATAAAACAACTTTGTACATAATCCAATACAAACAATAAAATTGATTTCTATTAATATCTCAAGATCTTTGGCTGAGAAAATATGAATATACACAAATACACATGTAAGCATACATACATAGGTATATTTCTAAGCATCAAAAAAGTTGCTTTCACTTTGTATAATAAATGCTATGTTACTGGAACATGGTAGAATTCTCAAAGCCCATAAAGTTATATTTATGAAAGAGATACACTGCATTGTGGTCCAATGGAAAACTACTGAGAGACACAGTCAAATAAAGTCATCTCCACCAGAGGGCACAAATGTATGTCTCTAGGATGTCAGCAGTGCAACTGTTATCTTCCTAATATATACAGATTTTCAGTAGTCATGCTGTCAAAATATTTTAGCTTAACCAGATAATGTTGCCCCCATCATATAAGAAGCTATGTATTTTTAGAAAGAGTTCTCTGAAGTTAGTTATTAAGGAGACCATGGTCAGCTAGCTAACATATATAAGTTAGGAACCACTGATTATAACTAAACCAATACGGAGAGAATCATGCAGATCTGGAAGTAAACATTCTCACCTTGATATGTGCTTTGGCTTTGTTAAGCAAACCAAGTGTTGTGTGCCTGGTGCAGTCTGGTCCTAGTGGAATCAAAACTTTTAAACGTTCTAAACAGAGGCGCAGATGAGCTCGTCTAAGAAAGAAAAAGTCAAATCAGTACAGCCTGAATATTTTCTAAAAACACCCTAAAGCCATTTAAAGACAATAGCTTGCACATAATCCAGTTTTTAAACATGTCATACCCAGAATTCTGTCTCAAAGTATCTGCAAGTACAGGTGTATCTCTTGACTTTCAGTCTCAGCCATTTCCTGTACTCTTGTAGAGATGGTCACATTGTTTTAATCCTCCCTATTAACTGTCTTAACTGTATTAATGTAGCATTTGGCAAGCTACAAGGGGAATTATTCTTGCTTTTGCATACCTAAAACCATTGGTTAGGTTAAGGCTTTTTTTAACTGGATACCCCAAGGGGATATAAAGTGCTCACAAATTTCTATTCCCTTCCACCTCTCACATAGACACACACACATACACATAGAATTCTTTAAAACAACTATACTGGTCCTACAAGTGTTACATGTTATGTTAGGTTGAAGCATGTTAAATTTATGAATCATTTCTCATTAAAAAAAAATTGAAACCAGGAAGACAGCTTAAAGGACAAGTGATTATACTCTGTATGCAAGGTTAATAGCACCACCAAGGGATGGACTCCCTAGCACTGAAACAAGAATAACTGCTGAGTGCCACCAAGTGAAATGCAACCCAAACTCAAATATTCTTGGCTTCAGAATATTCTGAATCCCCCCAAAATAGCAGCTTCATATGGTCTAATACAACAGAGTAACAAACTCTGTGATCACAGACAACATAGCTCAAACTGGGCCATCACATATGGGGTCATGTAACAATATACGGTTCACATAAATTTGGCAATATAAAAAGTTTCTGAATATACAACAATCAAAGTTTAATTCAAAACCAAATGTATAATGAATGAGTTGTCCAGCAGCATTTGTCCATGTCACACTTCTTGGCAAAAGGGGTCACTGTGGAAAGAGTTTCAGAAGCTCTGATATAGGATAGGGCTAGACAAAATACACCGCTTGTAATTGATTCTAGCCACTAAAAAAACCCATCAATCTCCTGGCTTCCGAACATCTAAACATGCCAACTTATTTGTTTTAATTTTTATTTCTCTTTCTTCTTTTACCTAATTTTCTGCAAATGGACAATAAGGCCAGGTGAGAAAATTCCTCATTGAGTCATTGCATTCTCTAATTCACCCGTCCAGTGGTAAGTTAGGGGAAATTTCTTCAGGAAATGCAAGTGGGGAACCTAAAGAAACTTACCATGATAAGCACTCTGGATACATAATTCTATTCAAAAACAATACTAGCTCACAGTCTTGGTCCTATGCTTCAAAAAGTATAATTCAACACCTGATACTATATTTGAGAAGAAAATCTGCAACTGTATTCACAGTTGGCTCCTATTCTTTCAGTTGATTCCTATTCCTTAAAGAACTATTGCTAAATTACTAAGTCTTTTCTTAGAGCTGAGTAGTATTGGATTGTGTCTATGCACCGTAGTTTCTTTCTTTTCTTTTCTTTTCTTTTTTTCTTTTCTTTTCTTTTCTTTTTTTCTTTTCTTTTCTTTTCTTTTTTTGCTTTTTGGGTCACATCTGGTAATGCACAGGGGTTACTCCTGGCTCTGCACTCAGGAATCACCCCTGGCGGTGCTCAGGGGACCATATGGGATGCTGGGAATCGACCGGGTTGGCCGTGTGCAAGGCAAACGCCCTACTCACTGTGCTATTACTCCAGCCCCTGTACCATAGTTTCTATGCAATTTGCTGCTACTTGGTTGGATCTACAAAGTACTATGCTAAGTTAGGAGAGGGACAGACACAGAATGATCTCTATAGGCGGGATATATAGGATCATAGTGGAGATGGTGGGGGTGGAGCAATAGGACAGTGGGTAGGGCTCTTGCCTTGTACACAGCTGACACTAGTTCAATCCCCAATACCCTATGTGGTCTCCTGAGCCTGACAGGAGTGATCCCTGAGCAGAGTCAGGAATATGCCCTAAGTACTGGAAGGTGTGGCCCCAAAAGGAAAAAAAAAGAAAAAAAATCAAATCCTAGTAGGGTAATAACAAATGTCCAAAGGCAACAGAAACAGAACTGATGTTGATTAGGAAGCTTATGGGTTGGGAGTAGAGGGCACAATGGGACAATCTAGAGGGAAGTGGACACTCTGGTGGAGGATGTAGTACCCTGAAATATGTTCTACATGGAACCCTATCATTAGCAATATTGTAAACCTTTTCTTTTTTTACTTAGCAACCCTCAAGTGCACCAGGAACAACTATATCCTCCAAATTTCTCCACAAAAAGGATCAAATTATTTTACTAACTCATCCACCAAACTCCTTTCTTTGTCTTCAGGCACAAGCAGTATTGTCAACTAAGATTTTTAAAGCTAGCAATTTCAAAGAGTAGAAGGTGATAAGCAGGCAGTTATATCATTGACAAACAAGGATGATTTTTTTTTCTTTTTGGGTCAGCAATTCTCAGGGGTTACGCTTGGCTCTGAACTCAGCAATTAATCCTGGTGGTGCTGGGGGTACCATACAGGATGCCAGGGAACAAACCTGGGTTGGCTTCATGCAAGGCAAATGCTTACCTACTGTACTATTGCTCTGGCCCCAAACAAGGACTGATTAAGACTAGTAAGGTCAGAGGTCTAGCTGGCTGATGAACTGTCTAGATTTTTCCAGGGCCCCTTGTCCAGCTGTAGTTAAAAGTCCATTAGTATTTATTTTTATTGTAAATCTCTATATTCAATAACTCAATTCTAATGGGTGATACCAGACAGAAATTTGATATAACCAAAGTGTACAAAGGAAATTTTTTAATGTTTTCCTAAAATTAAAGGTATTTTAAATAGAGTCCCCTTAGTTAGATTTTACAATTTAAATGGTCATGCTCCTCCCTTGCTATGTTGACACAAATCGTTGAACTTTTAGCAAGTTTAATTTTTAACTGTAAAACTACTCTCAGCCAATCACAGTGTTCTTGGTTAGAAAACTAAAAAAAAAATTCACAATAATAAGTGTCTTTGAAATTCTACTAGGATTATAATAGCAGATGCCCAACAGTTGTACTCAGTAAGAATAAAGGGTGAGGAATGAGAAGGATAGTCTTTTACTAATAATCAGACTCCCAAGAGAGCTTTAAATTCAGTCATCTGAAAAAGGTTACAACACAACTAACTAGTAAAGTATGCTACCACAAGAATAACATGAATTTTGTTTAAATTATTTAATCCAAAAAATTCTATGTATATATCAGAAATGTCTTTTGCTTTTAGTTTAAGAAACTTCAGAATACAGTTTCACAGCAAGGGAAAATATAGATTGGTCAATTTCCTGTTTTGTGAATTTTTCATCAAAGTCAATAAAGCCTAAGGAGAAATCAACTAAATATTAACATTTCTATGCTTGTTTAAAAAATCATTCAATTTTAAGTTTATTAAATCACTTTCTTGTAACTCACAATGTTTCAGGTATTTGTGAAATGACAGAAGTTAAAAAAAAGAAGAAGAAACATAAATTTTGAGAGTTTATAATACAGACCAGTGGTTTTCAACTTTTTTTTTATGCCTGTGACTGGTACTAATGCAAAACACTGATCTGGGGCTGGGGGGATAGTACAAAGCATAGGGCATTTGTCTTGCTGACCTGGGTTCAATCCCTGCCACCCCATACAGTCCCCTAAGTGCAGAGCCAGGACTAAACTCTGAGCACCACTGGGTATGACCCAAAAATAAACAAAAATATCCCACCAGTCTAACTGAGACAATGGTGGAGGGAAGAGGATACTGGTGGAAGGTGTGGTGTTGGAACATTTTATACATGAAACTCTATCATGAACAGTACTATAGATCACAGTGTTAAAATTTAAGAGCTTAAAATTTAAGAACCCACTGATCTAAATACTGGATGAAACATATTATTCTGTTTCACTTGGTTGATAATGAAATTAATCAGACAGGTATTATGGGGAATAAAATATAAATAAAGGAGATTGTAATTAGAGGAGGTAGATTTATCAGAGAGGTTGAAATTTGACTTTAGACTTAAAAGGTTTTTAAATCTGTCCATAACTAAGAGTAAAAGGTTAAATTTCGATACTGGCAGTAACTTTTTTTTTTGGCTTTTTGGATCACACCTAGCAATGTTCAGGGGTTACTCCTGGCTTGGCACTCAGGAATTACTCCTGGCGGTGCTGGGGGACCATATGGGATGCCGGGGATTGAACCTGGGTCGGCTGCATGCAAGGCCAACATCCTACCCGCTGTGCTATCACTCCAGCCCCAATACTGGCAATAACTTAAAACCTAAAATATCTTCAGGTTTTTTTTTTAATTTAAGGGAAAACAACCGAGTTAGGGTTGTAAGGAACCAGCTCAATAGTCTAATGATACACAGTTAACAGTTTAATCAGGATCTTCCCAACCAATGAGTGGCAGTATGTCACTGTCATCCCGTTGCTCATCTATTTGTTCGAGCGGGCACCAGTAACGTCTCTCATTGTGAGACCTATTTGTACTGTTTTTGGCATATCCAATATGCCATGGGTAGCTTGCCAGGCTCTGCCATGCGGGTGAGATACTCTCGGTAGCTTGCCGGGCTCTCCAAGAGGGGCGGAGGAATGGAACACGGGTTGGCCACGTGAAAGGCGAACGTCCTACCATTATGCTATCAGCAGTATGAAAATGCCTAAGTGACAAGTGGGAGATTGTCCTCTAAAATCTTTTTTACTTAAGTACCAAATATTTATTTGCTCAATCAAGTATTATTAATATGCTCTAAGATACAGTTTACCCTGAGATATAATGTCTCATACTTACCACAATTTAAAAATATAGCCCTCCAAATTAGGTAAGAGTATGAAGAGTGTCCTCTGCCCTCCTGTGTGGAAAAGTATGTGTGGGTGCTAAATGCCATTTTCTTTAGTCTAGTACTATACATCAGTCGGGTACTTGAAGAGTAAAACAAAATGTTAATGGTAGCTGAAAGACAGCAAGCTGAACAAGAAGGGAACATACTTTTCAAAGCTGCAGTTTAGATACTGCATATAATTTTCCACATGTTTACCTATGAGGATTCTAAAACTGATTCTCTACTATGACTATAAACTGAAAAAGCAGAAAATCCATTCTCTTCACTGTGAAAATTTTCTCTCCAGTAAATAACTGAAATGAATTAAAAAGTAAAATTTTCACTTCTTTACAAGAGTGCTATACTGTTTTCACTCTTTCCCCCACAGTCTCTATGCAAACTTAATGACCAATGTAGGAATATCTTTTGATGTCATTTGGTCCTTTCTTTTCTTGTCTTCATTCTCATATGGTGATTCAGGAGCCTCCATTATATGTTGTCAAATCATGGTAGTTTGCTTGTTTGCTTTTTGGATTACACCTGGTGATGCACAGGGGTTACTCATGGCTCATGCACTCAGGAATTACTCCTGGCAGTGCTCAGGGGACCATATGGGATGCTGGGAATCGAACCCGGGTCAGCCGCGTGCAAGGCAAATGCCCTACCTGCTGTGCTATCGCTCCAGCCCCAATCATGGTAATTTTATGTCAGTGGGGGAAGGGAAAAAAAGGACGAGATTCACAGAGAAAAAAAAATTGCAAACATTACTGGCTATGTTTTTCAAGGAATGGAAGAGCAGATATTGGGAGAAGGTTTCATGGAAAGATAGGGTTCTCCCCCTTTAGTCAGAGTAGGGATGAAGAGGAGGAAAAAGGTAAGGCTGCTCTTCAGGATACTCTGATGAATGAGTAATACACTAACAGACAGAAAAAGAACCTGACAATGTGAAATTTATAGAACTACATTTGATGGAGTGTGAGAAAAAACTATAGCCCTAGCTACACTTGTTTAACTTTTTTACAACGACACATGAAAAGCTCAATCAAAACTGTAAAACTGAGGGGCAAGAGAAAGCTAATACAGGGAGGGTTAAGGTGCGTGCCTTGCATCAGCTGATCCTGATTTGATCTCCTGCATCATATACAGTTGTTCCGGGAAGTGAACCAGTAATGATCTCTAAGCACAGCGCCAGGAGTAAGCCATACCAGGTGTGTCTCCCAAACCAAAACCAAAGTATAAAATGGAAATATTTCCTAAATTAATAAAAATAACAGAATTATACACTTCAACAGGAAAGTACCCTGCTAAAAGAAGGGTACTTTACTGAGAGGAAGGGGAAAAAGGAATGGAGAGATCCCAAAATATTTTTATTTCCAGACACTTTGAGGTCTACCTTAAAATGAAATTTTAAAAGTGAGTTTCATCCAAGAAAAAAAGCAATACCCAGTGACTAACCAACCCTGTTAGAGAAGGTCCTATCGAAATTACCCACACCTTCAAAACGGGCAAGCCCTTGTGGGAAAAGGAACAATAAGAGTCTGTTTGGCTTTTATTTCGGTAGACTGAGATCATTTTTCCCTGAAGGAACCAACGCTGCTTTTTATTTCAAACTTCGTAAACTCAATTGCAAACTGAAATATCACAGCACATGAAGAGAAATGATTTTGCTACTAAACTCCGCCCTCCTAAGGAGCTATTTTAAAGCCTATGTATATCAACCACCAAAAAAGCACAGTGTTTAGAGGAAAGAACTTCCTTTCAGGGAAAAAAAAAAGTAATGATGTTTTTCAAGTTCTTCTGAAACCCTAATCCCTGTGCCCAATAACAATGAGACATTTAACTCCTGCCCGGACACAAAAACTATCCATTGGTTGATGCCCTAGACATAGCCCTTGATTGGAACTTGCTTGTCTTTCATTCCTCCACTACAGGATATGAAGACTCTGCCAAGTAACAAAATGGTAAACAAGTCAAGCGATAGGGATGGCACTTGTATTCTCCTCTCTGCTGAGTTACGCAATGGCTGTGAGTTCTCCCTTAAACCACATTCTTCAAAGCTGCAGTGGCTTGTGGCCAAGTTTTCCGACTCTGCACACTTCCGTATAGATGAGTGGCTAGCTGCTTATCCTGCATATTTTATATTGCAATATTTCCCTAAAATTTAAAGTGCTGAGAATCTTAGAAAATCTTCAAAATTACCAAAATAACTTTGCCAAGACTCCTTTCCTTATGAAAAATTATATTAAAAATGGATCAGGATAAAAGTCGACAGAGCCTGGCAAGCTACCAGTGGTGTATTCGATATGCCAAAAACAGAAACAACAAGTCTCACAATGGAGATGTTGCTGGTGCCCACTTGAGCAAATCGATGAACAATGGGATGACAGTGCTACAGTGACAGTGCAGGATATAAGTACACATGTGCTTATGAATTTTATTAACAAAACAAATATGACCGTATTCTGCTACTCAGCTTATTCAATTTGTGAATTTAAAAAGCTAAGACAAGTCATATCCACAAAGAGGTATATTGTATAAAATTTAAAACTTACAGTTTTAAAACTTATAAATATATATAATTTCCTTTCAAATCTTTTGAGGAAAATTATGACTTCTGGAAGGCATATTCTATTTAACCTGTGGTTCTCTACCCTAAGAACAATTTAGATTTTATTAGGAGAAAATTATGTGTATATATATCTCAAGCACAGATAATGTGAAGTATACTTTTAAGATAAAATAAGACTTCAAATAAATTTCACATTATTCCACACATTTCAGGACCTCCAGAAATCTATGTTCAAACATCTAAAACAAATTTCTACAGGTCACTGTCAGAGCTCTGGACGTCAGAACATCTTTCCTGAATCATGGCTGGGTTTACATTTTCCAAAGGTTTATCAAGGGCAGAAGAGTGGAGTCGGGCGAGAGAAGATATGTGTATCCAATAAATGATGACAAAATACTAACATATGGCGCCAGGGACACAGGGGTTTCTCTTGCAGGCAGATGACACCAGTTCGCAGATGAGCACCACCAGGAGCTATCCCTGAGCACACACGAGCGTAAACCCTAAATACTGCCAGATGTGCTCCTTCCCTGCCCCCAGCCCTCAGCGATATAGTCTTTACAGACTATAAACATTCCAGGTAGGGTGAATTTTGGGGAGAAGAACCTCCCGAGAGGTTCTTAGATCCAGGAATAGGTGATTCTCAGTCAACCAAAGAGCTGGTTCAACATGAGGACCCGAGGAAGCACTTCAGTGAAGCTCGGCCAGGGATTACCTGGGGCACCCAGTAGTGCTTGCAGGCCTCCAGGGCCACACCTGGTGGTGCTAGGCCTCTAGAACTGTACCTACTAATGTTCAGGGACTGTGAGGTGCCAGGAATTAGTTGCATACCAGGCACCATATCTCTATACTATCTTGCTAGGCCCTACAGGTTAATTTTATTTTGTATTTTTGTTGTTTTGGGGGCCATGCCCATCAGTGTTCAGGGACCATTTGTGATGCCTGAGATTTGAATCAGGGCCACGGCCAGCACAAAGGCTGAAATTTTATTTATTATTTTTATCTAACAGATGGACTGGAGCGACAGCACAGCGGGTAGGGCATTTGCCTTGCACACGGCCAACCTGGGTTCGATTCCTCTATCCCTCTCAGAGAGCCTGGCAAACTACCAAGAATACTTCACCCACATGGCAGAGCCTGGCAAGCTACCCGTAATGTATTCAATATGCCAAAAACAGTAATAACAAGTCTCACATTACTGGTGCCCGCTCGAGCAAATCGATGAACAATGGGATGACAGTGCTATAGACATTGCTACATCTAGCAGATATAAAAGTGATGAAGTGTCACACAGTTAATAAGTATACTAATGATTATTAGTAAACAATGAGCTGTGCCCTATTAAGCTACTGAACTAGATGCTACTTATATGAAGAGGCCAGTAGTAATCTTTATCTGAAGTCACTTTAATTTGGTCTGCCTGCCTTTATGGCTCCACTTCCCACTTCTCATTATTCACATCCTTTAAAATCTCTTTTGCAAAACCAAATATATTCTTTTGCCAAACCAAAACCCTTATATCTCTATTGTTGGCATCTAACTCATAAGTCTGCATACAAACTCTTGTTTCTTCCAGAAGGCCTTCTTTGCTAGACGCCTTCCTCAAATAATTCATACTAATACTACCTATATATTTTAAATTGCTTTCTAGATAAGAGTGACTCTACTTTTAAGTCATTTCATTTCTTCCAACAACCAAACAAAATGATTGGCACAGAGTGGGAAGGAATGATGTGAGTTTCTGGTGGTTATTTCTAGAATTCTTCCCCCCATCACCCCCAACCAAATTTTTTTTTTACCCCCAACCAAATTTACAGAATCTGAACTTAAGGTAGGTGATGGTCATCGTGCCTTCACTTTTAAATTAAAAAAATTTTTTTGTGTGATTTATGAAGTTGTTCATAATAGAGTTGTTTCAGGCATACAATGTTCCAACACCAATCCTATCACCAATGTCCCCTTCCTTCCATCAATAGCTTCAGGTTCCCCCCCACCCCTCTGCTTGCTCCCTTGGCAGGCATATAACAAATTTATTCCATACTACTTGGTCCAATAAAACTTAAAGGAATGAAAAATAGAATTATTAGAAAATGAATCAATAAAAATCCATTTATAATGATTAATTGCTATATTTCTTTTGGGGGAGTACATCTGGTGAGGTTCAGGGGTTACTCCTGGATTTGCACTCAGGAACCACCCCTGATGGTGTTCAAGGGACCATACGCAATGCCAGGGATTGAATCCAGTTGGTCATATGCAAAGCAAGTACCTTACCTGTTGTACTATTTCTCTGGTTCTAATTAACTATGTTTTTAACCTTTCTTAATCTAGTAGAGGATAACCATATATTCCATTAGTGAGTGCCATTATCAATGCCACATAATGGGAAGTTTCTCCTGTCCTTTTAAAGGAGCATGTTTAATGCTTCTTGCAAAACTGGTCTCAAGGCTATAAATTCCCTAAACTGCTGCCTGTCCATGAAGCTTTGTATTGTCCCTTCAAATCTGAATGCTAATCTAGCTGGATAGGTATTCTTGGAGAAGTATTTATTTTTGTTGAGTCTTTGTACTATATCCTTCCATAGTCTTCTGGCTTATAATAGGGTCTCATTTGATAGAACTGCTGTATATCGTATGGCCTTTCCTTTGTAGGTAAGTTCTTTTTTTAATCTTGATTTCAATATTCTATCTTTGGATCTTGTCATTTTGAGTATAACGTGTTTTGGAGTTTTCCAAATTGAGTCTATATTTACTGGGACCCTTGGGACTCTCGGATCTCAGAGCCTATAATCCTCAACTCTGGGAAGTTCTTATTGATGACTTAACAATTGTTTCTTCATCATATTTGCCTTCTTGTTCTTCAGGGATTCCAATGTTTCTGAAATTCTAACTCATGAAAGTTGAGGTAACATTACTGAGGCCTCCAAACTGTAAAATAAGATGCCAGCCAACATTCATTAGAGATCTGCTAATGGATGCCAAGACTCTACACTAGGTTTTTTGTGTGAGTGCAGCTGAGATCACCACCAAAAATGATTACATGTAGAACACCCAATAATCTCCAACCTAATTATTGATTAGAGTTGACATCTCTTTCAATAGTGTAGCAGGGGGTTAAATTCTGCAGCTATTAGAAGCGTACTTACTAAAATATGTACCACGATAAACTAGGACAACAATGATGACAATAAATAAAATTCACAGATAATATTCTGAATCCATTTCTTGGCCAAAAATTTCAACTTTCTGACTTTACTGGTAGCTCTCTCACAAGTGGAAAAATGGATGTACTCCAGATGTTGCCTGAGAAATAGTGATAATAACAGGTCTAACAGAAAGAAGGAAATTTCTAAAGAGGAAATAGAAAAGTAAAAAAAAAAAATCCATGTAATAGAAGGGCAATTCTACAAAGAGAAATGTTTTCAAGCACAGGTCCTTTTGCTTATTTTTTTTGGGGGGGGGGTCTTATCCCATGGTGCTCAGGGCTTACTCTTGACTCTGTGCTCAGGAAAATCACTCCTGGTGGGTTTGGGGAAACATGGTGTTTGGAATCAAGCCCAGGTTGGCTGTGTGCAAGACTAGCACACTACCCTCTGTACTATTTCTCTGGCCTTGAAAATGAATAGCTTTTAATCCTACCAGATAATCTGAGGAACTAGTACATGTATAGTTTTATGATACCAGAACCATGAATCAATCAAAACTGACAGTACAAAACACTTGAAGAATTTTGTTTGTTTGGTTTTGGATTGCACCCAGCTGTGCTCAAAGGTTACTCCTGGCTCTCCTCTCATGAACCAGTCCTGGTGGGTTTGGGTGACCATATCAGGAGCTGGAAATTGGACATGGGTTGGCTGGGCATAAGGCAAGCACCCTACCTGCAGTTGTATTGCTCCAACCCAAATAATTGTTATCATTTTACACTGATTTCTCAAGAAGACCAGACTCCTGACAGCCTCATTAGAAATATAACAATAATTAAAAATTGGTTCCACACATATATGCTTTTATTTAAAACTCCTAGAAAGAACCCAATCTTCAAAGCAATATAAAAAATTGCTCACTTGATGTCCATTCTGTGCTAAAGTTAGCTTTCATACATATACTTTATCTCCTCTTATCTGTTTATGAGGATTTGCTTTTAAAAACTTGATCATTCATTCACCATATTTCTTCTCTGGTCACACAGGAACTTTCTGTATTCCAAGTTTCAAAGTCTGGGAAATAGGACTACATCACTGGAGAAAACAGTGGCAATTTGTTCTAAATACAAAATAGCTTATTTTCCTTTGGCAATTCTCCAGGGATTTGGGTGGAGGGAAAGGATACTCCTCTCTGGAGAGATCAGACTCAGAACCTGGCCTACTGTCAAAATTGAACAGTGGGTGGGATAAATGTTTTAAAATATCTTTCACATCAATTTGGAAAATAATTAAAGATTTTTTCTTGCATTAGTAACAGTTTTTCACTCTTCAGCCTTTTGTTGATGTTCATCCCTATTCTGGCAGCCCCCATTGGCTGATTTAATGGTACCAAGGGGCTGAGAAGTGTTGCTGTCCAAAAGAAAAAGCATTCTCTCACAGGGACTGGGAAGGCAATCTGCAATCACAACAGTAGCTACTTGTTAATTTTCTATTTGAAACACAGTGATGTCAATAGTATTGTACCCTGCCAGCCACCATGGGGTAAAGTACATTTTGAAACCAAAACAAACTTCCTACGTGCTGGCAAGTCAGATCTGAGACACAGTGATAACCACATTCTGTAAGACACTGCCCTAGTTTTTTATACAAAATGCACACATCATACATTAGTCTACTTTTTCACAAAGGTTTAACTCTTCACAGCTTCATCACAAATCACCACACATATCTCAGTGCAACTGTTTTATTATATGAATGAGTGAAGATAGGTTAATTGATCTTTAATAAAATAGCAACCCTTTATATCTTAAACTATAAGAACACTGTAAGAATTCTATGAAAGGTAAATAAAATTATAAAATAAAAATTATAAAATGAAAATAGCCCAACACCTTTTAAAATGGCCCTGTGATAAGATGTGATTAGTATAAAGCTCATTTTAAGGAACTATATTCACTTAGGAAGAAAGGCATCTTTTATTAAATGAAATCGGAACACTCTGGCCTAAAGAATTAAGGCACACAGAAAGATGAATATTCACAATTTGTACTAAGTATGAATAATCGGACAAGAAGTTAAAAAAAGAATGGCTAGGACAGAGAGACAGTACAGACCGTAAGGCACTTGTCCTGCAACCCTGGTTTAATCTCAATACCTTATACAGTTCCTGTCCGCCACTAAAAGTGATTCCTGAGCACAGTTAGGGGTAAGCCCTGAGCACAACCAGGTATGGTCTCAACATCCCTTCCCACTGCAAAGAATGGTGACCATGCTTACTGCTGGTAGGCAAGTGGTTTGCCATTGCTGGACATTTGTCCAGCCAATTCAGTGTAACCAATCAAGAATCATTTTTCAAAGTCCCATCTCTTTTTTTTTTTAATTATCACAATTTCCCAAAAATCAAAATACAGAAGTTTTTTGCTTGGCTTTTGTTTTGTTTTGGGTAGGGATGGAGTAAAATTCAGTAAAATTTTTAGCAGGGAAGAATAACAAAGATAAACTGCTGATCAAGTTAATTTTTTTCTGAAATTCCAACTATTTTTCAAGTAATTGGAAACAATGGAAAAAATAAGATATACAGAACTTCATGAACATACCGTAGTCTTGCAGTGACAGATAACTAGTGTTTTGGTATATCTTTTTATTTCTGTTACTTAACTCTTCTGATATTTCTTCTTAATTTACATATATCACTTATTTTCTGATCCAACTAAAGAGTATTTCTGAGTTACTTTTGGAGGCAGCCTCCTGTAACACCTAGCACCAATCTTGGGCATACTCTCTCTGATATAGCAAAAAGATTTCAGTGTTACATTATGGTACTGACAGATAAGCAGTTTTAGGTAGGCAGAATGTGAACCACGCCTTAAGAATGTAACTTTTTTGGTTTGTTTTTGCCACACGTGGCAGTGCCCAGGGCTTACTTCTGGCTCTGTGTTCACTGCTGGCAAGACTGGGATCATATCGGGATTGAACCTTGGTTAGTCGTGTGCAAGGCAAATGCCCTACCCTCTGTATTAATTCTCTAGACTGAGAATTAAATTTTTAAAAACGTTTTTGAAAAGTAAAGTTACCCAATGAATCAACAATCACAAAAGGCAAATTTTCCATCAGAATAAGAAGGGGTTCAAATTATGACTCGGTTGTAATATTATACTTTGTGGTTTGTTTCTACTGATATTCGTATAAATACTGTTTGACTGTCGTTTGGAAAAAATTCTCAGGAAAAAATTCTCAGGAAAAAATTCTATAAGAGAAAAGTCAGAGATCTGATATCTATTTTATATGATTCCATCCTCAACTCAATACCATTATAGATTTTTGTTCAAGAAGGGCTGACTCCACAAGAGCCATTTTACTTTGATTGCTGAACAGTCATATAATAACCTGTACTGAATGGATTTGAGAAGGAAAAGCCAAGCTGAGAGAACATGTTCCCTTTTGTTACCATAGGCAGTGAAAATTCTGGCTGCTCATCAGATCCAGTTGTATGACTCTCTTGCCTAATGATCTCATCATAAAAGGTATGGTGGTAGAGCAGAAAGGATGCGTATGTTCAACGTGGTTACATTTCTTTTCAGACATTATAGGATTAAGGTCCTGTAACATCTTTCAGGACTACCAATACAAATTAATCTCATGGGGAAAAAAAGAAGGATCTTTTGTAAAATAAAACCCCAATTTTTTCAGCATTTTCTTCTAAACACACACCTTCTCCTTCATTTGGTCCAACACGTAGAATAGCACAGGCCAAATGCTCTCCCAGGACTCCTCAGAGCCCAGTGTCACCAAACTGCTCTTTAGGAAAAGCCTCCTCTATTACAGAAATAGTAATCTTGCAAAGCTGTTCAACTCTCTCTAAACTGACTTATGTTTACAAATGTTTTAATTGCAAAGATGGAATTCCAATTGAAAAAAGAACCTTATTTAGAAGAGACAGAATTTTTTTTTTTACAGCTAAGCCAAATACAAGCTGTTCTATAAAGGAATAGTTGTGAACTAGGCTGGAATAAAGTGAATAAAGACAGAGAACCACACAAATGTTGTAATGCTAGAGAAAATGCTTTAATTGATAATCCTGATGACCTAAATGCCAGAGTATGTTTTGATCAGTGTCAAAAAAATGATTTGGGAAAATTATGACAGCACCCTCCATGACAGTATTATAGAAAAATAACCCTAACATCTTACTTATTCTAACAGCAAAATAGCAAAATAGTTTTGTCAGTTTTTTGTTGTTGTTATTTGTTTTGGGGAGACCATACCCAACAGTGCAAAGGGCTTACTTCTGGATCTGCACTCCTTTCAGGGGTTAGGGAACCATGTGGGGTGCCAGGAATCTAAACCTAGTCATCACATACAAAGCCTCCCCAGATCCCGAAAGCATATTATATATCTTACATAGTTTATAAGGAACAATTAGCCCCCCAAACTGATATAAACTTTTTTATTTTATTAAGTGAATAAATCCCTATATATAATTGGCACTCATTGTGTAAAGAATGATGCTTTTTTATTAAAATATATAAATTTAAAATTTCATCCCCCAAGCTCCCAAGGGAGTATATTCCCTAACTCTAATCGTATTTCAGTAAAAAAAAAAAATCTTAGCATACCCTTTCTTAATTTCCAGATTTCTTTCTTATTCAAATTTATCTACTGCATTTTCAGATTAGAAAGCCTACATTTTTCTCATTTTAATTTTAGATTATTTTCAATTGTTGGCTTTGCTCTAATTAACTTTGCTCTTTTAATTGATGTAAAAGTACTGGGAAGTAAAGCACTCTTTGGAAAGTAATTTTTGTAAATGTCTAAAATTCCATCTCAATCTCAATTTTCAAAAATGTAAAAGAAGCAAATTTTACTAATATGTTTTAAGAATTGGGCTGGAGCGATAGCACAGCGGCAGGGCATTTGCCTTGTATGTGGCCTACCTGGGGTCAATTCCTTCACGTCTCTCAGAGTCCCGCAAGCTACCGAGAGTATCTCGCCTGCACGGCAGAGCCTGGTAAGCTACCTGTGGCATATTCGATATGCCAAAAACAGTAACAAGTCTCAAAATGGAGATGTTACTGGTGCCTGCTCAAGCAAACCGATGAGTAACGAGATGATAGTGACAGTGACAGTTTTAAGAATTAAAATTTTTATTACAAATTTTAATTTTTAAAGAATGTTTTTAAAATTGAGTTAAAATCTAAGGTCGATGTCTCAAGCAGGTAAAGGTTTCAAAAGATGACTTCGTATATAAATATTTTTTGATGAATAAAGAATCACTCATGAAATATAAGTTACAAAGGAATAATTGCAAAAGTTAATTGCTTGTCCTCATATTGATGAAGATACTAAATGTCCTTAACTAGATTAAAACAAACATCTTCAGTAGTACTCCAAAACAAAGTGACTTCTAAGAGCTAAAGATAATGGGCTTTCAGTTTTCCTTATTTATCCAACGCTATAGCAGATTTATCTGTCCCAGCTGAAGTTTTTGGTTGTTTTCACAAGTCACTTTAGGTATTCACCAACACTGCCACAACAGAAGAAGGGGAAATGCAGTAGAGAAAACATAGCCATTAAAAAGAGCAATGTATTTTAGCTGTCATTAGACATACCAGAGATGCAACCAAACATAAACATAGTAAGAAGGCTTTATTGTAGTCTCTAAATGTAGTTCCAGTTCATATCTATCTTATCTATACTAAAAGCTAAAAGTTCTCCTTCGTCCCAGAATTAAGTAACTAACTAATGATTAAAAGACAGAAAGCTTCTTCAGATGCAGCATTTCTCCTTGAAAGCCCTTACTGAAAATGTGATAATGCTGATTTTAATAGACTCTCTGAAAGACCATACAAGTCACAGGAATAATCACTCATAACTAAGTTGTTCATCCTAGCTTCAGCCCATGATAAACCCCTGCTATCAACTACCTCTTGCTATATACACAAAATTTAGCACTTAATTATATGTTGTGGAGAGGGACTTTATAATACTATCTTTTGTCCTACTTATTTAAGACTATAAATCCTTAAGAGCAAGGCCCAAGATTTCACACTTCTTTTATCCCATCTCCAGTACCTAGCACACAGTCAATGCTTAATAAGTGCTTGTCTGTTGATTTGTAATTATCTTTAGGACTCCTCTGTCAGTACCAGGAACTAAGCCACTTCAAATAAATTCCTATTCATTTCCACCAAAGATTTTAAGTCAGAAAACATGCTCTTTGGAGTAATGATATATAAGACTGTTAAGAGATAACACCGTAGGCATATGGTCATTACCCATTACGTGTTAAGTCACCTTAGACTGATACTCAAAGGACATTCAAAACAAATCTTAAAGTTTTGTAAGATCCAAGAAGTTTGAAATTAATCATTTATATAACATTTCAGTGTATTCACTATTCCTAGTATTCTCAACTGGAGAAGGGAAATTTAAAAGGAGAAGTCAAGTTGTACTTGAGTGGAAATAGCAATACTGCTGCCAACAGATGAATAATTCTTAACTACTGTGTATTTGTAATCATTGTCTATTGGATCTGTTCCACTATACTGAAGGACACAAAGCTCTATAAAAATGTTGAGAAACCTCTGATTAACTTTCACTGCAAATAAAGGTGAGCCATATTTTACACTGAAGCTGTCAAGTTCAAACACATGTTTGAGCTCCAACTTTGCAATGTCTAAGAAATCCCAAATAGAAGTAGAATATACCTCATAACTTCTCCAAAAATATTTCTTCATAAAAGATAACAATCTAAAGATACATTTTAAAGACATTAATAAGTGAATGCCTTTAAGCTAATGTTTATAAATTCACTTTTTTCTACTTAATCAAACAGTAAGCACGGTTGAGTACATTTTCTTCAATAAAGGGAATTTCATCGTAGCAAATTTCAAGACCAAAGGAAATTTTAGAAAATGACAGCAACTGCCCATTAACTTTATCACTGGTACGATGGAGCGACAGTACAGCAGGTAGAGCTATTGCTTTGCATGCTACTAGCCGGGATTTGATCTCCAGCAACACATATGATCCCCTGAGCACCTGCTAGGAATGATCCCTAAGTACAGAGAGAGGATAAGCCCTGAGCACTGTTGGGTGTGACCCCAAAACAAGAAACGAAACGAAACAAAAAAATCTTTGTCATTGGTAAATTAATCTATATCTTTATCTATAATTTTTTAAAATCATGATTCAAAAACTAGTAAAATATTAACTAATTTTTATTAGTTAATATATTATTAGTTAATATTTTTCCTTCTGCGCAACAGATGAGAATCTGTTAAGCAAAATTATTTTTAAATTTTCTAATAAAATGCTCAACAGAGCAAGAACATATTTCAATACACTATTTGAAATTCACTGTTATAAGTAACCTCCTATTTAATAAACTCTTATCTCTATATTAATAGTTTCAAATTTTCCAACGAGCCAAACTTACGTCTTATTGTTTTGTTTTTTCATTTTGGGGCCACACCTGACTGTGCTCAGAGCTTCTTTCTTTTTTTTTTCTCAGAGCTTATTTCTTCTGGCTCTGTACTCAGGGATCACTCTGGGGGGTGCTTGAGGATCATATCCAGATGGTTCTGGGGTTCGAATCAGAATTGGCAGCATTCAAGGCAATGGCCTAAACGCCTGTACTATCTCTCTGACCTTAAAAATCTTTTTGTCTTTTGGGCCACACCATCTGGTACTCAGTTCTTATTCCCGACTCTGCTTAGGGATCACTCCCGGCAGAGCTCAGGGGATCACAGAGTGCCAGGAATCAAAACCAGGTCAGTCACATGCAAGGAAAGCACCTTACCTACTGTACTATCACTCCAGCCCCCCAATTTTTCTTTTAAAAAATTATAATTGCACATTTATATGTAAACTTATATTTTTAATTATGACATGGCAATAATGGTTCTAGAAGAACCTATCAATTGGCCATTTTAATAACCATGACTAGAAGCATTTATGGAAATTCACAGCATACTATGATGTTTTCCTAAAGCTATTAATTCTAAACTAAGAAAGCCATTAGTCTTCCAAAAAAGAATAAATCTTCCCAAGTTCCACCCCAAAACACTGTTCTAGTTGATCATGGAAACTTCCATGAAAGACTGTTTACATACAGGCTTTTAATGATGTCAAATTAAACAGCTATCAGAATAACCCAAGTTACAAAACTTAAAAAGAGCAAAACAAGATTAACACAGGTGCAGATAAGAATCATAGGGAAAAACTGCATATCTAAAAGCAAGCTGAAATTTAATAAGATGCTAATATCAAGTTATAGAGCTATGTAGACAAAACAGGGTGACAACACATCAAGGACAAGGTACTTGTAGAAGTTTCAAATATTTTGAGGAAAATTTTCACAACAACAACAAAAATCTGCCACAGCTCCTATGCTATCTACTACAAAACTTTAAGTCACATTGATTTTCAATTGTTCTGTAGTATCAATTCAAATACAGAGAAAAACATACTTTTATCTGTCAAATCATCACACTCAAGAGGCATTTTCCCATGGTAGAACTTCAGCAGAGGTCCTATTAGGAAGCACAATCACCACATATTTTCTAAGTGGGTCATATTACCTAGAATATCCTATGGGGACAAACTGTTCTCTCTGAAGCATGAGTGGAGAACAAAACTATTTTCCTTGGAAAGGGAAGATATTTGCAGGGTAGCAAATATCTCACTATGTGCCTTCCTAAAATATTTTCTATCTTGAAGTGGCAGGTTTCACACACACACAAAGAGCTAAGTTATTTATTTGTCTTGGCATTTAACTTTTTTCTCTTAATCTAACATAAGGTACACAGTCTGCTACAAAAATGCAAACAAACAAAAATGTTCGTTACTAATTCACTGAGTATTAGTTATCTGTATGGCACTGTGTCAAATACAAAGAGCAAATTACAATCCCTACTCTCAGAGAACAGATATGATCTAGGGAAAAAGAGACACAGTATTAGGTGTGAGGGTTAAGATTCATATAAGTGAACTACATAGTAAACAAATAGGAATCTAGAGCCTATCCCTTTGAACAATTAGGAAAGACATAATGAACATGTCATTTCAGTACCTTAGTTTAGAGACAGGGTTAAAAAGTTCTGGTTTAGGGATCAGAAAATCTAGGTTCTCTTTCTTGTTCTATCATTAACAGTATGGTAAAGCACATGACTTGGAGGAATTTCAGTTTCTTTATCCATAAAATGGGGTACTGAGAATAGATAATTCTCTAAGGTTCATCCCAGTTTCACTTATTTCTTTTCTTGGGGGGGACACACCTGGAAATGTATTTTTATTATTTGTTGTTGGGGCACATTTGGCAGTGGCCAGGGATCATTCCTGGTGGAGCCGAATAACTGCATGAGGAACCCCAGTCAACCTGTACAAAGCAAGTTCCTTACCACCTGTACCACTCTCTGAACCCCTTCCAATATTATTATCTATGAAAAGGTATTAAAAATTATATATGTTGACTTTTTAAAAATATTGGTGGGGGTGCTGGCCCCAACCAGTGCTGCTGAGGGGCTACTCCTGGTTAGTAAGCTCAGGAGTGACCCCTGGCCACACTCTGGAACCATATGGTGCAGGGGATTCAAATCAGGATCAGCCACAAGCAAGGCAAACCTTGCTCTACTATCTCTCTGTTCCCCTAAAAAGCTTTAAAAATGTCTTAATATATACACTTTCTACAAAACTCTAAACAGTCAAATCAACAGCATAAATTCTCTTTGACTCACTTCCTTCCCCAAAGGAAATCAGTGTGTCAGTCTGATACATTTTTCTAGAACTTTTCTGAAGCCTTTAAATATAAGGACTTATATTAAAGGGGAGGGTGTAGTTGGGCCAACCTGGTGGTGCGCTAGGGCTACTCCCAGTATACTGGGGTCAGCCACATAAAAACAAGTGTCTTAGCCCTCATCCCCATACTTACCTCTCTGGTTCTGATTGTTATTTTTAACATAAATTACTGAAAGTGGTTTTTATAATTTTCTCCACTTAAAATGTCACGTAAATTGCTCCACACATACACACAGAAGTTGTATCACTCTTTATACCAGCTGAAATATATGACTGCATTATCATTTATTTTGAAAGGCCCTTCCCAGGGGTAGCAGGTGTCATCAGTGCTTGGGAAATCATGCAAGGCCAGGAACTGAACCCAGAGCCATGTGCATGCCAGGCAGGTGTTCTAGCCCGCTACTCTCTTCTTGGCCCTGGCTATCTTATCATTTATACAATTGTTTCCTGATTGATGAAAATTCAGGTTATTTTTAATTTGTGGTACTACAAATACTTTTGTTATTATGTTTACTCCTCTCTATGCTTTATAATGAAATAAAAATGTATCGGGAAGGGTGAAGAAATATAAGAAATCTAAAGGTTGAAAATAAAGGGGAAAATGACATTTGACCCAGGCATCTATTTTCAAAAGAAGAGATAGAGTAATAGTAATATTATGAAAATATCTAAAGACTAGAACTTGGCAGATGTTAGTCCCTGATCTTAGTTCAAAAACCACTGAAGATACAAAGTGGCCTTAGGTACTAGAAATATTAGAGATTTTTAGGACCAAAATGTCATAAAGATCACTCAATTCCACTAACTTTCGAAACACTAAAGCTTTACCTATAAACTAGAAAATAAATTTTATGATCCCTTCAAAAAATCTTTGCATTTTTTTAATCTAAATTCTGCACAGAGGGGTTTTAAAAAAGAAAAAAATTAAATAGTCTCTGATAAATGCTAATGCAAGATGGTAAGAAGTGAAACTGTCTAATCCATAAAGAGCTTCCAGATAAAGACAGCATGAATTTCTAGTGTACCCATTTCTAGTCAGTGTAGCTCTATTTTCCAGAAAACCCTAGAAAATATGAAGGCGGGGAGAACCAGAGTGAAGATGTCCAAAAATGAGGTTGCTCTTGGCAAGATATCAAAGCAATAAAAACATTATTGGAAAGGTACTCTGCTCGACCAAAAAGGTAAGGAGAAAAAAATTCTAATATATTAATTGGCAGCTACCTTCACTTCAGATCATTTATAGACAAATGTTTTAAATAAATTAAGCCATACTTCCTTGGAGTTTTTCAGTAGCAGAAGAATGCTTTTTCTTCCTGGTATGTTACACCTCATCTTTTGAAATGACTGATTTATACAGCAATACAAATATAGTTACAAGCACAAAACTGAATTTCTGGAGTCTAAGCAAACATAAAATTTGCAGAGAATATAAAAGTATGTGACCAGAATTTAGTATGTTTACAGATTACATTGCTAAATTTCCTTAGCAGTAAATGACAAGTGTTATTTTCAAGAAAGAAGGTCCTAAATATTCATTAACATTTCCATCTCAGAATTCATATCTATATTTATATAAACATTACACATATGCTTCTGAGAAAAAATCTGATCTTATAGAAATGTTTACTACTAATTATTAAAAGTAATGAATGATTCATTATAAAGTAAGCTCTATCTCATTGTAGCTATAGTACTATATGTTACAATATATTTTACAAGGTTCCAAAAGTAAAATAAAGGTAAGAATCTGATATTTCTGTTCACTTATCAGTTGCTTTTTTGTTCCTGAGACAGGAAAGTAATGTTTTTCAATATGCCTGCACTTACTCAAATTAAAAAAAACTTACAGAACAATAAAATTTCTTTTGTTCAGGCTTTGAGGCTCAGCTGGTGGTGCTCAGGAGGTGCTCAGGAACTATACCTGGCTTGGTAGTTGCAGTTGTCCCTGGAAGTGCTCAAGGAGCATGTGGTACCCAGAGATCAATCACTGACCTCCTGCATGCAAAGCATGTGCTCCATACCATTAAGCGATCTCACCCCTATAAAGGTTTTTACATAGGGAGAGAATTTAGAAAATTCTAGGTCTTCTCCTTTCACAATGAGGGAAAGAAAGGCCATCCAAAAGTTAAAATATAACACTGATAAACTACCAGTAGTACAAACAAAATAAAAAATTATTATTTCACTTCTGGCACAACTTTTATATGAGGGCCAGAGAGACAATACAAGGGAAAGGCACGTGTCTTGCATATGGCTAACCCTCATGTGATCCCCAGCACTGCAGATGGTCCCCAGGGGACTGATCCCTACTTACAGAGCAAGAAAGTAAGGCCTCAGCCCCTCTCCAGCCCCCTCAAACCAACTTTCACATCAATCTTGATATAGTCTCAAAGAATTCAAGCATACTAGATTCCTGTTATTCTTTTTCTTAATCCAGTCCCTAAACTATGTTTGGTGTTAAAATATACCTTTCTCCACTTTTCCCTAAAAGTAAACACACAAGTCATTTACTTACTATGAGTTCCAGTTTCAGCTTGCTCTGACTTAGGAGATATGACCAAAAGCCATATGTCAATAATTTGAATAAATTATTTTCAAAAATAATTTGTCTTCAGGAACTATCTAGCAAGTAACCAAATTAGAGAATTCTATATTCATTACTGAACTTTCTTCCTTTAGACATGTGGCTTTTCAATAGTAATAGGTTTGGAACTTTCAATTGGCATTATTCACCAGAATAAGTTTAAATAGATAAGTGAATACCAAATAACTACCCTCTTTTATGCATCAGTTAAGATGTTTCAAAATAATTTAAATATCATTTAAAAAAAAACTGAGATACCAAAGAAGTTCTCTCCTGTAATAAAGACTTCTTACAGATGTGCCTTTCGGGCATGGTTTGGTTGCCAAAACATGTACCAAAATAGAAATTTCTTTAAGTGGAGAAGATGCTAGTTTAAGAAAGAAGTACTTAATTCATAGTTATTATTTTCAAACTAATATTTATGAGCATCTACACTACACTAATTCCACATACATAAAAAGCATTTAGCAAAACAGTATAATGCCTTAAAGTCTAGTCGAATTCTCCTGCTGTATAATTATAGTGGGTATCATTATGAAAGAGCCATATGGAATAAACATATTCCACAAACTACATAAAAATATAACTTTTACTTCATCCTCTAAAATATGTCAAGAAGACCTATCAAGCTATTCTAGCTCTATTTCTTAATCCTGGGTCTTCCACACCTGTAAGGCTAGAGCTCTACTGCTAAGCCATACCCCCAGCCCCCTAACAATTTTTAAAACAATAAATTCATAGCTTGATTGAAAGTAGAGTGTTTTCTTGGAGGTGGGGGGTAATTAGGGGGACACACTGGCTGAGCTCGGGAACTACTTCTGGCTCTGTACTCAGGAGTAACTCTCAGCAATGCTCAGGAGTGCCAGGGACTAAATTCCTGAGCCTAACAGGACTAACTCCTGACCATATTCAAGGAATAACTTCTGAGTACCAGGGCCACATACAAAGCATGTGCTCAGCTCACGGGTCTATCTTTTGGGCCTTAAAAATGTTTTATTTAACAAGTTATAGTTGCACTGAAGTAAACACTATGTGATCACTTCAATAAAAAACTACTACAGTACTGGAAAAACAGTACAGGGATTAAGGTGCTTGTCTGGCAGGCAACTAAATCTGGTTCCAATCTGACACCACAAATGGCCCTTGAGCACTTTCAGGAGTTACTCTTGAGCATCGAGTCAGGAATAAACACTGCCAAGTTTGCCCCCCTATACACACCTGTATATATATATATATATATATATATATATATATATATATATATATATATAAATATATGACAAAAAAACTTTTCCAAACTACTACTCCTTCACTATAATGTTCACTATTTAAAGTCTGACTTAATTATTTCTAGATCTAATTTTAGAATCTTAGTTTCAAGTTACAATATTTCTAGGTTATTTTTAAGATCTAATGATCTTTTCTCCTATGCATCAGTTGCAGGATTGATTTAAATAAGTTCTATAAATTGGATAACTCAAGTTCTGAGAACATTTCTAGAATGCTGTCCTCTCTGAGTCAGCCTCTGTCACCTTGCAGCTAGGTCAGGGAGTACAAAGTTTAGCCTTAATGAGCTATTTCTGACAGAGGTCAATATAGAAACTGTGACTTTATCAAACACTACTGCAATGACTTCATTGCATAGGCTGCATTTTAGATATGTAATTTTATCCTGGCTGTGCTTCCTCTATTAACCATAAATTTTATCTCCAAAACCCACCCATTACTTCATCTCTATCTCATATAACATTCGATTCTAACTCTAACAGGTGCCTATCTCTGCACTCTGATAGCTATTTTTGGTTTGCTTACAGTTTTCAGCATTCCTACTCCTGTTAAAATAGTTAAATCACTCATTTGTTTGCTATAAAAATAAATACATCAATTACATGTCTCTCTAATTGTTGGTGTTAGACTTCATACTCTTCTGCTAATTTCTATATTTAATTCTAAATATTCTAATTTTCTAAATAGTCAAATTTTATTAAATAATTTTCCCTACTTTGCAACATATAGTTACCTTTTTAATGTTCTATTATTATCCATGACAGCACAGAAATTTACTGGATTGCTATTCAAAAAGAGTTCAAAATAGGGGCTGGAGTGATAGCACAGCAGGTAGGGCGTTTGCCTTGCACGCGGCTGACCCAGGTTCGAATCCCAGCATCCCTTATGGTACCCTGAGCACCGCCAGGGGTAATTCCTGAGTGCATGAGCCAGGAATGACCCCTGTGCATTGCCGGGTGTGACCCAAAAAGCAAAAAAAAAAAAAAAAAAAAGAGAGTTCAAAATATACAAATTCTTCCTCAGGCGCTATATATACACTTAAAGTAAGATGTTACTAGTGGCAGGATGGAACACTGTATATCTAAAACCCAACAATGAATAACTCTGTAAATCACGGTGCTTTAATAAAATAAAATTGGGGAAAGCAATAAATAAAACAAGGATGTGAGTTTGCCATCTTTAGATTTTAAAAATAAAGTAGCCATCATCATTTTTTAACGAATCAAAAACTAGGTCAACAGCTATTTCCTGGTTTCTACTTTCCTCTATAACTATACTTTTAGAATTTTGTTGTTTAAAGCCTAACAAATTCAAACTATATATTTTATTATATCTTAAGTAAAACTGATAAATTTACTACATATTTTTCAGTATTTGGTTTTAATTTTGTTAGATTCACAATTAGCTAGAATTTCTTAGAATTTCTTAGATCTTTATTTTATTATACTATACATTTGTTTCAGGCAATCCAAGGTCCAATATTAATCCCACCACCAGGGTGTCCTTCCCTCCACCAGTATCCCAGTTTTCTACCCACCACCCAAGCCTGCCCCTTATGAGGCACCAACAAATTTACTTCATATTGCTTGTTACAACAAAAGGCAAATGTAATTATCCAAAAACAGATCAATAAAAGTCAATTTTTGATAACTGCTGTATCTCACAATGGTGTTACTGAAGGTACTGAGGATTTACTAAGCTGGTTGGTGCTAGTTGAATCCTCTGTGTCATTTTTGCTCATTGAGCTTGGTGGTCTTCTATGCAACTTTCCCATCAATTTTGCTATGCTCCTACTGGGAAGTCAGTATCATGAAATTTGGAGGTGTCACACAGAGGTGTTAGTGGTGACATGCTGCAGGAGCTATGGAGCGGAAACAATCTGGGCTGGGCTGTTTCTATCCTGGAGGGTGTCAGTTGTGGGTGGGGACTTATGGGCCTTCAGGCAGAGAGGAGAATCTGCCTACCCCCACTCCAAGAAGGCCCTAGAGTTCTCAGCCCAGCACAGTCTACCTGAGGTAGGTCAGCATCATCGTATTCTTTTTGAGATGAATTGTGGAGATGGGCAATTTCTATGTCGGAAGATGTCAGGTGGGGTGCAGGTTGGCATGGCCTTTCAGTGGCAGAGGCTGGTGGGGAAAATCTGCCATCCCTATTCGAAGAAGGCCTTAGAGTTCTCAGCATGGAGACCAGTTTACCTGGAATGAGTTAATTGCTTGAATTCTTTTTGAGACTGAAGTTCTTAGATCTTCAAATCTACCTCTTCTATGTTTCATTTTAACTTTCCTAATTATCAAGTACTCAAACTATATTAAGTAGTAGTACTCTATGTTGAAAATATATCTGTGATCAATTACATATCTAAAGCAATTATAGTTGAGTCATCTGTATATACAGTGCCATGAGATGCTGTTATCAGCACTTTTTTTTAAAGTATTACCAAACTTCACAGTGAATGTACTTTTAAGAACCTTCCCCACTCAACGCTGAATTGTACAATGAATGGATGACCACAGAACTGGTGAGCAACACAAGTTAGCCATGCTAGTAAGTATGAGGGATCTATTATTACTTTTTTGTTGTTTTGGTTTGGGTTTGGGGCATATAGCAATGCTCAGGGGTTACTCCTGGTTCTGTACTGAGAAATTACTCCTGGTGGGGCTCAGTGGACCAGACAGGATGCTGGGGATCGAATGTGAGTCAGTCATGTGCAAGGCTTTTGATCTGCATTTCTCTAATAACCACTGACATTGAGCATTTCATGTATTTATTGGTCACTCGTGTATTTATCTTTTCTACTTTTGGGTCATCTACATATTATCTCCAGAAAAACTTCAAATTACTTGCCTCTTTTTATACTTGCCTAGGTTTTTATTAATTGATTTTTTAATTTTTTTTGCCACACCTGGTGGTACTCAGGGGTTACTCCTGTTTCTGACTCAGAAATTACTCCTAGCAGTGCTCAGAGAATCGTATGGGATGCCAGGGATTGAACTTGAGTTAGCCATGTGCAAGTTCAGCATTCTACCTGCTGTACTATCACTCCGGCCCCTAACTGCTGTTTTAAAGGTTCTTTATATGTTTTGGACAAAGCATTTTTTATAAGATATATGTTTTTTGAATATTTTCTCATATTTATTTTAAGTATTTTTACTTTCCTGATTGTAACCTTTGAAGCACAATGTTTTTCATTTTTATAAAGTCCAGGGATTAATTTTTTTCTTGTATTGTTTGAGTAATATGTAAGACACTTGTTAAAAATTTTTTTAATAAAAAATAATAAATAAAATTTTAAAAAAGATACTATTGTTGATCTCCAAAGTCACAAAGATTTACTCTCAGGTTTTCTTCTAAGAATTTTAGTTTCAGGGGCTAGAGCGATAGCACAGCGGGGAGGGCATTTGCCTTGCACGCAGCCAACCCTGGTTCGATTCCCAGCATCCCATATGGTCCCCCAAGCACCGCCAGTCGTAATTCTTGAGTGCAGAGCCAGGAGTAACCCCTGAGCATCACCAGGTGTGATCCAAAAAAGCAGCAAAAAGAAAAGAATTTTAGTTTCATCTTTAATTTTTCAGTCTGTGTCTATATTTTATTTTAATTTGGGCTGGAGCGATAGCACAGTGGGCTGGGCATTTGCCTTGCACGTGGCCAACCCAGGTTCGATTCCTCTGCCCCTCTCAGAGAGCCTGGCAAGCTTCTGAGAGTATCGCGCATGGCAGAGCCTAGCAAGCTACCCGTGGCATATTTGAGATGACAAAAAAAGTAACAAGTCTCACAATGAAGATGTTACTGGTGCCCACTCAAGCAAATCGATGAGCAATGGGATGACAGTGATACAGTGATACAGTGAATTTTGTGTTTATTTTTGTATGTTAATATGAAATAGGAATTCAAATTCACTATTCGGGGGCAAGGAGTGTTGGGCCACATCTAGAGGTGCTCAGGGCTTACTCCTGGACCCTATGTTCAGGGGTCACCAGGCAGTAATCAGGACTATATGTGGTGCTTGGATTAAGACATATGCAATGAAAGCACCTTAACTATCTCTCCAGTCCCCAACTGTACACTACACTATTTTAAATGTAGATTATGCACAAAAGACACCAATTTATCTTCCATTCCTCTCAAAAATTAATGGACCATAAATGTGAGGAATTATTTCTACACTTTCAATTCTATTTCATTGATCTATAGTTCTATTTTTAGACCAAAACCAAGTCATTTTTAACTTTGTACTAGTTTTGAAGTTGGGGAATATGAGTCTCTTAAGATCTTTTGGTTCTTCAGGTACCTTTAGGATAGCATGAATCTTAGGATCAATGGTCAATTCCTTCTAAGAAAGAGACTGGAATTTTGACAGATTTTGCACTGAACCAATGTGGAGAGTACTGCCATTTTTAACAATACTAAGTCTTCTAATCCATAAAAATGGGTGTCTTTCCATTTATATAGTTCAGTTAAAAAACAGTGGTTTGTAGTTTTCATCTTAAAAACTACACTTCACTTCCTTAGCTTAATATATTTATAGGTGTATTATTATTTTGTATATTATTATAAATAAAATTGCTTTCTTATATTTTTGGATTATTTATTATTTATTATACAGAAACAACTAGTTTTGTGTGTCAATTCTGCAGCCTCTATTAAATTTTTTTATAGGCACCAATAATTTTTGGTATCTTCCTTATAATTTTACATATAAGACTATGGTATCACTGTATCACAGTATCACTGTCATCCCGTTGCTCATCAATTTGCTCAAGTGGCACCAGTAACGTTTCCATTGTGAGACTTGTTACTGTTTTTTGGCACACTGAATACGCCACAGCAAGCTTGCCAGGCTCTGCCATGTGGGCAGGATACTCTTGGTCGCTTGCTGGGCTCTCTGAGAGGGAAAGAGGAATCAAACCCGGGTCGGACTCGTGCAAGACAAATGCTCCACCTCGGTGCTATTGCCCCCATCCGGTATCTGGAATAAAAATGAAATAAAAATGTAAGCATTTTTGGATACCTTTTCTTTCTTTCTGTTGTCTCATTGTCCTCACAAGAACCTCCAGTACAATGTTGACCAAAAGTCATGAATGCAATCACCCTTAACTTATTCCTGACAGGAAAAGCATTTATCCTGTCCCCATTAAGTGTCATGTGAACTATGGGTTTTTTTTATAAATCTATGTCAGTTTAAGGAAGTTACTGCTACGCATTCCAATAAATACTGAAACATACTAATGCTCTGAGTAGCTTTCCAATTATTATACCTAGTCCAAAACTGTAGACTTCTGATCCAGTTGCAAAGAACTACCAATGCCCAGGCTGAGAATTCATTTCCCAAAGTCGGGATGAGTAGCCCCCACCCCAGCCCCTATACTTCCAAAAGCCTCAACAGCCATGTCCATCTCCCACAGCCAACATCATGCTGATTCACACACCAATCCTGCTCCACTAATTCCCAACTAAAACTCCCAGGAGATGCACTCCAAGCAGCTAAACTTTATGGAATCACTGGTCCTAGCAGCTGAAAACTCCAGAGTACCCATAGGAGGTGGGCAGGCCTTAATAACTGCCCAGATAAAGCTCCAGAAGCAGCCCCCACGCCCCACCACTACAGCCAACCCAAAAAAATAAACATCTAGAAGGGAAAAAAAAGAACTAAAGAAAAATTTGACCTTTTAAAAGGTACCGATTTTTTTCTTTCCAGTGTATATTGCATAGTGAAAAACCTTTAAGATATTTCCACTTAAGTTTTTCCACTTAGTTTACATATATAATACATTAATTAAAAATTTCATTTACTGCCAATGAAAACTGTTTTGTTATGTGTGCTGAGCTCTCAGTATTATTTGAGACATTCAAAATAAAGTTGGGATTATAGATATACTCAATATCACCTATTACTATTCTTTCAATCAATGAATAGTTGATTATGTTCTAAGGGGAATTAAGATAAAGTCCCTGCCTTCCTTAAGCTTATGTTACTGTGAAAAAAGGCAAGGAGTTCAAATAATTCAGAGACAGATATTTAAGATGACATAAAAGGATAATGAGTAGCTGTTGGGGTGGGGAGGGTACAATTATTGTTTGGAATGGCAGAGTGGAGATGATCTGAGAACTAAGAAATAAAGAAGAACTACAGCAAGGACTTTCCAAGCTGAAGGAAGAGCTGGTACAAATGTCCAAAGAGAAAAATTAATGTGATGCAATTTAGAAATGACAGAGTAGCGTAAGCTAGACTAGCATTCTTAAAAGCTTCTTAAATATGTGGACTGGCACCTGTTCTGCACACTGGTCCACATATAAGCAGTTACTATAACAAAGGTATAGACCAGTGGTTTTCACTTTCTATATTTGTGGACCAGTCCAGCTCATGCACTGCTTGTTGAAACTATTGAGCTAGAGCACAGGAAATAAGAGATAGAGTTGTAATATTTATAGATCATAGACTTTAATTGCAATGGGAATCAGTAGAGAAATGGAAACAGAAATTATGTGACCTGGGGCTGGAGAGATAGCACAGCGGGTAGGGCGTTTGCCTTGCACGCGGCCGACCCAGGTTCAAATCCCAGCTTCCCATATGGTCCCCTGAGCACGGCCAGGGGTAATTCCTGAGTGCAGAGCCAGGAGTAACCCCTGTGCATCTCCAGGTGTGACCCAAAAAGCAAAAAAAAAGAAAAAAAAAGAAATTATGTGACCTGATAAATCCTTTCAAAAGATCATGCTTTTGAAAAAAAAGTACAGAGCATTTTTTTCATATGCCTTTTAATCATTTGTATTTTTTCTTTGAAGAAGTTCCTGAACATGTCTCCTCCCCATTTTTTTATAGGGTTAGATACTGTTTTTTCTTGTATAGTTCCACCAATGCCATATATATATGTATATATATGTATATATATAGGATATTAACCCTTTGTCAGATGAGTGGTGAGCAAATAATTTCTCCCAGTCTGTGAGCTGTCTCTGTATCCTGGTCATTTCCTTTGAGGTGCAGAAGCTTCTTAGCTTAATGTAGCCCCATTTGTCTATCACTGCTTCTCCTTGCTTGGTCAATGGCATTTCATCCTTAAAGATGCCTCTAGCTTCAATGGCGTGGACAGTTCTGCCTATATTTTCCTCTGTATACCTTATGAGTTCAGTCTGATATCTAGATCTTTAATCCATTTTGATTTGACTTTTGTGCATGGTATTAGAAAGAGGTCTGAGTTCATTCTTTTGGATGTGACCGACCAGTTTTCCCAGAACCATTTGTTGAAGAGTCTTTCCTTGCTCCACTTCATTTTGTTGTTGTTGTTTCTTTATCAAAGAATAATTGACCATATACCGAGGGTTTATCTCTGGGTTTTCTTCTCTATCTTACTAATGTAAAAGTCTTTCCCTATTCTAGTACCATGCTGTTTTAATTACTACTCCTTTATAGTACGGTTTGAAGTTGGGGAAAGTGATACCTCCCATCTTCTTTTTCCCAGTGATTTCTTTAGATGGGGGAGTGGTGCTATTTTCCATGTATATTTCAGGAGTGTTTGATCTATTTCTTTGAAAAATTCTATGGTCTCCTTATAGGAACTATAGTGAAGCTGTATAAAGCTTCAGGGAGTATAAAATCAAAATTCTCTGACATTCAGTAACATTCCACAATCTAATCCCAAACCACCTTTCTTGACCTAATCCAACAAACTCTTACTTTTCCACTCAATATGGTTTACTCTTTCCTGAACACAACTTATGAAAATGTGCTTTCCTCCTCTACACATCCATTTGCATCTATTTACTCATGCTATTCCTATTTTTTCTTTGTTTCGGTATCTATATGTCAGAGCTGAGAATTCTTTTTCTCTTACCAAGGGCAAATGACTCTTAGACTATGACACACAATATTTTACAATATGACCCAGTATACATGTTTCACAATTCTACATTTAACTTTGCTTCAACTAACACATTCTGTTACTTTTTAATCTTATTTCCTTTTTATAATTATTTAGGTGATTTATTAGACCATAAATGGGTTTCAACCTTCGATTTGAAAAAAAAAAACTTTTATGCACATTTCTGGATATTTATTGGTAGCTTGACAAGAACCTATAATTACAAAACTATAATGACCTTAATTAACCTTGAGGATAAGGGATCTATATCTTATACTTTATCTACCATGATAACAAGTATAGTATTTATGAATCACTACTGAAAAGACAGACTGGTATTACATATAGCTGTCATGTTTTGATCAGATAAAATCATAATTAGAACTGTTTTATGTTGACATCATCTTGTTTCAAACTACAATTGTGATGGTCAAGATAGCTATGTTTTTTGTTCTGTTTTTTTGGGGGGTGGGGGTGGGGGTCCACAGCTAGTGCTGCTCAGGGATCACTCCTGATGTGTTCAAGGGATAATATCGAGGGTGCACAGGATTGAACCTTGGTCTGCTGTGTGCAAGGCAAGTGCTTTACACGCTATGCTATCTCTTTGGTCCTTGAGATAGCTACTTTTAATAAAACTTTCACCTACAGTTTCTACCTTCCTACCTTTTAGGATCATCTAACAGATGTAAGTATTCCGTAAATACTTTTTTTTTCAATCTATCTCTCAAGAATATGAGAAAGGCTCTATGTGAAGAGACTATTAACATTCACTTGACATGTTTCTCTAATCATATACACTCAAACACCTCTGATCTGCCTAGGAAGGCATTATTAGTCCAGTGTCCTCATCTGGCCCTTCTAGCTTTGCCAAAGTTGTAATAAGGGTAAGATTTTTTGTTTCAATGGAATGACAGCTATTAAGGTTGAATGGCCTCTCCTGCCATCAGCACTTAGGTTCTTGACCATTAAAGTCCTGTTAAAGTTGTTGACTCTCTCAAAAACTTCATCAGTAATTTGAATTAAGAAAATGAAAAAGCAATGAAGCGATAAAAAATCTGTACTGAATGGTTTCTTCTTTGGCAAAAGACCCAAGTCCTAGGACAAGCCAATGGGCAATGTAAATTCTTAAGTCTCAGTCATTAATTTTGCCAAAAGGCTTACTAGGTTCCTGAGGAATGCACATCATGTGAGGTTATTCTGCTTTTAAACTTACCTCTCCCCTCTTTAGCCTATTATAACCTGTTGTAAATATAGGAAGGCACAAGTATACAAGTAACAAATGCTCTGTACCATCTATACCAGTCTCAGTGTAACCAACAGGGTATTAAGTAGAAATAAGTCCCCAGAATCTTATACCTTATCTAACATAATACCAACAGTAATTGTTAATCATTACTGAAGAGAAAGACTGATATCACAAATAGCTTTTTTGTAATTATATAATCATAAGTAGGAATTTTATGTTCACATCATTTTGTTTTAAATTGATGTTGAAGATGACTAGTTTTAGTCCAAGGAACTACCCAAAAGGAATCAGAATTTCTGTGACAATCCTTAAACTATCTAAAGCTCCCTAATGTGCTCTAGATATCTGGGGTTAACTGTGGGTCAGAGCAAATGACTCTGGGCATCCAGACCCTAAATCTCTACCATTAGGCTTTCCTCTGAGATCTGAGACGACCAATTTTAACACTTGTTATCTATTATCTGTTCAAGGCTTGACCTGGGGTTTTCACTATCTTAGGGATTTAAGAGAGACATTTAGATAAGCTTAATAGTATTTACTAACAATTTTAAATCGGTTTCTCTAATTCTCACTTCATTATCCCAGTAAGAAAAAGAATTAACTCAGAGTACCTTTACAAACAAGAATTTAGAACTAAATGAAGAAACAACTTCTATCAAGAATATTTGTAAAATAGCAGAATTTCAAGAATATGAATTACTTAGGGAATCTTTTCAGAATGAAAGCAAAAGTCAAATTACCCTTATATAGTGAGTTACTTTCCTCATATAAATTCACATTCAAAAGCAAATGAGAGATGGAGTTAAATTCTACTCATGTTAAAGGATGCCAAAGAGAGGCAAACTTTTCCTTTTTATATAGAAAATAAAAAAAGAAGTGTTAGAAAAAAGAACACTTAAATGGGGTAGGGCTTTAAAAAATCTAATAAAATACAGTTTTATATTTGAAAATATTCCTGTGCTGCTTTCTATGTATATAAAACTTCCCTCCCTTTATATTAGCATGCATCTATATATATTAGCATACATCTATATATAGGTACATATTTATATGTAAATATATTACATAAATAAGAAATAGGTATCTCACAAATCAATATCTTGTCAGAAGTGGAATAAAAGTTATTAAATTTGAGTTTTCCTTGGTATTCTGTTATATTCCACAACTTTATAAATTTATTCATACTGATAAAACATCTTTTAAAAACAAAACATATCTTAGGAAGTTTAATTCTATGCTACATTTCAATTAAACAGCAAGGGAGAAAGGGAGACAAGAAACAAAAAAGAAGGGAGAGGGAAAAGAGACATAACTTGAGAAATGAAAACAAGCTAGGCCTATCAGAAGTGGACAAAAGAAGCAAGAGAAGTATGTTGTCTTTGATGAAGTGAGGCAAGAAATCCATAAGAAAGTCTTACAGCACACCATCACTGAAGTCCAAGCAATAAAAGCCATGCAGATACTAATGTCACAGATAAATCTTAGATTAAACAATTTACAGTTTCTATCAAAGTAACAAAGGCAATAAACATACCTTGTTCTTTGAAATTTTTTTAAGTTACCAATGTCAGAACTGATATGCGGAATGCATTCAACAGAGTCTACTCAAAAAAAGTTCCATTTCAAATAATTCTTTACTACAATGTTTTCTTTTTTTTTTTTAATAAAAGGTTGTTCCAGGTTTCCAAAGGAAGTCTCCCAAGGGACACATTCACATGGGTGAAATAATTACAAGTCATATGTTTATCAGTATTTAAAGCCTGTGGCCCAAAAGTATACTCTGCACTTGAATTTGAAGTTGAATATTAAGGCTTTATTTTTCTAAGTCTTCAAGATATCATTTCTTAGACTTTCTGCCATGCTCAGACTAGCCAGATATTTCCTTTAATATATCAGACATATGAAGCAGGGAAGAGATTATTTAGAATGGAAGGTCTCCTGCCAAACTACTTTGCCACAAATTAGCAAAGCATCTTTGACTGTAACACTGGACTTTTTTTCAGTTTTATTCTTCATTCAATTTAAAGCTATAATCTACTACGAAGGCACAGGGGACACAAAACTGAACCAGGGAATTACTGCCTGGCAGAAAATGACATATGAGCAGGTATTAAGAATACTACCTGATTAAGTCTTTTTTTGTTTGTTTGTTTTTTTGGGTCACACCCGGCAATGCACAGGTGTTACTCCTGGTTCTACACTCAGGAATTACTCCTGGCGGTGCTCAGGGGACCATATGGGATGCTGGGATTCAAACCCAGGTTGGCCGCATGCACGGCAAACGCCCTACCCGCTGTGCTATCGCTCCAGCCCCCTACCTGATTAAGTCTTATAACAGAAAACAAGGGCAGAGCATTACAAAGTCAGCTTGGAAGACTGTGCTAAGTCTATTCAAGAGAATTTGATACTTTTTGATAAAATCATCTGTGGTGCAACAGCTAAGAAAATCATCCAATAGGACCCCTCTATTAAAAAAAAAAGCACAAAAGTTGAAGGTTGTCAAAAGATAGTTTGTCAAAAAATTGCTGGTCCCAAAATTTCAGTTACTGTAATCTCCGTCAAAAGAAAATATTTTACTCAAATGATCATATTTTCTCCTAAACTTGTTTTCCTCTATTCTTTTTTCTTAGTAAGCAGTAATCATCTATAACTTAATATACATTCCCAGCTAATGACCATTTTTTATTAATACTATTCCATCAGTCTCTTTATTCTATCTACTTCTATTTTCATAATTCCCATCATTCTTACCTTGGGGGCTCCCAATTTCCTCCAAAATCTTTTCCTCTGAGATTCTTATACCAATCGAATAATTTTTCACTCTGTATCCAAAAATTATATTTCTAAAGCAAACCCAACCATTTTATGGCCCACCTTAAAGGACACCCTGTTAGTCTCCAAAAAAGTCCAACCTATTCATAACAACTGAAATCATCTGGCCTGGTATGCTTTATACCTTTTAAACTCAGATATAATCTCTTACAGTTTCCCCAGTCTTCAACAATCTCTGTAGAGCCTTCCAAGACTCTCTCAAAGGAGGATTGTGTGACCCTCCAAATGATCTTTCAGCTCCCTTTTCGTACCATACTTACTACACTATATAGTATTTTAATTAGATATGTCTTTCAGAAAACTATAAGCTCCTTAAGGACAGAAATTATCCTAAATGTTCTTCTATCTCCTATATAAAGCATTATGTCTACCTGGCACTGACAGAATTTGATGAAGATCTGTTAATGAACAAATAAATAAATTGCAAAAATAATGGCAAGACTTACAATTTGTCATATTATCTACACTACAGAAACCTAATTTTTTAAAAATATTTTTTCATTAATCACTATGAGATAGATCCTTACAAAGCTGTTCATGATTAGGTTTCAGTAATACAGTGTTCCAATGCCCATCCCTCCACTAGTGTACATTCCCCAGCACCAGTGTCCCCAGTTTCCCTTCCATTAACTCCCACCCCCAGTCTTCCTCCATGACAGGCATTTTTCTTCTCTCTTCCCTCCTTCCTTCCCTCCCTCCTTCCCTCCATCTCCTTCTTCCCCCTTTATCTCTCCCTCCCTTCCTCCATTCTTCTTCCACCCTTTTGGGCATTGTGGTTTGCAATACAGATATTGAAAGGAAATCTAATTCTAAATCTAATCTCCCCCCCCACCAAGGAACTGGTAACAAAAAAAAGTCTAAGCAAGACAATACTTAAGCCATGAACCTGTCATCTGTTTTCAGAGACAGAAATAAATATGGTTTCACCATAAACTAAAATTCAAATGAGCTCTGGAATTGGGGATATAAGTCAGTGGCAGATTGCATTCCATGCATATGTGGGGCCCCAAGTTCAATTCCTAGTACCACAAAATGAAACAAAATTAAAAAAAAAATTTATACAATCCCCACTACTCCCTCCACCCCACTCCTTATAGTTAAAAAAAATTCAAATGCATTAAAAAAAGTGTTTACACAGCATACTATTTACTTCATTTTTAAAGACTACATATATATATCAATCTCATAATATATTTTAAATATATTTTTAAATAATATAACTATATGTACTCAATGACATGATTTTCTCTGGAAAAATGCTGATTTTGCTTTTTAACATAAATAAAAGCTGCACTTCATAACGGACTCACCGATTCTTTTCCAGCTCATTGTGTGTAGACCTAAAAGGGGAGGGGGGAAAAGAGCATTAGCCATGTTTTGTTGCTAAGTAAAGGTTATATAAAGGGGTATCAATTTAGCAACTGTTATTCCACACATGGTAAATTTACTTAATAATATGATCAGATTTCTATAATCCCACTCAATAACAATCTTCGCTTATTAGGACATTTTACTTAGTTATCATGTTTTCAAGGGCCAGAGAGACAGTATGGAAGGCAGGACACTTGCCTTGTATACTGCCAACCCTAGTTCAATTCCTGGCACCCCATATGGTCCCTTGAGCCCTGCCAAAAGTAATCCCTGAGCACAGAGCCAAAAGAAAGCTGAGAACTGCCAGTGTGGCCCCCAAACAAACACAAATTAGATACAGTGTTTTTAGTTAACAAATTCTAAATGTTGTAAAACAAGTATTTATGATTTAATAAAATTAACATCAGCAAGTGTTCTCTTACCTACTTCTAACACTCTACATTTTGCTGATCTGCAGCCGTATTAAAATTTTTAATCCAAACATAATACATTTTGGTTTGAAGAATGTTTCGAATATGGACCAGAGCAACAGTATAGTGGGTAAAGTTCTGGCCGTGCATGTGGCCAAACCTGGATTTGTCAGGTTCAATCCCCAACATCCCATATGGTCTCTGCACTGCCAGGAGTGATCCCTGAGTATAATCAAGTGTAAATGCTGAGCAGAGCTGGATGTGATCCCAAAAACAAACAAACAAACAAACAGAAAAGTTCCTTTTTTTTTGCTTTTTGGGTCACTCTTGGTGATGCACAGGGGCTACTCCTGACTCTGCACTCAGGAATTTCTCCTGGTGGTGCTCAGGGGACCAAATGGATGCTGGGAATCGAACCCGGGTCAGCTGTGTGCAAGGCAAACGGCCTACCCACTGTGCTATAATTCCAGACCCCAAACAGAAAAGTTTCAATGTATTTCTATATTCTTTACATCTGCTGACTCCACTTACCCACGCATAAGAAAAAAAAGTTTTCACCAGAAAACATAAGAGGACAGGAGACAAAAACAGGTCGCTTTACTGTTAAGTACACAGATAAGTCTTTGGCTTTTGTGTAAGACATAAACAAGAAAAATTTATAAGGGTGGAAAATACATAAACATAAAATATATTAATTAAACCAACTTTCAGGGGACTGGAAAGATATGTTTCAAACTGTTAACAAGGGGGGGTCCAGTGACTTAGTTCTGTGGTAGTGCACATGGCTCAGACGTGACTGCCCTGGGTTAGACTTCTGGCAGAACAAAAACAAAAGGAAAAAAACCCAAGTCCTTGTTCTACCCCTCCCCCCACCCAGGCACTGGTAACCAAAAAATAAAAACAAAATTTCCTTTAAATAAATGTTAACCACGGTCTTCTTTCAGTGACTTTAAAAAAAAAAAGTCAGTATTTGTTTTAATACTTATTGAATAAGTACAGTGTCTGCTACACAGGATGTGCTTTTGTGCTAAACAGTTAATACACATGATAGCACTTTATCTCTAGAGTGACCTGTTTTAGAAAGAAAAATACTGAAACTCAAAGAGGTCAAAAAGACTTACTCTTATACCAAACATGTTTAAGTACACATGTTTCTTTTCTTTGTCTTCATTTCCCCTTTTCCTTTCCTTTGTTGTTGTCCTTAATCATAGTAGCACACTTGGGAATTGTATTCAACAATGTGGGTCTGTGAGTATACACACACACACACACACACACACACACACACACACACACACACACACACACACACACACACACCTCTCGTGAGAGCCGGGCAAGCTACCGGAGTATCCCGCCCACATGGGCAGAGCCTGGTAAGCTACCCATGCCGTATTGGATATGCCAAAAATAGTAACGATAGGTCTCATTCCCCTGACCCTGAAAGAGCCTCCAATCGTTGGGAAAGACGAGTAAGGAGAGGCTGCTAAAATCTCAGGTCTGGGAGAAATAGAGACGTTACTGGTGCCCACTTGAGTAAATCGAGGAACAACAGGATGACAGTGATACAGTGAATGTGGGTTTGTGCTGGGGATCAAACTCAGGACATGTAAGAAAGGCGGCTCTCTACAGCTAAGCTATATCCTCTGGTATTTTTTTCTCAGTCTTCAAAATTCTTGTATTAAAAAAACAAGATTAAAACCATATAGGCTTCAGATATATACAGTTATAAATCAACATCTCTATATATATTAACCTCATCAGAAAAAGTTTAATCCCATCCTTCACAATACAATTGACATAGAGCTACCCTATTTACCTACCCTCCTTTCCCCACTCCTTTCCTTCCCTTCTGGAGTTAATAATTTGGTCTTTCAGTCTGAAATTTGTTTTATTTCATCCTTATCTACTTTGCTTCTTTATGTACCACATACAAATGAAATCAAATAACACATATGAGTATAACTTGTTTCACCAAGCTTAATACCCTATAGGAACAACCAAGTATTTGAATAGTGGCCACAGCAATAGTACAACAGGTAGGGTGCTTGCCTTGAGTGCAGCAATTCCAGAGTCAACCCCCAGCACCACATATAGTTTCCCCAATATTCGCCAGGAGTGATGCCTGAGCAGAGAACCAGGAGAAAGCCCTGAGCACAGCTGAGTGGGCCCAGAAACCAAAAGAAAAAAAAAATAATAGTTTGCCACTGTGTATATATAGTGCCCATCTCCTTTATTCAGTCACCTGTTGAATGGTCACTTCAGTTTTTTCCGACATTTTTTTAAGTGAAGCCAGATAGTTTATGTTGAATGAAAGTTACTTAGAAATATGAGAGGAAGTACACTTCCAAGAGATAACACGGGCTTCTCCCAAGTGAAAAATGCAAGGAAGCAAAGCTACATATAGACAAGATAGTGAGATGCATGTTCAAAGAAGAAACACAGGCTTGAAGAGCAAACCTGTTTTCAATTCTTAATGATCACAAAGATTGTTGTAATAAACAGAAGGGTGCAGGTATCTCTTTGATTAGTATTTTTGATATTCATAGGGTAAATATATATGGAAGTGGGATAACTAAATAATACAGAACTTCCTTCCTTTGAGCCACATCCAACTGTACGTAGGGCTGACTCCTGACTCTATTCAGAGATCAACTCCTGGAAGTTGTTGGGGAACCATATATGATGCTGGGAATCAAACTCTGGTCATTTATGAACAAGATAAACAACTTAACCACTGTATTCTCTCTCCAGCCCCTCTGAGTTCTCTGAGGACTCTCCCTACTATTTTCCATAATAGCTGCACCAATTTATAACCCCACTAATGGTATACAAGGGTTCCCTTCTCTCCACATCCTCTCTACAACACTTGTTTTTGTCTTTTGAATAATAGTCACTCACAGGTGTGAGACGATGTCTCACTAATCCATTTTGTTCACATTTCTGTAATAATGAGACAGTGAACATGTTTCCTTGTCCGTACATTTTGTTTGCATGTCTACTGAGATGTATCTTTGGAGAAGTGTCTATCAAATATGCTCATTTTAAAAATCAGGTTGTGGGGCTGGGTAGGACATTTGTCTTGGATTTGATCCCGGGCACCCCACATGTCCCCTGAACATGGCCAGGTATGATTCCTAAGCACAGAGTCAGGAGTAACCCAACCCCTAAGCATCACCAAATGTGGCCCAAAAGCCAAAAACAAAAATCAGGAATCAGGTTGTTTCACTGTTGCTGAGTTATTTACATATTTAAAATGTTTTAAATTAAGGTTCTGTGATTCATGATGGTTCCTTGTTAAGATTTTCTCAGGTAAATAACTCCTCTTTACTCTTTATGTATTTTGGATAGTAATCCCTTGTTGGGTGTATGATTTGTAATTATTTTCTCCCATTTTGGGGGGGAGAAGAGGGAGGGCACAGGGTGGGGGAGGGGAGGTCACACCTGGCAGTGCTCAGGGCTTACTCCTGACTCTGCACTAAAAGATCACTTCAGTGGGGCTCAGGGTGGCCTGGATGGAACCCAGGTGCTAGGGAAGTGGCCTGTCCTCTGTACTATCTCTTTAGCTCTAGAATACCTTTGAATGAGTTTCTTTTTGTAGTTACAAACTTAAAAGAATATAATGTCTAAGTTTAATGTGGTACCACTTAATTTTTTTTGCCTTGTCCTTTAAGTCAAATCCCCTAAGATATCTTTAAGACTGCCATCAAAAAGCATTATTACCTATCTTTTCTCCTATGTTTGTTATGGTTACAGATCTGAAAGCCTTAAAACCATTAGAATTAATCTCTGTGTAGGTCTTGGATAGTACTCTTTTTTTTTTTGACTAATTCTTTTGCATATGGTTGTCCAGTTTTCCCAAGATGATTTACTGAAAAGTTTTTCATTGCTCTGTTTTATGTTCTTAGCTCCTTCATCATAAAAAAGTTGTCTATATACCTGTGGTTTTATTTCTGAGTTCTCAATTCTATTCCACTGATATGTGTATCTATTTTAGTTTAATTCATGGTTTTGATTACTATTACTCTGTGGTTAAGCATGGTTTCTCCATTTTTTTTCCTTAGGATTTCTTTAGACTCTTCAGGGTCTTCTGAAGTTCCAAATAAACTCTGCTCATTTCTTATTCTGTTTCTGCTATCACTGGGATCTTGATGGGCTTTTGTCCATTTTTTTCTGATTTGAATTGGTTTGGGTTTGTGGGCCATATCAGGCAATGCTCAGGGCCACTCCAGGTTTGCTCCTTGAGTCACTCTCAGTGGGGAACTGTGGCACTTGGGCAGGGCCTCCCACGTGTAATACATGAAAACTAGCCCTAGGAAGCAAATGAGCCCTTTGAGCTATCTCCTAGTCTGTCATTGGCATTTTGATAGCGACTGCGCTGAATCTTACCGAAAGCAATATAGCTTTCGGTAAGATAGCCATTTTAACAAGTTTAATTCTCCCACTCAGTAAGTAAGGAGTATCTATTTCTATGTGTCTTTTTCTATTTCTTTCATTAATGTCTTAAAGTTTTCAGTGTACATTCCTCTCACCTCCTTTATTAAATTTAGTCCTAGGTATTCCTTTTTAATACAACTATAAATGAGATTTCTGCTAGTTTGTTACCTTAATGAAGAAATGCAACGATTTCTGTCTATTAACTTTTAACCTTTCACTTTACTGTATTGGTTTTCCCTTTCTTCTTTTGGTTAGTTTCTAGTTTCATATCATTATGATCCAAATATTTGCTTGGTAGCATTTCATTTTCACAATTTTATCGAGTCTTGATTTATGTCCTAACATATAATTTATCCTTGAGAATCCTATGTATACTTGAGAAAAATGTGTATCCTTGTTGATTTGGGGTGAAATGCTCCATAAATATCTATTATAAATATCTATTAAATTCAACTCACCTAATTTATCATTTAGGGCCTGTGTTTCCTTAATTTTCTGTATGACCTGCCCTATGCTATTAAATTCCTGGCTTTTATTGTTGTCCTAGCACTGCATGGCCCCTGAGCACCACCAGTAGGGGTAACCCTGATAGCTCCAGAGCACTGCTGGGCCTGAGTAGCAATGACCTTGTTAGTCAAGTTGTCCTGGGGTCCCTGAACATTGCTTGAAAGAGCCAACAAAAGGAAGAAAAAGTTTCTCTTTTGCTGTTGTTTGAATGAATGCCAAACATTTATTTCATGGGAAAAAGTAAGTTAGAACATAAGTACATAACATTTGAGGTTATTTAAAGCAAAAATATTGCTCACATCAGAATGGAAAATTTGATTCCCACCTTCTTTTGATGGGTAATTTTTGGTTTAATCTTTAACTGAAAAAAATTAGAACAAGAAAACCAAAAACAGTAAGAGTCAGTAAAAGAAAACAATCTGTTTTGAGATAAGCTATTTTTCTGGGGTTTGTTTCTGTTTGGGGATTATATCCAGCTGTGGTCAAGGCTAACTTCTGGCTCTTTGTGAATATACTTATATAGACAGTGATGATCATCACAATATATAGGATCATTACAGCTAGCCAGTGTGATGATCCTAAATATTGTCATAAATGCAAAAGATAATATTAGCCAAAGATAACCAACTACTTAATTCCATTATTATACTAATTTATTATCAAAGCTAGCACCAAAAGAATATAACTTTATTTACTGCTAGGAATAAAATTAAAACAGCAGGTCCCACCCTCTTAAACATTTAAAAATCTTCCTTTAAAAATTATTTTCTTTAGATATTTATAAGTAATAACATTAATAGCCAGAATTATTAAACTTTTTTCCAAACCAGGAAACATATGCCAAATCTAGGAAGAACAGCAGTAAAATTTAACAAGACTTTCAAACATCAAGAAGCAGAAACAACTAAATCTAGTCTTCCCTTTCCTTCCCTTCACACCTGCTGGTGCTAAGATGCAATTCAACTTAGTGACCAGGGCAGACACTCCCGGTAGTGTTTAAAGGCTTATATAATGCTGAGAATTGAACCCCAGGCCTCCCCTCATGCAAAGCATATTATCTCCCTGGGCCATATATGTACTCTTCCTTACCATATCGTTATGCTCCTCTATTTTAAAAAAAAAAAAAAGACATCCCAGTAGTGTTTACTTCTTTGCTGTCCCTACCACTGTCCCCCATCCTCACACCTTTGGCCTGTAATAGCAAGTTAATACAGAATATTTCCCACGTTCAAGACTGTCTCAAGCTGCAGGAAGCCTCCAACAGGTAAATCAAAGTATGTGAAGGAATAATTATAACTAAGAATATATATATATATATATATATATACATCAAGTAAATATAAAGCAATGAGGGAATTTAAAGGAGTTTATTCCTTTAAGCTTACCAATTTTATTTCCAAATGGTACTACCAACAAAAGCTTGAGAAAAAAGCAGTACTTGGTCTAGGAAGTAAATGATGAGTACATTAAATACTAGTAGAATCTGACCCTAGTAGAGGAAGGGCATTACAAGTGGAAAGGATGGCCTAAGCAAATAAGCTTAGGAGTTGTAAAGTCCAAGGAACAACATAGTGATGAAAAAGGAAACTGAAATAAAAACTAGATAATTTTGACCAATTAATCAGCTCTTAAGACAGGACAAAGTGTAGGGTGTGGCACTCTCAGAAAAAAAGTAACTTTTGCTTCTCTGAGTTCAGCCAAGCCCTTTGAATAGTGTGTTATTAAAATATTCAATGAGATCTTCTGAATACCCCATGTGTTTAGCCCATTTACTTCTTCAAATAAAATATACCTTTGAGAGCATGCACAAATCATCTCTTTTCAGGTACTTCTAATCTAAATGCCTAACAATTTCCAAGGAAGGATAGAAAGGCATTTCTGTCATTTTATCACTGAATCATAGGTAACCCTTTTCACAAGTAATATCCCTTATGAGATTTCCTATTTGAATGTGATTTTTTAATTGATAATACAGCTCTACTATGTAAAGTTTTAATTATTTAGGATATAGTTTGTCAGTAGTCAATAAAACAAGAAGACATTGTTTCAACTAAAATATTAAATCCCTCATTCCCAAATTAATTTTCTCTTTTAGCAAAAGATCTCTTTGTTTAATCTATAGGCCATCTCTCACTTTGGTTAACATTTTCATTCAACTACCTCCTAATCCTAAAGTCCTGAATAAATGTTGCCTTCTATATAATGAGCAGAACACATGCTATGAAGCTAAATTACTATGTTCTAAATGTGTTGAAAGACTATATTGCTGTGGCTGGAGTGATAGTACAGTGGGCAGGGCGCTTGCCTTGAACACAGCCAACCCAGGTTCGATCCCCTGCATCCCATATGGTCCCCTAAGCACTACCAGGAGTAATTCAGAATGCAGAGCCAGGATTAAGACCTGAGCATCACTGCAGGATACAGCCCCAAAACAAAGAGATTACACTACTTAGACATATACTGAAAAAGCAAGAAAAACAGAAAAGTTTTGTTATATCAGAACAGGGATTTTCAATGTATATAGCTGAGGAGGCTGAAAAAGAAAAATCTACTGGAATTAGACTGTAAAAACTTTCTACTCTTATTCTTTTAAAATTTTATTCCGCATTTATAAAGTAGTAGTACAGTAATACATGTATGCCATTATAAATACATGTGTATATATGAGACAGAATTTTGATATAGTGTATAAAAAGTTTGAAAAATACTATAACTATGTTAATTGGTGTTAATTAGTAATAAAATATTTCTTTCAAAAAAAGAGGTTCGAGAGATTGTACAAGGGGTAAGTCACTTTCCTTGCAAGCAACCAACTGCTTTGATCCCTGCCACTGCTTACCATCCTCCAAGCACTGCTAGGAGTAAGGAGCAAGCCTTGAGAACAGCTAAGTATGGCTCAAACACTCACTTCACCCACTAAAAGGTAATTCTGTACATTTGTCTCTATCGAAGGTAGTTTTATTTTCTTTTTATTACTATTATTTTTTGCAATGCTGGGGACTGAATCTAGAGCCTCACACATGCAAGGCAGGGACTCTACAATGGAGCAACATCCCTGTTCTAATGGTCCATATTTTTAAAAATCATTAAAGACAAATATGAACACTGCAGACTTTAGAAAAAATGCCTCATAAAAAATAGTGTTTTTTTAATAATGACAAAAGCATAAGTACAACAAGGCGGGTACACTAAAAACAAGTTTCTAACAAAGATGTACGACAATACCTACAATCTACATTTTTTTCCCTTAAAACTTAGTTAGAAAGTTAGAATTTCTACTTCAGAATTTCTACTCACAGGCATACACCAAACTAATACATGTATAACTGGTCATCAACAAAAAAACTAAACAATAGTTATCCTTTTTCAAACCAGCCCAAAACTGGAAACAACTCAAATGCCCATCAATAGTAGACTGAATGAATTATGGAAGTCATACAATGTAACATTATTGAGCAATAAGAATGAACTATTTTACAAAGTTGTGGATGAGTTTTCAGTTTTAGTACCATGTTGAGGAAAAAATGAGATACACAGTAATATATACCGTATATACCCATTCATTTATAAAGCACAAAATTGGCAAAAGTTATTTATATATTAACAAAACTCAGAAAAGTGGTTGTTTCAGTGAGGTGACATGTGAATAAAAACTATGACAAGAAGGACATCTAAGAAAATGGTGTAATATTTTATCTCTTTTGTATGCCCCAAATGGCATACTTAGGTTCTGTACATGTGTCTGGATGAAATTTTTCAATAGAAGAATTTTTTTAAATATATATGAGTTGAATTTAGTAAAAGTTGGCCTGTGGGACCAGATAAATAGTTTAACATGCAGTGTCAGGAAAATAGTATGCAGATCCCGGGTTCAAGACCTAGAATCTCAGATGATCCTCACAAGCACTGCCAGGAGTAATTCCTGAGAGCAGAGTCAGGAGTAACCCCTGAGCATCGCTAGGTGTGACCCAAAAATAAAACAAAACAAAAATAGCTTGCCAGGCTACAGTGCATGCTTTGCATGCAGAAGGCCTGGGTTTAATCTGCAAGTACTATATGATTGATCCCTCAAACACCTCTAGAAAAAGTCTCTGAGCACTATTAGGTGTAGGCCAATTTTTTTAAGTCCGTTTTTATTCCCAACATGTCAAACACAGTAATTTAAGGGACATTTTTAAGGGGGAGGGTGCTCAGGGCTTACTATTCCTAGCTCTTTTCCCAGGGGTCACTCCTGTCGGTGCTCCTGGAATCATACAGGATGGAACCAGTACAAGCACCTTAACCCCTGGACTATCTCTCTGGCCCTAACTTAATGAGTTTCTTGACAAACTTTCTGGCACACCACAAAAATATCCTTAAGATTGTTAAATTACATACTTAGCAAAGCATAATTTCAACAAGTTTATAAACACTAAAACTCATACAGAGTTAAGCTCTTAATGCACATTGAAAATAAGCTAAAAAACCATAAGGTAACTAGAAAAAGTATAATGTTTGGGAGATAAGCCACAGGTCAATGAAGAAATTTCACAAATATAAAATATTCCGAAATGAATGATTAATACAACATATAAAATTTTATTAGCTATGGCTAAAAGCAGTGTTTCCAGAGAAATGTTTACATTTTAAGTTTTTCTTTTAGAAAAAAAAGTCCAGAAGTCAAAGTCTGCCTTCTTTAAAAAGCAGTTTATTTGTAATTTTAAATTTTTTGTTTGTTTTCGCACCACACTCAGCGGTACTCAAGGTTGATTCCTGGCTCTGTGCTCAGGAAAGATTCCTGGCAGAGCTCAGAGGACCATATGGGGTGCTGGAGATTGAACCTGGGTAGTTCATGTGCAAGGCAAGCACCCTATCCACTGTACTATCACTCTGGCCTCTTAAAGTTATATATTTTTTCTATCCAAATTAAACTCAAAAAAATGAAAGGTCATATATTAACAAATCACAAAAAAATTAGAAAATACATTCGGCTAGGTGAAAAGAAATGAAACATTAAAAAATGTTGGATGCAGCTGAAACAATAAAGAAAAATGCTTAACTTTAAATCCTGATACTGGAGATGGAAGAATAAAAAGTCTGTGGTATAACATTCCACCTTAAGAAACTAGATAAAGAGTAAACTAGATAAAAAGCAATTGAACAATGGTTTGCAATATGGTGAGCTTCACCCACCATCTGGACCACACCTAGAAGAGGTGCTCCGGGATTATTTCCAGAAGTTCTCAGGGGACCAGTCAATATTAGGATTTCAACCTGAGGCTCCTGCATGTAAAGCATGGGTTCTAGCCCTTGGAGTCATCTTCCCTGTCCAAGAAAAAAAAATGATCAAGAAATATGCCAAAAATTCTAAGATATAGGAAGCATGAGGGGGCTGGAGTGATAGCGCAGCGGGTAGGGCGTTTGCCTTGCACTCGGCCGACAGGGTTGATTCCCAGCATCCCACATGGTCCCCCGAGCACCACCAGGGGTGGTTCCTGAGTGCAGAGCCAGGAGTTACCCTGTGCATCGCTGGGTGTGGACCCCCCAAAAAAAACACACAAAAAATTGGGGAACTGTATTATATGAAAATCATATACCAGTACCAGAGAGAGAGTTCAACAGGCTGAACACATGCTTTACATGCTGGGGACCAAGTTTGTCCCCAGCACGACATGGTCCTCTTAGCACCAGGAGGGTAATTCTCAGCACAGAGCTAGAAACAGGCAGAAGCACTACTAGTGTGGTCCCCAAAACAACGAGTGAATTCAAGAAACTAAAAGAAGCTAATATCCCAATAAAATCATTTTAAAACAGCAATAAATCTCATTCTGAAATAATATAATTTACCAGTCTTCAGGAATAAGTAAAATATTAATTCCTTATTGAAAAAGACTTAATAATATAACTTACTAATAAAGTGCATAATTTACAAAGAGAATTCCTGAGGCCAGAGAGACAGTGCAGGGGGTATAGTCCTTGTCTTGCATGCAGCTGACCCCATATTGTTTCCTGGTATCCTATGTGGTCCCCTGAGCACCTCTGAGTGATCCTTAAGCACCGGTACTCCATATTGGTGGGTTCTACATCCACAAGTTTCAACCAAATTACGTGCTTTGTAGCTAAGTCTACAATGGCTATGTATGTACTGAAAAAATATTCTTGTCATTATCGTCTAAAAGATACAGTACAGCAACTATATAGCATTTACATTGGGTATCATGTAATCTAAAGATTTACAGTATTTATAGGAGAATATGAAAATATTCCATTTTCCATAAGGAGCTTGATTTTGGCATCCACAGGACTCCTGGAACCATTTCATAGTAGATACTGAACATATTCACTCTCACCTAAGAAGTGAAATAACCACACCTTAGGTGAGAAAGCAATATTGAAAACAACAGAGAATTATAAAGTTTAAAATTATTTTTCTTAGTATAGTTTCAAAAGTTAAACCAGGACTTCTAAGAGAACAACTTGACCAACTAATTATTAATAACATTCCATTACAGAGCAACATTCTAAAAACCTTTAAAAATAGGATAAGTATCAATGATTTCCTAAATCACTTGACTTCCAAATTGTAACTCAGTATTTTAGGAAAGAGGCATAAAATAAACATGCTGGTGCAAAAAAATGAATGGTGCCATAATATCACTAACCATAATTAAGTAAAGTCCATGTTTTGGAAGTTAATCACTTTTTTTTTCCCTAAGGAAAGTATAACACATGGAAAAGTGAATCTTAAAGGCTGAAAAGGAGGAGAAATAACTGAAGATAACGGAATCTTCTGGTTCTGAGGGCTAATTTCTTCCACTAACCACTTTTAATCTCTTACTGGTTTATTTGAAGTTTTAAAGAAATCACTGCTTAATGTTCATTCATTCCACCTGTAATTCTTTTCGGCTTTTGTCACCCATTTACGACTCTCCGTTAACTTACTGCAATAAATAACAGCAATCTTTTAAAAAAAGAAAAAAGTTAATATTTACATTCTATAAAATTCACCCATTTTACACAGTTAATGATCCTCAGTCAAGTCAGGCAGTTGTATAACCTTTACCACAATCTAGTTTTAGAACAATTCTATCACAACATCACGGAAGAAAGTTCCAACATATGCAGTTGCAATCAGTCCTTGTTCCCACCCCTAGATGTGTTTCCCATCTCTGCAGTGCTGCCTTTTTTGTTTATTTCTGGGCCACACCCAGTGGTTCTCAGGACCTACTCCAAGCCCTGTGCTCAGGAATCACTCTTGGAGGGTTTGGGGGACCCATATTGGTTGCCAGGATAAACCCAAGTTGGCCATGTGCAAGAGAAGTACCTTACCAATGTGCTTCCTCTCTGGCCCCCTTTTTAAGATAAATTTTATATAATGTTATTACAAAGTTTGCATTCTTATGTATTTGACAGCTTACATCCTATTCTGTGCTCAATCCATTTTGTTGTACATATGAGTAGCATTTCTTTTTTATGTTAGGTAGTACTCTATTGTTTGAATTACTGTTTTATTTATACATTCACTAGCTGATGGACAATTTTGTTGCTTCCACTTTTGGGTAACTATGAATAACTCTGACTACACTCAAATCTTTTGCATAGACATGTAGAAAAAAGATCTTGATCTTACTGGGTAGAATTTCACACTTTTTATACTTTTCCATTATCATCCAAGTTACTTATTTCTTTAAATAGCCATATCAAATATAGTATTTATGATCAAGTCCATAAAATATTAGACTTAGAACTGCTGGTAAGCCTCTACTAATCATTCCATAAGGGAAAAATGAGATTCATATGCTTTTTTACAATTACCCCCAACACCACTTTTGTGAGATGGGAGATTATATCTAGCAGTATTCAAGGGACTTACTGTGTTATTTTCGGAAATGTAACCTGCTCCACAAAGGACAACTGGGCAATACGTTGAACTATTACTTATATCAAATAACTTTATGTAATTTTTCACTTATTTTTTGTTAGGGTGCCACACTCCGAGGTGCCCAGAGTCTATTCCTAGTTCAGTGCTGTCAGTGCTAGTAAAATATGCAGTGCAAGGGACTGAACCTGAGTCTTTTTTTTTTTAATGGTACAAAATAAAATTCAAAATTTACTCTTTTTTTATTAGTGAATCACAGTGAGGTACAGTCACATACTTACAAACTTTCGTGTTTGTGTTTCAGTCATACAGTGATCGAATACCCATCCCTCCAACAGTGCCCATTCTCCACCACCAATGATCCCAGTATCCCTCTCACCATCACCACCGTATCCCCCCCCACTCCACCCCACCTCTGTGGCAGGGCATTCCCTTTTGTTCTCTCTCTCTTTTTGGGTATTGTGGTTTGCAATAGCCAAACCTGAGTTTTCCACATACAAAGCATGCACTCGTCTGCCCTCAAATTATTTTTAAAGCCATGCCTAAAGGACTAAATTTTAAATTCTGAGGCACACTGACTCTTGCCATCAAAGACTAAATAAACCAACTCTAACAGATTGATGATAATGACTCAGCATAGAAGTTTTTGTGGAAAATGAATTAACACTTTTATTGTTATTCATATAGAAGATAAGTATACAAAATATATTTAACACCTTAAATGGTATATTCTAATACTAAGACAATTTACTACATTTTATTTTGCCTCTAGTCCATTATTTACAATTCAGGAGTGATAGCAGCATCAGGTGCAGTAGAAGGAGTGCTTTCTGTTTGTTTGCATAAAAAAAAGTAGACTTCTTTAAGTCTACCTTCTAGTCCTCTAAAGGAGGGCTGAATTTTTTTTTTCCTGAAAAGGGGAAGTAGGCCAAATAAGTTTGGATTTGGGAACCTCTGTTCTAGTCTCTTACTTCATAAAAAGAAAGGCTCTTTCCAGTTTTTCAAAGAGAATCCTAAATTATCCCTGTCAAATTAACCGAAATAAGAATAAAGGAAAATCTCTTGTGGCAGATGAGGTACACAGCAACATTATATTCCAGAAACTATAATATTAATACTTTTGTAAATCCTGATGCCTGAACAAGAAAGGAAAATAAGTTACTTTATCAAAATACATGGTCTCATTCCCCTGACCCTGAAAGAGCCTCCAATGAGGCATCGTTGGGAAGGAAGAGTAAAGAGAGGCTGCTAAAATCTCAGCACTAGGAAGAATGGAGATTGCTCAAGAAAATCAACAATCAACGGGATGATAATGATGATGATAATGAATTAAAAAATACCTATTTCAAAGGTATCATCATAAATGGTGTTTACATAATGTTTTTTCAAAACTATGAAGTGTTTCTTAGAATAAACAAAGGGAAAAATAAATAAACCATAAGAGATCTTATCATTATTCAATATCATATAGCCAAATAAAAGAAAATTGATAATTTTCCCAAGAAATACATACAAGTGACATTAATAACAAAATTATCTGTAAACAAGTATTGTCTAAGAAATTACTTAGGTAAAACATAAGGAATTTCACTATAATACTGAACTATGGAATACCTGCCTCTCTTAAAATGCATATTAATAAATGAACACGCATATACTGTGAATCTGTAACATTCCCACAATAACCAATTTAATCTTTTTCTATAAATCTAACTTTCTGTACTATCATTTTTCATACAAAATGTTCCTGCTTATAATATTTTTTACATTTTCCTGAGGAGACACATTTGGTAGTGCTCATAACTTACTCCTGGCTCTGTGCTCAAGGATCACTTCTGGTGTGCTCAGGGCATATGTAGTGCCAGAGTTCAAACTCAGATTGGCTGCATGCAAGGTAAGTGCTGTAATGTCTCTCTGGCCCACATTTATTTACCATTTCATTATATGCTAAAATCTTTCCAAGTATGCCCTAAGCACCTAAGCATTGTAGGGGAACACATATATCAACAATTCCATGTTCACATTTTAAGTTCAATAAATTTGGTTACTAATTATCTTAAAGAGAACAGTTTTGCTGCAGTGAGAAAAGAAGCAAATTGCAAAAACTGCAAAAGAGAGCTAGTAGGAAGACATTAAAGCAGCAGGTGCAGGCCACATTTCAGGTATTTGGCAGAGCAGAAAGTGGATCACTAACACATAATTTTCAGGTTAGAATCACTGAGACTTAGTTTTTTTTTTTTTTTTTTTTTTTTTTTGGTTTTGGGGTCACACCCGGCAATGCACAGGGGTTACTCCTGGCTCTTCACTCAGGAATTACCCCTGGCGGTGCTCAGGGGACCATATGGGATGCTGGGATTAGAACCCGGGTCGGCAGCGTGCAAGGCAAACGCCCTACCCGCTGTGCTATCGCTCCAGCCCCTGAGACTTAGTTTTAAAGTAAATTATTGCTGAGAACTGTTTGTTGATCCCAGAAAAACAAATCCCAGGAATTTCCTTCAGCTCCTAGTTCTACCTGTGGAATTTACTTTGCATGCCGACCCAATTTCTTCACAAAAACTAATAACAATAGAAAAAATAATTACACCTTATATCACAGAACTGTTCATAAATTCAAATAAGATAGTGTACATTAAAGGACTAGTAGTCCAGGGGGACTACTAGGGATCAAACCCAAGGCTTCCATATGCAAAGGACAGGCTCTATACTTTGTTGAGCTATCTCTTCATCCCCCTCACATCCAATCAGGTTCTTTTTCATATGCTGTTTATCATAATTAAAATTAAAATATATTTAAATGTTTTCTTAATAATATATTTCCCTCCCAAATTTGCCTGCCACACAGATGGGGGTGTGGAATGGGTTGGGGTGGTAGGAGGAATACTGGGAATATTGGTGGTGGAGAATGGGCACTGGTGGAGGGATGGGTACTCGATTATTGTATGATTGAACATAAGCACGGAAGTTTATAAGTCTAACTATCTCACAGTGATTCATTAAAAAATTAAAAAATAAATAAAAATAAAAAATAATATAGTTCCCTCCCTAGAGGTAGCACTGTAGCACTGTCATCCCGTTGTTCATCAATTTGCTCGAGCGGGCACCAGTAATGTCTGCATTGTGAGACTTGTTGTTGTTTTTTGGCATATTGAACATGCCATGGGGAGCTTGCCAGGCTCTGCCGTGCAGGTGGGATACTCTCAGTAGCTTGCCGGGCTCTCCGAGAGGCACGGAGGAATCGAACCCGGGTCAGCCGCGTGCAAGGCAAATGCTCTACCCGCTATGCTATCTCTCCAGTCCACCATGAAAAGAATTGTTCAAAATGGATGGCGGGTTTTTATTTGTATTTATTTATTTAAGTTAATTTTAGCAGTACAATGTATAATTTCACACTTTTTTTTTCAGACAAGTTGGCCCATGGCAGCACCAGTAAAACACCTTGCTACTGTAGCCAAGGGCAGGTTTAGCACTAGCTCCACTGTCCACAATAGGTTTTTTTGTTTTTATTTTGGTACAGTGGTCCTGAAACAAAATCACTTAGCTTTTAGATTTTCTTGGAGCTTACCACAGGATGCAAATCTATAGCAAAGAAAGAAAAAATTCTTGGGGCTGGAGCAATAGCACAGCGGGTAGGGAGTTTGCCTTGCACGCGGCCGACCCGGGTTCGAATCCCAGCGTCCCATATGGTCCCCTGAGCATGGCCAGGGTAATTCCTGAGTGCAGAGCCAGGAGTAACCCCTGTGCATCGCCAGGTGTGACCCAAAAAGAAAAAAAAAAAAAGAAAAAACTCTTATAGTTGCATAAATAATGAAGTCACCTGAATAGGTCACTGTCACTGTCATCAGCTCAAGCTCACCGATTTGCTTGAGCAGGCACCAGTAATGTCTCCATTGTGAGACTTGTTGTTACTGTGTTTGGCATATTGAATACACCACAGGTAGCGTGCTAGGCTCTGCTATGTGGGCGAGATACTCTCAGTAGCTTGCCCTAGATGGTAAGGAAGATCATACATACACACACACATGAGAGAAAAAGACTGCCAGTATTTTAAACTGTAGAAAGCCAAAATGGAAAAAGTAATCTAATGAAAAAAAATACACACTTAGATTATCAAGCACTATTGAGCAAAAGTAAGATTTGGCACTAAATTCTATCAAAACATACCATCTTTAATTAGATTTATATGTGAAATGTTTTCACTAAGGAAATGACAGTAAATTGTGCTATACCTAAAAGGAGGTAATTCAATTGTTTGTAAGGGGAAATCTAAGAAAGAAAGCAGTTAATGGTCCTGTTAAGTTAGAATAACATATATACTGCTTAAAATCCATCTTGAGACTAATCTTAACCATACTTATAGCCATAAGACATGAGCAAATTATTTACCATCTCTAGAAGCATGTACTTTAATCATAAAAAGGGTGTTCATATTGCACCTTCATAAAGGAGAGAGAAGGGGCTGGAGAGATAGCACAGCGGGTAGGGCATTTGCCTTGCACTCGGCTGACCCGGGTTCGAATCCCAGCATCCCATATGGTCCCCTGAGCATGGCCAGGGGTAATTCCTGAGTGCAGAGCCAGGAGTAACCCCTGTGCATCGCCAGGTGTGACCCAAAAAGCAAAAAAAAAAAATAACATAACATAAAGGAGAGAGCAATACCTGATGAAAACTTAAATCCCCTCTTATACCTCATCTATTCAATATTCTGGTAAAAGGTTTCCTAAATCAGAACAGAAGAGTTATCCTGATAGCTTACAAGGTGTCATCTTGGACGTCTCTTCAAATGATGATTTCACAGATTAATACATCCTCAAGATACCCAACAACGGCAAACTTATTTATTTTGAGGTCACACGTGGTGTGTCTCAGGAACTACTTCCGAGCCTGTGGCCAAAGGGGCTGGAAGTAGCTTTAATTAAATATTAACATAAACCCTGAGTTTATTTAGGGGATGGTATGAAAAAAATCTTGATTTTAGTGGAAAATAGAACATGACAGCACACATCACATATCTGGTAAACTACATAAGAACAATACTAACATAATTTGAAAGCCACACACAGCAGTGCTCAGGACTTACCCCTGGTCTGGAAGGATATATGGAATGGCAAGAATCAAAACTGGGTTGGCCATGTGCAATGCAAACGTCCTACCCGCTGTATTATCACTTTAGCCCCTCAACATTATACCTCAAAATGCTATTATATCAGAAAAATTAATGTTATAATATATAAAATTAATGTTAAAGATGAATAATAGTAATAAATTCTATATCAGTTTTAATCAAAATATAAGATATGTATGTATGTGTGTATATGTGTGTATACTTTCAAAAATATCCATTTTCTTATTTCAGACAACAGAAATTTTTTACAAGCCTTTCTTCCTGTATTATGTACTCAGTATATAAAATTTTTATTAAATTTAATACAAGGAATAAAGTTAACAAGGAGAGTACAGAATCTCAATCAAATGAAATAACAAAACTATTTCTCAAGCACTCCAGCATTAGATTTTTGGCTCTCCTACTTCATGGAGCAGATTTTTTAAGTAAAATTTAGGATAAATAATTTCTAGTGTCTTATTTTCACATAGCGGTTCTCATATATAAAGGCCCAAGCCTAAATCCCACACATGGGTAGAGTTTAATATATGCAAAATTTATTTTTCTCCCTCTCCTCTTTTTATTTTATACCCTTATACTCACATGAGCAATTCCTTTCTTAGTCTTAGGTGGTCCAATGTATAAGTTATTTTCTCTTGCATGGTATGAACATAATATGGCACGCTTGTACTTTTACAAATTTTCTAAAGTGCTGTACTAGAATATATAGTAATTAGCATTGTCATTTACATACAATGGTAGAATCCTAACAGAATGAAAGAAAAACACTTAGTAAAAACCTAAACTGAGCAAGTGTAACAAGTCAATAAATGACCTGTTAACAAAAACTGACACAACTTAAAAATACATGGTTTGTGTTGCAAGCTATAATGCCCAAAAGTAGAGAGAGAGTATAGGGAATATTGTCTGCCACACAGGCAGGGGGAGGGTGGGAAAGGGGGAGCATATCTGGGATATTGGTGGTGGGGAATGTGCACTGGTGGAGGATAGGTGTTTGATCATTGTGAGATTGTAACCCAAACATGAAAACTTGTAACTATCTCACGGTGATTCAATAAAATTTAAATTTTTTTTTAAAAAGGAAAAACAATAAATGGCCTATTATGTCCCTGTAATTCTCCAGCTCTTAGTAATAATAACACCACTTCTGCACTGATGAAAAAGTATCCATATAACTAATAAAGTAACTTATCTCTAAAATTATCAATTAAAGTCAGTGTCACAAAACTTGAGGCATAGAGGGGAACTTGTTAAATAACAGTCACTTGAGAAAAACATCTAATGATATCATACATCTAATTAGTAGGAAATATGAAGGACTTAATATTTGTAGCATGTTGAAAACTAGATACAATTTTCTGTGTCTTCCCTTGATTCTGAGATTTTCTTTGTTTTGGAGCCAAACCTGGCAGAACTCAAAGCTTACTTCTGGCTCTGAACTTAAGGATCACTCCAGGTGGGGCTCAGGGAACTCAGAGCTTACTTCTGGCTCTGAACTGAGCAATCACTCAGACCATATGAAATGCTGGGGATTGAACCCGGTCAGCTGTGTGCAAGGAAAGCAGCTAACCACTGTGCTATTGCTATTGCCTCCTGATCCTGAGATTTTTTTTAACTCTCTTTGACCACTGAAAGACATAAGTTCCTAAATATTGGTCTTAACTGTTGATATCTTAACCAAAAAAACCATGAGGGGCAATAAAATTATGTAAATAGTAATTTTCTTTTAATTATTCTTTTAAATGCTGCATATAATTCTTCATTTTTTTCACCCCAAAGCTACAATATATTCTCTAAATTCAAACATAAATATAGTATACTTTAAAAATTCTGTTAGGATTCACACATAACAGTACTTAGGGGACTAAAGACGTCAAGGATCAGAGTGGGACTCCTGCATGCAAAGCATGTGCTCCAGACCTTCAAGTTATCACTCTAGTCAAAAGTTAAAATTAGGGCTGGAACGATAGGACAGGGGGTAGGGTGTTTGCCTTTCAGGCGGCTGAACCGGATTTGATTCCCATCATCCCATATGGTCCCCTGAACACCGCCAGGAGTTAATTCCTGAGTGCATGAGCCAGGAGTGACCCTTGTGTGCATCACCGGTTGTGACCCAAAAAGCCAAAAAAAAAAAAATAGTTAAATAATAGACTTAATGGAAAATCAAAAAAGGGAAAGATACAGACTTTTTTTAAAGTTGAAGGTAAAAGAATCCTAGTTAACCTCAGTGAGGTCAGAGATGCAGAATGGGCAGGGTTTTTATTTGGCTTGGATTTTTGGCCATACCCAGTTGTGTTCAGGGTTTACCCCTGGCTGTATGTTCAGTGATCACTCCTGGCAGTTCTCAGGTGACCATATGGGATGTTGGGGGATCAAACCTAGACAGGCTGCATGCAAGGCAAACACCCGACCCGCTGTACCAGTACTAGGTCTTAAACCAAATTTCTCCCTAATTGGAGAGTTTCTCTCTCTTCTACATTTCAATAAACTTTTCTATCTTTAAAAAAATAATTAAGTTTCAGAAACTTCCATACCCAGTCAATAATCTTATCATTAAAGAGGCAAAACTTTCAAAGCATGGTCTTCCCCCTTCAACTGCAAGTGGCAAATAGATCATGCCTGCTAACTTCCTGCTCTGTCAAAATATTCTTTTAACAAAACCCTTGATTTTCCTTTCATTCTTTAACTCCTTCCCAAGCTGTTTATGATTTTTTAAAATTCCTGAACCATCAAAGTTTAAGCTGATCCGAGGTAATTTTTTATTAGAATGTAGTTGCATGCACAGACACTTGCTGCCACATTATAGATTTTCCCCATCTTCAAAGACTTAGAAAAAACTTCTTTTGTTGTCTTTCCAGATTTTTTCACTTCTGCACAAAGTCAGGTTATGACTCCTAGATTCTACTAACTTTAAAAGGGACAAATCCTAGGGATGCTGCTAAAAGGAACCATTTTGGTTGTTAAGCGTTACTCCAGAGTGCTTTAGAAACTGAGCTGGTAGAGCCTGTACTTCTGCAGAATGTGCATTTCCCAACCCATTCCCTGCTACCCTTTCTGAATCCCCCCAGCTGGCTACCTGTTGGCAGTGCTGGTGTTGCTGCTTCCACTGCTGTGTTTCTGTGCCCGGTTCAATCTCCGTGGGGGCTTTGAATGCTGCAGTCGGGGGCTTGGCATGGAGGGAAATGTGGAAGCATAGCCATGTTCACACTCTATAAGGAGATAACAAGAAAAAAAATATATATATATAAGAAGAACATCCCAAATCCATGAATCCACAAATCTTAAGTCCTTGCAAGAACAGTTGCTGAAAATAAGAAAAGGAAAAGAGGCAAAATTTTTTCCATCATTTTTGGCTGGAAGATAAAATTCCCAGTTCTGCCTAGACATTCATTCTGAAACTATATACTAACTCAACCCTCCGCTTGCAAGATGTACCAATATCTCCTCCAAACAAGCAGTTTCTCCCTGCTCCCCTAAACCCTTGTCGCCAAGAATTCTTTGACACAAACGCCCAATACCTGAGACTAGTTATCACTCACTTCAATGACTCCATTTGTGCCCGATCCTCTTTTTCCTTCAATGTCTTCCCATGCTAGAAGTTTCTCTAGAGCCCCCGCATATCTATGAACGCCACATAATTTAATCTTACCGTATCTTAGGCCGTTTCCTCCTCTGACGGTTCCCAGGGTCCCTACTCCCTGGGAGTCTGTCTCCTTTGGTCTCCTCCCCTAAAGGGCTCCCTTCTCCTCACCAGCTCTCAAACGCAGGCGGTCCCTGAGTCCTCCCCTCCCACCTCTCTGGGCTGCTTGCACCCTCCTCCGGGGCGGCTCTCTCTTCCTCCCCGCTTCCCTCCGAGTCCTCAGCCTCACCTCCACTCCCAGCACCGCCCCCTCTCAGGCCCCCCACAAGCCTCCCCCTCGCTCCGCCTCCTACTGCCACAGGCACAGCAGCGCACCGGCTCCCCCCCACCCCCCCACACACACGCCGTGCAGCCTCTACACCCCCCTCGACCCCGGGTCCACAGAGCACCTTCACACGCGCCCGACACACATCCCACTAACAAACCTCTTACATGCACCCGACGTCCGCAGGATACACGCGCCCGACACACGCCCGACACACGCCCGACACATGCGCCTGACACACGCACCCCTCACACGCACTGAACACACACGCTCCCCAATCAGAAACCCCCTCGCACGCACCCGACACACGCGCCCGACACACACCCCACTAACAAACCTCTTACATGCACCCAACGTACGCATGATACACGCGCCCGACACACGCGCCTGACACACGCTCCCCTCACATGCACTGAACACACACGCGCCCCAATCAGAAACCCCCTCGCACGCACCCGACACACACTAACAAACCTCTTACATGCACCCGACGTACGCAGGATACACGCGCCCGACACACACCCCACTAACAAAGCTCTTACATGCACCCGACGTACACATGATACACGCGCCCGACACACACTAACAAACCTCTTACATGCACCCGACGTACGCAGGATACACGCGCCCGACACACACCCCACTAACAAAGCTCTTACATGCACCCGACGTACACATGATACACGCGCCTGACACACGCACCCCTCACACGCACTGAACACACGCGCCTCAATCAGAAACCCCCTCGCACGCACCCGACATACGCGTCGACACACAAACCCCTCACACGCGCCCGACACACGCGCCCAACACACAAACCCCTCACACGCGCCCGACACACAAACCCCTCACACGCGCCCGACACACGCGCCCCACACACAAACCCTTTACACGCGACCGACACACGCGCACTCACTCACAAATCCTCACACGCGCCCGACACACGCGCCCCGCTCAAACCCTCACACGCACCCGACACAAACACCCCACTCCCAAAACCCCTCACATGCGCCCGACAAACCCCTCACACGCGCCCGACACATGCGCCCGACACACAAACCCCTCACACGCGCCCGACACACAAACCCCTCACATGCACCCGACACACGCGCCCCCCACACAAACCCCTCACATGCACCCGACACACGCGCCCCACACACAAACCCCTCACATGCACCCGACACACGCGCCCCACACACAAACCCCTCACATGCACCCGACACACGCGCCCCACACACAAACCCCTCACATGCACCCGACACACGCGCCCCACACACAAACCCCTCACATGCACCCGACACACGCGCATCACACGCGCCCAACACACAAACCCCTTATACGCGCCCGACACGCGCGCATCACACGCGCCCAACACACAAACCCCTTATACGCGCCCGACACGCGCGCATCACACACGCCCGACACACGCGCCTCACTCACAAACCCCTCATACGCGCCCGACACATGCGCCCGACACACGCGCCCAACACACAAAACCCCTTACACGCGCCCGACACACAAACCCTACACGCGCCCGACACGCGCGCCCCACTCGCAACCCCCTCACGCGCGCCCCTTCCGTCACGCACACCGGCACACGCCCCTCCCCTGCCACATGTCCCCGACACACATGCATCCCTCACACGCACCCCTCCCCTTCTCGCCGGGCGCCGGCGACTCACGCACCTCCCGTCATCTCCGCCCACCTCCCGGCGCGCCGCGCACCCCTCGCCCGCCGCCCCGCAAGCCCACGCGGGGCACAAGTCCACGACGGACCCCAGCGGAGGTGGAGGCTGCGGGACCCAGCCGTTACCTCGGTCCCGACGCTCCAAAAACTCGGCCGCCTCCAGCAGGCGCTGCACGTTGATCATCCGCACCCGCTCCATGGGCACCTCAGGTGGCTCCCGCGGCCTCTCGGCGCTGCCTTCCCCGGCAGACAGGAGGCGCCGCGGGCGGCTACAGCCTGGCGCCGCCCCCGGACATGTGCCGCGGGCAGGCGGGCCAGCCCGGCCCCGGCCCCGCGCGCTCTCAGCCGCCCCCCGCCGCCCCCGCCGCGCCCGCCGCGCCCTCCGCCCGCGCCGCGCCGCCGGCAGCCCGCGCGCGGTTTGTTTACCTCTCGGAGCGAGCACGGGGGAGGGGCGGGAGCAGCCCGCGCCCCGCCCCCTCCCCAGCCTTCTGGGAAATGTAGTCCGAGCCCCGCCCACGGCACGCCGGGACTCAGAGGCCGCGGGACGCAGGGCGCCTGCGCGGGCCGGGCCGCCACCCGGGTCCCCGGGACCTGTAGTCCCGCTTTCTCGGGTGGCGCGAGCAGAAGGGTTAGCTGGGGGTGGGTGCTAGGTGAGAAGGGTTCGGGCGCGAGCTCAGCGACAGAGACTACTCCGGGAAGCCCTTTCTCGGCAAACTCTCAGCTGCTGCTCAGGAGCGGGGGCATTCCTCGTCGGCCGCTGTTCTCTCCTGGGGCTCCTTTCATTTGTGAAATATGCTGCCCGGCGAGAACACAGAGGAACACTTCAAAAGCCAAAATCAATGTTAAAAATAAAAAAAAAATAAAAATAAAGGAGGAGCCAAAGAAGGCTCCTCATACATCCTCTCTTGCAGAGGTAGGGTGATTTTTTTAAAAAACCTGTTTTTAACTTATTTTTGTTTTTAAAAACGTCCCTCGGTCCCTCGCTAGTGATTTCTGAGGCAAGAAAATCCTCCCTAGTACTAAAAGTAAAGTACATCATTGAGTGATTTTGGTGCTGAGGTCACACAGGGGTCAGTTCAAACCCTGACTTTGCTACTTATGCGAGCTGTGTGGATTCCTAATCCGTTCTTCTCTTCATGTACAAAATGAACTCTTCTCCAAGGGTTGAGGATCTGCCAAGCGCCACGCACTGTGTTAAGTACTAACCATCATGTGTACAAGAAGCATGGGCCCTGCTCTCCTGTAGCGCATACTCTTCGGTAGGGCTTATGGGCAGACTGAGTGAAATTCCAGCACTCACGACATGACATTCAATAAAGGGGAAGCTACGGTGGTTATCTCCTATCATACTCTCCTCCATGGAGAGGTTGCTGGAAACAGTGGCTAAAAAGAGGAGGGACTCCATGAAAATACTTCCGACAGCTCCCCTCATTGTTACTCTTTCCAAGTTACTTGAACTAACTCCTCCAGCCCAAAAGCCCTCAAACATTCCGACATACTTGAATCATCTGAAGAGCTTTGAAATGTTCTGATATTTCTAATAACGTGATTTTGGACCAGCCCACAACCATCACGTCAGAATCACCTCGGATCAGTCTTCAGCATTTTTTTTTGGGGGGGGGGTCACACCCGGCGTTGCACAGGGGTTACTCCTAGCTCATGCACTCAGGAATCCTGGCAGCGCTCAGGGGATCATATGGGATGCTGGGATTCGAACCGGGGTTGGCCTCGTACAAGGCAAATGCCCTACCCGCTGTGCTATCACTCCAGCCCCAGTCTTCAGCATTTTTAAGTCTGTTCCGGTCACTGCAGTGTGCAATCAACTTGGAGAAACACTGGTCTAGAGCAGAGCTTCTCAACCTCAGTATTACTGATAATTGGGGCAGAATAATTTCCTCTGGGATGAAGGAACTGTCCTGTGCATTGCATGAAGTTCAGCAGCATCAGCAGCCTGAACCCCCTAGATGCCAGTAGCCTGCTTCCACCCCTCTAGTGTGACAACCAAAAATGTCTCTGGAAATTGCCAAATGTCTCTTAGGGCACAAAATCACCTCCAGCTAAGAACCAGTAACTTGGTCTAGGGAAAGAAAAGACAAGCAAATCATAGTTGTTGAATGCTCTGGGAGGTAGTTAGGAATAGTGCAAGCATCCTTAAGGTTGTCCCACCCTGGGTATTTTAACTTGTCACTAGGCACCCAAAATAACAGAAAGCTCTTGAGAATTTTTCCCTTACTGTGGCCATTCTAGTTACTACTACAGAAAATACCATCTCAGAATGGAAATATTGTTCTCAAATATGTCACAGGCCTCACACTGCTAATATGCTAATAAGCTAATATCCTATCCTTTGCATACCTTTCTCTCCTCTCTATCCCTCTCTCCTCTCTCTCTCTCTCTCTCTCTCTCTCTCTCTCTCTCTCTCTCTCTCTCTCTCTCTCTCTCTCTCTCTCTCGTTTGAACAAGATTCCCAATGAGGTCAAAAGCTACAAAATTCTGCCAGCTCTTTTGAATATTATATTTGGCACCAGATTTAAGAACCAAAAGATGTTCCACTAATGCAAGGAGACCCAAAACCAGAGGTGTTCACAAGCCACACAGAACTAATATTTTGCAAAGACTTTGAAACAGGGACGGTGCTTTTTCAGCTATTGGCTAAGTTGCTTCAGATCGGGGTTTTCCCAGTGGGCGTTGCTGACCACCAGCCTCTACTCTCAACAAGGACATTTTGGGTAGAGGCACTATTGAGTTATTTAGAAGAAATACCTATTCACTCAGAGCATATGTTAGTTGAGAGTAGAATCATCTGTTAATTTTTACTACTTGTAGAATCTCTTGACATTTTAGACCTGAAAATTGCTGTTAGGGCTTCAGGTTGGGGGAAGGGAGGGGCTCTGGGATCATTAGCAGAGGGAGGGTGTTATGAGGTGTCCCAACACCTGGACACCTGGAGGTGGCGACACTGTATGCCTGAAACCCTACTATAAACCTCTGCTGTAAATCATCCTTCTAAATTTTAAAAATAAAATAGAATTGATCAGTACTACTTGAAGTAGTTTTATGAAAAACAAAAGTATACTTTAGCTAGTGGGAGGCAAACCCCTGCGTCATACAATGAAGAGGAATAATATATTGGGAGCTAGAGAATAGAGGGGATGAAGGCACTTGCCTTACATGCAGCTGATGCCAGTTTGATCTCCGACACCACATCTGGCCCCCTAGACACCTCCAGGAGTGAGCCCTTGGCACAGAGCCAGGAGTAAGCCCTTTTAACAACTGGGTGTGACCCAAACCAAGCCCATGCCAAAATCTAAAATAGTACAAACTGAAAATATACAGGGGTTCGAGGTGGGCTTAAACCATAGCTCCTAAGCCCCGGTGGGATAGTAAGAGAAATATAGATGCTTGGAAATCAATTGTGAGACACATGTCTGGTGCTTGACAGTTGACTTCCAGATGAATGAACCACTCCTCGTGCTCAAGAGATGAAGAAATGCAAAGTAGAATGAGACTCACCACAGCCCACCTGCATGTGCTGGGAAAGAGGGAAGGTGATGGTGATGGTGGGCACTGGGTAATTTTTTTTTTTTTTGGCTTTTTGGGTCACACCCGGCGATGCACAGGGCTTACTCCTGGCTCTGCACTCAGGAATTACTCCTGGCGGTGCTCAGGGGACCATATGGGATGCTGGGAATCGAACCTGGGTCGGCTGCGTGCAAGGCAAATGCCCTCCCCGCTGTGCTATCGATCCAGCCCCGGCACTGGGTAATATTAAGGGTTAGTTTATGTACAGAAACATCTAGCCTTTTCTCAAGGAAACTGAGACGCCACTTTCTTTGTCATGCTTTGACTGACTCCTGGAGTTCTAGTTTGGACAAAGGACACAAGAACCTCTGATGGCATAAAACTTGGGATCTTAGCCTCCAAAAAAGTGATGCTACCCTGAAGAGATCCTTCAGCGCCAGTCCCATCCTAGAAGAACCCAGAAGCAGCCATAACCTTCCTTTCTGCTCAGATAAATCCACGTATCCCAAGTCTACCAACAACAACAACAAAAAAAAAACTGGAATCTTACCAATAGTTTTTGCTTCTGCTCTTTCCCTAAAGTATCTATCTCAGGGGAGTCTCATTGAAAGATGGAAAAAGTCCCCCCAAGAGTCTCTGTGGCCTAAAACAACCCAGAGGGGATAGTAGTAGCCTTGGGCAAAAATCCTCACTCTTAGAGGTCCTTCTGGGGACCCATTTATTAAAGTTTACTGAATGCATTTTCCACATGGTTCGCAGCAGATAAGCCAACAATGGAGGAGACTGGTCTGTGAAAGGTCTTTTCAGCAGAGTGCACAGTTGGAAAGAGGAGGGGCCACAAAGTTAGAGCCAGCCCAAAGTCACTGCTTCCAGGATACCTGGGGCTGAAGAGAATGTCCCTGAACCTGCAAAGTACTGACCGCCTAGGGCATGGTTTTCTGCAACATCTTAAAAAAAAAAAAAATGGGGATTTTCCAGTCATCAGGGCTGGGAGAATCCAGAGTTCCTAAGTGAGCATATCATCCCCTCCTTCCTGCGCCCCCCCCCACCCCAAACGACCAGCACAGCCCCCTCCCAGTCTCTCTGCTTCCAGCTCAAGAAATGTGAAGAGCAGCAAAAACGCCTGCCTCTGTCCAGTGAGTCAGCCTCGCCTAACTTCATGCGTAAGCGCTCCTCAAGTCGGCGGCTCCGAGCTGAGCTGCGGGTCTGTGTGCAGCCGAGATAAATTTGGGTCTAGAAGGGATGACGTAATGCTAAACCCGAGAGGGAGCTGCGCCTCCCAGGGCTCCAGTCGCCAGGGCTGCCGGCTGACATCCCAAGCACACAGAAAAGCACCAAGCGACCCAGGTGCCCAAGCTGGGGAGGAAGGGGCTGAAAGGACAGGGGGCGGGCGCGGGAACAGGCAGGGTGAGGTGGCGGGGTGGGGGTGGGGGTCAATGTTAACCTGAGATCTCTGAATCTGGAACTTCGTTGTTTTTTAACTTCGGCTTTCTGGTGAAACCAGGGCACCGGGCAGAGGCTCAAACGGCTGCACTTGACTTCCATTCTGGTCTATGTCCCCCTGCCATCACCCCCCGCCCCCGCCGCCCTTAGAAAAAGGCTTCTTACATTTTATCAAATAGCCCTTGATACAGCAGCCCATTTCAATAATGGATGTCTTAATCTCCCCAAAGTCTCCCTCCTCCTTTTCCTACATGAAGTTGGGTTCAAAAAGAAAGCTGCAATGCAGGACTCAATTAATACGCACATCTGAGAAGTTCGCTTACTCGGGAGCACCCCACTTGGTGGGGAGAGGCAAAATACTAGGGTGCAACCAAGAATCTATTGGGATTTTGCTAGGATTCTGCCAAGAGAATGTTTCCCTGAAATAACATTTCACGGTGTGTTTCACAGAAATTTATGTCGTCAGGCTTATTTCAGTCTCCATTTTTCTGATGAGAAAATGGACTCAGAGATGTAAGGTCACCTACCTAAGGTCACACAGCTAGCTATCAAACTTAGGGAGCTATGTGAGAATGAGGGCTTGCAGATTCAAATCGGGTGCTCTTGCCCCATGCCCCATTTCTTTTCTAGCTCGGTTTTGTTGTTGTTGTTTTAAATGACTAAAGGGAGTGAGTTTTCTGGTCTTTGAAATGTATAGAGTCCTAATCCTTTGCTAGAAAGATCAAGTTACATTCCAAAGCGCTTCAAAGACTGCTTTGCTTTTTTCTGTTCAAGGTTCGTTCTTGCCCCAGGAAAGGTACTCAGAATCAGAGACCACCACAAGGCCTGAGCCTGACCTCACTACACCACTTACTTAAAAGACCTCCACAGGTAAATAATCTTCATTGCATGGAAGTCATTTCCTTCGTGAGGAAGGCCTCCCAAACCATTTCCCCCCAATGTTTACCATTTGTTGCTATAGTCACATATTCCTCCACTGTGGCTATAATCATTTACACTAAGAGGAGGAGGACTTTCATCTCTCGTAACTGGGCTTATAACTTGGGTTGGCCGGGATAGGTTCTTCCTTTGAAACACTGCTCATGCCATGAATTAGTATTTTGTTCCAAATTTTTGCATAATAGGAATAGTACATATATACGAATAAGCATAAATCCCAAATCAAGGATACACAATAATGTGTGTATTCATCACGTCCTGGGTGCAATCACCTGTTGTAAATCAGTAAGTTGATGTTTAAAAATCGTCAGGGATTTGCCCCTGCTGAGTGCGCCCCACATTCTTGCTACAACCCCAAGCACCCCTCCCTTCCACCCAGGCCAGGAGCCGGAGTTTCCCTGCCTCCACCTCTTGGCATCACTCCTCCTGTCCAGGCAGCAGAAACTCGTGGAGGTCATTCTTGGGCCCTGCCAGGACCTGAGCACTAAGTCACACATCCAGCCCTTACGTACACCATTCAGAATAAAAACACCAGGCCCTTGATTACCCAAGGACACTGGTAATCTCACCACCACTTCCAACTCCAGCATTCGGATTCTAGGATTCTGGGAGTCTCCAGAAATCCTAGATTTGCTCCCGTTTGCCTGCTAGCTGCCGTGTAATGAGAGACAAGTATGTTCCTGTGCGTCAGACAACCAGTTCATTGACTCCCCAGCACGCTTCTGAGCTTCCTGTTTTATAGAAGAGGCCCAGAAAGGTTAAGTGATTTGTCCAAGATCACTCAGGTAGCAAACAGATTCAAACTTGATCTTCTGACTCCTGGACCCCACTGTATACATCAGAACACGTTCCACCCAATAAGACGAGACAGAACTGGTTAAGACAATGGCCTCAACTGGCCTACTATCATCTCCTTAGGTTCGAGGAGACTCTGGAAGTGTGTAGGAGTCTTTAAAGAGTTTCACAATGACTGGGGATTCCACCGACATTTAGTGAGTGGGAACCAGGGATGGTAACTCCTCCAGTGCTCTTAGCTACACGAGAGCTCTGTCTCCCATAGCTCCCAGACGGGCAAAAAAAATACTGGTTCTGCAGAAGAAAGGCAGAGAATTCATCATCAATCAACCAATATTCCTTAAGCATCTATTATGTGCTAGTTACCAAACAAGATGTTGGAGATAGAGTAATGAATTAAACTTTGTATACTCCCCTATGTTTAAGATTCTAGCCTGACAGATTGACAGTGGAGAAAGTGTAATCATTGTGAACTGTTCTAGGTAGGATGAGAGAGAAGTGACGAACTGGGTGGCAAGAGACAGGTAGCTTTAAGGAGCTGGTGGGATCGGGCCAAGCACACAGGCTGTCCGGGCCAGCTTCACAAGCTAGAGTGCCAAGCAAGCAGTTGAGAATGCCGGTAAGTGCAGATTTGGATTCTCAGGTGAAGCCCAGGACTCTCACTTCTGACAAGCTTCCAAGGACCTCAACCCTGTTCATCTCTGGCCACATTCACTGTAAAGGGAATTGGGACTTTATTCTGAGACAGGAAAGAAGTTACAGAGGGGTTTGACACATGAGTGAGGGACCTGAACCCAGTAATGTTTCAGAGCCCTTTGGTCTCCTAGTTCTTGGTCGAGGAGAGGAAGAAGCTGGACCTATGCCGTCTGACCAGAACCAGCTGGCCCGCACGGTCACCTTAGCAGCCAGGGCCCAAAACTCATCTCCACAGCTCACACATGCTTCTCTCCTCTGACTTGGCTCCCAGCACGTGCCAGACCAGTCGCCCTACAAGCTCGGGTGCCTGCAGGAAGCCTAGTAGAGCCTGACAGGGTGTGGGTTCACACCCCCAACACCCCAGCTGCAGTGCTACACGAGCCCTACTGGTTGGGTGAGTTCCCCAGGGGGTGCGTGGCAAGGTGGTACTGCACCTGCGCGTGCAAACAACAACGCCTAGGCCAGTGTTTCTCAATCAAGGGCTAGAAGGTCCCCCTATGGGCCCTGAGGATATTCCAAGGATGCCACAGTGAAAATCACATACATGGATGTGGCGGGGGGTTGGAGGGGGGAGCAGGAGATGGGTAGACGTGTGGGGTACTGGGTGGAACAAGGTCAGGAGGAGGCAATGTCGGGGAAAGGCTGAGACACTGCCTCAGACCACCACCTTCTACAAAACGGAGCCCGACCCTACTCCAGTATCACTACCCAAAGGGCCCTGAGAGGTTCTGTCTTCTCGTACTCTATCCTAGGATGAAAGTGAAGCCACTCCAGATAAGCACTCCAGATTTCACTCCTTGCCTTTTGCTCCCAAAGGCTTCTGAGAGAAAAATGTCTCTAGAAGAAAGAAAAAAAAAACCTGAGTTTGAGTCTCAACTCCATTCTTGGTTAGCATGTGGCCTTGGGAAAGCTCATCTTGCATGGGTTTAGGTTTTGCTACCTAGAAATGAGGATAATTGTGGTGCCCTTGTATTGGATGGCTATGGGGATTTAAAATAAGCAGAAAGGAAGAAAGAAAGGAAGGAAGGAAGAAAAGAAAAGAAAAAAAGAAAGGAAGAAAAGAAAGAAAGAAAGAAAGAAAGAAAGAAAGAAAGAAAGAAAGAAAGAAAGAAAGAAAGAAAGAAAGAAAGAAAGAAAGGAAGGAAGGAAGGAAGAAAGGAAGGAAGGGTGAGGGAGGGAAGGAAGGAAGGAAGGAAGGGTGAGGGAGGGAAGGAGGAGAAAAGACTAAAGACAGAAACACGAAAGAAAAGAAACAAGAGGGAGAGAGAAAGAGAGAAGAGGGAGGGAAAGAAGGAGGAAGACATAAAATAGAGAAAGAGAGGAATCTGAGGGAGGAAAAGTACAAACTCCCCCCCCCAAAAAAAAAGAGAGAGAAAAAAAAAACACGACCCTCGGTATTGTGCTGGCATATAGTAAGTGCTCAGTGAAGTGGTTTTTTGTTTTTTGGGGTTTTTTTTTTTTTTGAAAACAGAGAAGACACTGCACTTATGAGTAGTGTTCTTGGAAACAGTTATTATAGTCCCTGGAGATAGACAAGAATTCTTTAATGGCACCTCTCTATCATTGTGATACAGAACTGGAACTGGAGACCACATCGACTATATTTTGGAAGCACCACATCTAGTACTTAGCTATAATGCTCCAAGTACCACTGGAGACCACATACACTACATTTTGAAAGCACCATATATAGTGCTCGGCTCCTGACAGGTCTTAGAAATTATCTGTTGAGGGGATTTGAGCTACATTTGGGGGACAGGGGAGGTCTGAGACACATCCAGCAGTGCTCAGGGGTTACTCCTGGCTCTGCACTCAGGAATCACTCTTGGCAGTGCTCCCGGGACCGTATGGGATGCCATATGGGACTGAACCTGGGTCAGCCTTGCCCACTGGACTGTCGCTCCACCCTCAAGCTACATTTTTTAGCCGATAGCATGAAAGTGGTATGCAAGAAAGTCTTGAGAATCCAGGAAAGGGATAGAATGATGGGCAGCTACAGTGGGGCAAGAGGAAAATAACACAGGATGCTACCAGGTCTCTGTGGAAATAAAAACCCAGGCTGTGCCAGTTCCCACTTGCCTCCTATGGCCAGAAAATGAGCAACCCTGGGCATGCTCTCCCTCTCTCCCTTCCCCTTGCTCTTCCCCTTCTTCTTTGAGAGCCAGCGATGGAGCCCAGGGCTCCACACGTGGGAATCATGACCTCTACCACTAAGCCACATTCCCCGCCCCTGCCCTCCATTGCTACCAGGTCCTAAATTATCTTCATCTGAGTCTCCTGTGCCAATGGCAGCAAAGATGCAGAGCAAAAATGCTTCCAATAGTAGAACCATCTACAATCCCTTTCAGTGGCGTGAGTTTGCATTTCCCAGCCTCCCTCTCCCTCAGGACACTATGTTTATCTTTCTAATTTTGCTGTGTTTAAATTTCCTAGCAGACACTGGAGTTGGATAGTAGAGGTATGTGGCCCAAGGCATGTTGTATGGGAGAGCAGATTTGGTAGGAACACTGGCATGGACAGTCCTCCAAGGGCAGAAGGCCCTGGATCTGTTCAAGGACCAAGAGTGGAATGTGTTTATTTACAGGGCTGCCTCCACAGCACTTGGTTTCTTAAGCTCAGATCATCGGAAGAGAAAAGCCCCCTTTGAACACACTTTTGTAATGGAGTGCTTGCCTTCGTCACATTTATAAAAGTGGACAAACGAAAACTACAAAGGAGTTAAAATATGATCGGTATTGAGAAGTGAAGGGTTGGGTCTTGGGGAGCAGAGGGACTGTCCCTTTGGGAAATTCAAGATTGACAGCTAGAACCAAAGACAGAAAACCGAGGCCAGAGAAAGGCCTGGTCGGTTGAGGTTCTGTGGAAGAGCACAGAATTTCTAAAACCTGGCACTGAGAGAGGGGCATACCTTCCCTGAAGGCAGGAATTTTACCTTCAGGACCAAGCAAGGCACTTGCACGAGGTTTAATGAGTAAGTTAAGAATCTCACAGAAATCTCTAGCAAGAATTCCAGGGACACAACAAAATCCTCCCTCTTATAAAAGTATTTCTCACACCGGCCTTTTAAAGAGAGGGGTTTATATATATATATATATATATATATATATATATATATATATATATATAAAGGGTGGGGGAATCCTATTTACACCTATTTCCTGGAGATAAATTGCTCAAAGCAAGGGTCACCTGCACTTGCAAAATGTTTTGCAAGCAAGAGGCCCTGCACACCCTTCCAACAGGAGGAAGCAATGAAGGCATCCCCGGGCTCAGGAGAATGATGGCAAGTGCCCCTTATTTTTGGCTAGGGAGATCAAGTCAGCTGTTGACGGCGTTAACACTTCCACCCAGGCCATCGGGAAGCAGCGCTATCACAGACAATTACTTCCCTTTCGTTTAGCAGAAGAGTGAGAGCAGGTGTCTGTCTCCGGGGGAACTAAAACACCCTCCAGAGTTCCACCCTGCACCCCCATGCAAGAGGCCCCCCCTGGGGAGACTTGAATTCTTTCTCCTTACTTCAGGTTTTGGGGTTTGGGTAACCATCCCATCAGCCCCGTCGCTGTCTTTGACCTCCTCCCCTACACTCCTTATAAAGAAAAAAAAAATATTTTTTTTTCTAAACGGCAAATTCAAATTAGCTTCCTTTTGAAAGACTATTGAGAATGTTGCAAGGACCTCTGCAATAACCGGACACACCCTAGGATCACTAAACTCGGCTTGAGAACTGCTGACTTTATGAGCACCTGACCTGTAAAACCAAAGCCCAGTTTGGGGCTCTGCCTGGGCCTTATTCTCAGGTCAGGAGGGAACATGAGCCAGAAGGGCCTGGTCTGCCTCTGCTGGGCCACCTCAGGTGAGCCGCTGGCCCTCTCTGGGCCTCAGTCTGGGGGAGTGAGCATGATGGATGCTCCGTGACCTCTAGGCCCCTGGTAGCCACAACGCACTGCCTCGCCACCTGCCACCTTTAGAAACAAAACCCAAAATGGAGTGAAAGGAAGAATTAAAAAAAGGAATTTGAATGGCTCAGAAAGCCAGGCGGGAAGAACCATCCCTCCCCGGCCCCCCTTCTGCCGGCTGAAGATGGCTTTCTTCATTCTGCAAAAAGATTCTCCTTTCTTGCTGGGTTGCTGGTTTTTTTTTTCCTTCCCTCTTTTCTTTAAAACTCAAAAAGCCACCAAAACCACAACTTACCTCCCCTGGAGGAGTCTCTCGGAAGCCAGAGGTGCAGGGGGGTTAGGTGTGCCGGGCCTGACTTGCTGGTGGTGGTATCTAAGTGAAGACCAGGCCAGGGTAACCATGTGCTTCTCCTCCAGAAACTCAGTTTAAATCAATATTTATCCAACTGTATTTATAGAAAGTGGTGGTGGGAGGGAGGGAGGGAGGGGGCGGGGTGGGAGGTGGGGGTGGGGGGTGAGGGGGATCTAAAACAGAACTGGCCACAATGACTGATGCAAATCTTTGTGGCCAATTCATCGCTACAGGGCTGGGCTGGTGTCTTTTTTTTTTTCTTTTTTTTTTTTAAAGGCAAAAGGCCCCAGTACCATAGCAACAGTCCCAAGTCCTCTAATATGCCCAGAGGACAGACGGGAAAGGCTGCCCCAGGCGGGTGGTGTTTCCTAGGAGCCTAAACTTGAGTTAGGGCCAGGAGAGTTAAACAACTCTGGAAAACAAAAGACCCTCTCGGGTTGGCTGCTCCAGCCCCACTTGGAAACCTTTTCAGAGCAGGGAGTATGCAGCAGGACCTGGGACAAGCCACAGGGGATGTTTCAGATACGTGGGCTTCGGCTCGCTGGGTGACCTTGAGCAAGTCATTTCACTTCTCTGGACTTCGCTGCTTGGCTGGCCAGTGAGTCCACAAAGGCATGATTAAGACGGCAGGTTCACTCTGGAGTCAGAGGCCCAGGCTGAAAATAGCTCCGCCACTTACTACCCATGTGACCTCTGGGCAAGTTACCCAGAATCCCTGCTCCTCAGTCATTCCCCTCTATAAAATGGGAGCATTAAAATTGCATTTGTCATGCGGCTGTTGTGAAGACGGGAGGAGCTAATGCATGGTTCGCTAGGTCCTTGGCCTAGAGTCAGGGCTCAGTAAACAGCCAGCCTTCAGAGAATGCAGCTACTTTCGAAAGCAATGCTGCTTCCCCTCGGTTTTGCCTCCCGACTTTTGTCCAGTTGTCCTCAGAAGAACACCCCTATCGCTGCCTGTGTCAGGGAGACTGTGTTCTGTTCAGAGAGAGAGCAAGAGTGCCCAGCTATTGTTTCGTTGCACTGAATAGAGCCCCTTACCCCGCCTCCCCCACAAACCAGGGATAACTCAGTTCAGCTTCTTCAATTTCCTAAGGCCCTGCTCCCCTTCCCTGGGTCTCCTCCACAAGGCACTTGGTGTGTGAGGCTGAGAAAGCCACAGCGACATGTAGAAGAGTCCATTTCTAACATTTCCTCGTGGTCAAATGCTCGTATTTAAAACTGGAAAAAAGTGGAACCTGGGGAACATACTTTAGGATGCTAAGGGAAGTAGGAGCCTGATTTAAGAAGGCTCTGTAAACAACTCCACCAAAAACAACACAAAAACACATGCCCTGCTCCATTCATACTATAAAGCAATTCACAGAATTTTCAGAGGAAGGGAGGCCATTTTCCATAGTAAGTGGTCAATACGTACTTGTGGAATGAAAAACTGAATAAGGGAATCCTGCTGCCTGTCATGCAGGATGAACATTAGCTCTCCAGCAGCTGCAGCTCCGCAGGTCTGCCCTACCAGCGGCCTGAAGGCTCTGGTCTTACAGCCTAAAAGTCGTCTGCGTTGGTTATCAGAGACATCCTCACTCCCTCCCTCCTTGGAAGAGATCAGTACTTTTCAATCTTGGCCAAGTCTTCGGAAAGGCTGTTATGTGGTTCCTGGCCTTCAAACCCGATTCCCGAGTCACAGGTAGTAAACCCCACTAACCAAGAAATGGATATTAAGGGTCTAATGCTTGCCCATGGTAGGCTATGTGCAACAGTGACAGAGGCTGGAAGGTGATGCTACTCACCAACTTAAGGCGACAGGAGTAGTAGTAGCACAGCTGGTAGAGAATGGAATGGGTTACTCCTGGCTCTGCACTCAGGAATTACCCCTGGTGGTGCTCGGGGGACCATATTGGGATGCTGGGAATCGAACCCGGGTCGGCCCTGTGCGAGGCAAACGCCCTACCCGCTGAACTATCTCTCCAGCCCCCAGTCCAGATATTTTTTGAATGTTTAAATGGAGCATCCTGTTTAGGTGTCCGGCAATAATTGTGCCGGTGTTACTATTATCTTCATTTTATGAAAAATGAAGTGGAACACTAGAGAGGTCCTGGTGCCTACAAGTAATAAAGTCAAGTCGAATGTGGGGCCTGTTCTCGGTGGTGTTGTAAAGGTTTCATTCTCTCCACCACTATGATTTAAGAAACAGTCAGGGAAGGCTTACTTCCTGGAGGATGTGGAAACTGACCAAGGTCTTAAAGGGTGGGCAAAAAACACAGAAAACCCCAGGGGAGTAAGGGAATGCGCTTAGTCAAGGCAGAGAGAAGAGCCTGAGTCTGGCACAGGGGCATGCCTGTGAAGCCTGCTTGCAGGTGGACCTGCTGGACAGGAGCAAAGGAGATTAAATCCGGGAGGCAGGGTGGGGCAAAATGACACCACAGAGCAGCTGCTTCCCCCTTCAGGAGGAAGCAAGGCGGCAGGTCAGCAGGCTGCTCTGCTGACCTGCCGATGCCCCGAGGAAAGCAGCTCACCCTCAAACCCACTCTGGAGAGCACCCAGAGCTTCTACTCCCATTTAATCATTTTTCCTTGCTGTAAGTATTGTCCACTCCCCCACACACGGGGAAATCCACTCTTCTCCTCTAATAGTTTATATTTTCTGGCTAAACGGCCTTTCATAACACCCTTTTGAGACCCTCTTTCTTTTTTTTTTTTTTTGCCTGTTTAATTTTTTTCTAAACATGGGAGGTGGGGGATTTATATTTATTACTCAACCTAAAACTGCCACCCCTCATCTGAACACCCCCACCCCCAAAGTAAAGGTAGAAAGAAGATGCCAGAGGTTACTATGTATAATTCCTGAATTTGTGAACACAGAGCCATCAGCTCCATTCGTAACATTGCTGGAGGGCTTCAATCTGAGGTTGGCAGGAATTCACATCATTTGAACTTCAGAAGGCACCTTGGTATTTCAGGGAATCCTGGCTTTGTGCTTAGCCAACCTTCGATATGTGTGACTTGACTCAAGTTTCCTCCCTCAAGAACACTCACCATACATACTAGGAATATTTCAGCATTCTGGCCACAAGTTGCTGAGCCCTCACGGTACGGAAACCTCAAACAGGCCATGAAAAGCAGCTCTGGCGACAATGGAAAATAAGGCAAGCTCGTGCCAAGTAAGGACTTTGCAAAACAACAATAAAAACGGAACGCGGGAACTCATAGCCAGAGTTCTACCGGTGCCCTTCAGGACCATGCCCAAGAACCCGAACTAGAGACCTGAGGCTAGACACCCACCCCCTGGGAAGAGAGAGACCCTTGCAGAGGGGGTTGGACCAGCTGGCCGCGCTACAGCGCCCAGAGATTTCCTGGCTTGCCTCCTGGCCCCACCCCCAGGACTCTGGCCCCAGCAACGCGTGACGTCAGAGAAAGCCAGAGATGCCGATTGGCTGAGCCACGCAGCTAGGTCAAGTCCAGTCAGAGGAAAGAAGTTTGTCTCCATGTGGAAACCATGTGTCTCTAGCTGGGAGGGGGAGGAGGAGGAGGAGGAGGAGGCGGAGAAACTGAGATCAAGTGATTACAGGGGAGCGGGCTGAAATGAAGGCGGGGAGGCTGTGCACCTGAACTGGCCAGCAATGCCCTTTGCAGTAGTGACCTAAAAAAAAAAAAAAAAGCAAGAAAAAAAAAAACTTCCCTAACAAAAGTTGAGCCTTCCCCCGCCCCCCATCCTAATAATAATTAAAAAGCTAGGGCTCCTGTTTCCTCCCCAAAGCCAGGGACCTGGGCAATGCTGGAATCCTATCGGAACGCCCAGCCAACACCCCCCCTTCCTCCTCCTCCTCCGTCATCTCCCCCCCCCCCCCCAACAACGGAATGATGTAAGCTTTTCGGAAAGCGGGGCTCGGGAGCAAAACAAGCCCCGCGCGCGCCGAGCGACCCGCAGTGCCCGAGCCCGGCGCACGCACGACCCGCCCCCCGACTCGCGTTATTGCTGTGCACACGCGGGCCGCCGTGACGCGCGGGCATTGTGTGCAGCGAGCAGAAAACAACGGCGAGCGCCGCCAGCGCCGAGGAGCGCCCCCAGGAAAGAGGCAGATGCTGGGCCGCCCTTTTCCGTACTGGGAGACCCAGACGGGGCGGGAACGGGGGTGTAGGGGGGGGTGGGGGAGGCCAGGAGTGGCGAGCAGAGAGTGGCCCCTGGTGGGCCGCCGCTCGCGCATCTTTGCAAGGGGAAGCAGGCGGCAAATAGAGGAGCTGGTGAACGGGGGCTTGTGGGGGGGGGCCCTAGTTTACTGGAGGTCACCCTCGGCGGCGGGAGGGGAGGGGCTAGGGCCTGGAGCTGGGCACGGCGCAGCGCCCCACGCTCTCGGGGAAATCTGGGGGCCGTTGGCATCACGTCATGCAGAGCCCAACAGCCGCGGCGAAAAGAGGCAAGAGAGCTAAAAATACTTCCGTGGGGAGCCGGCCGGAGGAGGGGCAGCACTGCCGAGGGGCTGATTACGCGGAACGAAGTTGACTTTGGGGCGCGGAGCTTCCCGAGCCCCTGGCGGCGGGGGTGGGGGGGGGGTCTTGCGCGCCGGATGCGCCCACAGCTCGGGAGAGGGGCCGGGAGGGAGCCCCTGGGCTGGCTCTGCCCGGGAAGCCTGCTCGGCTGTCGCTGGCCCGCCCCGTGCGGGGCAGCCCGGCCCTCTGCTTACGTGACTGGTGGCCACGCCGGAGCCCCGGCACGGGGTAAACAAGGAGGTGGCGGCGGCCAGGGCGGGGGGGGGGGGGGAAGGCGGGGAGGGGGGGTGCTAGGTCTCCCGATTGTCTGCGGGTGCGAGGTTGGGGGGGGCGCAGTGCAAGCTCCAGCCGCCTGCCCCTCTAGTCCACGGCGCTGAGGGTGGTGGGCAAACCAGGTTTGCCACACACTGCCAAGGTGCCCTCTTGGGGTGCACCCCCAGCGAGAACCGACGCCAAGGGACAAGCTCCGGAGAACCCCGGACCCCGGAGGTGGCGGTGTTATGTGTGTGTGGGGGGCACAACCGAAGAAGAAATCGCGCCCCTCCCCCCTCCAACAAAAGCAAACACACAAAACAAAACCACGTCTTCCCCCCACACCCCACCAGCTTTGGCTTTTCAGAAACCGCCCCTCCCGGCGAATGCACACTCCCTCCCCCGAGAATAATCGCAAACTGATTCGGGCTACACGGCCGGCCGCGGATGCGCCTTTTCTGGAAACCCAGCACTCGGAGAAAACAGGAGAGAAGAGAAAGAAAAAAAGGCACCCGACCGCCCAGCACAAATCCTTGTTTTTGCCTGAGGACCGGTGGGTGCACAATTGTGCGGCCAACCCGTGGATACTTTAAACCCGGAGGCCTGGGGACTCGGTCAACGAAGGTGTTTTTGTCTTTGAGGGTTGTTGTTGTGTTGGGGTTTGGGGGGGGGGCGGATTGCAAGATCTGACACGTTGCAATCGGGGCTTTATTTTTTTTAACCCCCCCACCACACACACACACACACACACACAAACACACACACCATTGATCTTCCTACTTGCTCGGACAGATTAAACAGCTCGATTTTCTCTGGTCTGTCGGTCTGTCTGCTTCGGCCCCTTCCCCCTTTCTCGCGGCTATTATTTGTGCGAAGCGTGCTGGAGGCACCGCACGCTCGTGCCCCCGTTAGGGCACTGAGTCGGCTGCCTGGGGAGGGCTAGGGGACCCGCGGGCAGACAAAAATGAAACAAACACAGAAAGGAAGACACCGCGGGGTGGGGCTCCCAGCACCCCTTCCCTCCAACACATCTCTCCCCACCTGAGATGGGGGGGTGCGAATGGGGGGGGGATGGAAATCGACCAGGAAGGCGTTTGCCTCCCTCGCCCCGCGCCCACTCGGGAGCTGTCTCCCGGAAAATAAAGAGCCCGCACACAACAGCCCACACCTTCTTCCCCAACTATTGTCTCCAGCGAGATTCCCAAAGTTTCCTTCTGGCTTCGTCCCCTAAGCCAAGTTTCCCCCGGAGCAGGACGGGGGTCCGGGCGAGCCGCTGGCGCTGCTCGGCCCTGCCGGCCTGTTTCTTGGGGGTGGGGGGCGCGGTGGCACCCCGGGGCACGGGAGGCGTGGGGGTGGGGGGGCCCTCTCGCAGTGGCCGCGATGGCCAGAGCCCAGCCCTACGTGGAAAGGCGAGAAGTAAGACTGCCGGGAGAGCCAGAGCCGAGCCGGCCCGAGCCCACGCCGCCGAGGGCTGATCCGTGCAGCTTGTTATTGTTGTGTGTGTGTTTTCTTTCTGCAACCGCTGAGCTGTGCCTACGGGTCCCCAACTTTCAGCTTCCAATCCTCACCCCACCCAGGAACGAAAGGCAGAAAAACAACACTTGTCTGCCGGAGAAGGCTCCGGGAAAGAAGAAGAAGAAGAAGGGTAAAAAAAAAAAAAAAAAAGGAAGAAAGGCGAGACCTGGAAGAGATGAGCTCTGGGCTCAGTTGTCAGCAAACAACAACACTCCCCGCTCCTCGGCCCCCGCCGTGCTCCCAGCGTCGGGGAGACGGACAGACAGACGCGCCGACAGGCCCCCTTCTCCCCCCCCTCCGCTCGTCTTTGTTACATCTTTAGCAGCTTGGTGCGTGCGTGTCCTTTCTCCGGTGTCATCGGCTTTCGTGCCGAGGGCTGGATGTGTGCGTGGGGGGGGGGGGGCGCGCGGGCCGGGCGGGCGACAGGGGTCGCCCGAGTGGGCGAGGAAGAAAGAGCCCGGCGCGAGGTGGAGCGGGGGTGGGGGTGGGGGGTGCCCCCAAACTTACTTTTGTTTTCTTTCTCGATCTGCTCCAGGTAGCTGGCGGCCTCGAGCAGAATCTGCACGTTCTGCAGAAAAGTGTTGATGTGCTTCTCCATCGAGTTCTCGCTGGTGTTGAAAATGTCCGAGAAGGGGCACCTGAGCTTGGCCCCCGCGGGCTCCTCGGGCTGGACGGGGGGCTGGGGCGCGGCCACGGCCGGGGGCGCGGCGGGGACCAGCCCCGCGCCCTCGCCGCGCGCCTCCTTGCGCGGCCGCCCGCGTTTCCCCATGGAGGGACCGGGGTCCGCCGAGCTCGTCCTCTGGTGGGGCTGCGCGGCCCGGCCGAGCTCCGGGCCCCAGGGGAGAGACCCGGCTGGCTGGAGCCGAGGAGCTGCCCGGGCGACCTGACTTCCCGAGCCTCTCGCTGCGTGCAGTTGTGTGTCGGCGTGTGCGTGTGTGTGCGTGTGCGTGTGTGTGTGAGTGTGTGTCGGTCTCGCAGTGTCGGGCTGTGTGTATGGGAGATTGAATGAACCTACAGGACAGACGGAGGCGCTCTGGCGCCTGGGTCCTAGTGCGAGCCTATCGCCATCGGACCGGTCAAAATAAAAAAGGTGGAGACAAGTGACTCAGGAACCGCCCCCCCCTGCGTGTCCCCGCTGCCTTCCGCGCCTCTCTCCAAGTCTTACAGTGCACGGCACTGTATTTTAAACTGTAATGGAAAAAGAAGAAGAAGGAAAAAGAAACAGACTCCGTGCCTCTGAAGTGCACCTGCATGAAAACAAAACTACTACGCTAGTTTTTTTTTTTTCCCTGTACTTAAAAATATCTTGCAAAAGCATCCAGCACAATGCCTTGCACATAGTTTAGGTCCGTAAGAATGGCAATTGCTATGACTTTTTTTTTTTTAAATACAAACATAAAAACCTAATTCGGAATATATTGTCTGAAGTATGTGTGGGGGGAGGGAGAGAGAAAGAGAGACAGAGACACAGAGACAGACAGACAGACAGAGATGCCCTGCCTCTGCACAGCCCATGGAAATCCTCAGGCTACCAAGTCAGGTTACAGACTCACTCTTTCTCCCTTCAAATGCTAAATTCTTTCCCCGGAAGGGGAAGGAGATGTAAGCATTTCTTTCCACACTTCTCTACCCAGCCCTGGCCCAGCTGTGCAAAGCTCACACTAGGGGGCCCCCACACCTGGCTCCTTTTTATTTGACAGGCCAAAGTGGCAGCCCCGAGACCCCACCCCCAGCCCAGCTGAATTCCACCGTTGGCTCTGAAGAACCCTGCCCCGCCTCGCCTCACGTGTCCATCTGCAGCTGTGGCCCAGTGGAGGTCTGTGGGAACCATGGAGGTTTTCCAGGCCTGGAAGTGCAGTGCAGGGCAGGCTGTGGTTGAAGGCCCCAGGGAGTGCCACGGAGAAGGGTTCAAGTCCCAGCTCTGCCTCACATGGACCATGAGCTTGGGCAGTCCTCTAACCTCTCCGTGTAAGTTTCCCACCCTTGAAACCTCAGATAAGATTCTTGTGCTGGGACGCGGGAGATAGTACAGTGGTTAGGGAGCATGCCCAGCACCTGACCCTTGTTTAATCCCCCAGCACCACCAGGTACGGCCCTGGACACTCACCTCCCCCAACCCTGCCAAAAAAAAAAAAAATCATGTGCTGATTCTGTCACATTTGCACTCACAGGGCTGGAGAGATAGCACAGCGGGTAGGGCACTTGCCTTGCAACACCTGGGATGACCTGGGTTCGATTCCCAGCATCCCATATGGTCCCCTGAGCACCGCCAGGAGTAATTCCTGAGTGCATGAGCAGGAGTAACCCCTATTCCTGAGTGCATGAGCAGGAGTAACCCCTGTGCATCGCCAGGTGTGACCCAAAAAGAAAAAAAAAAGCATTAAAAAAAAAACCATTTGCACTCAGTCCACTCTCTGGCCCTTATTTCTTCTAGTCCAGATTCCGACAAGAGCCTAATCCTCTATTTAAACCTGATGAGGGAAACAAATTGCAGGAAGCTCTGTACTTTTGCACTTGTTGGAAAACATCCCTGCCCCAGGCCCATCAAAATATTGTCACTTTGCAAGGCCTCCTGGAGGATTTTTGTTGTTGTTGTTTTTTCCTGAAAGAACTATTTGCATAGAACACCCAGCTGCCCCCTGGACTTATGCAGCCTGGCCAGCCCTTCTCTGCAGCGGCTTCCTACACTTTTGTTAGGAAGACTTTCGTGGAAATGAAAACCGTTTGAAAAAAGGAAAGTACATTTTCTTAGAAAGCACTCACTATATTGAACTTACTCCGCACATACCCTCCCAGAGCCTTTGGGAAAGTCTCCTGTGAGGCCTGGGTGTCGGCTGCATGGTAAGAGTATCTGCCATGCAGGCAGGAGGCCCCAAGTACAATCCACCCCCCACCCCCATAACATCACCTGCTCTCGGTGGGGCACCTCAAGCACCAGAACCAAGTGTGTGCTTGGTGTGCAAATACCACAAGCGTGTGAGTCCTGGTCATGCCAACAACAAAAGCGAAGGTGGGGGCAGGGTGGTGGGGGAGTCTTGTGTATTTCTTAGACTATGACAACCTGGCACTGATGTGACAGGGACAGCCACCATTTGACATTCTAAAGCCAAAGCATTCCCATCAGGGGGCCCTAACAATCATACTCTACCGCCCTCTGGCTCATTTTCCGTCTTGTGACAAATTGTGCATTGTTACTCTCTGCATCCTTTGGCTTCTAAGCGCTGCGAGATAAAAGTTGACCTTCCATTACGAGAACAATTACTGACTTTCGGTTCCAGTCGGAACCACAGGCTGAGTTACTCATGTTTAAAAAAAGTCTATAAATATCGAAGGACTCTAGGAAGGTACAGTTTCAAACAGGTTTTATCCGATGTCCTTTTGTAAGAGCTGGCACTGTGGGGAACAGCCCCGATCTCCTTTGCTCCAAATGAAAGGTGACAGTGAGACACTGAACTAGCCGAGTCAGAGAAAGCCTCCATCTCCCTTTCATTGCCCTGTGGAGGCATGGGCCAAATATGCACACATGCCCTCCGACAACCTCCATGGATGTCTACACGCCGAACACCTGGAGGAGGGCATACCCTACAGGAGCGCGGGGTCCTCGTGCTCCATCGTTATTTATTCACCCCTGTTTCATCTCTCTCTCTCTCCTAGGTCTATGAGTTTCAGAAAGTCCAGTGGGAATCTTCAAGCTGGGCCACAGATTCGACCCAAGCCAAAATAAACAATGGCTTGAAGAAAATCTACAAAAAAGTGCTGATTTGCACTCTTCCCACAGTCAGCCTCAACCCCCACCACCATTCCCATGGAAAACACCACTGCTGGTGCCAGATCGAGGCTCCCCCATCACAGGGCATTGTTTTTTGTTATTATGTGAGTTCTTAGCATCAGACAATGGCACCACAAGAGACACAGTGGAGGCGAGAGACATGCCTTTTTGTTTCACATAGTCTGTGCTATTGTGCCCCAGAATCTCACATATAGTTCAGTTGCGTATATTCATTTTGGTAACATGTACATGGAATGATGGATGTATCGAGATAAAGGCCGTCAAGTGTGAAATCACATTAGTACCATATTGCTCGCGCTCTCCTCCCCCACCGTACCTCAACAAACGGATTTCTCTAATAAAGTTGGCCCCAGCAGAAAGCGTGGTATTGCAGGGGTTAGATCACGGGCCAGGCATTCAGGAGGCCGAGTTACAAGCCGAGCTCCATTCCCAATTAGCTTTGCTTCCCAGGAGGAACCATTCAAACCCGTTGTACCTCACTTTCTCTGGGGCTTTGACTTCATAAATAAACAGGCTACTTGGGAAACTTGCTAAGAATTTCTTCAGACAACAGGTAGGAAATGCGAATACAGCCCACCTGATAAGAACATGTAAACTCTTGGAAAGAAAAACACTGCTGTTTTTGGAGAGCCCAGCAAGGCCAGCCACGTTAATCCCAAGAGCCCAAGATGTCTTAGGCGCTCCCAGTCTTCTGTCTCTGGATTTGGCCTGTTTGCTCGGCTGGTAATGTTTTTCCATCAACCTTGTTTGCATATTAAAGCAAGATCACTCTCTCTCTTTTATTTGTCCCTCTTACCACCTCCCCCCCCAGACATTCTATACTCTTACATCAAAGGAGTTGTTTTGCCTGTAATTATGTCTTCAGGTACACAGAGGCTGGTTAATTACTGAGAAGGGGATAGAGTGGCCCCCAGACCTCCCCATGCCACGCTTGTGTCCAGGTGAGATATTCTGGACGATTTGGACTTTCCTGAGCCTTCCACTGCCCTTCCTCCCCTCCCAGATTCTCCTTCGTGGGCCCTTTCTGTGAAAGTTCACCCTTCCCACTCCCAGCTTCATCTTGGACCCTGCCAGCACCACTGGGTCAGGTTCTTCCCTGCTCTTTGACCCCTGGTCTTTGCACTCAGACTTGGTAAACACCCCAAAGAGAGTCTCCGTCTCCTGCACTGTCACTGGAGTTCTAATCCCCAGCCCCGGCCTAGCTGAGTTTTGTCCTGCACACCTCTCCCTTTGGATCGCCCAGTAGTAAGCACAGGAGCTGGACCAGGGATGCTCTGCTGAGAACTGTCCTCTCTTCAAAGGAAGGGGTGGGCTCCTAGCAAAACCCAGGAGTAGCTGGTGAGGGACCAAGACAGTAGCAGGGTGTCCCATAGGACTCTGCACTCCCCCTGGCTCCGGGCATGGCCTTAGAAGCGCTGACCAGGCCTCCTTCAACTCCCCTTGCCTCCCCCCACCCCTCACACACACACGCACACACCCAGTAGCTGGTATAGACAGGGGCAGAGGATAAATAGCCTTCCTCTCCACTGGAGCTCCCCCGGGTGTCACCTGCTTGAGAGGCATTATCTCTGCTCTTCTGGACTCTGCCCTTCTCTCTCCTGAACCCCTAGACTGGCAGGCCCCTCCTCTGTCAGCCGGCTCCTGGGCTTTTCCTCGCCAGCCCAGCCCAGCACTTACAGGGTTCATTAGACTATGAGCTCATCAAGGGCAGGGAGCAGGCCGCACTCTCCCTGGCGTCTCTGGCCCCCAGGCAGCTAGCACGAGGCAAGGAACAAATTAGGCCATGCAGGTGTGTGGCAGGAAGGCCCTTTCTCGCCGGACAAAACTGTGCTGGCCCTTCATGGCTTCCTTGCTCCAGTGTGGCAAGAAGTAGCGCTTGGTACTGCCTGCCAAACCCTTCCTGAGTCACTCACATTAAAGTTTCAGTACTGAAGTGCTGTCTCCGTGGAGAAGCCAGAAGCCCATTGAGCCGGATGGTTGAGGTTCCTCTGTCCAAAGGTGCAGGCGCTCAAAGGTCCTTTCCCTGGTCCTATGGCCCTAGAGTAGTAAGAGGCCTTCGATGGAGAATTTTCACAAGTCAGGCAATGAAGGTGGTGGCCTGAGACCAAAGTGGGAATCATGTAAATACCACTCCCACCCCCATCCATCTACTCATATCTTCTCATTTATTTTTTTGGTGGTGGGGGGAGGGGAAGCACACTCGGCAGTGCTCAGGGATTACTCCTGGCTTTGTACTCAGGGATTACTGTCGGTGCTCAGGGAACTGTGTGGGGTGCCCAGGATTGAACTTGGATTGGTCGCATGCAAGGCAATGCCCTACCTGCTGTACTGTCACTCTGGCCCTCATGTTTTCTCATTCTATGGTATCCTGAGCCATAACCCAGCCACAGCCATGCTCAGCGCCACTCTCCACATCTTCAGACGAGCCTCTCATATGGGGGAGTCGGCAGAAGAACCCAGGTGTGCAGGACCCAGGGCTGAGATCTCCAAGGCTGCTTGAATTGGGAATGGGCCTCTTCCACCCAGATCCCCATTTTCCAGTAGCTAGGCAGTCACACCCAAAAAACTGCCCCTGTGATCATGTAATCCCATCAACGGCCAAGATCCAGAGACTATTAAAACCAAGCTCCCTAAATAGCCTAGTTCTCCCTAATAGCCTCTTGGAGAACCTGACAAGCTTTCGAGAGTCTATTGCCTACTTGGGAGAGTCTGGCAAGCTCCTCGTGGCATATTCAATATGCCAAAAACAGTAACAATAGGTCTCATTCCCCTGATCCTGAAAGAGCCTCCAATCGTTGGGAAAGACGAGTAAGGAGAGGCTGCTAAAGTCTCAGGGCTGAGTGTACTAGAGACATTACTGGTACCCGCTCGAGTAAATCGGTGAACAACGGGATGACAGTGATACAGTGATGGTATCCTCTAGAGAGGGTTCCCCCCAGACCTCTACTTTCCTTTGTGTCTCCATATTGTTTTTTCTCCTCTTCCTTTTGTTGTTATTTCTGTGTCTTGGTTTTGGTGCTCATACATACTTGTTTGTGGGGTGCTAGGGTAATGTCACCGTGGCTGAGGATTGTACTCAGTGGTGTGGGGGGGTGATGGAGACTGAACTCACAGTCCCACACAAGCAATGCAGGAACACTATCACTGGGCCACATTTCCAGGCTCAACGTCTGTATATTTAATAATTTTTAATGAATCTAGCCAAAATTCTAAATTCAGCTACATTATAGGACCAGCAATTGAAAAAAGCTCAAAATTTAGCCTTAAAAGTGGCCAACAGCGGGCCAGAGAGATAATACAGTAGGTAGTGCATATACCTTCACGTGGCCAACCTAGGTTCTATCCCTGGTATCCCATATGGTTCCTTGAGCATTGCCAGGAGTAGTTTCTGAGTGCAGAGCCAGGAGCAACCCCTGAGCATCGCTGGGTATGGCCCCAAAACCACAAATAAAAAAACAAACCAAAGATGGCCAACAGAGCTGAAGCAATGAGCAGACCATCTGCCTTGCACGTGACTGACTTGGGTTTGATCCCGGGCACCCCATGTAGTTCCCTGAGCCTGCCACAAGTGATTCCTGTGAGCAGAGCCAAGAGTAAAAACTGAGCCCACAGGATATGGCCCTAAAACTAACTGAATAAATAACAATGACCAGTGTTTTAAGCTAAAGAAGTGAAGTTTTTTTTTTTTTCTTTTTGGGTCATACCCGGCGATGCACAGGGGTCACTCCTGGCTCATGCACTCAGGAATCACCCCTGGCGGTGCTCAGGGGACCATATGGGATGCTGGGATTTGAACCCAGGTCGGCCGCGTGCAAGGCAAACGCCCTACCCACTGTGCTATCACTCCAGCCCCAAAAGAAGTGAAGTTTTAATGTGAACTGTTAGGATTGGGAGTTGGAATATCAAGTTGTAAGCAGGCAGTGAAGTGTCTTCCTCCTGACCACTAATTGATTCAGCTTAGACTAGTTGCTTAACATCTCAGATCCTCCTCATTTCTCTATAAAATGCATCAAAATTTGCCTTTTCAAGGGGCTTGTATAAAGGAACTTCAAAAATTAAGGGGCTCTGCACATGTTAGGAAAGTATTAGGCTTGAAGCACCCTGAAAGATTTCTGGCAGGGAACAGAGAGATAACACGGGGCTTAAAGCAGATGTCTTGCACGCAGCTGAGTCCTGTGCAATCTCCGGCACCACAGGGTCCTGAGAACATCACAGGGCACCGTGAAGGAGACCCCTAGATACCGCTGGGGTGGCCACACCACACCACAGGGCTGAACTGAACCACACACTTGAGTCCTTGCATTGAATTGTGGGCCCAGTTGTCTGAAAATCTCCAGAAGAATCGATCCCTGGGCCTCCTGAGCACCACTTTTGGGAGATGCCCCACCCATCACACACACATACACACACACACTTTCAGAAAACAAAAACCCTTGGGGTCGGAGCAATAGCACAGTGGGTAGGGTGTTTTCCTTGCACGCGGCCGACCCGGGTTCGATTCCCGGCATCCATATGGTCCCCTGAGCACCGCCAGGAGAAACTCCTGAGTGCAAAGCCAGGAGGTAACCCCTGTGCATTGCCAGGTGTAACCAAAAGGCAAAAAAAAAAAAAAAACCCAAAAAAACAAAAAACAAAAAAATTAAACCTTTGCAAAACTGTGACAACTAAGAGTGAAAAAAGTCCAGTGTCTGTGGGCAGGGTTCCTAATTTTCTCTCATGGAATTCCGGGTTAGTCTTTCGCCATCTGCAGCACCCCTGACCCCAGAGCATCACAAAGTCAAGCACCCCTTGATGGGACTCATCACAGACTGGGGTGTCACTGCCCACGGGGAATACTGAGTCCACGGGGAATACTGGAATATTGGTTGCACTTACTCACACTTTATCTCTAGGAAAACCCAACATTTCACTGGAATATCAGAAAACTAAAAAGAAAAAATAAAAATAAAGAATTGTTTGGAGAGCCCCATTCCTGTTCTCAAGGATGCCTGGGGACCAGGACCACAAGTTTGTACAAACACTGAACCCAGTACCCTGGGGATGTGACCCACACCCTGGGGGTGGGGCGGATACACTCGATGCTCAGGGATGAAGCAGGCCTGAAGGTTGCTTCTAGCCCCAGAGCTGGTCATTCACCTGCTCAGGACTCGCTCACCCACCTCTGCAGCCTATTTTTCCCCTCTTTTTCCAGTCACACCTTCCTGAGGTCCCATTCAGATCTCATGGGTGAAGAGGTTGGTGAAGTTGGCCTGTTTACTATGTATAACAAACACATAAGCACATACAGAGTATACATAGTAAGTTATTCCGCCACCAGACATAATCTTGCATATGTCAGGGTTATTCTAGGAATAGGAGAGCAAAAAGGCAAACAGCCCGCCATCCCAATTCCCTGGAATGTCTTCCCCAGGTACACACAGCACCAGATACATACAGGTAGATAGATGTAGACATGTAGACTCACACAGTGATAGGCTTCTTCACTCCTTATATACTCCCATTTTGAGCCAGAGGAAGAGGGATTCATACAGATGGACTGTTAAATCCTGTTACACATGACAGAAATAGTTAAAAAAACAAACAGTGAGGAAGGGTTTGCCTTCATGTTGCCCTTTATCTCTTCTTGTTTACATTGGATATCGAATTGTGTTTGCTTCCAACTGACCGATTGCTAGTTTGCACAGTTGTGAGGCATACTCCATTGTGTATCAGAATAGTTAAATTTTAAAAGTTCATATGTCATTCTCATTCGCAGAGTTCTGAAGATCTTACACATCTATGCGGCTTGCCAGAAAGTCACGTCAAAACAACTGTCGGAAATTATAACCTACCTGGAAAAGTCAGAAACGTAATCAGAGGCTATTTCCATATAACTACACCCTAAAAACTCCCATCCCAGACAGGCAGGCACATGACAATAACATGTTGGCATACAGCTGCAAGAATCTGCCTCAGACTTTTGATACTTAATTGTATCATTGTTAAAGTAGAATTGAGGAGAAAATCCCAAACACAGATGCTAAATTGGGAAATTCACCCTTCATAGTCTAGGAAGAAGTGGGCTCTACTAAATCTTAGGCTGAGTTGAATAACTTGTTAGGTTTTAATATACATCTTTGGACATGAGTGCATACATGCATGCAGTATGGTCCAATACATTCTGAAATACTTTAAATACACAAATACATCAGGAGTCAGGTAGATAGGTCAGGGATCCGAGGCACATGGTTTGCAGATCTAGACTGAGTTCCATCCCCAGAACCATGCAGACTCCTGAGCACTGCAGGGTATAACTCTGGAGGCCCCTGGGTCCAGGCAGCGCCGCATTGCTGGATCCTAATCTTAATCATCAGACAGGATTGGTTAAGTATCTCCAGGCATGACCCCGAAAGGGCGGGGGTGGGGGCGGGGTTGTCCTAATCATCATCATTGCTTGGGAGCCCTCTCCCCAATGGAATTAAATTTTTTTAAAAAATGAAAGAACTAATATCAGAGAATGCTTCTAACATTCCACACTGCGTGCTCTCCAAGCACAATTTTATGTCATTCTCTAAACCCTCCGGGAACTCATTAGTGCCTCCCCCATTTTACAGATGAAGAAATGGTGACTGAGGAAAAACAAGTACCTTGTCCCAGATGCCCAACTAGCAAGTGGCAGAGCTGGGATGCACTCTGGTCTCCAGCCTGTGACTGCAGGACACTCCTCTTCCCGATGAGAACACACTTACCTCAACACACTTACCTCACTGGATTCGGTCAGCCACTTGAGGGTTGGGTGGAAGCTTACGCAGTCTTGCTAATTGGATGTATGTGCATAACAAGGGTTCGCTCTCAAATCCCCAGGAGACTGTACATTTTTCCAATAAAACAGGGTTTTACCTTCTCACACAGTGCACAGCAACTCCTGCGGTGTCTGACAAATTCCCAGCAGAGAGGTGCAGTTCCAGGCCCTGGATTGCCAGGGGTTCTGCCTGTTACTTGACTGGAGATTTAGCAGGAAGTTCAGGGTCAGGCATCAGCTCCCCAGTCTCCCATCACTGCCCACACCACCTCTTCAGCACCCATCCTCCCTTCTCCCCAGAGAGCCGCATGCCTGAGACAGGGGAGTGGACACCATGCCACTGAAGGCCCAAAGGAAACACAGCTGGCCAGAGACTGTGAGTGAGCTCACTGTGTAAGTGCTCTCGGATGAGCTGGTGATCCTAGGGCCCAAGTCTGTGCTTTAGAACAACCCCCAGATTTATCCAAGGAAAATATCAGTGACCAAGATAAATGGGAATTTCATACAAACCACGGACAATGTTTTGTGTAAGTATGGCTCGTGCACTCTTTGGGACTGGTTTTTGCTAAAAAGTCCCCGTTCTTCTGGAAGTTCGCTGCCTGTCCTAGATTTTATCTGGCTACCTTCATAAAGGATATTAACCCAGGACAACTGGATTTGGATCTCTGGAGATGCGATTCCAGGACCTTTAAAAAAGTGATGTCTAGGTGATGTCTCCTGGGCAGAGATGTTGAGAATTACTGATACAGGGGACTTCACATCTTGGAGGACAAAGGAGAAGAAATTGGGTTTGGCCCAGGGCAGGCAGTTTCTGAGTAGCCTCAGGAGACACAGGAGACAAACCTCATCTACCTAAGGTCCTGTGTTCGGGAAGCTCTGCTGGTCACAGCCCAGGCAAGCCCAAGCAGAGAGAACGGTGCTGCAGTGTGCAGCCCAGGGTGTCTGGTGCATGCTGAGGGCTGCTCTGTGGTGCCAGCACCATCTCCAGAGAGCTCCTGTATTCTCCAGAGACCCAATCCCTTTCACTCCCTCCATCCTCCGACAGTTAAGGGAACACGCTCAAGTTTCATTTCCCTTGTGCATCTGAGTCCAGCAGGCACCCCTGTTTCAACTGCAGCCCGGGGAACTCAGAATGCAATTGACCCGGAAGGGTACCACAGGGAAGTGAAAGGTTGTGGGTGGAGTCAAGCAGAGATAAATTCAAACTCTGTTTCTGTCATTTGCATGAACAGGTCTGTGAACATGAGTGAGTTGTGTGAGCTCTTCAGACCTCGGGTTCTCATCTGCACAATGGGAATGATGATGCCTACCTTCCACTTTGCAAACAAAATAATACCTGTGAGTTGCTGAGCCCCGTTATGAGCAGAAATGATGCTGTGAGCAAGTAGCTGTTGTGATTTCTTTTTTTTTTTTTTTTTTTGCTTTTTGGGTCACACCTGGCCATGCACAGGGGTTACTCCTGGCTCTGCACTCAGGATTTACCCCTGGCCGTGCTCAGGGGACCATATGGGATGCTGGGATTTGAACCCGGGTCGGCCGCGTGCAAGGCAAACGCCCTACCCGCTGTGCTATCTCTCCAGCCCCTGTTGTGATTTCATTGTTGGTCACTATAGAGTCTCCTTCTCCCCAACATTGGCAGGGAAAATAGAGCAGGACCCTAGTGGGGTGAGGGGCAAGCAATGGCCTAGAGTTCCTCAAGAAGTCCCTCTACTGGCTAGACACTAGCTCAAAATCCCCCCACCCACCTTGTTCTCACCTTTCTGGTTTGAGCCCTTGTCCAAAAGTCTCATAAGATAGAATTAGTCATCACATAAAGGGAAGGGCTGAGATTGCATAAAAGGACTTGACTCCTTGAATCCTTGTTGTGACTTTGTCGCTAACTGGTCATAATCTCAGGCAGGTTATGGTTCCTCTTGGGGCTCTGCTTCATCTGTATAATGGATACAGGCCAAGTATCAACTGTATCACTGTATCACTGTCATCCTGTTGCTCATCGATTTGCTCGAGCGGGCGCCAGTAACATCTCCATTTGTCCCTGTCGCGTTTAGGGTCAGGGGAATGAAGCCATTATTACTGTTTTTGGCACATCGAACATGCCACAGGTTGCTTGCCAGGCTCTACCATGCGAGATTCTGCATCACGCTCTTCCAGGAGCTTTGTTTTATAGTCTCTGGATCTTGGCCATTGATGAGATTGCATAATGTGTGTGAGTGGAATGGTGGGGCGGGGGAGGGAGTTTGTGGGTGTGACTGCCAAGCTACTGGAAAACGGGGGATCTGGGTGGAGAAGGCCCAGTACAGATCAGAGCAGGCTTGGAGATCTCAGCCATGGGTCCCACATACCTGGGTTCCTCTGTCGATTCCTACATGCGTGAGGCTTGTCCGAGCATGTGGAGAGTGGCCTTGAGCATGGCTGCTGCTGGGTTCTGGAGGTTTTCAACTGCGGGGCTCTGCTTGGGGCCAGGAGGGAAACTCAACCCGCCCACCTCAGAAGGGGCCCCGGTGAAGACAGCCTGGAGCGGGGGCAGGAGATTCTGCTGGCTAGTCACTTCTATCCATGCTGCTGTGGTTGCTGGTCATTTGTAGAAATACGGCACTGAATACCATGCCCACTCTTCCCAAGGAATAAGATCTTTTTTCCTCCCACTTATCCATTCCCCAGACTTCTGGACTGGAGAATCAGGTTCATGCCCTGGGGAGAGCTTTAAGAGTTGTGACTTCCCATAATGCCCAAAGTAGAGAGAGAGTATGGGGAATATTGTCTGCCATGGAAGCAGGGGGAGGGTGGGGAAGGGGGGCATTCTGCGGATATTGGTGGTGGGGAATGTGCACTGGTGGAGGGATGGGTGTTACAATTATGTGATTGTAACCCAAACATGAAAGCTGGAAACTATCTCACAGTGTTTCAATAAAAAAAAAAAGAGTTGTGGCTTTCCTGAATTCTCCTTCAGGTAGTTATGCTTTTCTATTTCTGCTAAAAAGTATACTTTTTGCCCCTTTAAGTTACGTTTTCCCTTCACAACATGCAAGAAACTTCTATGTTCATTCTGCCTCTTTTTAAGATGCTCCTACACTCCCCCACACTGGCCATTGCCCAAATCCATGGTGCAAAAGGGAGAGAAACGTGAAGGGGCTATTTTTGAGGGCGTCATACAAAAGCTGAAGGCTCTCCCTCCTCCTCACTCCCAACTGGAGCACCTTGGGTACACCTGTTCTTATTCTCTTAGGTAATCCTTTCTTAATCCTTTTCAAATTTCACCTGCCACTGAGAGTCCACTGCTGCTGTCATTTTTGAAGGACAAACCTGTTTTTCAAGTGATAATTGCCTTGGCCATCTGTCTCCATTAGCCATACCCCCCTTCCCTTTTCTTTCTCCCCAGCCTAATAAGTGGGATAATAGTGTAATAAAAGAATATCATTGCAATAGACAGCACTTCTTTCCCTGTGTGTTCAATATCAGGATGGGCCTAAGAGCTTGACGGTGAGAACAGAGAATTCTTCATTGGACTTCCAGAACGTGTCCTATACAGGACTCAGCACTGCAGACATTGCTGGCTTTCACCCATGACAAAGAAAGTCATTTTATTATATGGGTCTCAAAGAAGACTTGTGCTGCTTATTTACAAGGCTGATGTTGATGCCAGTGGCTATTTTGAGAGGACCCCTAACTCCACTGGACTAGAGATTCCATAGTTCTAAGCAAAGCACTCCTGACCTTCTTTTGAAGTCACAGAGGAAATCTCTGGGAAACAGTTAAAAAGACTCTCGTTCAAAGGAAACTCCGCCTTTATTAATAATATTCTGAGATTTGTTCCTGATTTAGTTTGAGAAAAAACAAAAGAACCAATTGGGCAATATCTTTGGGAAACAATGCCAAAAAGGCTGGGGAGGGGAACTGCAGATAATTCATCATGGAGGACACTGTCAGCCACCTGATTTTTGGCCTGACAAAGCAACAATAGTGTTGAGATTGATGTTTTGTTTTGTTTTTAATTTTTATTTTGGGGGCCACACCCAGAAGTTCTCAAGGCTTATTCCTGGCTCTGAATGAAGGAATCACTCATGGCAGTGCGGGGAACCATATGGGGTGCTGGGGATTGAACCCGGGTCAGCTGTGTGCAAGGCAAATAACCTAATGGCTGTACTATCACTATGGCCCGATATTAGTGTATTTAGGGTAACTGCTCTGGGTATAAAACTATCTATACTCCCTACTTTCAACTACTAAGATAGAACATCCTTTGGAAATAGAGTGATGGTATAGCATGTAGGGAACTTGCCTTGCATGCGGCTGACCTGGGTTCGATCTCCAGGACCCCATATGGTCCTCTGAGAACACCAGGAGTGATTCCACAGAGACCAGGAGTAAGCCCTGACCACCATCGGATGTGGCTATAAAAACAAAAAAAATTTTTTAAAGATATTACTTCCTTTGATAGGGTTAAGTTTACCAAGATACAGATTTACTCAAGGATCTTTACATAAGGTCTTCTACTACGGAAGAGCTTTGATCACATAAAAAATGTTGGTGAATACCATAGAGTTAATTATGCACCTGCTTTGCACCTGTTTGCATTTGGAGGTTCAGTTCAGTCCTCAGCACTGCATGGTCTCCTGAGCACTGCTGGGTGTGATCCCTGCAAAGCAAGGAGTGGCCCCTGAAGACCACCAGGTATAGCCCCCAACAAACAAACAAAAATGTTGGTAAATTATGCTATCACTGTCACTGTCATCCTGTTGTTCATCGATTTGCTCAAGCGGGCACCAGTAATGTCTCCATTGTGAGACTTGTTGTTACTGTTTTTGGCATACATATCAAATACGACACGGGTAGCTTGCCAGGTTCTGCCGTGCGGGTAAAATATTCTCGGTAGCTTGCTGGACTCCCCGAGAGGGATGAAGGAATCGAACCTGGGTCGGCCGCATGCAAGGCAAGCTCCCTACCCACTGTGCTATCGCTAGACCAGCCACAGGCAAAGCAAGCGCCCTACCTGCTGTACTGTCTCTCCAGCCTGTCCCCCAGTTTGGAGGCTGACCACCTAATCGTAGGCAGCCAGCAAGGCTGTGTGAGGCCCTACACTGTATTATATTTTCTTTTTTTTTCTTTGTTGTGGTTAAAAGGTATACATAAAAATAAGGGTTATTTTTATTTATGTTCTTACTAAATACAGCCGAGAAGCTTGTGCATCCTATAAAATGAAACATAAGAAGATTCTGAAGAGCTTGGGTAAATAGGACTCAAGAGTGTGTTTCTTTACTCAGTAGTTGCAGTTTTGAATATTATCCTGTACTTGGAAAAATAATGCTAACATGCAAATACATTACTAATCAATAAGAAACTAAATGTACAGATCTATGGTTTAATACTGTATTTGTTCATCAAATGTCCCTTAGTTTAATTTATATTTTCATAAATAAATTTGTGTCTACTGTTGAGAAATTAAAAAATAAAAGACTCTAAGATTATAGAGTGAGCCAGTGAGACAATATTAGGGTTAAGATGCTTGCCTTGCATGAGGCTGACCCTGAGTTGATACCTGCCACTGGATGGTCCGTTGAGAACAGCCAAGAGGAGCTCCTGAGCACTGATGAGTGTGTTCCAAAACTCAAAGCCAAATACCTAAAGGTGGAGGGAGAATGGAAACTGCCTTTAGGATCTCAGGACCCAAGGAACAACACAGCTGTGCAGTCCTGTGTTTTTCTTTCTATTTTTAATTTTTTATTGACGTGGGGGACACACTTGGTGATGCTCAGGGGTTACTCCTGGCTCTGCACTTAGAAATTACTCCTGGAAGTGCTAGGGGGACCTATGGGGATAGAACCTGAGTCAGCCATGTGCAAGGCAAACGCCCTACCCGCTATACTATTGTTCAGAGATTTGTTCCTGATTTAGTTTAATTTTCCTCATTTATCCCAGACTTGGACCTGAAGAAGCCCAGAAACCTAGAAACACTAAGGACAAACAGAAAGACCCTCCACACGGACCACCAGGGTTTGATCCCTAGAACTGTAAATGGTCCCTGGAGCACTGCCAACTGTAGCCCCAAACAAACAAAAAAATAAGCAAAAGATAAATTACCCAATCAGAACAATGGAGAAAAATAGATTGGGGGGTGGTGGGCAAGCATCGTCCCAAGGACATGTGGCACATTGAAAACGGTTATTTGTGTCACTGGAGTTCCAGAGAGACGGGGGTAAAGAGCAATACCAAAAAAGTACTTGAAGAAATAATGATCAAAAGCTTTCTAAATTTGCTAAGTGAATAAAAGATTCCAGAAGCTATATGAATCCTAAATAGGATAAATCCCTAAATAAATCTACACTAAGACATACCATAATTAAATTTCTGGAAACCAAAGACAAAAAAAAATTCTTGAAAAATGTAAAAAAAATAGATGTAAACATGATATAACTTCTTTCTAAGCCAAATAAATTTAGGTAGTTAAAAGATATTGATAAAGAAGAACAAAATACAAGGACTCAAACTGCTTGATTTCAAGATCTATAACTCTAACATCACTCACAACAATTATTTTGGAGTATATTACAGAATGAAATGTAAGAGATGATAAATAAAGTTCCTGGAAGAAAACGTTGGGAAAGATTCCCTTGACATTGGTCTTGGCAATGATGTTTTGAATATGAAAACAAAGCCACAAGCAACAAATGCAAAAATAAACAAGTGAAACTTTGACCAGAGAGATAATACAGTGGGTAGGGTGTGTGCCTTGCATGCGGCCAACTCAGGTTCAACCCTGATACAACACATGATTCTCTGAGCATCTTAGCAGTGATCCCTGGACACAGAACCATCAGAAAGCTCTGACTTACTGTCCCCCAAACCAAAATATAAAGAAACAAAAACAAGTGAAACTACAGGTAGATCAAAAGAATCAAATGAAAAGATTTTTACACAGCAAAGGAAATCAACACAATGAAAAGGCGACCTGAGGAATGGTAGCGAAAGCACCAAATTATAAAATCTGATAATAGAGAAACATCCAAAATATAAAAAAATAATTTATACAATTCAATAGTCAAAAGGAAAAATGAATAATCCAATTTATATAAATGATAAAAAGTCTGAATAGTAAAGATATTAAATGGTTAACAAGTATATGAAAAGGTGTTCAATATCACCAATCCTGAGGATAATATAAACCAAAGCCACAGTGAGATATCACCTTACACCTCTTAGAATGTCTATTATCAAAACATAGCAAGTGTTGGCAAGGGTGTAGAGAAGAGGAATCCCTGAGCCCTATTGGTGGGAACGTAAATTGGTAATACGGAGAGCAACATGGAATTTCCTACAGTATAACCCAGTAATTCCACTTTTACATAATATAACCAAAGAAAATAAAACTATCTCTTGTACAATCAAAACTGTCAGACATTATTAAAATAAAGAGACCAATGAGATAGGTGGGTGTATCCCCAAGTACTAAAGATGTGACCATCCCCTCTGCCCTTTCCCCCCCCCAAAAAAAAACAACTAAACAGCATCCAGAATGTTTATACAGGAGGTAGGGCATTGTATGCAGCAGATATGTGTTCAATCTCTGGCATCCCGAATGATCCTCCAAGCCCATCAGGAGTGATTACTTAGCTCAGAGTCAGGAGTAAGCTCAGAGCACTGCTTGGTGTAGCCACACACACACACACACACACACACACACACACACACACACACACACACACACACACCCTTGCTCTCCCCCAAAGGTAACTGAACAACAACAACAACAACAACAGAAGACTCAAAAATACGGAAAACATGCAGTGTTATAAACCAATGTTAAAATAAACTTACTCACCAGAGAGTCGCATCCCCATTTGATCGCAGCATCGTTGGCAATAGACAGCATGTAGAAATAACCTGTCAACAGATAAATGGATCAAGAAATGTGAAATGGGGACCAGAGTGATAGTACAGTGGGTAGGACATTTGCCTTGCATGTAACTGACCCAGGATCGATACCTGGCACTCCACACGGTCTCCCGAGCCCTGCCAGGAGTGATCCCTGAGTACAGAGCCAGGAGTAAGCCCCGAGCACCACAAGAATTGGCTCACAAACAAACAGAAATGTGATGTAATGTGCACACACACACACACACACACACACACGAAATAGAGTATTCAGTCACCAAAAAAGATGAAAATCCTGCCAACTGCAGCAGCTTGGATGAAACTTGGTGGCACGTGAAGTACAGTAGGCAAAGAATGAAAAATGCTCTGAGATTTCATTTACATGTAGTGTCTTAGGGAAAAAAACCCTGAACTCATCCAAACAGTTGGCTTATGGTTTCCAGGTGTAGCAAGGCATTGAAGGTGGTCAAAGGGGGCAAAATTCTCATTATGATATGAATAAGTTCCAGGAGTTAATGTATGCCATTATTACTAGAGTCCACAAACACAAGGTTACATGTAAAAGTCACTGAGATAACAGATCTTAGAAGATCTCAACATGTACATACATACATACATACACACACCCAAGGTAATTATATGAGGTGATGATGTGTTAACTAATCTATCATGGTTATCATATCACTTTGTATATCAAAATTTTACATTATGCCCCTTTTGACTTATACAATACTAGATGTCAATTATATCTCACCGAGTTTGGAGGAAAACATCCATTGGGCAGGATAAATGACTCCAAGGATTGGAACATAGGCCAGGAGTTGCTTCTAAGCACCAAGAATGATCTGCAAATAATTTTGTGACCTCACCCCTACAAAGACACAATGCATATTTGTACACTTCCAACACTTTCAAGATGCTATCATTGAGAGAAAGTCAGGTAAAAAGTAGATTTAGCTAAAAAAAAAAAAAAGGAAAAACAGATTGGAAGGTGTCTCCTCATTTTCTGTCTCTATTCATAAGAATATAATATATGTATGTCAAAATACTCTTACCTTATCCCACTTCTAGAAGGATAGTCTCTGACCAAAATAAGAACTGAATTATCCTGTAATGCTGTAAAATTTAAGGAAAGAGAAAATGTGTTAGTGTTGCATAGACTTTCCTCTCACATAAATGTTTGGCATCATATATTTTTTCAACATAACAAGGATTTCAGTGGTTATTTCCCTATGCCATATTTATTTTAATAATGTTATTAAATAATGATTGAACTGAAAAAACAAAACAAAACCAGAACAGGCCCGGAGTTCTCTCCTCTGAGTTTTAGTTTCTCCTGGAACCCAAAATCTCTTTTTTCATGGGATTGGGATAGGAATTCCTAAATTCCTTATCAGAGAGATTTTATAGCTGACAATTACTGGTTGGGTCATCTGGGCTAGCATCTACTCTCATTAAGCCCCATAGGTTTCTGCAATGCTTTACCATTGTGACCTTTCCAGCGTGGAGCTGTTTCTTGTGTGTTGTTGTGTGGTTAGGAACCTATAGTTAGGATGTCTTTGTAGGTTTATGGTGTGTTATGGAGAGGAGAAGAACCTTCACGGTGGGGTTCACTCCTGACCTGGGGAGCAAAAATGGAGCTCCTGAGTTCCTGGGACAGGAATTCCTGACTAGCTCTGCACCCTGGGGTTCCTACCTCAGCTGCTCTGCATTGCATCGAAGCAATTAGGGTTTTACTCTATTCCTTTTCCTTTCCCGACTTCCTCAAGCATAAACTGGCTTTGTAGCAGAGTCACATGGAGGAAACCCAGCATCTACCCTGAAACAGAATCCAGTGCGTGTTGACATGATCACCCTAAGGAGACTTGATTGAAGAAAATGACCTGGACATCCTGGTTTGTGCCCAGTGGGCCCGACAAGGTCATGGGCACTGAGAGGCTGCAGAGAAGATCCCGAGTAGCCACTCAGGATTTCCAACCCCTTTCTCCTCCCTTCCAGCTTTACAGCCCTCCCGCCTTCTAGCTCTAATTCCCTTTAGTCTTGTTCCTTAATAAGTTACTTTTTAAGAATATGTGAATAATCATCACAGAAACACAGAGAAGAAAAACTAAGATTAAAAAAAAATACCCATCCAAATCCCAGCTGCCACTTTATAATAGATACCATTCAGACTGATAGATACACACACACACACAAACACACACACAAACACACATACACACACACACACACACACACATACACCCTTCCCCATTTGCACACTCTCTCCTCCAAGAAAGCTCAGGGACAGGTCAGTGGGAGCTAGTTCAAAGGGTTGGATCACATGTTTTGCATGCGGGAGCTCGGGGTTTGTTCTCTGTCATCACATGCTCTCCTGAACACCCCCGCCCCCCCCAGAGTAATCTCCATGCACCCCCAAGTGTAGTTTGCCCCCCCAAAAGATAAATAAAAAATTATATCACCGGTGTGCAGGACATTGTGTGTAAGGACCTTTAATTAAGTTTTGTCTAGAAGAATGTTTGCCTGAGCTACATTGTCCATATTTTTTAAAATAAAAATGAGATCATACCGTACGTTTTTTTGTAGCCTTTTATCCCCCCTTCTCAATAATGAGTCCTGAACATCTTTCCAGGTCAATAAATAGGCTTTTACAGTAGTTTAATGCTGTGCATTATTCCATTGTATGACTGTATATAATTCATTTCACCAGCCTCCCCATGGTAGACATTTAAGTTGTTTCTAAATATTTTTGCTGCTGTAAACAATGTTCCGATAAATATCCTGTAGTGAAATCTTTATTCGAGTCTCTAATTATTTCCTTAGGATAACATTCCTGAGTGGGGGAACACATTTTTAGGTTATGAAAAGCCTTTGTCAAATTGTCCTGCGGTTAAATTGCTCCCCTTAGCCATGTAAGGCGGCGCCCCCTCCTCTCCCCATCACACTGAGTCCTCATCACTTGGTGCCATTCTTATTTTCAAGGAGCTGCCAACTACTTCCTTATTAGTTCGTCAGTGATGCTGAGGGTTTTGGCGGATGACACAGGCCTGAACCTTTCCCTGGCAATCTAGACTTGAGATGTGGGTGTCTGAGGAGAGGGGTGAGGGGCAGGCTGACCCCTTTAACATAGCTGGCCTTGGGGCTGGAATGAGAGTAATTTGCCTTGCATGCAGCCAACCCTCGTTCTATCCCCCCCGCCCCCCCCCCCCCCCGCATCCTGTATGGTTCCCAGAGTCCTCCAGGGTTGATCCCTGAGTGCAGAGCCAGGGGTAAACCCTGAGCGCCACTGGCTCTGGCCCCAAAACAAAACAAACAGAAAAACATATCTGGCCTTGGGTAACCTCTGCTACAGGCCTTCGGAGATGGGGAGAAGTGTCTTCGGAGGCGTCCCCAGCCCATTACAGGGGAGGGCAATTCGCTGGAGGTGCACCCCCCCCACCTCTCATCCCCGCCACAGGTGGGAAGAAGAGATTCCATTAGACACAGATGGGCCTGTGTCTGCGGGGGTCAGGGGCTGGGGGCTTGGGGAGTCGGCGTTAACCCAACAGGAGAGTCTTCCCTCACCCACTTAGATTTCTAGGGAAGCTGGTATCGCGGGCCGTGCCCACTTCTGGGACTCTCTGATTCCTCTGTGGAGGAGGCCGCCATGTTTGTAGGGTCTGAGGTCAGGCTGCCTTTGGAGGTGGGAGCACACTCTGCAGTGCTCAGGGCCTACTCCTGGCTTTGTGCTCAACTGTCACTCCTTGTGGTGCTCAGGGAACCATATGCGGTGCCTGGGAGTGAAACTGGATTAGCCAAGTGCAAGGGAAGTGCCTGAGCCTCTGTACTGTCAAGGATGCCTTTGAGTCACAACTAGCACAAAGAGTTGTGTTGTTTTTTTTTTCCTTTTTGGGTCACACCCGGCGATGCTCAGGGGTTACTCCTGGCTTTGCACTCAGGAATTACTCTTGGTGGTGCTCAGGGGACCCTATGGGATTCTGGGAATTGAAACTGAGTTCAATTTGCCCTACCCACTGTACTATTGCTCCAGCCCCCAAGAGTTTTGGTTTTTATTTTGTTTATTTGTATGTTTGTTTTTCATTTTTTTGCCCACACTAGTACTCAAGGCTTACTCCAAGTTCTGCACTCAGGGGATCATATTGGGTGCTGGGTATTGAACCCAGGTCAGCTGCATGCAAGGCCCTCCCTACTGCATTTGCCCTCCCTACTGGACTATTGCTCTGGCCCCAAAAGTTTTAGTCTCAAAGCCAGGAAATAGGGGTTCTTGGTGTCGGCTCTCTAGCAAGGCACTTCGTGTGTGGAATAAAGTCTTCTCCCCAGGATTCATCCCTCTGGACCAAAGAAGAAGGCTGCTGCCCTGCTGTGACCCAATCTAGGAGGACGGGATGGGGAGAAATGTCCTGTGAGAAAGTCAGCATCATCTAGTGGACTTTCACTATCTGGAGGCACGCAGCATCTAGCATCTAGCTGGTGCTTTGTGTCACCGTGGTTGTTAGTGCCACAGTATGTGCCAGAGGAGATTGCCCCGGACTGCGCACACATTACCCAGTGGGAATGAGCTCATTTAATCCTAGCAACAACTCTATGGGGTGAGAACTTGTGTTAACCCCATTCTACTGATGAGTAACATAAGGCCCAGAGAAGTCGCCGGATTGGGAATCAGACCTACGGAGTCTCATTCCAGAGTGCTGGTTCATAGGCTCCAGGTGGAACTGCCAGTGTAGTAATTGCAGTGACATCAGCCACCAGCAGACGAACTAAGTGTTTGACTCTGGACTGTGAACACGAAGTACATTCTCAGGGACTGGACAGAGAGTGCAGGGGTTAAGGTACACGCCTTGTGTGAGGCTGACTCCTGTCCAATCCCAGGCACCATATATTCCCAGAGCGGGTGTGGCCCAACGGGTGTGACCCATGAGGCGCCCGATGGATGACCAAGATGGCCTGGTAACCCTTGACCCTTGGGGCTAGAGCAGCACCACATGTGGGGCCTTCACATGGACTGAGAATCTCTGGGAGGAAACTGCAGGCCTCCTGAGCACTGCTTGGGAGTCTCCCCCTGCTCTCCCACCCCACCCCAATGCAAAGGAAACGCATCCTCAACTTCCCCCATTCCAGGGATCACAACCACTAATTTATAGTTGGGTAAACTGAGGTCCTGACAGGGTCCATGGCTCGTCCCCGGCCCTGGGAGAGCCCTGCCCACCCGTCACATGTGCTTCTCTGAAGTGGGCTGTTCCAACTCCCCAGGACCCTGGGTAACAAGCCCTTCCCACAGCGCCCAGGCTTATCTCCTAATTAAGTGTTTTGTCAGGGCAAGTGGCTTTTTGTCCCGGCCTTGGTCCTACAGGAGAAAGCAATTTCCTCCGTGTCAGAGTAGCCAATATCTTTTCATTGTGACTTCCTGGTGCGGGGCCTGGGTGACACTATCACAACGTGGCCAGGGCGGGGTCCCTGGCCTCCTGCCCCTCCAGCCTTCCCGAGGCCTCTGCTCTTGTCTTCAGGTACAGCTTATCAGTTTCTGAAGCCAGCAGGTTTACTTGTTTGCAGTAAAAAGAGAAACGTGTTCGCAGCTCATGCTTCGTCTGGGTGCTAGTTTAAACCCGGCAGCAGCGGGGGTGGGGGGGTTAACAAATCTGTCTGCTTCCCCCTCCTGCTCTCCCCCCTCGGGCCCTTCCCCCCACCCAGATATGTGTTTTGACACCAACCATGACCTCAGCTTTTAAGATCCTTTTTATTTAAAAATAATTTTTTTAATTAATTAATTTTTTTTTTGCTTTTTGGGTCACACCCAGAGATGCTCAGTGATTACTCCTGGCTCTGCACTCAGGAATTACTCCTGGCGGTGCTTGGGGGACCATATGAGATGCCGGAGATCGAACCCAGGTCGGCCGTGTGCAAGGGAAACGTCCTACCTGCTGTACTATCACTCTGGCCCTCGAGATCCTTTTTAAATCTAAAAAGCTACATAATTTTACAAATTTGAAATGATTCAGAAGTATGTAGAGTGGTCTAAAAAAGGGTAACCCTCACTTGGAGAGCTGAGGAGATAGTACAGAGGTTCAGGAGCCTGCCTTGCCCGTGGGTCACCCGGGTTTGATCCCTGGCACCACATAGGGTCCCCCCAGCACCACCAGGAGTGATCCCTGAGTGCAGAACAAGGAGTAAGCCCTGAGCACTGCTGGATGTAGCCCAAAGACCCAAAAGAGAAAATAAAAGTGTAATCCTAATTTACCCTATTATATTACCCCTCCATCGAATCACTCAACTGCACTCCTAGACTTTTCTTCATATATTTGCATTCATCTATGCAAATATAACCATATTGAATTTTGTAGACATGTACCTTCTGTGCACAAAAAAGTGATTTTTTTCCACCTAAAAACATATCTTGCTGTTCTTTTCATTCTTTTGACTGAGTACATACTCAGAATACGATTCTTTTTAAAAATTGAAGTGACGTTAGTTTACAACACCTTGTCTGTTTTCGGAACACACAGACTGACTCTCCTTGCACGTGTGTTACTAGACAAAGCCTACCACCAAGGAGATGAATGGCACTGAGAAAGAAGAATGTGACCCCACACTTTATTTTATTTATGCAAATGACTGTTTTTATTTTGAAGACAATATATCCACAGGAAATTCAAAGAGCACAGAGGTGTGAGTCTATACTGTTTCTCCTTGTCCATTCTTATATCTTGGGCCTCACCCCCCCGCAAGCTGAGGTGACCCAAACCAACACAGCTACCAGCTTTCCTGCCATCTTGCTGGAGCTGGTCCCTAAACACACCCGGAGCAGGACAATCCATGATTTATTTATTTATAAATTTAAAAAATTTTATTGAATCACCGTGAGATAGTTACAAGTTTTCATGTTTGGGTTACAATCTCACAATGATCAAACACCCGTCCCTCCACTAGTGCACATTCCCCACCACCAATATCCCAGGTATACCCCCCCTTTCCCGCCCTCCCCCTGCCTCCATGGCAGACAATATTCCCCATACTCTCTCTCTACTTTTGGGCATTATAGCTTGCAACACAGAGACTGAGAGGTCATCATGTTTGGTCCATTATCTACTTTTGGCATGCATCTCCCATCCTAACTTGTTCCTCCAGCCATCATTTTCTTAGTGATCCCTTCTCTATTCCATCTGCCTTCTCCCCTCCGCTCATGAAGCAGTTTTCTAGCTATGGGGCAATCCCCCTGGTCCTCGTATCTACCGTCTTTGGGTGTCAGCCTCATGTGATGTTACCCTACACTCCACAAATGAGTGCAGTCCCTCTATGTATGTCCCTCTGTTTCTGACTCATTTCACTTAGCATGATACTCTCCATGTTTATCCATTTATAAGCAAATTTATGACTTCATCTCTCCTAACAGCTGCATAGTATTCCATTGTGTAGATGTACCAAAGTTTCTTTAACCAGTCATCTGTTTTAGGGCACTCGAGCTGTTTCCATATTTTGGCTATTGTGAACAGTGCTGCAATAAATATATAGGTACAGATGTCATTTCTACTGTGCTCTTTTGCATCCTCGAGATATTCCCAGAAATGGTATTGTGGGGTCATATGGAAGCTCAATTTCTAGTTTTTGGAGGACTGTCCATATTGTTTTCCAGAAAGGCTGGACCAGTCGGCATTCCCACCAACAGTGAAGGAGCGTCCCTTTTCCCCCACATCCATGCCAGCACTGGTTGCTTTTGTTCTTTTGAATGTGTGCCAGTCTCTGTGGTGTGAGATAATATCTCATGGTTGTTTTGATTTGCATCTCCCTGATGACTAGTGATGTGGAGCATTTTTTCATGTGCTTTTTGGCCATTTGTATTTCTTTTTTGAGGAAACTTCTGTTTATTTCTTCTCCCCATTTTTTGATGGGGTTGGAGGTTTTTTTCTTATACAATTCTACAAGTATCTTGTATATCCTGGATATTAATACCAGACATGAATCCATAAGGTTCATAGAAGAAAATGTAGGCAGAACTCTCCATGACATTGAAGCTAAAAGCATCTTTAAGGATGAAACAGCACTGAGCATGCAAGTGGAAGCAAACATAAACAAATGGGACTACATCAAACTAAAAAGCTTCTGCACTTCAAAAGAAACAGTGACCAAAATACAGAAAGAGCCCAGAGAATGGGAAAGAATATTTACCCAATACCCATCTGATAAGGGATTAATATCCAGGATACACAAGACAATCCATGATTTAAATACAGCTCTGGCCCCTCCTCTCTTCCCTCCTCCTCCTAACGCCACCCCCGAAAGCTGTAGGGGGCGGGGCTTCGCGTTGCAGGAAGGCGCTACCAGCCCACGTGGGCCGTTGTCATCCCACAAGCACTAGACGGGCTGGAAAGACTCATGGCTTTGGCTTAGGGGACAAGAACTAGATTCCTGCCTCCATTGCTGACTAGCTGGTAGCCTCACGAAAGTGACTCGCAGCTCCTGTGTCTTCTCGGGTAAGGCGGCTCTGAAGGATGCAGAAAGCCGTAGGCGTCGTGAGTGGAAGCAAATAGACAGACGGGGAAGGGGCTGCCAGTTGAAACAGTTGACAGGACACCCAGAGAGCGACTCTGCATCCTGTCCTGCCTGGCTCGAATGAGGCCAGTTTTCCAGGAAGCAGGGGAAAAGTCAAAGTTTTACTTTTCTGAAATCGGAAAAGCCTTTTGAGCCATCTATTTTCCAAACACTGTTTTTTTCACTACTTCATTAAGAACACATTTGAGTACAGTGTAAGGTGCTTTACCTTGCACACAAGTGACCTGGGGTTCGACCCCTGGCATTGTATCTAGTCCTGGAGCGCAGCCAGGAGTAATTCCTGAGCTGAGCCAGGAATAAGCCCTGAGCATGACTGGGTGTGGCTCAAAAACACAACCACAAAATAGCAATAGAAAATGTGTTTAAAAAGAAAAAGGGAATATATTTGAGGTCTGGGGAGATGATTCAAAGGAATGGAGTGTGTGTTTTGCATGAGGAAGGTTTGATTCCTGGTACTGTCACCAGCAAGCCAGATTACAGAGCTGAGCACCAGGGGGGAAACGCCCAAAGCCAACCAACCAACCCAACAAAAATCCCAACAGAATACATTTTAGGGGCTGGAGAGATAGTACAGTGGATTGGTGCCTGCCTTGCCTGTGGCCAACACCCAGGTTTGATCCCTGGCACCCCATATGTTTCCTGGGCCCACCAAGTGCAATCTGTGAGTGCAGAGCCGGGAGTAAGTCCCGAGCAAGTTCTGAGTGTGGCCCAAAAACAAAAAAAGAGAGAGAGAAACTAAGTGTTATCTATTGCCAGGCATTATGCTAGATGCTTGGAATATAGAAAAGAAAGTTTAGGGGCTGGAGTGATAGCACAGCGGGTAGGGCATTTGCCTTGCACGCGGCCGACCCAGGTTCAATTCCCAGCATCCCATATGGTCCCCTGAGCACCGCCAGGGGTGATTCCTGAGTGCGGAGCCAGGACTGACCCCTGTGCATCGCCGGGTGTGACCCAAAAAAAAAAGCAAAAAAAAAAAAAAAGAAAAGAAAGTTTAGATGCAAGAATCTCTCATTCTATTGGGAAATAAAGCCACAGACACTTGTCAGATATTTGTTGTGGCATGCAGGATACAAACAAAACTGGAGCACTGGAGCACTGTCGTCCTGTTGTTCATCGATTTGCTCGAGTGGGCACCAGTAAGGTCTCCATTGTGAGACTTGTTACTGTTTTTGGCATATCAGATACACCATGGGGAGCTTACCAGGCTCTGCCGTGCGGGTGGGATACTTTCAGTAGCTTGCTGGGCTGTCCGAGAGGGATGGAGGAATCGAACCCGGGTCGGCCGTGTGCAAGGCCAATCAATGCCCTACCTGCTGTGCTATCGCTCCAGTCCACAAACAAAACAGAAAGGAAAATGCATAGAATCTTCCTCTAGGTTGGAAATGAAGGGAGACAGATGGGAGAGGGGCCAGCTAAATCCTCCCTGAGAGGCAGGAATAGTTTTCCACAGAGATGACACTTGAGGGCAGTGTTGAAGGACCTGGAGGAATTCACAGGCGACCCAAGGGGAAGAAGAGTGGCTGCAGAACGGGGAGGTGTGAAGAGGAATCGTTTGGGCAGAGGGACTGGGGGCTGAGGCCTGCCAGGTCAGGTTGGCCAGAGAGGTACCTGGAACTTGTTCCTCTTCAGAGTTGTAACAAACCACCACATATAAGCCTGTTTAGAACAGCATCCGCTTGTTATCTTGCAGGTCTGGAGATCAAGACTCTGGACTGAGACGATCTGAGGAATTAAAAAACAAAAATTGAACGAAATATATTCTTTTCTTCTTTAATTTTAAAATGCTACGTCGGAGAGGCCTTTCAGCTGAAGGATCCTGTTTCTTTGTTCATGCTGCTTCAAACTGCTGACTCTCAGACAAATCCACCAGTCTCCTACCGAGCAGTAGTTGCCTGATGTCATTTTCAGAAAAGGCACGTTTTCCCCCTCTATAGATAAATTTACATCTATTTGTTTTGGCTCCCTTAAATACCATATTGAGCTAAAAGGCGTCCTGAGCACTCTAATGATGAGAAGCTCTGATTGTCTGGGAGCCCAGTGACCAGTTTATTTTATAAGCCACCTCCAACACGTGTTGCGGACCAAAGGGAAGGGCCCTGGCATTGGCTGGAACATCAGGGCTCAAGTTCTCAGCTCTGTACAGACGCACACATGTGTGTGAACCTGGGCCAGTCATGTAGCCTTATACTCTTGGCTTCCTTTCTGTGAATCAAGAGTAACTGTCGCCTTGTCTGCTGAGTGTGTCTCTGGGCGCTTCAGTTGTCATAGCCCACAACAAGCTCTGTCCCTGGTAAAATATCAATTACGGGGGCTGTATTACTATGTTTTCATGTCCAGCCATTTATTCTCTTCTGAAGATCGTGCTGCCGTCCCGGTGTCAGTGGGGAAAGGCACTCTCAGCAGACTCTCCGGCACTGAGAGGTAATGGAACTCCTGGGAACCAGCATTGCTTCTTTTCTCCCCTCACCCTTTCACCCGCCTCCCCCCATCCTCCCCCAGGGGCTCCCTGTTCCTTGCAGGGCTCTGTGTCCTCAGGGGACACCACTCAGTCCTCAGTCAAGACTCCCAGTCACCAGGTGGGTGGGGAGGAGGAAGAAGAAAGAAACCATTGCCTGGTGCAGTGGTGAGTGTCGCAGATATCACTTGGATCTGTGGGGAGCAGATTCTTCTAGAAGAGGACATATGACACGGGGCCCCCCCAGAGTCAGGGCCAGTCCAGGGAGGTGACTCGGTGCTGACTTCAGACCAAGCAAGCAGGGAGACAAAGTGAAGGGAGAGGATACTGCAGGGCAAGCTGCAGCCTAGGCCAAGCGCTGGGGGCTGGGGTGGGGGTGGGGGGATGGAGGTGTGGGGGATGGGGTGTCATAACGCCGGGACCATGGATGACACCATAATTGACAGGGACTTGCCAGCTTCCGCTTGTACCACCTGGGTTTCCCAAAGCCCATCTTCGTTTGTTCTTGCCTGGCGTGGGGGGCCTGGTGGCCGCCTCTCCACCCCCTCACAGCGAAACTGGGGGAGCTCCCTTGTCCAAGTCAAGGTTGGCCAGTGGACCCCGACTCTTTTTCCACGTGCGCGCATCTTTGTCTTCCGGAATCCATCTGCCTTGTAAGCAGCCCACCTGCCGCGTGAAAGAAATTTTCCCTGAAGGCGATTTTGCTATTAATGGGGGAAGAAGAAAAAAAAAAAATCCCTGTCTCCCCTTCCACCCCCCCAACTCCCTGACATGAGTCCGTGTCATTCGTTCCTGGCTTTGGCAGTTTTATTATGGAAATGACATATTGAAATACAAATTGGGACGTGTACAGTATAATTACTAATACTGCATATTCATTTCCTCCCTTTGTGAGTGGTGAGCCCCCGTGAATCTCTCGCCAGCCGCCAGCCGTGGCCCTGTGTAGGTGGGTCTGTGTTTCTTTATTTCTGAGGACCAGGCGGGGCTGAGAGGGGAAATGCAGCCGGAGGAAGTACCTGCCTTCCCCCAGAAAGGCTATTTTTGTGACAATGCTGAGTGGACACAGCAGTCTGGGCTTCTGAGGTCCCAGGGCTTCCCGGCTGTTCCCAAACAAACAGCTCACGGACGAGTCAGACACGGGAAGTCCCAGCCAGGGAACCTTGCGGGGGAAAAAAATTCAACGGAACAATGCAAGCATTTTCAAGGAGATGGGGGCTGATGGTCCAGGCGGCGTGAGGTCATCCCCCAGAACCCTGGCCTCACTTTAGATGCAGGAGGCCACATGGGTTGGTCACCGGATCACCTGCAGGACCTGCAATCAGGCACGGGAGCTCTCTGTGACCTGAACCACCTCCCTCAAGGGCCTCAGGCAGCCCAGGGCGAACACACCTGACGGTGAGCCAGAGAGCTCTGGATTCCAGTCCTCCCTGCCTTCTTTTAGCAGCTGTGCCACACTGGGCAAAGTTGTTTGGTCCACCTAAAGCTGCAGTAGGCTATAATGCACGTCTACTAGCTAGTTTCCACCTCACAGTGGTGTGACAGCGCCAGATGTCTTACTGTGGGGAATCGGGAAACAAAGAACTTGGATGCACATTGGTTGCACCCGGGATCCTAGCGAGCACCTGCCCTGCCTCCAGCCATTCACCGTGCAGCTCTGCAGGAACCCTCAGCCACAGTAAGAAGCTAGCCCTGGCATCCACGCTGGCTGGTTGCAAGTCAGCAGGAGTGACTGTGGACCGGTTCTGAGCCGCATCTGGAAAGGTGTCTTACTTCTGTTCTGCTGAAGCCTGCCTCTGCCGTAAGAACAAGCCCAGGCTAGCCTGCTGCGTGATAAGGGCGGAAGTGAAGCAGAACTGAGTCAGACTTATCGTCCCAGTCACATGAGAGAACCCAGCCACAGGTGACCCACCACTGACATCCTGGACAAGAAAAATCATCTGCCAGTGATTTTTGGCAGACCCCAGAATGAAATCCGTGCATTTATCTTTCATTACCAGATTTTGCAGTGGTTTGTTATACAGCAATAACTAACTGATGCATAGAATAAACTAGTACTGTACTTTTTCCTCCTTCTAATAGTGGCTATACTTCTTGATCTACACTGAAGTTCCCAGGGATACACAGAGAGCAAGATTTTAGAGCATAGGCTTCGGAGTCAGTGTTCAAATGGTACCTCTGGTATGTACAGAGATAGGACCCTTCGCAAATGATTTCTGTTCCATTACATGGGAGTAAAAAACATCAGTGGCTAGAATTGGGGAACCGCCACAGGAACACCTAAAAAGGCTGAGCTGTGTATGTAGGAGGCCCAGGTTCAATTCCTGGTATCACAAGATTCCCCCTACGCATTGCCAGAAGTGACCCCCCCCCCCCAGCCCAGAGCTAGGAATTGCTCCTGAGCTCTGCTGTGTGTGGCTGAAAACCGAACAAAATAAACACACAACTAAAACATCTACCATATGTGGTTGAATTAAGGATTTATTATAGTAATGAAGTCTCACTTGGAAATGTTACTGGTGCCCGCTCGAGCAAGTCGATGAGCAACAGGATGACAGTGATACCGTGATAGGAATGGATGGATGGGAGGTCTGGCACTCAAACTCTCTTCTTTCCACAAGAAATTAAGTGTTTTGCACATGAGGTGACCTTTTATATAGTCATTGAAATGATATTTTTTTTCAATAGGTTGAGCCATTGCGCTTAATTACCTAATGTTCCATGGAGAAAGCCAGAGATCAAAATCCCAGTTACAAGCCTAAAGGAATTGTTCTCCAGGTGATGACCATAGTCCAAATACCATGGACCTAGATAGTGTTTAGAAGCATTCTCACATATTAGGGTGTTGAATTCCACATTACCTGGGTAACTCTGAGTATCAGCATTATTTTTGCTATACAGCTTTCAAGGAAATTGTGGTGATCAGTAGTTTTCCCTTTGAGACATAACTGGTAAGTGGGAAGGCTGGAATCCCAAGGACCCACACTGCCCCACTGTCAGCTTTATAGTCCTAAGGGGCAAGAAACAATTTCAATACTGAACTATTATCTCTCCTTTTCTGCTCACTGGAGATGCATTGCTTGAAATGATATGTCTCAGATCTGGTAAAAACTCATGTTTTACCTTGGTTTCAGCACTGAGACCTTGGGATTTTTTTCATCCAGGTGCCTTTTTGCTGGGGCATCTTCCTTTGTCTTCACAAGTACCAGAAAATTAAAGGACCTGGAACAATTCTCAAGGAGCAGTATGCTTGGCTATCCTGAGTACTTCAGCAATCACGAGAGGGTCAAACCAACCACAAATGAACCATTGTCCAGGCTGCAGAATCCTAAGAGTATTTCCTGGATAAAAATCATCTACTTGTTTCTACAAAGAGTATCACTAAGGAGCAGCCTTCCGTCAGGTAAGACTGGAGGCTGAGAATGAGTGTGGGGGCGGGACTAAGTTCAGGCCTTGCTTTCTTGGAGCTCAAAATCCCAATGTATCCCAGGAAACGCACTTCTGAGAAAGCCATCTTTAGGAAACTGGTCAAAAGTTAAAGAGCTATTTGTATAAAGACATGTATTTTGGGGCGAGGGATACACCCAATGATGCTTGAGGGCTATTCTTGGCCCAATGGTCTTTCTCTGTGTTTGTGGGCTCATACAGTGCTAAGGATTGAACCCCAGTTTCCATCTTCAAAGATAACTCCAGCTCTTTGAGTTATCTCAATGCCCCCTGCATAAAGATATTTATAGTAACATGATTCAAAGTGATGAAAATTAAAAATTGCCCAAATGCCCAATAAAAGAGGATGGCTTTATCAAACTGATGAAATATTATTACTTCACCAGCAAAAGAACCATGAAGTTTAAGTAAATGTATTGGAAAGTGCAAATAAGAAACAATATTGGGTAAATGAAGAATGCAACCCTTTGCCAAGTTTTGGTTTACCCTGTATAAAATGTTATATGCACAGTGATAATGACTATAGGAAGACATTAAAACATTAAAATGGTAGTTAGCTTAAGATAAATTTAGGGCATGACTGCAATTTTTGGCCCTGATAGTTTAATGTTCAGTGAAAGAGCTAGAACACTGCAAGAGCCACAGGCCCTCTGGGGCTCAGAACATCTCACACCCGCAGTGCAACTGAGTAGAAACTGATTCTCCTCACCGCAGCTGTGGAATCAGGACACCCCACAATAATTCAAGACTCGGATCTGGAGGGTTTTTGTGGGGGGTGACCAATGAATTTGGCACTTCCAGAGACACTGGCTTCTGGGACCCCCAAAACACAAGGCCATCCCCAAAGAACACACAAGCAGTGCTGCAGTGCCAGTTTCAGGCAGAGTCAGAATGGGGGGGGAGGTGGGGCTAGGGGTGGGGAGTTTGCATGTGGAGAGAAGACCTGGTGCCTTTTAAATCTCACCAGTTTGAAGGGATGGGTATTCGAGCATTGTATAACTGAGATTTAAACCTGAAAACTTTGTAACTTTGTAACTTTCCACAATAAAAAATTAAAAAAAAAATAAATCTGACCAGTAACTTGGATATTCCTTAAGTGTGTGGAAGGCTGGGGCTTAACCTGCATTCAAAGTTTTGTTTCAATTTTAATATAAGGTCATATGATGATGCGGAAGCAGCGGATGATCAGTGAGAAGGTCATCTGCATTCAACGTGCTTCCATGAGAAGAAATTTTAGGGTCAGCAGGCTCGATGTACACATCTACAGGGGCTCAAAGGCAGGTCAGCACATCCTTTAGATACTTTTTTGTTTGGGGCCACAACCAGTAGTACTCAGGACTTACGCCTGGCTCTATCCTTAGGGATACTGAGTATACTCAGATACTCCTGGTGGGGCTCTGGGGACCAGATGTGGTTCTGGGGATCAAATTCAGGTCAGCCACATGCAAGGCAAGAGCCTTCTGAGTTGTACCATCTCTCCGACCCTCTAATTACTTTCTTTATCCAGAGGCTGGTACCCCATATTGCACATACTGAGATTTAACTCATCTGTTCTCCAACTCTGGGAAGAGAGGTACTTGGCTTAGTTCACAAACATGGAGATTCGGAGGACTTGCCAGCTGATTCTGATTCAGACTATGAACTGTTTGTCAACAGTTGTCAGGTGATGTCAGGTGACACTGATTCACGTGATCCTAAACTAGACTGTAAGAACTGATTGGGCAAACCATCCCATATGTTTTTTCATCTTTTGAAAAACAAAGTAAAATGTTTGTTGATTGTAACTCTTTATCGCAAGTAAGAAAAATAACTCAACCTGGTAAAGTGAAAGAAAGAGAGGGATGGGGGAAGGAGAGCAAGAGAGAGAGGGAGGGAAGGAGGGTTAGGAGAGAGAGAGATGGATGATGAAGAAAGAGGAGGAGGAAGGAGAGGAAAGGGAGGAGGAGGAGGAAACACACCTTTAATTCATTTTTAAGTGTGAATCCCAAGCTAATCATTGCCATTCCTTGCATTCTATGCTACCCCCCCGACACACACACATACTTTATTTAAACACTGTGGTTTACAAAGTTGTTCATGATGGTTTATTATGGCATTCAATATTCCAACACCAATCCCACCACCATTGTCACCTTCCCTCTACCATTGTCTCCATTTTCCCAACCATTCCTCAAGACTGTCCTTGTAGCATCCCTCAATAATATATTTTATATTGCTTATTAGCAATAAACAGAATGATAAAAATAATTCCTTAGAAGAAAATTAGTGAAAATTGTTGTATCTCATGATGGGGACATAATATCTTTATTCGAGAGACTACTAAGATGTTGTTACAAGTTAAGCCTTCTATGTTAATGTTTTTGTTAATTGAGATTGGTTGGCTTCCATGTTGTATTCCATCGGATCTGGTGTGCTACTACTGAATTGTCAATGTTGTAAAGTCTGAAGAAAATTCCAGGAAATAAAGAATTTTTATCTGAATGGTACAGCTGGAGTTAAATTTTTAACTGGGCTATGTCTGAGAAATTTTTGCAGCTAGGTGATCTCTTTCGATATTTACTTATGAGTCTCTGGAACAGGCCAGTAGATGAGTTTACGTGGCGCTGGAGGTGGTTCGTGGGCCTCCCTTCAAGAGAAGGTAGGAGGGCCTTCACTTTTTTTGAAGGGAGGATGCATGGTGGTACTCTGGGGTTACTCTGAATTCTGTGCTCAGGTATAACGCCTGGAGGAACTCCAGGGACCATATATGGTGCTAGGGATTGAATCCAGCTTGGCCTTGTGAAGGCAAATGCTCTACTGGTACAAGACAAATGTACTACCTCCCTGGTCACTGCCTCTTCCCATGTTGATGAAGAAGAAGGTCACAAAGGACTCAAGATGCTAAGGAAGAGGGCCAGGTCCTCCTTTCCCAAGGAAAAAGCCAAGACCAGAAAGAACGTCAAAGTCTTGCGCCTAAGTTGACCTACACTGTCTCATCTACCACTGACCAGAAGACTAGGGTTAGGGATGGATTGGGCTGGGAGTGCCTGGGCATTTTTGTGCAAGTTTGGGGCTCCGACTGGCACCGGCCCAAGAGTGGGCTGAGACCTGTGGGTGGTGTCTCTCTGCTCCTCTAACCTTTTCAAGGTACTCAGGGTTCGAGAAAGAGAGACAGCCAGATGATAAGAAAAGCAGGAACACTAGCGAGAGAGCAGCGCAAGTCTTATGGGAACCTCGGCAGGAGGGAGTGACTAATCTCAGGGCAGGGAGGGCGGGCTCTGAGGGTGATTCCTTGATGAGCGTGCCAAGGGGAGAGGGACGGCGCAAACAGTAATTTCCTCCTCCCAGCCAGCCTCCGAAAGGAGGTATTATTTCATCTGGAACGTGCACCCATCAGGGCAGCTCAGATCCCGCGTCCTACAGCAGTGACTTGGACACAGCGCTGTCCAGCTGAAGCATGACGTCGGAGGTCCCCCTGGGTCCATTTGGCTGTGATCTTGGGTGAGTCATTTCCCCAGAGCTTCCTTGTCTATGAAAGCAGGGCTGGGTTCCCCAAGTGACGCCTCAAGGTCCTGCCCAGCGCGGCCTTGAGGAGCCAACCAAGATGCCAAGCAGGGACTCACTGTGCCGGGCAGGAGGCGAGTGAGCAGGGCCCTTTCTGAGCCAGGAACCTTCCAGCAAATTGCAGCAGGGCCACCCAGGAAAAAGGGAGGCCTTTTCTTTCTGGTTTCAGCGCTGCCTCCTAATCTCCCATCTCAGAAACTTTACTGATCCTCGGGGCAGTGTGGGCTGCAGACTTACTCATTTGTGGTTAAACAATTTGGGGGTGCCGGGGAGATAGGACAAGTGGTGGAAACGCAAGTGGTTGAGCGCATGCTTAGCGTGAGAGAGGCCCTGAGTCTGACCCTCTGGGGTGGTCCCGGTGGTCTCAAGCACTGTAGCACCCCAGCACTCAGGGGGTGGCCTCCGGAATAAAAGAATACTGGTTGGGGGGCTGGAGCAATAGCACAGCGGGTAGGGCGCTTGCCTTGCACGCGGCCGAACTGAGTTCGATTCCCAGCATCCCATATGGTCCCCTGAGCACCGCCAGGGGTGATTCCTGAGTGCAGAGTCAGGAGTAACCCTTGTGCACCGCCAGGTGTGACCCAAAAAGAAAAAAAAAAAAAAAGAATACTGGTTGGGTATTATTTTTGGCCACTCGAGGTCCCACTTACTCTGTGGCTCCACAGCGAGCAGGCCGGGAGGAGGGCAGAAGGGCCGACAGCGTGTCTGGTGAATCCCCGGGAGGCTCCAAGGCAGATGGAAGGAAATCAGCCCTGGGTGGCATCACTCCTTGCCTCTGCTGTTAGGAAGAGGAGACCCCGGCCCCAACCTCCCAGGGCACCAACAAATCTCTTCGGCTCCAAAGCCACACCTCTTCCGGTTCCAGGGCCGGGCAGGAGCCGGGCACAGGGAAGGACACAGGGGCTCACAGGCGAAGCGCGCCAGGGCCTTGGGTGTGGTCTGGAAGTCCAATCTTAGGGTTGCACATGGGCTGGGCTCGTGGGCCGCCACCCCTGGTGATGCAAACCATGTCCTGGTGTGTGTGAGCACCACAAAGCGCAGTGGGGGGAGGTGGGCAGGGCCCTAAAATGTATGAGCACCCTAAAAATGTATGAGCTCCACAGACAGGCCCGTGGCACCCTGGTCATGAAAACAACATCAGAGAGAAGGGGAAGAGGGAAAGGGGCTTTTTCTAATTGGGGTTGGGGGGGCAGGAGAAAGGACACGTGCTCAAGGGTCATGAAGGGTCAGCAGTTCCAGGAGCACCTGCCTCCCCCAAGCGGCATCTTGGGTGGGAACATCGGCTTCAGAGTCCCAGCCCTTGGCCCAGAATTCCCTGTCTCCATCCACAGGCTCCCCCAGCCAGCCTGGCACCAGGGGACCTCCCCGGAGGCTTTGATACCCAGAATTTGCAGCAAGTATTTCCTAGCTGTGTTTATAGGCTGAAGGGCTGTGGGTTCTCAGGCGAAAGTGAAAGTCTCACGTTGGTCTCCACGAAGCTCCTTAGCCTGGGCACAAAGCCCAGCTTGTCCCCTCTCCTCCCTCTCCTTTTTATTTGTTTTATTTTTTATTTATTTTTATTTTTTAATGAGTCACTGTGAGGGACAGTTACAGACCTACACACTTCCGTGCTGATGTCTCAGTCACACAATGATGGAGCACCCATCCCTCCACCAGCGCCCATTCTCCACCACCAATGTTCCCACTATCCCATCCCTCTCCTTTTTTTTTTTTTTTTTTTAATTTTTCAGATAAACCAGCTGAAGCTTAGAAGGGTCAGGAGTGGAAGCAAGATGGGGACCAAGGCAGCTGGTTCCAGACCCTGCGGTTTCCTTCTCCGAGCAGCAAACACCCCACAGTGTGCCACCCACGACAGAGGGACTTCGCATGACTGCCCACTGGGAGCTCTGCTCTGTCTCTCGGGGGGGATGGAAAGAGCCGTTTCTCCAGAGTCTGGGGCGCCTGGGACTCTGGGAGTGAGCAGGTAGAGAGGCTTTGGGGGCAGTGACACTTGGAACCCAGGGACCTTCCCTCGCCAGATTCTGCAGCCCCTTAGCTCTGACCCGGCAGGCGCCAGGCCCTTTCCCTCAGCCACCCGCGTCCCACACTACATTGGGGGTGAAGTTGTTCCCATAGGTCCGGCTCCACCTGTCCCCTATTAGCGCCTTGGCTCACAAATGTTTTCACATGGGCCTTCAGGGGTAACACTGTGGGCTTGGTGGCACCAGGGGGTATTTGCGTTGCTCCTCAAAGGGAACTGGGATGTTTCCAACCAGTCCTGAGTCTTCTCAGGTTCTAGCGGTGAGAAAAAAACCTTTTTGGAGGTGAGGGTAGCTGGGTGGGGGATGGCCAAAGTACAGGAGCGATCTTTATGTGGTGTGGACAGAGGAGCGGATAAAGGAAGTGTGCGGTGTTTGGGGTATACAGACGCACAATAGAACGGCTTCCAACCTCAAACAAGAAGCAAATGCTGCTGTTTACAAGAACACGAGCGGGAGGGAAATAGGCTCAATAAAATCAGCCAAAGAAGGAGAAATCTTGCGCAGCTGCTCTTAGAGGTACTATTTTGTTTCTCGATCAGTGCCATTGTCTGGCAGTGCTCAGGGGTTACTCCCAGCTTGGTGCTCAGGGGTCACTGCTGTATTCTGTGCTGGGGGGACCTGCTTCCTGCACGCAAAGCTTTCACTCTAGTCACTGGCGCTCTCTCTGGCCTGAATGCAGACTTCTGTTTTGATTTTTTTTTAAAGTCTAAAGCAGGGAACGGGGAGATGAAGGGTTCGGGCTGATTGTTTCGTATGGAGACTACCCCGGTTTGATCTCTCGTACTACATGGGCCCCAAGCACCACCAGGGCGAGCCTGAGACTACAGGACCCAAGCATCTTTGTACTCCCAGGCTCTAGCATTGGGTCACCAGCACGGTTAGCTGAGAACCACTGGGAGTGGCCCCTGGGCTGCCTGAGCACTGCTTGGGAGCACTGCCACTTCCACAGCAAAACCTGCAGTAATAGAGAGTAGAGTGGTGACTGCCAGGGTCTGGAGATGGGTCGGGGGTGGCGGGGTGGGAGGCGGGGGGGGGGGGAGATGTTGGCCAAAAGGAGCTCCAGGAATATATTCATCAAGTATAGGAGGAATAGGAGGAAAAGCCCTGGACACCTGATGGACAGTCAAGTGACATCACTGGTTAAAAAACGGGTCCCTTGGGGCTGGAGTGATAGCACAGCGGGTAGGGCATTTGCCTTGCACGCGGCCGACCCAGGTTTGATTCCCAGCATCCCATATGGTCCCCTTAGCACCGCCAGGAGTAATTCCTGAGTGCAGAGCCAGGAGTAACCCCTGTGCATTGCCGGGTGTGACCCAAAAAGCAAAAAACAAAAACAAAACAAAACAGAAACACCAAAAAACACGGGTCCCTTGGCTGGCAGCCTGCTGAGCGTGTCAGGGTCCTCACTCACACCTTCTCTCCGGACAGGACAAGGGCAGCTGGCCAGTGAGCTTGGCAGCGGCCAGCCCAGGTACGCGTGTGAACACCCGTTGCTCTGTGCACCTTCATGTACACGTTGTGTTGGCCTCAAGAAACCGCCCAAGAAGGGTGGGGAAAACAGTACAGAGGTGAAGGCGTTTGCCTAGCGCGGGCTGAAGTGGAGACCCTGGTTCGAATCCTGGTGCCGTGTATGATCCCGGAGCACCGCCAGGCGCGGGCCCTGAGCAGGGCCAGCCTTGGCACCAAAGGGAGACAAAGTGCAGAGACTGCCTGCCCCGGAAGCCCACAGGGTTCGGGTGTCGGAGGGAGGGTGGGAGCAGCAGGTGGGAGGCTCTCCTTGCCTGAGGCCGGATCTGATGGCCACACCCCAGACGGCCCCCAGAGCCCTGCCAGGACTGAGCTCTGAACGCAGAGCCCTGAGCACAGCAGGGCGTGGCTCCAAAAATAAAATAAAAGGGAGAAACAAACAGAAACCTGAGACTCCCGGCGGCCACCGAGCTCAGGGCCTGGGGTTGGAGGCAGGCAGGCGGCAGGCGGCACGCCCGCGGAGAAAGCCCGGGGCTGCTTCCTGGAGGCGGCGCTCCCGTTTTCCGAGGACCGGCGTCAAGCACAAGGCTAAAAGCACTTTTTGTTGCATAAAATGAAGCGACCCTCCGGACAGCGCCGGGAAGTGGACACGGCGGTAGTTGGTGCCCTTGCCCCCCACCCCAGCCCCATGCAGGGCAGCGCGGTGAAGGCGGTGAAGGTGCGCAGGCGGGCGCGCTGAGGTCCCTGTCCACGCCTGGCGCCCAAGTCCACACTCCGGCCGGGTCAGCCTGTCCTCTCCCGCGGCCGGGGAGGCCCGCAGTGATACTTAAGAGAGGCGGAGACTTGCCTGCTCCCGGGATCGGCCCCCACCGCCACACGCCCCTCTCCCCCGCCCCTCCCCGGACCCCTGCAGCTGGATCTCCGCGGCCGGAGGGGCCGGGGCCTGTGTCCGCCCGGCCCTCGGGCTCCCAGGGCGCCCCGCTTCTGTGTGGCCTGAGGTTCGGGGCTTCTGCCTTTCCGCAGGTCCTTCCTGCACTAACGACTGAGCGCGTCAGACTTTCTGGCACCTTTGGACGGCTCCGGGGCACCTGAGCTGTCTTCAGTGCCGCCCTGATGCCCTGGCGATACGTGGGGGTGGGAGGCCCCCGGGCGCCGGGAGAAAGCGGAGGGAAACACATTTGCTGAGTGGACGGGCCCCCGGGCAGGGACGGGGGCAGGGGAGGGGAGGGGCTCTAGGGTACTCACAATTCTCTCCCCTCCTGCCGCGGAGGGGGGTGGGGGTGGGCGTTTTCCAGGCACACCTCCCTTCCCCGGGGAACGCAGGAACGGGGCAGAGGTGTCCGGGGACCCTGTTCCCGACCTGGGACGGAATCTGAAGGTTCGGAAGTGGCAGAGATCTTGTAGATCAGTCCCGCCGCTGGGGACCCCAGTGGCCCCGCAAGGAGCGCCCTCCCGGGTGGGTGTCTGTCTGCCAGTCCTACGGGACAAGGACCGCGTTGCTCCTCCTGTAGAGGGAGGGGCTGCCTGGCCGGGTCTGGACCTCCAGATGACACCCCCAACCCCCACCCCAACTCGACTCTCAGGCCCTGCAGAATAACATGGTTTCTTCCTCTTCTGTTTCTTTTCCTTCTTTCGGTTTCTGAGGCCCTACCCAGGCAGTACTCAGGGGTGACTCCCGGGCCTGGGCTGGGCAACAGGGCATCTGCTCTCAAGGGGCCATTTAGCACTGAGGTGCAACCCAGGCCTTCTGCATGCAAGGCATGCTGCGCTCGGCTGGGGGGCTTCGTCCCAGCCCACTCCAAGTTTTTTCTTCACCCCGGGCCTGAGCCCTGGCTTATGTTTGCTTGGTTTGCTTTGGGGCTACACCTAATGGTGCTCAGGATTTACTCCTGACTCAGTGCTCAGGGATCACTCCTGGTGGAGTCTGGGGACTCTGTGGGATGCCGGGATAGAACTGGTCAGCCATCCTAGCGACAAGTCTTGGGAAAGTGTATCATGATCCCATGTTACAGATGAGAAAGCTACGGTGGGGAGGGGGTGTCAGGGTCAGGGTCACTCACCCGAGTTCCACACAGTCTTAGCCGGAGCGGCAGGCTCCTGCCCCCACGGGTCTGTCCTTGATTTCAGGGGACTTGGGGCTCTTCGGAGAATCCTCATTTGGGTCTAGTTCCAGGTTAACAATGACCAGGCTTGAGTTTTGAAGGGTTTTTTTGTTTTTTGTTTTTTTTTTTCTTTTTGGGTCACACCCAGTGATGCTCAGGGGTTACTCCTGGCTTTGCTCTCAGGAATTACTCCTGGCAGTGCTTGGGGGACCATATGGGATGCCAGGGATCGAACCCAGGTCAGCCGCGTGCAAGGCAAACGCCCTACCCGCTGTGCTATCGCTCTGGCCCCGAGTTTTGAAGTTTTAAATTTTCTTTTATACTGATGTGTTTATACCTGTGTATATGTTTGATATTTATATCTACTGTTCATTTCAGATTTTAATTTATGAATTTTTTTCCCCAGGGCTGGAGATTGAACCCAGGGCCTCACACACGCGGAGCTGGCTTTTCACGCCAGAAGGCCCAGAGGCCGGAGGAGAGAAGCCCAGGCCGGGGCCTTTGGCCTGCCCGCTAGGAAGTTGTTACTTCTCTGATCCCAGATCTTGGGGTCTGTGCCAAGACGGGGAAGGGTGGGGGCAAGGGCAGGTCTGGCCACACCCTCTCCTGAGTGACAATGCTGTCAGGCACCTCAGCACACCTGCCATCTCTCCCCTCCCCCCGGAGCAAATTGTGTTTTCCTGTGCGTTGGTGGCACCAGGAAGGTGTCTGGAAGTGGGATGGGTGAAGAAAGCTCTGGAAGGAGTTGCTTATATTTTTGTTTACATCAGAATCACTTGTTCGAAAGCCAGCTCTGGGCCCGCTCCCAAGGATCCTGACTGCGTCCCTCTGAGGGAGAAGCCGGCAGTGAGCGGGTTTCTTTGGCAAACTGCAGTAACACGGTGCTGTGACGTTCTGTGTGTCACAGGTGGACAGTCTTGGGAGCCAGCGCAGTACAGACGAACGTGGCGTCGGAATTTTGGAAAAAGGCTTCAAGTATCCCTGAGGAAATGGTTCACGGGCCACAGCCAGAGTTCCCCGGTCCAGCCTGCCGGCAGGTGTGACCCAAAGCACGATGGTGAGAAGACCCAGGTGGAGAAACCCAAGGTCCGGAGGGACCAAGGAAGGAGGTGGGACTTCCTGGAACTGCTTCCTGCCTCCCAGCTGGATGCCCGAGGCCTGGCCAGTCCCCATGTGCCCTTTCCTGCTTCTACTCCTTGCCTGGGCCTCCCTCTCAGTGCTCTCTGCTGTGTGAGCTGCGAAGGGCGGAAGGACCGGAGCTGACGGGAGATGACATAGTCAAAGGAGAAATGGAGCCGTGGCCTCTGAAACCCGGGGCTGTGGGGCCAGACTGCAGCCCAGGGGGTGGGCAAGCCATGCGTAGGTAACTGTGTGCGTGCTTTGCGTGTGCAGGTATGATGGCATGCATGTACATGCGCGGTGTGCATTATGCATGGGTGTATGTGCGTGTATGGTGTCTGCCCGTGTTTTTGCATGTGCACGTGTGATTCCCATCAGAACCCGCGGTGGATGCAGGTTGGGGGCAAGAGAGGTGACTCGAGGGAATCTGGGAAGAGGGTGACTCACTGATCCGGTTTGCCAGGATGAGGGGTTCCCTGTCTGCAGGGCAGTCAGCGCTAATGCGCGGCCCCCCGGGGAACGCGGGAGGCTCCCTCAGTGGTTCTGTGTGCGGGAGGGCCCCCCTTCTACCCCCTGCAGATAAGCCCACCCACACTCTTCCCACCTGCTGCAAGGGCTCCGCCCCGCGCCCTCTGCAACACTGGGGCTTCTGAGCTTCTGGGCACTGCAGGCTCTTTCACAAACCTGCACAGGCAACCCAGAGGGCTGGGCCGCATCACCTCAAGTTTCAGGTAAACAGATGAGTTACAGCTCAGGAGGCCGAGCAGGGGTGACTAACCCAGCTCTTAACTGCGCGCGGAGTGCCGAGGCGGTGACAAGCACCTCAAGAGAAACGGTCACTAGACCCCACCACATCCCCGCAAGGCAGGTGGGGTCACCCCCCCCCCCCCCGGTGTTTTGTTTGTTTTGTGGTGCCGGGGATTGAACGGAGGCCCCACGCAGGCTAGCAAGTGAGCGCCGTTCCCGGCCCTGGGGTTCCCTGGAGGAGCAGGTCACCTGCCTGCTCGGTCAGTGGCTGACCTGACTGAGGCTGCAGCAGCCCACTGCCCGTGCAAGGGGGGCTCCACGGGGTCTGGCACCACGCTCGCCTCTCACAGGAGATAAGCAACCAGAGGCCCCGGCTCGGCCAAGGCACAGTGTTTACAAAAAGAAAAACCCAGCGACCAGAGGCCAAGCGAACACCATCTTCAGAGTCTACCTTACATTCTGGATATCCGGGACTAAGATGCCTCCACAAGCCTGTTTTTCCAGGCGCAAAGGGGCCTTTTTCTGGTTGGAGAAGCTCTGCACTTTGAAAGAGGAATGAAAGATCAGCTGCATTTCGGGAGCACATTGAATAACAAAGGGGGCCTCTGTGGTTCTCTGGCTAATCCTAAAATCTAGAGGCGGCTGTCCCTCGCTGTCCCCGGCCAGCCGGCAGGACTGTGGGCGCTGAGTGACTTTCCAGTAAGGCCCTCTGTTTGAGAAGCTTTCTCTCCGGCCCAGAGCGAGAAATCCATCTTCTGTCTCTCAGCCCGGGCCTGCCTCTATGCGCGTCTCAGCAAACAATACTGACCCGAGCGAAATGCCACGCGCTCTGGCCCTTTCTGTTCAATTCGATCTGGATTCCTTTGTTTTGAAGCTGCTTGTGGCCTGCTAAATGGATTTCATGACCCCGCGAGTGGTTTCCAATCCGTAGCTTAGCAAGCACCAAGTGCTGGGGCAGGTGGGGCCCGAGACAGGAGGCGGGAGGGTGGGAACTGAGAGCGCGGCCATTAGCTCACCTTCTACCCTTGGACCATCATTGGCATTTACCCTTTCTCCTCATCTGCATTTCTCAACCCCCTGGATTGCTTTTATTCTGGAGACTGTAATAAACATTTCAGGTAGGGCGCTTGCCTTGCATGCGGCGGACCCGGGTTTGATTCCCAGCATCCCATATGGTCCCCTGAGCACTGCCAGGAGTAATTCCTGAGTGCAAAGCCAGGAGTAACCCCTGTGCATCGCCAGGTGTGACCCAAAAAGCAAAAAAACAAAAACAAAAACAAAAACAGTTTCCTCTCCAAGCCGTTCTGTGGTCAGAGAAATCTGGGCAGGGGGTCCGTGTGTAAGCCAGGACTGGCCTGTCCCTGGAGAGTTATTGAAGGCAAAAGCCCTGAAAAGTCCTGCAGCGAGGACCCAGCAGACTCTACCCCAGTGTCTCCCAGGATTTTAAGGGGCATTGCCTCTTTTAAGAGACAATGCAGATGACATAAAGGTCCACCCTTTAAAGTATACTGTTCGGTGTTGTCAGTCGATTCAAAATGAAAAATAGTATTTTTCATTTATACCTGAATTAGGTATAATTTTTCAGGTATAAATCCCTCCTGCCCTTCTTTGGGGAGCCCCTGGGGAGCCCCGGGAGCGACTCTAGGCCTGGTTGCGTCCCTTTGTGCTCTGTGGGGCTCACCCTGTGTCTGTGCAGCTCGGAATGCTGTTGTGACTGTGACTTTGGGACAGACGGTCACCTACAGGTCTCAGCTGGGCCAGAGCCGCCTCCTGTCTCTCAGGCGGATGGCGGAGCCCTCGGGCCCTTCCATGGCTCCTGAAGGGCTGCAGGCAAAATGGCTGAGCATCCCAGGGACTCAAAATTGAGCCTGAAACACCCTCAGCGCCCCAGCCCTCCGGGAGGCCAGGAAGGGGACATGTGAGAGAGCAAAGACCAGGGAACTTGCTCCCCTAGGACCTTTGCAGAGAAATGAGCGGCTGCAAGCCTGACACCCGACTCCTGTAGGCTGGTGAAATCCATAGGAACAGCTCTGCCCGACAGAAGCGTTTTAGCACCATTGCTGCAATACCAAGGACTCTGGAGAGAGCTCAAAGGGCTGACGCGCAGACTTTGCATCTAGGAAGCCCATGTTCCGTCCCTGGCACCGCGTGGCTCCCTGAGCACAAAGCCAGGAGCAACTCCTGAGCACAGAGCCAAGAGTAGCCCCTGAGGACTGTGAGGTGTGGCCCCCAAATGGAAGTGAAATAAGACACCCATGGCAAGCCTTTGCCCACCTGTTAGATCATCAGAGCTCCATAGCAGGGACCAGCCCTAGCCAAACAAACCGCCATTCTCTGCTGGCAGGAACAGAGACGGCCACTTTGGAGGACAGTGGAGCACTTTCTGTGTTCAGAGCGCTCCACGCAAGCACCTTGCATGCCCCCCGAATGGATTGAAGACATAAGCTCCCACAAAAAGCTGCACATGATGTTTGTAGCAGTTTAGTTGTAACGGCCGGAACTTGGAAGCAGCCAAGATGTCCTTCCATAATTGAGTGTGCAAACTGTGGCACATCCAGACAATGGAATATTATATTTGATGTAAAAAAAAAGAGGGCCCAGGATAGAGCTCAGCTGTTGGGGCTGCACCTCACTGCTCCCCCACGCACCTCTGTGTGTGGTCTCCAGCACTGTCAGCCAGGCAGCCCTGCACTGTTGGCTCAAACTTTGAATTGAGTCCATTTGAAATCACCAGGAGTGGCCCCTGCCCCACCCATGGTCTCCAGGGGACTGTCAGGGAGGCCACCAAAAAAATAAAAAAAAAAAAAAAGAAAAGAAAAGAAAAAGGAGAAAAGGAAAGGAAAGAAAGGCCAGCCAGCCATACAGAGGTGGAGAAACCGTAAACGCTTGATTGGAGGAAGCCAAAGTGACATGCTTCAGATCACAGGATTCCAAGCATGTGTCTTCCCGGGAAAGGCGAAATTACAAAGACAGTGTTGTCAGCAGTTAGGCTGAAGGGATGAACAGGGGAGCACAGATGGGTGGGTGAGATTTGGGCAACACCCGACAGTGCTCAGGGGTCACTCCTGGACATACTCAGGGGACCCTAAGTCACACTAGGGATCAAGTGGAGTTGGTGGCGTGCAAGACAAGCACTTGAACCCCTGTGCTGTCTCTCCTGTCCAGCAGAGAAGGTCACTAAGGTGGGGAATGAATCTTCATTATACTTTGCTGGTGGATACACTTACACATTTGTCTAAACCCACAGACTGTATGATTTTGTTCGAGGCTGAACAAATTCTGGCCGAGGATGTAACTCCGTGGTAGACCACTGGCATGAGTGAAGTTCTGAGTCCAGTCCCCACACTGGGGGCAAAGAACCACTGAACACACTAATGAAACCAATGGGCTTCCAACACTAATGATGGTGTCCGTGATTTGGTACAGGGACATCACCTGTACCAAATGTACAACTAATGTATAAACATACAAATGTTGCCAGGTGGTGGTGGTGGTGGGGCCGGGGGTTGAAGGGGCAGAGGGCATGAAGGGGCACTGTATTTCCTATTCAAGCTTTCCTGTGGACCTCACCCTACACTAAAACACAAAGTCAATTTTGATAAGTGGACCTCAAACACGTGGACCATAACTATATTTCCCAACTGAAAATGGAGAGACAATGCAGGTGACATAAAGGTTCACCCTTTAAAGTATACTGTTCGGTGTTTCCAGTCGATTCAAAAGGCTGTGCAGCCCCTACCGCCCTCTATTTCTGGCATGTCTTCTTTAGAAAATGAAGAAACGAAACGTCCCGGAGCTGTATTTCTCCGTTCCTCCCTTCCTGCTTTGCTTTGCTAATCATGGAGCTAGTTTCGTTTCTCTTGGTTGTATACCTACGAGTGGAATTGCTGGGTTGTACGTAGCTGGAGCTCACTTACTGAGGAAGCGGTCACACCCTGTTACCAGGTTACAGCTGTGTGTACAGGTTTTCGTTTCTCTCCTCTGCCTTTCTTGCCCTTCCTTCCTTCCTTCCTTCCTTCCTTCCTTCCTTCCTTCCTTCCTTCCTTCCTTCCTTCCTTCCTTCCTTCCTTCCTTCCTTCCTTCCTTCCTTCCTTCCTTCCTTCCTTCCTTCCTTCCTTCCTTCTTTTCTCTCTCTTCCTTCTCTTCCTCCCACTCCCTTTCTCTCCCTTTCTTTCTTTACTCTCTCTCCCTCTCTCTCTCTCTCTCTCTCTCCTCCTTTATTTCTTTTCCCTTCTTCCAGTGTGAAGTGGTATTTCATATTTTCAGGTTTTGATTTGTATTTCCTTGATGAGAATCTTCCATGCATTTGCTAGCCGAATGCACGTGTTCTTTCGAGAAGGGTATATTCTGATGATTGGCTCCCTTTTAAATTGGTTTACTTATCTTTTTATGACTGAATTGCGATAGTACTCCACATATGTACACTAGATAAAACACCTTGATTGATGGGCCATGGATGTGACTCAGTGGTAAAATGCATGCAGGAGACCTGGGCTCCATCCCCTTGCACAGCAAATATTTGGGGGAGGGGGAAATGTGTCTGGTTGATAAGACACATGACTTGCAAAAGTTTTCTTTCATTTGTGGCTTGTCTTTTTAATGTTTTGATGTTGTCCTTGGAACTACAAAAGTTTTTCATTTTGACGATGTCAGTTTATTTTTCCCTCAGCTTTTTGTGCCTTTGGTATCATATGTAAGAAATCACTGCCAAGTCCAAGGCCAAAAGATGAATGTATCCTTGCGCTTTCTTTAAGGACTTAGAGCTATAGCTCTCACATTTATATGTTTTCCCATCTTGATTTAAGTGCTACAGATGGTTTTAAGTGAGGGGCCCAGTTTCATTCTTTGCTTATTGATTGTCATTTTCTATAGTACAATTTGTTGAAAAGAACTTTCCCCACCATTGAAAAGTTTTGGCATCTTTGCTGAAAATCAATTGATCACAGATGCGAGGGTTTACTTCTGTAATCACAATTCCATTCCATGGATGGAAGCTAGTTTTCAAGTGTTAGTAGTTGCATATTGGGCAGAATATACCTGGCTCAGAACATATTTATTTATTTATTAATATCTATTGAATACTTACCATGAGCCAGTATTCTTCTCTGCTTTTTCAGGTATCCACTCAAGTACATTTAACAAAAACCATATGAATAAACTCTGGCACGGAGAGGTTATACAGCTGGCCTAAAATTGTTCAGCCCGGAGGCTGACAGTACCTGGATTCCAATATAGGAACTCAAGTAGAATTCTTCCTATTATTTAATTTTTTTAATCATGAATCACATGTGATATTTTATTTAGGACTAAAATAGAAAGTATTAACATCTAGGTGTGAAATTCATCTTTTAAATATATAGTCACCATGACTAAAAAAATTATTCATGATTGGGCTTCAGGCATGCAATGTTCCAGCACCAACCCCTTCACCAGTGTCCACTTCCCTCCACCGATGTCCCCAGGTCCTCACCCATCCCCTTCCTCTTCTTTTAAAAATAAATGTATTCTGGGGCTGGAGTGATAGCACAGCGGGTAGGGCGTTTGCCTTGCACGCGGCCAACCCAGGTTCGAATCCCAGCATCCCATATGGTCCCCTGAGCACCGCCAGGGGTAATTCCTGAGTGCAGAGCCAGGAGTAACCCCTGTGCATCGCCAGGTGTGACCCAAAAAGCAAAAAAAAAAAAAAAAAAAAAAAAAATGTATTCAGATACAATTTGCAACTGTGAAATTCTTCTAATCTACAGGTATATGTATATATATGTATACTGTATATATGTATGTGTATATATGTATGTTTTAATATGTTCACTGTGATGTGTGATCATCATCACAATCAATTTTAGGATGCTGATTGCCCAAGAAAGGCTCTACCCATTAGCCATCACTTCCCATTTTGTCCCAATCCCATGCTTGAGGTCACCTCGTTTCTCACACTGTGGGTTGCTACCCCATACAAGGTATCATAATTTTTCAAAACTTGTTTTACAATAAATTTCTTTGAATTCTCACCAGTTAATGTTTGATTTGTCTACCTATTTTGTATACCTATCTGCCCAGGGTCATGTCAAAATTTCTTGGATGTCGGGGCTGGAGTGATAGCACAGCGGGTAGGGCATTTGCCTTGCACGCGGCTGACCTGGGTTCGATTCCCAGCATCCCATATGGTCCCCTAAGCACCGCCAGGAGTAAATCCTGAATGTAAAGCCAGGATTAACCCCTGAGCATAGCCGGGTGTGACCCAAAAAGAAAAAAAAATTCTTGGATGAAATTCTGGGGTTGCAAGTGGAAAAAGTTTCTTAGGTTGTGAGTGAAGGAAAAGGTCCCTGCATGAGTAACTGCCAATCTAGTCTCGCTCCAGATGTTCCTATTCTGGACATTTCATGGAACATGCTGTGGGCTTCTGTGACAGCGTTCTCTTGCTTGGCATAATGTTTTCAAGATTAGCCACGTTGTAGAGTCTCTCTGCACTTCATTCCTCTTCCTGCTAACTCACACTGAGTAGACACAGTGTGTTCATCATTCATTGGATGATCAACATTCCAGTTGCTTCCACTTTGGGGATTTGGAGTAAAGCTGCCCTCATGCTCCTCAAGCAAGCTTTTGTGTGGCCTTGTGTTTTCAGATCTCCTGCATACACACCTAGGTGTGGGGTTACTGGGTCACATGGAAACTATATTTTACTTGTGAGGAGACTTTTGCAAACTTTTCCATAGTGACTGCACCATGTCCCTCGCCCACCAGTGAGCTAACATTGACTTGTAGCATCACATGTGTTCCAGATTTACAGCATTCTAATTTTACAGCATGAGAATTCCAGTTTCTCTACATTCCCTTGGGTACTTGTTGGGATTTTTGTTTATAAACATCCTAAGAGTGTGAAGTGGCTCAGAGTCCAGTGACTATATTTTGAATAAATACAAATAAACAAACACACCTGTGTCAGCTGTGTGATCTGAATAACGGAACAAAAGGGCTAACAGCTGGCCAATAAGGAGCTTGGGGGAGAGAAAAGATTTTCTTCTAAAACAGCAGTTTTCCAACTCTATCGCTCACCTGAGAATTCATAAAGATGACTTTTTTATTGAGATAACATTGATTTGTAGCATTGTATGTGCTCCAGGGGTATAGCTTTATGCTTTGGCTTCTGTAGCTACTACGACACACTCACCATCCACCACCATCCCATGGAACCCCTTTTTCTGGTTTCTCAGGAGCATTTGAAAACTGATTCCCAGAGAGTAGACAGACCAGCCCAGGAATCCGCCTTCAGGAAAACTTCCCTAAGTAATTCTGACATGCACCAGCTTTGGGCCTCAGGAATCTCAAAGGGCACTTAGGGGACCCTGCTTGGATTGCGTCATGGCGGGCACTGGGTGCCTTTCCGAAAGGGCTGTGGGGAGGGTGTGAAGGCGCCGGCTGGGGGCTGGAGCTGAGTCCTGCTGTACTCTGTACCCCGTTCTTCTATCCAAGCTGGAAGAGCCGCCGTGACAGAGCTGGAAGCCTGGCGGGTAGAGTGTGTGGTTTGTGGCAAGGTTCTGGGTGAAGCATCGGTCAGGGACACAGAAGCAAGGAAGTGAATGCGGGGCATGCCTGCGCCCACCTTCTCAGCCTCCCTCACCCACCCCAGAGTTGCCCACGGTCAGGGGAAACGGCATGTCAGTATTCCTTAGCACTGAGAAGTCGTTGCTTTCGGGCTTATTTTACCAGCATTTTCAGAGCAAGAAGCCACGGTGCAGAGACCTTTGACAAAGTGCCTGGGTCACGTGGCAAATCAGTGACAAGGCTGAGACGGAATGTCGCTTCTGCCTTCTAGTTAGGTGCTCTTTCCTACCCAGTGATTCTTCCTCCGGGGCACATGGGGGACCCTTAGAGCTTGGGGCGACATCCTGTGTGTCTGTTCTCTGGGTTCATCCGCCATGCTCAGCCCTCTGGGTCAATGCTCGGCTTTGCTCACAGTTTGACGGGTCCCATCGGGGTACCGTATTAGCTCCCTTCTGAGACAAGGCAGTTCACTGCAGAGAGCTGGTTCATCCTAGAGACGGCTCCCTGCTTCACAGGAAACCATGAAAGTCTGAGGTGGGGAGCCCAGCTTCCTGCTTCAAGCCTCAGTTCCCCACCACCACCACCACCACCGTGACCACGACAAACAAGGCCAAACCTAACCCATCCCCTCCCTAAGTCCCCAAGTCATTCTGCTGGTGGTTCATCTCACACTTCCTGTTGATCGAAGGCTGTTTTATGTCACAGCCTTTTGTCTGTTTGCCCCGACCACTGGCAACCCCGCCCTGATTCCTTTGAGAAAAAACAGTATTTTATTTTTTTCTTTTTGGGTCACACCCAGCGATGCTCAGGGGTTTACTCCTGGCTCTGCACTCAGGAGTTAGCCCTGGCGGTGCTCACGGACCATATGGGATGCTGGGAATTGAACCCAGGTCAGCCGCGTGCAAGGCAAATGCCCTACCCGATGTGCTATCGTTCCAGCCCTGAAACAGTACCTTTTTAAAAAAGGAAAGAAAAAGGCAGCGATGGTGGAAGGTGGGAAACAGCAGGGGGCTCTGGAAGTTGGGGTCCCCTCCCCACGTGCCCGTGTGACTGCCCCTGGGAACACTGGCACTGACCCTGTCCACTCACTCACTGCCAGTGCAGTGGCTCGAGTGCCAGTTTCCACGCCTCTCCCACTAGTGGCTGTGAGGTTCGGGAAAAGCTCAGCCAGGGTCTGGAAGGATCCCACCTTCACCGGGAGGCCCTGGCCCGGGACACCTGACCCTTCCCGCCCACTCCATTTGCTGTGGTGGCAATGACTTGGGGTCAGCGACTTGCTTGGTTCTGAGGCTCCACCACCTGGCCGCGGTGCTTGCCCGGGGACACAGTCCTTTAGAGGTGCTCTTGCACGTTTTGGCTGTCACGCCTCCCGAGCTCACTGTGGCGCTCGTACAACGTGTTTGCCGAGGGGCACCTGTCACACAGTCTCCCAGGGCGAGGAGGAGAAGGGACAGCTCACGAGTCAGAGGCGCCGGCATAGTCTGGACCCCTTTGCAAACCACTAACTTGGGGGTGCTGGTTAGGCCCGTGGTTTCTTTTATGACAAGGGCAGGGTGGGGGAGCCTGATACTGGAGCTGCCACCAGGCAGGCCACCTGCCCAGCCGCAGAGGTGACGGCTCCTTCTTCCTGTGCCTCCCTCCTGGGGCCCTCACTGCCCTCTGGTGCCCCCTCAGGCCCACACTGCTGCAGCCAGCCCGCAGGGCCCCCATGGTTTTACTCCTGCCAGTGCAGGCGCTGCCCAGTGGGCAACTAGCTTTTTGTTAGGAGAAAAGGGAAACCCTTCACCCTCATTGCTGACCTTGAAGCCGGGAGGAAGGCTGGGACAGGTGGACAGGAAGTTGTTAGCTTAGGGTTCGGCCCATGTATCCTGGTGAGCAATGGCCTTGCCCTAGCTAATAGGTTACCTCTGATGTATACACGCGCACACACACACACACACACATACGCACGTGCGCACACACACACATACACACACACACCAACACAAGTGCACACACATGCAGACACAAGCACGGGCGGTTCTCTTGGGCGGGGTCGACCTTGGTGCTTTCACATGAGCTAAGGCAGGAGGCGGGCCCTGCTGATAACCTCTCGGTGTTTGCTTCTCAGAGATGCGACAGAGCACAGAGAAGGGTGGACGCCAGATGGGTGTGGTGGGAGCTGCAATGGGCTGTGAACGCACAGACACACCCAGAGCAGGGCCCTGCTGCTGCCCGATCTTCACTTTTGCCTCCACATGCTTCATCCCAGGGTCCGTCCAAGCATGGCTGGTGGGAGGATCCTCAGAGGAATTCGATGCTCATGTTTTCCAGTCCTTTTGCCTTTGTTACCATTTGATCCTTGATTCTGTGATTTTAATAGATTTTTTTTTTTTACAAGTATGCTCTAGGGTTTTGAGAAATTATTTTAGCTCTCATTTGGTAAAAATCTGTAGTTGTCTTTTGGCATTTGAATCAACATGCATATCCCTTTTGTCTTCCTCAGGTTGGTTTCTGTGGTCTTGGTAAACTGGAGGCCTGGTTACAGCCCGCTGACCTTCTCCTCTGACAGCAATTTGGGTCCCGCTAGGCCAGGAGCATTCTCTCTGCAAGGAGATGTGCCTTTGGGGTCGGACGTGCAGGGGCGCAGAACCTCAGCAATTCTCAGCAGAAAGTGTGGACCACACATCCACATAGGTGAAGACTTGAGAGAACTGGAGTGGTCAAATGTTGGGTTAGAGGAAGAGAGGCAGGAATTCATGGTGCTTTCTCCAGAACCCACCACTGCCAGTACCCCCAGACCCCACAGACCGGGTCCTGGCCTGGATCAGGCACTATTTTGTGGTGGCAAAAGGCGGGCAGCTACCTTCAGAGGCCAGCAACACGGCTATGAGGGCAGCGCTGGGAGAAATCTATATTTGGAAGAGGACACAGCTTGGGCGGGTGATTCCCTGGCTTTATCAGGCTCCTACAGTCCAGCATGGCACTGGGGCAGATGGGCTGACCCATCTCCACCCTGTTGGGTTTGGCTCTGTCCCCACCAGCAGGAGGGCCTTGGGCTCACACACCCGCTCAGGGTCACCCTACCCTATTGACCCCAGTGGCCTTGTGTCACAGCCAGCTGCCATGGGAAGAGCATTGGCTGGCTTTCAGGGTCAGGGGTGAAATGAGGCATGGCACCGATCAAACTGGAAAAAAGACCTGGCAAAGCCAGGAGATAGGAGGAAGGCCTGAAGAATGAACCCATTTATTCCAGGAGGTTTAGAAATGAATCAAACAGCTCTATCAGAATTCATTGAACCTGGGGCTGGAGAGATAGTACAACAAACAGGACATTGGCCTCACACATGGTTGACCTGGGTTTGATCCCTGGCATTCCATATGGTCCCCTGAGCCTGCCAGGAGTGATCCCTGAGCACAGAGCCTGGAGTAAGCCCTGAGCACCTAAAACAAACAAAGCAACCTTAAAAATGAGTTCATTCAATGTGGAGCATTAACCAGTTTTCCTGGGTGGCAAAATAGCCATAATTTGGACAAACCAAGGCAGTGAAGAGTCGAGGACGCTTCCCTTCTCCCGAGGTGGGCAAAGGGACAGCCTGGCTTTAGGCTGGCATGTGCTCTGAGCTTCTCTGATATTTACCAGCGAAGTGACCTTCACAAGTTATACATCCTCAGTGTCCCCTGTCTCTCATCTGTATAACAAGGATACCGCTGTGAAAGTAAACACAGCAATGTGTGTGATAGAGCAAAAAACGATCCCCTTTCCGTGTTTTCACCTCATACCATCCACTTGATAGCGATTAATTCCCATTATTACGTCCTGCGGTGATTCTCCACATTCACTGACAGTGCTCTCAAAGCAACGGCATTCACTTCAGCAGACTGGCTCCAAGGAGCAGATGATAGAAGTAAGTTGGAGCAAGGTCCTGGAAGGTGTTGTGGTTTTTGCCTTGTTCTCCACTGGCCCGACAGTCTGAGTACTGCCCCCTCCTGCAGGCCAGAGGCCCTGTGGGAAGTTTGATGTGCTTCCACGGCAGCCAGTGGCCACTTACCAACCATGCTGGAAGCTAGGCTTAGGTCCTGACAGGCCTTCAGACGTCTGCCACCTGAAGACTCTGGGCACAGTGCTCCTGAATTTCTCATGCAAAGGAATAGTGGCACGTACTTTTGTATTGATAGGTCACTAATACACACTCTTGCCTTATAAACGTTTCAGGTCTATGCAGCCCTCCGATCACTAATGCACATTCTTGCCTTCTGAATGTTTCAGGTCTCTCACCCCTCAGGAGCAGCTCTAGTGATACTGTCTTGGAGAATCAACACAATTCCTCCACCCACCGCCTTCCCAGGCACAACTCCACCCTCCAACACTTTCATACTGGAGAAGGGCAAGTTAGATGTCCTCCCTGCCCCTCCCCCATTCCCGTCCTTCTTGTTTGAGTACCAGATGTCTAGTCACTATTGTGCAAAGAATTCTGGAAACAGAGGAACGACATTTCAAGTGTGTAACAGTGATAAGGATGTCACCAACAGTTTCGTTTTTCTCCTAATATGCATACTCCTCTAGCAGTAGGAAGTGAAAAAGAGAACGTAACAGTACTGAGGCTAACTAATTAAGGTCTTACTGATACTGGGACTCATGTTAAGTAATGGTCATCTTGATGAATTCTTATAGCCACCTTAAGAGTTTAGCACAGTTATTCTATTTTACAGAAAAGAATCAGGAATCTGACTCCAGGGCTATCCCTTTCTCAACTATCTGGCTTTATTATTGGACAAAGGAGAAAAAAAATGACAGAAAGGTCCAAAATAGACATTTTAGGGTTTAATTGGCAGTGTGTAACTAATACATGTGCCATAGCGACTCTATCTAAGGAAAGAAAACACAAGTCAATATAAAGCAACAGTATTTCGCTGGCATCTGCTCTCCTCCAGTTTTAGTTAGTCCTTGGGAAGCAAAGGTAGTGATTTGAGCTCTCAAGTTTAATGACAAAGGCTTGAACCCCAGCTTTGCCTCTTACTGTGTGATCGCAGGTCACTTCCCTGAGCTTGTTTCTCATCTATAAAATGGGAGAGAGTCGTATCTACCAGTGGTTTTAAGCTAGAATGATAATGTACACACAATTATTACTGACAGCTGTCCTCAACTAAATAAGGTTTTGAGTGAAGATTCAATGGGAAATTCATGAAATTAAAAACAAACTCCTCAGAATATAGGTGCTAGGATCACAGTTCCTCTCGTGTGTGTCTGGAGAAAGGTTAGGAAGGCAAGCCCGACAGCCAGTCTTGTATCCTGTGCAGGTCCCCTGGGAACCCTGGGTTCCTAACCCAAACCACAGTGCGGCCTTCACAGGAAGGCCCTCCCACTCTGGTCTGGGGCATGCCAGTGCGGCTGCCCGGAACGTTCTTCAGGGGAGGTTCCTTCTCATCTAGAAGTCACCTGCCATGACAGGTAGGAGACTACTTCTCCGGCGTTGCTGAAAGCTCTGATACCCAAATTTCTTACCTGCTGATGTAAAGGTTGTTTTAGGTTGTTCTGAGTCACCTGGCCTAACATAAGAAAAAGAATTGGGAGTCCTGCATCTACCACTTAGTAGGTGGTGCTATGAGACAAGTGACTTAGCTCCTTTCTAGAACTGGTCCCCCTCCACCCCCCCAGCCCCACTTCTATGGAGAAAGTCCTGCTGTGCAGGAGTGGGAATGAAATGAGATGAAGGAATTCAAACAAGCAGTTCAGCTTTACAGATCGATACAAAGTCATCAATAATGTTAAAGACAGGCCAGACTCTAAGTATGATCCAAAAGTGCTGTTTGGGCTTGGCAAAGAGAGAAAGTCATTTGATGAGAGGAAACACCCTCTCAGTGGGGCAGAGGCGGAGGATGCCTGGAGAGCTTTAGCCTCCCGAAAGGCATCTGAGGGCATGCAAGGCCCCCGAGGGTACGCAGGTGAAGGGGGATGAAGGCCAAGTGGCCCCGACGCACTGTGGGAGAACTGGGGTAGGTCGTGTTCTCTGGAAAACTGCTGGCGTCAGAAATAAATGGCTCGGCAGTGAAGACAGATCAGTGCTCCGACAGACGAGAGAGGGTCTTCTTGTGGCAGATGGAGCAGTAAACGGAGAGATCATCATTTGGGTAAACACCACAAGGCAAATTAGAGAGTGCTTCTGCCACGGTGGCAAAAGGCTGCTATGGGGGCTGGAGCCATAGTACAGTGGGTAGGGCGTTTGCCTTGCACATGGCCGACCCGGGTTCGATTCCCAGCATCCCATACTGGTCCCCTGAGCACCGCCAGGAATGATTCCTGAGTGCAGAACCAGGAGTCAGCCCTGAGCATTGCTGGGTGTGACCCAAAAAGCCAAAAAAAAAAAAATGGCTGTTAGGACAACAAGACGTGCCATGCAGAACCCAAGTTGTTTTAGTTCACTGCTCTCAGCATCATTTGTTCCAAGAGGGCGAGGAAACATAGGCCAACCTTTTCTAGTCAATCAGGACCCTTGGTTGAGACAACGATTCCCAGTAGGGACCAGAGTTATCATTAGAGGACATTTTTTTTCCTAGGGTGAAATTATGCCTTCAGATAGAAAGAAGGAATCCGTTTTCAGGAAACATATGGTCATCTTCACAGCCAGTGTTTTGGTAGGCTTTGGCTCTTGTCCATTCATCGTTGCCAGTCTTCTTTGATAGGTTCTGGTGTGAAATATTAATAATCCGCTCCTGCGGCCCGCAGCACACGCACAGGCTGACTGGCATAGAGAGCTGCTTTCACTATGGAAGTCAGGCCAGGTCCAATCCTGTCTCCGCTCCTCTGGACCCCTTCTCCTGTCTCCAGGACTATTCCCGATGAGGCAGGAGGAGCCGAGGTGGCCCGAGCTCCAGGCTTGGCCCGAGCTCCAGGCTCTGAGGTTCCTGAGCATAAATCTACATCAGTCCCTAGGCCAGCTCTGACTTTGCACCTTACCTCAGCACCGCCTTGTGAGCCGTTTCTAGTACCTCTGCTCTGACACCTGGATCATCTGTCATTCTCCTCACCTCGGATTTCCTGTGCCGAGGAACCGCTAATTTGACTCAGATCACTTCAGCCTGAGGTCCATCTGCCTTGGTCTTGCCATTGCATCCCAGGAAGGAGAGGAAGCGCTGCTCTTTAAGCGTACCTGTGGTGGGGCGTCTGCACAGGTCACCTGCATTCTAATGTCAGCTTTCCTGCTCCGGATTCCTGACTGGGACTCAAATGTCCCTGAGGCAGGCCGCTTCTGACCAGATTGAGTTTTTTGGTTGATTGCCATGTTCGCGAGGTTCCATGTTTCCCCTGCTGGGCTGGACTTCCAACTAGCTTCCAGCTCAAGCTGTTCCCCCAGTACCTGACTTTGCTCAGTGAGTGGGGAGAATTCCAGAGCCAGCCCAGCCCAGTCTGCCCTGTGCCACTGCAGTGAGCCACGCTCGGTGCACGCACTCCTGCTCAATATTAACCTAAAGGTCAAACTGAGATATTAACCTAAAGGGCAAACACGAGACCACACCTAAATACAAGATCATTTCAATCCTGATATATGAAAACATCAGAAAATAAGTCTGGAAACAGAATATTCCAATCAGCACGTAAGATATTTTCTTTTTTTTTTTTTTTTTTGCTTTTTGGGTCACACCCGGCGATGCACAGGGGCTACTCCTGGCTCTGCACTCAGGAATTACTCCTGGCGGTGCTCAGGGGACCATATGGGATGCTGGGATTTGAACCCGGGTCGGCTGCGTGCAAGGCAAACGCCCTACCCGCTGTGCTATCACTCCAGCCCCACACGTAAGATATTTTAAAGGTCTTAACATATAAATACCTGGGTGTAGCGAGAGCCACACCTCCCGCTCACCACGGACAACTAGTTGAATTTGGAATACATTTTTGATTGTCTAAATAGCCTCAAATGACCTTTATTTCAGTTGAAACCATTGAAGCCAAAATAGGAATCAGGTAGAAAGTAATATTTAACCTTGTTAGTCCAGTAAACACCTTTGGAAGAGAATGCGGGTGGCTGCCAACTAGTTGGCTGTATCTACACGTTCTCTCATAAAACTGAGGAGGTCATCTATTCTGAAGGCAAAGTCTATCAAACCAGTCACCACTGAAATCCAGCCCCTGCAGTATTACTCAACAGGAAAAGGGTGAGTTATAGAGTGCAACAACGACTTCCTCCATAGCTACCGCTCAATAATAATCTCCAGAAAAAAAAGCTAGCCTTGTGTGTGTGTGTGTGTGTGTGTGTGTGTGTGTGTGTGTGTGTGTGCGTGGCGGGGGCGGGGGGGTTAGTTTAGATCCTGTTAATGAAAGAAAATGTTCCAACTTTAAGTAAGGGAGGCATTACTCTGGCAAATAATTGAAAAGGGTCTAGCAACATTGCAGATCCAGGTGGAGAAAGTCATTATCAACTTTTTGTTTTAAACCCAGAAAATGATTATTTAAGTATCACTGTCACTGTCATCCCATTGCTCATCTATTTGCTCGAGCAGGCACCAGTAACATCTCCACTGTGAGACTTGTTGTTACCGTTTTTTTTTTTTTGGCAAAAAAGTCAAGTGTTAGGGTGGAAAATCCAGAGCACCTTACCTCTGTATTTTGCATTTGATAACCAGACCACTTCCTCATTCTCCCCTTGCCACCCCATCAGTTAGGCTAGAGTTGCTTTAAGAAATATAAGCATTATAAGTTGTGGAAATAGCTTAGTGTTATAGCAAAAGTTTGCCTTGTGTGTGAAGATGGGGGAAGAGGAGACAGAGGATAAGGAAGAGAAGGAGGAAAAGAAGGAGGTGAAAGAGAAGAAGGAGGAGAAGAGAAGAGGAAGAGGAGAAAGTTAAACATTAACTTAAGTTAGGGTTTAGAGATAGCATTGCTCCAAGATGGGAGTAGCCCCTTATTGAGCATTGCTTTGTGGTACTGTTCCCCCCACAAAAATTACAAATTTCTTTAAAAAATCTCTGTTCTCAGTATCAACCAATAAGACATTGTTCGGTCTAAAGAAATGTAACTTACACTCTAAACTGGTTGGTCCAGTGGGCTTATGTTCACTGGCTTGTGAGGGGGCAGTCTAAAATAAGTAGACAACAATAAAAAAGAACCTTATCTACAAGATTTTGTTTTACACTGCCTCTTCTTTGTGATTTCAAAAGCACATTTTACAACTTTTAGAATTATTTCTTAGGAATTTAATATTTTTTACTACATGTTCAAATTAGAGAAGTATGATTTGAAGGCATGGATCAAAAAAGTAGTATTTAGTTTTGTGACAGAGTTACAGAAGTTGAAATTAAGGATATTTTAAGTAAGCATTATAAGCAAGGTAAAGGCTAACCTTGAGAATAACAAATCCTACAGTAGTTTGTGTAAGAATAAAAGTCAGCTTAATCAATGACTTTCATTTTCACTTCAGTATCAAAAGTTATCTGACTAGAAATTATATAGGCCTTAAAATAATTGTGGACTGGATCTATCCATATTTTATCTTTCTATTAGAGTAACAATTTTTTTTTTGCAGTGGAACAAATAATCAACCAGATGGGACAGGAGCAATAGTACAATGGGTAAGGTGCTTGGCTTGCACGTGTCTGACCTGGGTTCGAGCCCCAGCACTCCAAGTGGTGCCCCCAATTCTCCCAGGAGTGATCCCTGAACACAGAGTCAGGATAGTCCCGGCATAGCTGGGACTCCGGCTGTATGTACTTAAAAGACAAAAACAAAATTAAAAGTACCAGTTTGTGATTTAAATATAAATGACATTTAAATAATGATAGAATATAGGGGTGTGGGTCAGGATTTAGGTATCTATAAAACTACAGAATGCAACAGTAAAGAAATTAGCATTTAAAAATTGAGGTAAAGCTAACATGTTATATTAGTTTCAGGTGTACCGTGCATTTGTATATGCTGTTAAATGACCATAATGAGTCTAGTTACCATTCATTATTATATAAACTTGTTTTTTTTGTGACAAGGACTTTGGATGTATTTTTAACAACTTTCACATCTGACAATACACTATATCATGTTTTAATATTACAACCTAAGAGTTACTCATTTTACAACTGGAAACTTGTATCCTTTGACCTTCTTTACCTATTTCACCACATCCTATTTGTCTCCCCACGGGGAACCACTCATGCGTTTCCAGTATCTGAGTTTCTTTTAAGAAACCAACGTCACAGTGGTGGTGGGATTGGTGTTGGAAAGAATACTGAATGTCTGAATAACTGAAACAACTGTACTATGAACAATTTTGTAAATCATGGTGTTTAAATATGAGAAATTAAAGAAACCCAACAAGCCAGAAATCAACATCCTAGGGCTGGAGAGAGTACAGGGGTTAACGCACTTGCCTTGCACGCAGCCAAGTTGCATTCAATGCCTGGCACCATACACGGTTCCCCCGAGCCTGCCAGGAATGATCCCTGGGCATAGAGCCAGAAATAAGCCCGAAGCACAGCTGGGTGTGGCCCCCAAACCCAACCCAACCCAACCCAACAGCTCGGTAGTGGGCCTAGTGTGGCAATACTATATTCCTGAAAGATTAAAAATACTGTATAGCCCAATGCCTAAAATAAATAACACAAACAAAATAAATCAAAATCTGTTTAATTTCAAAGAATACATTGAAAACTCACAGGGCATTAAGAGATTTAAAATTTTAGGGAAAAAAAATTGACATAGGCTTAATTATGCAACCTGTTTCTAAACCTTAGTTTGTAGGAAGTGAGAAAACTAAGTTTCTATAGCTTCCCCTGGGTGATGGTCTGATGAGCTTTGAGGGCAGACTGTGGCCTAATGGAGAGGTATTAGACTCTGAGGGCCTTTGCTTGAATCTGCTTATCTTTTATCTGTCTCTGAGCTGAATGCTCTTCGGTAGAATTCTGGAGGACAGACTCTTCCTAAGTCAGAACACTATAACTTGTAAAGCTACAAGGAATGAATTAATTAAATATTTATAAATGTTCCTCAACTTTAAACTGCATCTAGTGAAGTGTAATTAGAATAAAGTTCTAAATCTAAGCTCATTTTGAAATGCACGCCAAGAAAAAGAAATTTACTCAATATTGCCCCCTAGTGATAACCTCCTGTAATGAAGACCCTATGAATACAGAATTAGCAAATTGTTTTTTTTTTCCTATCAAAAATCCCCCCAGAGCTTATCTTTGTTTAGATTTCTAGAATATGCACTAGGTTTTTCTCCTTGAAGGGCAACCTCCAAGTATATTCCTTTAAGTAAAATGAACATAGAAACTGTAAAACTTCTATAGGTTATAATAATCTCATATTTTAACAACAATTTTCTTGAGAATGTCTCTCCTTGGCCCAAATACTGGAAATCAAAAAGAAAAAGAATTAACAGTAAAAGATAAAGGGTGATACCTTGCCGCCCAGTGCCATGGTGCTGATTGCAGGGTTGGTTTTTCACACTAAAAGATGCCATCAGTACAAGTCACTCCCACTTTGTGGGTATTTTCATCCATCATCCCCCAAACCGCCCCCCGCGACCCCCACCCTGCCCAAATCTTCCAAATAGGTAATGCTTTATCCCAAATCTACACTTATAAAAAAAAAATCTTTATGTTATCCGGATTTCCTTGGTTTCCTTAGTTTGGAAAGCAACTTCCAAACTAAGGAAATTGCTTTTCCCTAAAAAAAAAAAAAACAACAACTTGCAACAAAATACACTGGGGCTCTGCAGGGTCTAGTGTACAGTTAGCACTAGTAACTTTAAAAATCCTAATCTCTGAACTACAGAACTACTAGCACTCCTTTTCATCTTCTATAGGTCTTAGTGTCTTCATCTATCTACATTGTTGGGATGCTGGGAAAGCCAAATGAGGTCATATAAAAAGCAGTTAGCACAGTTTGATACTGAGAAAGCAGAAAAAGGAGATATTACCAACTCTATTCCCAGTCAAAAAATGCTAGCTGTGGGGGTCAGGGAGAAAGCTCAAAGGGCTGGAGTGCAAGCTTGAGTTCAAGCCTCGGGCACCCCATGGTGTCCTGGGCCCTACAGGAGCTACCATTCCACTTCGAGCTCTAGTTTCAGGAATGGCTCCTCAAAAACAAAGCAAAAGAGCTCACCACTGAAGCAAGCATCATATTGTTACTGACAGGCACTGAAATTCCCCAAAGGAATCTTTCATACCCCGGGTTCTTCCTGAGACTACCTCTCAACATTTTTCTATGTGTTTTCATTGGCAGCAGAGTCTCCTGCTGGTGATATTTGTATTGGTGAAATGGAATCTGCTAAGACAACAAGAGTTGAGAGCAGTCTAGTGAAAAGAATGATAAGCAATGAAGAACCGTCTTCTAACTTCAGCAAACATGGAGGTGTGCAGACTGAAAAACGGCAAGCGCGAGGATTAGAAACATACTGGATTGTTAGGTCTTTTCCACCCCCTAGTGGCCACAAGTAAGATGTTTTTAAAAAACTGTTTTGAACAAGATTACAACCTTGAGTTTGAAAAATCAGCCAGCTTGCCTGTCTTTATTGGTTTTCTGCCCATGCCAGAAAAAGGAGATAGTGTGGAATTCTCAACATTAAAATGCCATCTAACATTAACATTACATTAACATTACAATCTGACCCACTTAATTCTCTTTACTCCCCATGGAAGAAAATACTATGGAAAGACACAAGCAGCACTACCGCCTTTCAGGCAATATGAACAGAAATGGAGATGATCATTGCGGACTTTTAGAAGGAATTTTAAAATATGCATCTTTATAAAAACAGTTTGTCACTATATAGTTATTCAAAAGCCATGGTAATAGTTAAAATCCCTAAGACTATGAATCTATTCTTCTCTGCCTTAGCCCTCCATTTTTATAATGGATAATTATAGTAAACATTTCAATCCAAACATTCTAGAACCTTCAATTTCCCCTCTTGAAATCTATTTTTAGGACAAAATGAAAAAATAGTGACAAGAAATCATCATGTGACACATCTTGTTGTACAATATTCTAAGATGAATTACGCTAAGTGGAAAAATATAATTACCTTCACACCATGATACTCAATACAGAAAAAACTATAAGCAAACAAGGGCTGGGAGGGAATAATTTTGTTTTTGAATGTTAATGTGTAGAACTGTAACCCATTTTCTATATTTTTTTTTTTTCGGTCACACTTGGCAATGCACAGGGGTTACTCCTGGCTTTGTACTCAGGAATTACCCCTGGCCGTGCTCAGGGGACCATATGGGATGCTGGGATTTGAACCCGGGTCGGCCGAGTGCAAGGCAAATGCCCTACCCGCTGTGCTATCTCTCCAGCCCCTATTTTACGTTATACTGTTACATAAATAAAAACAAAAGAGAAAGGCAACCAGAATGTATTCTTCAACATTTTATGTTCTACATAGATAAATCTAAACAGATCTGGAACTGAGAATCAAAACTCCTCAAAAGTTTTAGATCTCAGAGAGATCTAATTTAGATGTCAGAGATCACTATATTCCATATCAAGCTTAAAGGCAGATCACTTTTGAGGAAATATTTTCCCCATTGTCTGCTGAAACAGGAAGTAATTTATATAGCAATTTTTCAACCAATTGGAACATTTATCAGGACATCTCTTATTTAGAAGTTTCAATATTCTCACTACAGTACAACAGTCCATAAAGTACTGAAACTAAATACTGAATATAACAATTGAATTGATACCAAATCCATCTATTTAAAATACTGTTTATTTGTGATTTAACATTAATTAGCATTACATCTAAGAGCAATATCAGATAACATTTATACATTTCCACAGGACACAGAGGTTCATTGGCTCATTCTTTATGCCAAAGCAAGTAAATAGAGGCATTAGCAAAAGGTGCAAATAGTTCACTGTTGCGTTTAAAAAATATTATGCACATTGCATTCATTTAAGATATATATATTTAAAAAGTTATGGAAAAGCATAGTTCACAGGTTACTGTTTCCACATACGTTGTAATACAACATAAATGATGTAGAACATAGAAAAAACCCTCAAATACAGAATTAAGCAAATGAAAGTTTCCACTAAAAGATTAAAACACTGATTCCAGTAGTTAGTGAGATCTAAAAAGAAATTTCCAGGCTGTTTCAACTTTGCATCATCATACACATAACAAACAGAACCAAACCCAGAACACACTGTAATCAATGTGATTTTTTTTTTTTAACATGCCAACTCACCCTCCAGAAACACTTTGGATTATTTTTACCCACTGACCATTTTGGATCATTGATTTTACATTGATTTGTCACATCACTTGGGTGAACAGGGGAAAAACTATATTAAGCCTAGTTTTAATTTGTATTTACATTAGAAAGAAAGTTTATTGAAATAGAATAAAAAAATTGTAAAAATCAGTAAGTGGTAGTTTTCTCAAGGAGGAAGGGGGGTTTTAGAACCATTGATCTCTTTTAGTGCAGCCCTCTAAATACATGTGTGTAATAACTGATTCATTTAAAAGTCAGTAGCAACCAAAAAATACAGAAAAGGAGAATTTTAGAAATTTGGGATATTTCTGAACAATTTACATTTTAAAAACTATTGTAAATAAGTCATTACCAAGACAAAATTCTTGCCACGATACTTTCGTTCCTTCATTTTTTCACCTACTCATTCTTTCTTTGTTTGGTTACCTCATGAGAGCTTCTTCATGTTAGCAATACGATGAGAAAATACACTTTAAGATTCAAATACGAATCCAGTGAAACTTTTAAATGTGCTAATCCCCCTTGATACCAAGTCCCTGGATTCTTGAAATATATTTAAGTATACTTAGTACCAAGCAGCCTCAAATATGCTCTACTGTTAAATGATTGGCTAATATGCTTATGACTTTTTTTTATACTGAATGGTATACAAACATCTCAACATACAAAAATCTTTTTTTTCCAGAGTTAAACTAAATAACCCATGTTATGTGTACAAAATCCCCTTTGTTGAAAAATAAGGGGCTTTCTAAACTAATATAAAAGGAAGTTTTCAAAAATTATAGTTTACTAAAAATGACCTTTTTTTGGCAAACAAAATTACTTCATGTGAAGAAATTTTATACTATGAATAAAATTCCAAATTATTTTTTTCTTAAAATTTTTTAAAAAATTATGTGCCAGTGTATACTAATGATATAGATTCTTATCTTAGAAGCTTTTAAAGCATTCTGTTAATGCCCATTGAGACAATGGGACTCTAAAAGGTAAAGTCCATAATCATGATAAAAAATTATAATCTGATTACCAGGTGAAGAAGTATCAAGAAATAAAAATTCTCTCACTTGTTCACCAGTAATTTTTTCCCAACAAAATTATGGAGAAGGCTGAAGTAATTCAGACAGATATCCGTGGTGAATTATAAATGTACTTTATGAGGGAGAGCAAATTAAAACTAATCATTGCTTAAAAATTCAAAGCCATTTTGGACATATAAAATTAGAGATGAATTTTAAAGTATTATTCATAACGTTTTTTTAAAAAGTAAAACTTTTTCCAGTTCTTAAAAGTCCAGTTTGCTACATACCCCCAATCTGATCTACCACTGCATATTAATGATCAACTTAAATGTGGTTTTTAAATGTGCAATGTCACACTGTAATAATAATTATTAAAAAAGAGCTCTAGGCTTCAACTTTTTCCTTTTTTTTGTTCTTTTTCAGAAAAGAAGGAGTGCGGAATTTCTTCTTTTTCTTGGATGGTGATTTTGAAGGTGAGCCTTCAGGTGACAGGACTTCTTCAATTTTTTCTGGAGACTTAATGGTAATCTCGATGTTTTCAATGGTCGTGCTTGTAGTTAACCTACTCACTCGTTTAGCGAGGTCATTTTCAACATCGTGCATATCATCCTTGCCATTCACTACCATGACAGGCACTTCCATGGACATGAAGCTCTTAGAAAACAGCTCATGGTTTTCTACAAAAGAGGAGGGTGTTTTTTTTGGATGTTAGCATCTTCATTGTACAAACTTAAAATGTTTTAGCAATGTACTAAGGCAATACTTTTTTTTTTTGTTTCGTTTTCTTTTAGGGTCACATCTGGCAATGCACAGGGGTTACTCCTGGCTCTGCACTCAGTAATTACTCCTGGCGGTGCTCATGGAACCATATGGAATACTGGGTATCGAACCCAGGTCGGCTGCATGCAAGGCAAACACCCTGCCTGCTATGCCATTGCTCCAGCCGTGGCAATACTTTACTTCTTTTTTTTTTTGGCTTTTCGGGTCACACCCAGCGATGCACAGGGGTTACTCGTGGCTCTGCACTCAGGAATTACTCCTGGCAGTGCTGGGGGACCATATGGGATGTTGGGAATTGAACCCGAGTTGGCTGCATGGAAGGTGAATGCCCTACCCACTGTGCTATCACTCCAGCCCTGCAATACTTTATTTCTATAAAAATAATTGTTCTAATAAACAACGGGTCTATTAGCATGAAGCTAATTTTCATACAGAGGGAAGGGAACAAGGCTGTTAAAAGAGTGAAGGCTAGAGATACATAGTTTGATGACTTGAGAATTAATTGTACATAAAAACCAGTATAAATGAGGAAAACTTGACTTTCTTTAATTTGGGGGTCATCATTAGGCAATCAAAAGTGAAAAAGATTTCATACTTCTAACTGGAAAACATACAATAGACAAATTTTTATTTCACAAATTCTTAAGAACGGTACACTGCCAAAATTCAGTTTAAGTAGTCAATTGAAATACCGTGCAAAAATAACACCCTCTTTAATAAAAAGGTATAAAAGTATTGGGAGCTTGAAGTAAAATCCACAGCAAACTTACTGTTATCAGGTATTCAAGTTCTTTATAAGAAAACAATGGCAGAGGGACAGACTCTCAGGACTTACTCAGAAAATGCTATGGGAAATTACATCAAATACCTTCTAATTTTTCAGGGATATTTTGCGGTGACTGAGTTTGAGACTGAATTTGTGAAACAGATGAAGCGTCATCTGAGAGTAATTCTTGCTCAGCATCTGTTGGATAAGAGTTTGGTTAAAAAGCCATGCAAAAATAAAGAAGCATTAAAATTTCAGAGAAGTTAGTGCATACATCAAATGCCTGCATACAGAGATGATAGTTTCTAAGCAATGAGCCAAACATGCTGACAGTTATTCTGAATATTGATAATTATGCACTAAGAGAAGGTTAATATATTAAAATTTCTGACTTCTAATAGTAATTTGACATACAGGCTTATGAAAAAGGAAGCTTAGCTAGTGGCAGCCAGGCAAACAATATAAATGCATTTAGCTATTGCTAAGAGTGTGTTAGAAAACCAAAATATATTGAGCAACCTGAAGAATTATAAAATCCTCCCCAGTGATGCTCATTAATGAGGCAGAACACTTCACTAAATTTAAAATACAGTATCCAATTAGTGATTCTTATCAAAGCAGTATTAGTGAACTTATTCAGAAGGTCACAATATAAAAGGAAGGTCATAATGTGAAAGAAACTATAAAGTTATATATAAAAGGTAATGATTCTAGAGCGTAGTATGTTACCTGACATCTTTAGGCTTTCAAAAAAAGAAAGATTAAAGAGGAATGTTTTACAAAATACAAAACCAGAAAGTTTCCAATCTTATGTTAGAACAAATAAATTCAATAAATGCACATATAACATTTAGTGTATCTATATTAATGAGTCAGGATGGCCTCTTTTTGTGACAAGGCACTAATACTGTGGCACTAAAGCTGTTCTCTGGCTGATCCAGATGTCATTACTGTATTTCACCACTATTGTCATAGATTTCATTCCAAAAATTTTTTGGGGGGGCCAAAAAAGATCTTATGTGAAACTAAAAAAAAAAACCAAAGCACCCAACCAAAAACAACCCCCCCCACTATAACCCCCAAATAATACCTGTCAGTATTATTAAAAATAGAGGGTTAAACATTTAGAGGACCGGAGCAATAGCACAGCGGGACAGCAGGTAGGGTGTTTGCCTTGCACGCAGCTGGCCTGGGTTAGATTCCTCCGTCCCTCTCGGAGAGCCCAGCAAGCTACCGAGAGTATTCCGCCCGCATGGCAGAGCCTGGCAAGCTCCCCGTGGCATATTCAATATGCCAAAAACAATAACAAGTCTCACAATGGAGATGTTACTGGTGCCCGCTCGAGCAAATCGATGAACAATGGACGACAGTGCTACAGAGGATGAAACAATGATGTGGTGAAATGTAGTAGTGATAGTTCTATGTAACAGTTAACATGGACAAAAAGTCTTTAACTCTTGGTTCTATTGTGTTTTGGATAAAAATTTCAACTGTATTGTAGAAGTTCTAAAGCAAAGACTCTTACCCTACTCTCTTTAGGATCATAAACATCTAGCCTGCCACTTAAGACTCCCCACATTTTAAAATTAAGCATATATTTATAGATGACATAGTTGAAGACTCAAGATTAAGAATTCTGATGTGGAAAGTCTGTTACAAAAAAGGAGCTAGTAATCAAATTACCTAGGGTGTTTTTTGTTAACATGATCATTACTATACAATTCGATACAATCCTTATTTAGGATTCTGAAGTCAAAAAAAACACACTCTCGCTAGAGTGCCACTACCTGAAGAAAGTGACATCATAATTCTAGCAGCTTGCTTTGTTTTGATTTTGAAGTTAACAATACTAGCACTTTGGACAGCCAGGAATAAGAAATTATACAAAGCATTACATCCACATTCTTGTGAATCTGTATTTCATAGTAAAACACTTTTTAAGAAGTCAAACACTATGAAATGCTTATTAATGTGTCTGTCTCTATTTACTAGCTAGTCATCCTCTACTCATCTGAGGATTTCATTTTACTACAGAAGATTTGCTAGCAATCAGATTACCTTCTGAGAAAAACAGTTGCCTCGATTTTAGCTAGTCAGTTTGAGATAGCCTTTAGCATTCTAGCAGCACTTACACTCTGGAAAGGACCCAGAGAAGTGACAAAGAGAAATCTATTATAAAAGAAAAATAAATATTGTCTCCTATCAGTCCATTCAAGACGCTCCAATGCTAGCAAACAACACTGTGGTTGTCCCAGGTTTATCCCAAACACATTCTAACATTTAAAGTTAACTAACCTTCCAGGCCTTGCTGTTTCCGTTCGATTGTCTTCTTATACTCTTCAAGTTCTCTTTCTGTGAGATGACTGAAGGGGTTTGGAGGAGCAGGTGGGGCTTGATCATCATCTTCAAACTGCATGGTCTGTCAAAGAAAAAAAATGACTTATTACTAAGAGCTTTATCTCTACATCACCGATAGCTGTACTTAAATATGCATCTACACACAGAGAAATGTAGATATGACATTTACTATCGCCCACTTCACAACAATCTTAAGAAACAATAAAGTAACATGGTTTATTTAAAATAAATCAGGGCTCAGGGATGGTGCAATGGCAAAAGTGCCTGCTTTCCAGGTGTCAGGCCCTTAGTTCCATCCCTGGTGCTGCAATGATGCAGCTATAATCTCTGGAGCTAATCAGCTATGTGCAAGCTCTAAAAGAATATACCATCCCCCAGTGAGCACCAAGGCTGAGTAAGCACCACAACCAGATGTGCTAGCTCTGGTGAGCACCACAAACAAGCATGTGTATGACTGCCCTGTGACAGCAACACCAGAGGGAAGAATTTTAATGATAATGTTTTATCACTGTCACCCTGTTGCTCATTGATCTGCTCGAGAGGGCACCAGTAACATCTCCATTGCGAGTCTTGTTACTGTTTTTGGCATATTAAATATGCCACAGGTAGCTTGCCAGGCTCTGCTGAGCGGGTGAGATACTCTCGGTAGCTTGCCGGGCTCTCGGAGAGGGGTGGAGAAATAGAACCCGGGTCAGCCGTGTGCAAGGCAAATGCCCTGCTAGCTGTGCTATCGCTAAAAAACAAAAACAGAATATCAGATTAATAATTTCTGACTACTGTCCAACTGAAAGATATTACCAGTGATTTTCCTTGATAATCTCATTTAGGTCAATTTCATTAACTTAAAAAATTCAAGCCAAGTTTTAAAGAGCTTTATATAACAAAGCTTCATTTGAAAAAACTGCTTCATTTAAAAAAAACCCTATGAAAAAGGCTTATTTCAAAGTGAAACTATCATAAGAGCTTTTGTTTTGAGGGGGGCAACACCTGGTGGTATGTGGGGGCTATTCCTGGTTCTGTGCTCATGATCCATGCTGTGCTCAGGATCAAACCTTGAACGCCCGCAGGCTCTGTATGCACTCAGCCTGTTGAGCTACTTCTGCAGCCTCTCAAAAGAACTTCTTTAAATTTTCTCTGAAAACAAATTTATAGCTATTTGCTCTTGGAAAGGAATTAATGAAACTTTCAATTAACACTTAATTGAACCCATGCATTAGAAATGGAATCCCTCCACCAAGCCCCAACAAAACACAGTGAAGAAACAGCAACAAAAATGATATAAAGTTTTAAAGGATAAAAGAATGAGAGAAGAAACAAGGACTACTTCTCTAAAGGGCAAGGAAGTATTTTTGGGAGAAGGAAAAAAGATGGAAGAATAGGCAAGAACAGAGAGAACTTGGCCTTCAAGGAGGGGGTACAGATAAGAAGCATGCTCACTTTTCTTACAGACTCTAACCTCTAATGAGAGGCATCCCTCAGGCACCACAGGTGGTAGTGAACAAAAGCTGGAAAGGAGGACAAGCTAAAGGGTGACAAATCTGAAGAAATGAAGATTCTCAGGTCCCATTTCCTAACCACACAATCAAACATTTATCTTTTTACCATCTCTGCAGACCAGGTTTATTCTTTAGAACCACTGATTAGGGAAGCAAAACATAGCTGAGGGCTCCCAGAACAATGACAGGAAACTGATGGATGACAGGAGAGTTCTCCAGATAAATTAAATGGCTACAGAAAACAATTACAAGAGGCTGGGGGAATAGCTTCAAAGGGCTGGAGAGAATGCTTTGCATGCAGGAGGCCCAGGTTCATTCCTTACATTGCCAAGAGTGAGCACCAAGTTGGGAGTAGCCACTGAGCACTGCTGGGTGGGGCTCAAACAAAAATGAACAAAACAAATAAAAGATGAAAGCAGAAAAAGAACAGCAAATATTAATGTCTGGGGAGTCTCCAGAGAAATAAACTGGTCCATATCCAATTAATATCCAATTCCCAAACTGTGGCCATATCTGGAGATTAGGCCTGGGTTTCAGTGTCCCGTTCTTAAGTATAAACAGACGATGACTGTTTACCAGACCCTTGGAGAAAGGTTCCAGAATGAAAGAAAATGATTGGAATAAAAAAGAAAAGGGAACTCAAGGAAAAAAAAGACAATAAAGGCAGCTGGAAAAAAAAATGAAAAGAAATTCCCTTTAAATAAATAAGAGAAAACACCGTGTCTATGAAAGAAAGACCAACATATTACTATTTTTTGTTACTATTTGTTTTGGGGATGCACCTGGTGGTGTTTAGGGTTTACTCCTGGCTCAGGAATCACTCCTGGAAATTCAGTTTAGGAGACTGTATGTGGTCACGTGCAAGACAAGCACCCTACTCTACCCATGGCAATAGCTCTCTGGTCCTAGGATATTACAAAATTTTTTTTTAAAGGAACACTAAGGAATATCTGAAAAATTTAAACTAATACCAAACTAGAAATGGAATCGGATTAGAAAATAAAGCCAAGCAAGCTGCCTAGAGAGGTTAAAAAGACAAAGACAGAAAGTAGAAAAGGAAAAAGAACAATAATAGCCTTGATCAAAGAGATCCAACAAACAGTATTTCTGAACAGAAGAATAAAGAAATTGCAGGTGGGGGTGGGGGTGTTGGTTGGGAATGCTGAAGAAATAGTTAGAAAAAACCCAACACACCCAATACTGCCGGACGTGACTTTGCAGATTAAAAGAAGTTGCTAAATGAAAAGGGGTTGCTAGAACAAAGACTAAAAAGAGAACTACTACAAAGCACACCATCGTGAAATACATTTTAGAAATTTTAGAACAGCAGGGATAAAAACAAGGCCTGCAGAACAAAAAAGAACACAAATACAAAGGTACATGAAAACACAATGCCCTCCTACTTCGAATGGCAGCATGCTTCTCGTGTTTAGTGGGAAAATTATTTCTCAAATCATATAATCCTAGAATTCTACACCCATTATTTGAAGGCAGAACACAGGAATTTCAGAATGCAATCTCTTCTATGTATCCTTTCGAAGAGAACTACTGGAGAATGTGTTCCATGATAAAGTTGCATGTCCAGTGAAGAGCAGATATGAGCCAGTAAAAGGCCCTGAGAAGCACAGGAGCCTGAAATTAGACAGTACTGGCCTGGAAAATTTGACCAGCCCTGATGAACTAGAATTACAGAGGGCTGGGACTGAGCGAGTACCTGTTACCTCTGACCATGGAAATAATGAGACTTTATGCTTTTGTTGAAAAGCCTGATGAGGCAAAGCAAAGACCCCAAATACTAAACCTAATGAAAGAACAGGAGACAGTTATTAACTATAGGGGAAGGAAAATTATGTTGGAAAGAAAATTTAATCCTGGGCTACTATAAAGTTTAGCAGTAAAGGCTTAAAGATATAAATACTGAAAAGCTGATATAACAAAAGCAAATTTATGATACAACTATACTGAAAGAATAAAGAAGGAAGTATATGAAATAGGTTAAATAACCCCTCATCTTCCATAAAAGTTGATCACTATCTTATCATTAATTCTAAAGCGAAGTCTACCTTCACGTTTTCCCATCTATGAAACAGGGCATCATCTTATAATTGATGGCATTCTACAGCTGTAATTGTCAGAGTTTTTCTCTCTTTTCTTAGTGATAAAATAATGATATCTTCATATATACATACATACATACATACATATAGAGAAATAGATAGATAGTTGGTCACAATAGGTCTGATAAAATATAGCTGTGATCCAAACCTGATTAACCAAGGTAGATGGTAGAAGCAACAACAAAACCAGAAACTGATTGAAGGAGACATTTGAACTCTTGTGAATCACTGTTTTTTAACTCAAGCTAAATTTAGTTAAAAATAAATATCACACTTATATTCAATATGTTGTTCCATTAACTTACAGAAGGAGGCTTATCCACAACAATTCCAGCAAGCAACTGAGATTGTGGTCCTGCTGTTTTCAAGTCATATCGGTTTTGTTCTCGAATCTGAATGACAAAAAAAGTAATAAAAATTTCTTGGAGGCAATAAAGAATAAAGCAGATATTCTTTATTTTCTCTTTATAGCTTGACCACCTCAAAGTGAGAGCCATTTTAATTCCTACCTCTATTCTTTCTGAGATATGAGATTCTAGTGACGAACTGTGTTAACTGAATTATATTTTTCACCAATACAAGCCCACTTACCAGTAACTAGAAGAGTTGGGAGTATTTACAAGCTCCAATTATGCTGAATTAATTAAATATCAATGTTTTCTGATTTTGAACCCCATGTTTGGTCTTAATCAAGTTAATCACTAAAGTTAAATATAAAACAGCATGAAAACGTCTCTCATCATCTGCACACCCACCTGTGTTCATCACATCTTTACAATTACCCAGTTCTGCAAATAGCCCAGTGTCCAACAACAGATGAATGGATAAAAAATTGTAGGATATACACACAATGGAACGCTACTCAGCTATGAGAAAAGATGAAATTATAATTTGCTCCTATGTGGATGCTAAGTGAAGTGACTCAGAAAGAAAATGACAAAAAAACAGATGATCTCACAATAGATAAATAAACAAAGAAAGAGATTAGATAATCCTCAGTGGGAAAAAAAAAAGAGAGCTGGCCAATAGAACTGGGATCTGAGGACGCATAAATGCTAGGTTGTGGTGGGGTGGGGAAGTGCCTTGGGATATAGTGAGGGATGCCGGCAGTGTGGTGGTGGGCACAGGGTAGCGGCACTGCAAGTATAGAACAGTCATACCGGTACTATTGTTAAAAATAAAAATGTATTTAAAAAATGTCTCTCCTGAGCATAGACCGTGTCTTACCTTATTTCTCTTTTCTAGTACTTCATTCGGGTTTGTGTTTAAAGGAACAAATTGATTTGGGTCTTCAATTTTGATGGGTGTTCCACTACTAACTTTAGAGGAGTCCTCTGCTTTCATCCACTAAAGAATAAAAAGATTCAAGAATGAAGTTTTGTATTAAGGAAATACAGTAGGGTTTTTGATAACGGTTTATTCACCCAAAGAGGAAGGAGCTTACATTGCTTTTTGGGCCACTCTAGGCAGTGTTCAAGGCCTACTTCTTGCTCTGTACTCAGGGATCACTCCTGGCAGGGTTTGGGGACCCATATGGGCTACCAGGGATCACACCCTGGTTGGCTGCATGCAAGACAAGTATCCTGCCCAGCTTCCTTATCAACACTTTGTAAATAATTTCACTAGTCAGAAAAAGGCTCACAAACAACATTTAAAAAAATTGCTTATGGTGCCAGAGACATAATTAAATGGACTGGAGCACATGCTCTGCACATAAGGAAGTAGGAGTCTGATTTCCAGCAACATAAAGTCCCCCAGTATAGCTAGGAGTGACCCCTGAGCACAGCTGGGAGTAGATTCTAAGTACTGCTCGGTAGAGTTTCTAAACTCAAAGAAAACAAATCCCACCCCCAAAATAATTCAAAAGAAAAAAACTTCTACAACTTGCTCTAATTATAAACTATTCTGTCTCTGCTTTGTAGGTGATTTTGTGCGTATGTGTGTGTGTGTGTGTATGTGTGAGAGAGAGAGAGAGAGAAAGAGAGAGAGTTTGAGTGTGGCGGGGGTGGGGAGGTCTAGCGTCTCCCAAGTGGTGTTCACGAGTCCTGGGGAACCCCTTCCAGAGATTCTTAGTCAACAATGCTAGTAGTTCAACACAATGGTCCAAGGATATACTGCTTCTTGGGACCTAAGATGCCAGGCCTCACCCAGGTATCCCGGATGGTGCTTAGAGGGCTCAAGGCTGTACCAGGTGTGCAGTACCAGGAATCAACCTGGTTGTTACATGCAGGACATATACTTTAACCTTTATGCTATTTCTCTGCCTCTCTCTGCTTGGTTTTTAAAAACAATGCTGAAAATATTTTAAGCATAGGCACAAAGCATGATCTCACATTAACTCACATCCAAAGGTACACCTGCACTAAAGTTTCATCCACTGATGATAGCCAAGATATGTCACCAAAAAGGATTTAAGAACTCTCTTAAAGAGGGAAACTGTCTGCCATAAAGGCAGGGGGAAGGGTGGGAGGGACAATGGTGGCAGAAAATGTACATTGGTGGAGAGATGGGTGGGTGTTCAATTATTGTATAACTGAAACTCAAACATGAAAGCTTTGTAAGTGTAGCTCATGGTGATTCAATAAAAAAAAATTGCTTACGAGATCTAAAAATAAATAATTTAATTCCTTTTTCAATTTAGCTTCCCAGAATTTATTTATTTTTGGTCAATAGAAAACACCAAGTCCTTCATGAGCATTTTACAAAAGATTTAAATTTGAGGTAACCTATAATATGCCAGAATAGTAGGGATGAAAAATTCTTATACAATTCTCTTTTATTACACATTAGAACCTTAAAGAAGGCTAATATTCATCAAGATTAATGATGACTGGACATCAATCTGTCAAAATTAAATCTGGGACACTAATGAGCTTAATTATGTTCTTCTACTAGAGGAAAAGAAATCTTACAGACAAGGGAAAAACCAACTGATTACTTTGGTATTTCCATATTGAACGTTACTGATTCATATGATAGCATGAGCTGATTTTAACCATCTGCAGAGTGGTGGATAAGAGCTCTAAAAACAAATCAGATCCAAAACAAAATGATGAAAAAGAGAAAATAACTCGTATATCTTGACCTAAAAGAATTTGCTTAAGGGTGGCTGTAGGCTGTGGGCAAAGTTCAAGCAACTTTGGCATCATCAAGCACTAACTTTTTACTTTGAATTCACTGGTACAAGACAAATCACAAAGCAGATTAATGTAGTGAAAAAGAAATGAGCTCTAAGTGAGACTGCATTAAAATCCCACTTTACCATTTATAAAACTATTTAAATCCTCAATGCCTCAGTTTTCTTATCTACAGAATGGAGGGAAAAAAAGACACTGTCTCTGGACTAAGAGAATTAAATGTGGTAATTCATGAATAGTAGCTATAATCAGGAGTCTAACACAAATTCTCCGTAAGTAACAGTGAAAATGTTATTAAGGTTACGCTCTACTTTCCCAACATTTGGGACACAGAACATACGTATATGAGTAACCAGGTAAAATACTTGACAGGCAGACCATGTAAAATAGTGACATACTGTGATTTTGGTTCTGGGACTGGTTTCCCCATTTCGAGATTCCTCAGGCACATTCACTTTCATGTATGTATTTGGTGAGTTCAACCATCTTGTCTTTTCACGCTGCTGTCTCTGTGCCATGTATTTGAGGGGAGAGAGTGGCACTGTATCGTCTTCAAAGGAGAAGGCAGTCACAGTTGCTGGGATTTCCACATCACTCTTGTGCCTGGGCTTTTCTCGAATGAGAGGATGCCTATAAGCATAGCCTGTTCGATACCCCTAAGAGAGAACAACCATATTTTAAGCAATTAAGCCTGTACCAACATAGAATTTTGATTATAACTCTCTTTAAACAATGATTCCAAAGACCTCTTTTTATTGACAATAAAGGGAAAGAGTTCTTTCCAAGTCCCACAGCAAGCCCCACCTAACACTAGAGTTGAAATGAAACAGATTTCAAGATCTGGTTAAAACTGATTCCAGCTGACAATGCAATTTCCACTTATACCACTGTTCCTGACAAAGGTAATTTCAAAACTGCTGACCAGAAATATTTTCCTAGCTATAAACTAGTTTTCCAGAGGCCAAATTAAAGTGTTCATTTCTGTCTTGGTTCCTGGGTCTAAAGGCAATTTGCCTTCCAGCCTTTTGTGGAAGAGGCAAAAATCTAACATTAAATGATATTTGCATGTTTTACTGTTTGATTCTTTAAAATTGTGAGAAAATTACCCTGAATGAATAGCTTCCTATGGTCAAACTCTGCTCCTGGAGGAAAAAGTATGTTCCATAACCAAAGCAAGATGGAAGCATCTACTCTTCAATTTAAAGACTGAAATACAAGATAACATTCAACTGTTCACTTACCAAATTGTCCAAGGTCCTCATTAGTCCTTCAAACTCAATCTCGCCAATCTTCCACTTTTGATGAGAGCCCAAATTCACACCACCTCCTCCAGATGCTGCTACATCGTGAGTGGAAACTTTAAACTTCTGAAGATCCAGTACAAGTAGATTGTCTACTCCACCTGCCCCTGCTAATGCTCGCACCTGTAATCAACAGTGAAACATAGAATTACACAGGCTAACGACTATCATGAGTACTTTACGTTTTTGTGGAGTGGTGGTGGGGAGAGGTTATGGGCCACACCTGGTGATGTTCAAGGCTTACTCCAGGGCTCTATGCTCAGGGCTCACTTTTGGAGGGCCTGGGAAACGATATGGGCTGCTGGGGATCACACCTGTGGGTGGCTGCGTGTAAGACAAGTGCCTTGTCTGCTGTACAATTGCTTTGGCCCCATAAATGCTTAACTTTTAAAAAGGAAAACTCCCCTGTGAGCACAGAGCTGGCACCTGATTTGATCCCCAATCCAAAAAAATCAACAAAGGGACAATTTTAATCCAGCTAATATCCAAGACTTGGTTATCTAGACTACTACTAATAAAAAACAAAGCAATACAGCTCGGTGACAGCAGGCAGCTGAAGTGCCTTTTCCATCTGTCTTATGAAAGATCCCTTCCATTACCCCACTCTTCCTGATGGAAAACACATTTACAGTCATACCTTTGAATATATTTCAAATGACTGAATACTCTTGCCAAATTCAAAAGTTCTTTTCTCGTAATTTCCCCTAAGCTACCCAGTCAATACTTTAGTTGAAAGTTATAATTTTAAAGGACCACAGGCATATACTATGTAAGGATTTTTTTTTTCAGGCAGAAGTCAGCTTGCTATGTTAATTTAATTAGACTTTTCATAGTCTCATGTGAGAAGAAAAGAAAAAGAAAGAGAAAAAAGAAGTTGGCAGTTAAGATAGGTTAGAGATGTAGAAAAAAATTTTGCCTGCTTTTTTTTGGATGACACATCCAATGAATTAAAACCATTACTATTTGCTTCAAAAGAATTTGCTTTTTTTTTTTTCTTTTTGGGTCACACCCAGCGATGCACAGGGTTACTCCTGGCTCTGCAATCAGGAATTATCCCTGGCAGTGCTCAGGGGACCCTATGGGATGCTGGGAATCGAACCCAGGTTGGCTGTGTGCAAGGCAAACGCCCTACCAGCTGTGCTATCCTCCAGCCCAGCATTCTTTTTTTTGGTTTTGTTTTGTTGTTGTTTTTTGGGAGGGCCACAGCTGGCGGTGCTCAGGGCTTATCCCTGGTTCTGCACTCAAGGATCACTCCTACCGATGCTCAGGGGACCATACAGGGTGCCAGGGGTGGAACCTGGGTTGGCTGCATGAAGGCAAACACCATATCCACTATTGTTCTATTGGTGTGGTCTCTTGGTCCTGCTTGGTTTTCTTGAAGAGGAAAATTAGATTGTTCAATACACAGTTTATTTGAAGGAAAAAAGTGGTTTAAAAATAGCCAATTCTTTATAGAACCTAGTGAGAAAAGTTCAAGAGTTCATAAAATGTCTAATTATGAACTCACAATTTTCATAAAAGGGACCCTAAAGTAAGTGATCTTCGATGATTGGCAGTGACTTTTGTTTCTCTATTGGCAACATAATGTTTGAAGGTGAAATGGAGAAATGTGCAATTAAATTATCTTTAAATGTAGACTTGTGAGGAAAATGATACTTTTGAAGCACAGATGTATATAATTGAATCAACTCTTCTAACTAAAATAAAACAGAACTTCGCTTAAAAGACAAAATAAAAAAACACCAGCCAATGGAATTTTGGAAATAATTTTGCAAACTCCAACTACACAAGAAAAGAGTAAAGCAAAAGGGGAGGTATATTGATTTTTCCTACCTGAATCTCACAGGCAATCTGCGCATTAAAAATATAATGAAAAGCCTCCTCAACTGTTTCTCCAAGTGCTACCACACCATGATTTCTGAGTACCAGCACCTAAAATAGAATCCCAAAGCAATCGCTTTAAATAACTGGCATAGCTCACACTGCGTTCATGAATAGCAACAGCAGCAAAAATAGCTCCTTAGAGAGGAACGCTACTACATACCTTACAACTTGGCCCCAAAACTTTTTGTAGTTGAATTCTCTCCTCCTGTTCATCAAGTGATCCTTGGTAGTCATAATAGGCAATATCGCCCAAGATTAGAGACTCCTGGGATATTGGAAGGATCCCACACTTCATGGATGATACCTATTTGATGGGGTTCATGCCAAGATAACATGTCACTAAATACACTTTCACAAAAACCTGATTCAGGTTAAGAAGCTTTTGAAATTCTAGTGTATTCACTGTGTTCAGCATTCCAACTCACTCACTACTTTAGATCTTTCAAAAAAGAAAAAAAAAGCACAGACTTATGAAACAACCAAACGCTGTACCAAATATGAGAGATACTGTGCTCCCAAGAACTTTATCACCCCATTATGAAATGGATTAGTTAAAAAATGCCATCTTTCTAGCTGTTTCCAGAATGGCAGGATTTGGCCCAAATCAGACCTTTTGCCCAGAGTGCATGTGGAAGATAAACATTAAAAAAAAAAAAAAGATTTGAACGGCAGAGTCTGAAAGAATGTGGACAGTAAAGCATCAGATAAAGAAAGCCATGATAATAACATACTGTCGAGAGTCACTGTTGTTTCCCGCCCTCCCGTGACTTACAGCTGCTGTGGCAAGGGTATGGATGTGTATCACACACTTAACATCAGGACGTGTTGAATAGATTGCTGCGTGAGGACTGAATCCTGTATGGTCAATTTTCAAATTAGTACTTCCCTGATCAACCACTTCTCCAATTATGTTGACTTTCACCTGAGAAAATCAGAAAGATATTTGATACACATACATCAAAGTTTGCCTAGGGTCCAGAAGCTAGGGAGTGGTAAATTTTTAGAGGTAAAGTTCATATAATAGATATTTAGACTTTATGGACCCGTGTTGCAATTACTCAATAAGCATCTTAGTACAAAAGCAGTCAAAAACAATCGTAAAAGAATGGTGCAACTTTGAGCCAGGAGTAATCCCTGTGCCTCACTGGTTGTGACCCAAAAAGAAAAAAAAAAAAAGAGAGAATGGTGCAACTTTGTTCCCATAAAATGTCATTATGAAAAACAGGTAATCGCCAAAAAAAATTTAGCATTTAGCAAGAAATGGAATAAATTAAGCTCATCTCCTAACGTCCACACAAGCCTGGCGTTTACTGAACTGATCTGGAAATTTCCATTTGCTAACAGCACAGCAACGAGACTCAGTGAAGCTCCTATTGTTTTATAGGCCAATGACAGTGGCTCTGAGCACAAGTATGAAAAAGTAAAAGACTAGGTCAATATTTATACATACTCTGTTTGGTGTTTAAATACATGTATATTTAAACATATATGCTTAAATAAATATATACATTGTGTGTGCATGGCACTAGGTATGGCCCAAAAAACAAAAACAACAATAAAAAGTTAGAAAAAACAAATTCTTGAGTGCATAGGGTGAAATTTTTTTTTTTTTTTTTTTTTTTTTGCTTTTTGGGTCTCACCTGGCGATGCACATGGGTTACTCCTGGCTTTGCACTTAGGAGTTGCTCCTGGCGATGCTCAGGGGACCATATGGGATGCTGGGGATCGAACCGGGGTCGGCTGCATGCAAGGCAAACGCCCTACCCGCTGTGCTATCGCTCCAGCCCCAGGGTGAAAAAGTTTTAAGAATTTCTTCAAAACATGGATAAGTTAACTCATAAAGCCTAAATAAATTAGTCTCTTCAATACCCTGGGCTTTCTTTTATAAAAATAATTGAAAACAATTTTTTTGGGGGGGGTCAAATTTGTAGTGCTCAGGCCTTATTTCTGACTGCACTTAGGGAATCACTTCTGGTGGGGCTCAGGGGACCATACAGGTGTCAGGATCAAATCTGAATTTGCCATGTGCAAGGCAAATGCCTTATTTATTACCTGCTGTACTAGCTCTCCATCCCTACCCTGCTTTTCTTGAACCCTCAAGCTTTTCTTGTAAACCAACAAAATCTTCTCTTTTAATCGTAAATGCTTTTTCATCCATAACGTATCTTGCTCTTTTCTGTGTTGACTAAAATTTATTTAGTTTGTTTTTCGTGCTCAGGGCTTACTCCTGTTTCTGTGCTCAGATATCACCCTTGATGGTGCTCAGAGGACAATATAGGGTGCTGGGGATTGAACGTGGATTGGCTACATGTAGGCAAATGCCCTTCCCGATATGCTTTCACTCGGATCCTGCTAATTAAAATTTAAGGAAACTATAAGAAAAGCATGAGGAAGTGCAGATACAACAACAGAGGAATAATAACTATACCAAATTGGAGGCTGTGGCTTCAGAAAATGAGAGGCCTCTGGGAATTATTATAATATGATCTTGTTCCTTACTTATTCTTACCTGGAATAAAAAAAAAGAGAAAGAATTACTGTGAGGTGCGATATTTGACAATGTAAGCATCACTAAAAAAAATATATATATGACGAACATTTGCAATCTGAGGGAATACAACAATAAAATTTTCTTCCCTCAACCCTTAAGAACTTGATAAAAAATTATGATGTATTTCTCATTTATTATATTCACCTGAGGTGTTATTTGGGGGTTTCTAAGGTTGCTTAGGATCAACTACATTATGTTTTGGGGGAAGAGGGCTTTGGGCAATGCCTGGCAATGCTCAGCGATCACTCCTGGCAGTGCTCGGTGGACTAGCATATGCAGTGCAGGAACTGACGGGGTCATCTGCATGAAGGGCAAGTGTCTTAATCCCTGTTCTGGTCTCTATACTACATTATTCTTTTTTCTGGGGGGGGGTTGGTGAGGAAATACTCAGGGATTACTCCTAGTGGTGCTCAGGGGACAACATGGGGTGCCACAGAAGGATGGTGGGCTTGACATGCAAGGCAAAGCTTTTGCTTCTACCTCTCTAGTATCCTTTCAACTACGTTCTTGAGAAAGAAATGCTGATTTTCTTTCAAACCAAAAATGGTACTGATTATAATCTTGACTTACAATATTAAAAATTAAGGGGAAATGGCCAGAGGAAAGAGAACAGAGTTCTCCTCAGAAGGAATTCAATGGAAGTAAAAGGGCAAAACCAAGAGATGTGGGGAAAATGGAAAAATGTAAAGATTCCACATCATACTTTAATACTTTTTTTGGCCTCTAGACATTGTCTAGCATCCAATTGTGTCAAGTGGCAGCATAAAACCAAGATGATGATGAATGGGAACAATATATTTAAAAAAAATCAAGTCCTGAGAGGAAATTTTCCTGACCCCTTATCCTTTCCTCCATTTACTATTTGTATTATTCTTTTAGTTTAGATTTATGGTAGGACTTATTCAGGAAAAAATTCTTTGGCAGAATTTTCTCTCCGTGTTAGCTGTATCTAAGGTGCAATAGTACTCAAAAACATCTGCGATAAGAAAAATAGAGGAGAATGAGAACCTGAGCTATGAGGAAAGATGAGCAAAAGTATAATTGCCCTCTACATGGAATTTCATAAAAAGGAAGAAAAAAGTCAAAGGACTCACTGAGATATATGTATTTGCCAGGTGTGCCCATCCAAACAAGTCCGCAAGCCTGTAGAGGCTAGCAAGTTTACAGCGAGTAAGTTTTTCTCCCTTCACGTATGAAGATGTATCTGCCCCAGGAAGGTCATTGATAGGTGTGACCATGCCAAGACCTGAAAGAGAAAAATTTGTGGAGAGAAAGTCAGGTTGAGTAATCCCTTACCTCAACTGAGCTCCCAGGAAGTGGCAGAGCGTATGGCAAGGCCCCAGCCTTATAAACAACTGAGGAGAAACTTCCCAGCTCACACACGATCACGGTCACGAAATCCCGTTAATCGTCGATTTCTCGAGCGGGCTCAGTAACCTCTCAATTCCTCCTTTCCCTGACGAATTGTGCTCCCAGCTCACACAAAGTTTCGTTAATTTATCTTCCTTCCTAGCAGAACACTGGGTGAAACTATGTATCAGTTCTATTCTTTACTTGATTGGAAAATGCTTTCTGTCTACTTCTTGTTAGGGAGTGTTGTTATCTAAAATTCACATCCTTGGAGAAAATGGTCACATGATTCCCAAACTGAAAGCATTGTTAATACTGATGTTAAAGTTTTGTGATGAAAAATAAAAATCCCAACAGAAAGCTAGTAAGATTTATTTAAATGTTTATTCAAACAAAAAAAGAATTTAAATTGAAAAGAATACAGCCATACAGCAGTCTGACTTTTGCCTCTTCTACTTAGCAAAAACTAGGCATGCTCCCTAAAGACACAACTGCCAAGTTCCACTAAGTTCAACTTAAGTTTCCATTCTCGCTGACTCCTTCACATTCCCTACCCCTCACTTTCCTTTTTTTTGTGGGAGAGCCTCCAAAGCCATGCTCAGGGACCTGGGGTCCATTCCTGGCAAAAGATGGCCAATCAGGTCAGATGGCTCAAGCTCGGGCCAGGAATGTGATGGTGCTTGAGCCAGTGACAAGGGCTCTATCCACTGGTGCTGGGCAGAGGGGGAATGTGGTGCCAGGAATCAGGCTCAGGCACTGTGGCATACGTACATGTACTCCTGCTGGCCATCTCCCGGCTTCCCTCCCATCATGTACCTCATGTACCCGGAATGCTACCTCTTTCCTACAATTCTTCTATAGGCCCGGGTGATGCTACTTTGCCCTTTTTAACTCCTGCAGAAGTTTTGCCCCCTGCCTTTGCCCTAACCTTGGTCCTTTCTTTCCCAAAGCTCAGTCTTATACTATGTTACTTTTCCTTTCTCCTTTCCCTCAGGAGAATATCATACATTCTCAAGCCTCCCATTGTTATTTCTGCGCTGTTCAGACCCTCCGCCCATTCTTCTGCCTGCTGCTTCCAATGGCTCACAACTTAAAAGGGTCAAGGAATCAGGAAACTAGTTCAGAGATCTGTGTGAAGCCCTGGGTTTGATCCTCAGCAGCTAAGGAAACAATGAAATAGGGCCAGAGCTATAGTACTATGGGTGGGGTATTTGCCTTGCACACCAGGGTTCAATCCCTGCTACCACATATGGTCCCCCAGGTTCCACCGGGAGTGATCCTGAGTGCAGAGCCAGGAGTGGACACACCAGGAGCATTGCCTGGTGTGCCCCTCCCTTCCTGCCCCATAAGAAAAAAAATAAATAGATCTGGAAGAGACCTCCCTCCTCTCCTGTCCCCCCTCCCTCTCTCTGTCTCTGTCTCTCTCTCACTCAGGGGTAGGCCACACCCAGCAGTATTCAAGGCTAACTCCTGGGTTCTGTGCCAGGGGAATCATGTGTGGCTCGAGATCAAACCAGGGTTGGATGTTGGGTAAGGCAAGCGCCTCACTCCTGTACCTTCCCTGGCCTGAATATTTAGCTCCTATTTTCTCCCTATACTTAAAAAATACTGATGGCACTATAATCCCCACAGGCTTAAATGCTAAGTTCACTTACCTCTTAACTTTTCTGGGGTTATGTAAAGTACCACAAATGGAAAGTACCACAAGTTCTACTATTTTTTTCTTCAAAAGGCCTCTCATTTTTCCATACATTTGCCATGTAACCTCTATAATAAGCAGAATGCCTAGAGCCCCTTTGTAAATTTATTCTGCATAAAAAATGATCAGATTCAGTTTCCTAGGCCACTACTTTTAACCTCCCTATTCCCCTACTCAAAGTTTCATAGGAGTCCCACACTGGAAGATTTACAAAGGCCAGAAAATTAGTGCAAATGCATGAAAAAGAAGTGTAAACACTGGGTCTGGTATGTCCTCGGCCCACTAGACAGTACATGGCTGATTTGAAGGATGCAGGTGTTCCAACCCATCAACCTGCTGTTACCATGTGAGAATCCAGAGATGTGAAAATGTTTAAAAGAAGCCCCAGAGGGGCTGGAGCAATAGCATAGTGGGTAGGGCATTTGCTTTGCACGCAGTGAACCAGGTTCGATTCCCAGCATCCCATATGGTCCCCCGAGCACAGCCAGGAGTAATTCCGGAGTGCATGAGCCAGGACTAACCCTTGTGCATCGCTGGGTATGACGAAGGAAGGAAGGAAGGAAGGAAGGAAGGAAGGAAGGAAGGAAGGAAGGAAGGAAGGAAGGAAGGAAGGAAGGGAGGGAGGGAGGGAGGGAGGGAGGGAGGGAGGGAGGGAGGGAGGGAGGGAGGGAGGGAGGGAGGGAGAAAGAAAGGAAGAAAGAAAGGAAGAAAGGAAGAAAGAGAGAAAAGAAGTCCAGACTAACACTCTGTAAAATCTAAGTTTCAAATTTTACATATTCATTAAGAGAAATACTTTTAATTTTTACAAAATTTCAGTTAGCCAATAACCTACTTCTTTTAATCTCTATCCTTCCAATTATAATTTCCACTTTCTATGTAAAATGTAAATGTCCAGATGGCTCATTTCTACTCTGTGGTCTTTGTTTGGGACATGGCTTGCCTGCTGCCATCCTTTACACATTCCAGCCAACGACCCTGGAGATCACCTTTCTTATGCAGGACACTCAGGTCAGCTCTCTTCCATCTCTCTTGCCTTCAACTTAAGAATCTTTCACTACTCTTCTTTGTCTATATCCTCTTGTGAGATTCTCTTTTTTTTGGAGGGGAGGAATCATTATCTGGAGATAATCAGGGGTTACTCCTGGCTCTGTACTCAGGAATTATTCCTGGTCGTGTGAGGGGACATTATGCGATGTCAGGGATTGAATATGGGCAAGGCAAGCACTTAACTGCTGTACTATCATTCCGGTCACTGGAATTCTGTAATCGACATATATAGCTCTGAGTGATAGTTTTTTTTATGTCCACCTGCCAAGCAGCTACAGATCATAGTCTTTATTTTTGTGATTGAGGCTGCTAAATTCATTTGTATCTTACATTTAAACTAGATCTCTCTCTCTCTCTCTCTCTCCAATGCCGCGTGCAAGGCAAACACCCTACCCACTGTGCTATCGCTCCAGCCCAGATCTTCTACCTTTTCATAGATTTTGGTATGGTGTATTCCTTTTTCCTTTTTGCTATTCAGGTTTCAAACTCACCTCTGAAACCTAGTGAGAAGTTCTCTCTGATTATCCAATAGTCACTTAGATACTCCTATCAAATCATCATATGCCTTATTCATTAATCAATTTCTTTCTTCTCTACCCATAATTAGCACTTTAGCTTGGGTACTTACACCTTTAGAACGTAAGGACTCTTCCAAAGATTCTTTAGCTAATGTGCTATCTTCTAAAATACTAGTTCACTTAAGACTTCTACAAATATTAGAAAATACTGACATTAATTGAACTTCTAATATTTAATCTAGCCCCTCAAAAGGTGAAGGGACACAATTCTGAAGTGAATCATTATCATCTTTTGGATACCAACCAGTCCCTTGTGGTCTCCTTTGGAAATCTGTGTGCATGCCCCTGTATTAGTCAGTTCTGTACAAATCTTATAAACAGGTAATGTACTTAAACTCTGTCCTTTTTCTCGGGGTGTGGGGGGGGTCAGGAGGGGAATGTTGGGTCACATTCGGTGATGCTCAGGACTTATTCCTGGCTCTGTGCTCAGGGTTCACTGTCGGTAGGCTTGAGATACCATAAGGGGTGCCAGGATTAAAACTGGGCTGGCAGTGTGCAAGGGGGAAAGTCTCTATCTGCTGTCTGGCTGAACTCTGTGTCTCTTGATTCTTGGTATCCTGATGACAATCAGTTCATTAAAATGGTGTTGCAGAATGAATAAAATGTCTCAACACCCTTTTTACATCAAGAACTAACTATTGCATCCTTTAATGTCTATTAAGATCAGGAATTCTACAAAGTTTTCTCAGAGCACTTCAGTCAATAATTATTCCAGACCTCAGTTCAGAGCACAGTGACGTATCAAAGGGTCATTAGGCAATTTTTTATGAGCTGCTTTATAAATTTTTTCTCTGCAGCTATCTTGAAGTTTTTAATCTTTTGTACATTCATGGTATTTTTCCTCAACTAAAATATAAATTATCTAGGGCAGGAACTACATCTTCTATTTTACAATCCTCATGAAGTCTAGTAAAATATCTGGTTGATATAAAAAGTATGAGATCATAACATATTACTCTAAGGAGAAGATGTTATGAACATAACATATGGATTGAACTGAGCAGAATAAGCTGCTGGAGACCATACAGTGTCCAAAGTAGAGATAAAAGTGTAATCTTTTAAACTTTCCAAAAGACTTACTGAGGGGAGATGAAGTAAGGCCTGAAAAAGAATTGGCCATGATGTAATCAGCAATCTGTTGTAATGCTAATAATCCAGTTGGGTTGTGGCCTTTCTTCATCTGTTCTTGAATAAGGCATTCCAGGTCTTCCCGAAAGGCCTGAAACACACAGAAATAATCACTGAACACATGCATCTCCCTTGAAGCGGAACAACCCAAACAACTTGCTTCAAAATAATCTTGACCAGCTTTTATCTAAACTATTTCAAAACAAAAATACTGCCCAATATAATAAAAACAGTGTAAGAAGCATACTCTCCAGAAGAAAAAATCATTAGGCATTTTTATTCTCAAGGAAAAGAAGAAATGAGAGTTAAGGAGTTAGGCTCAAATAGCTGGCGCAAAAGCCTACTGCGCACAAGGCTTTTGATCCCCAGCTCTAGATGACCTGAGTGTTAAATTAGTGGGTGAAAACCTGGTGACTCCCAGCACTGTGCCCTCCAACTCTTGCAAGAAAATGAGATTATAACATCTACAGTAGGCAGGTACAGATAGAGACATCTATTAATATGCAATAAGAACACAGAGTACAGACGGTTAGAAAAGAGACTCATTCCTTCCATCTGATAGCCTTATCATCTGGGTTAGGACAGGTCCTTCGTCCAATGACCGCTAATTACAGAGTGACTCATGGCAAAAATTTTCACTAAAGTGTACTAACTGATGGCTTCCTCAATTTTATGATTCCCATAGCAGTCTCTTAACTTTATAAACACTGGAGGCAAACTGATCAGAGTTAACTGATTACTCTTTTTCAGCAACAATATGCTAAAGAATAGTTTCTTCCAGCTTTGGGATCTGTATATTCCTGTTCGGGAATTCTACTGTTTAATTTTTTCTTTTTGGTGGGAGGGGAGTAGGGTAGGTTGGGTAGTGGGTGGGTGGTGGTAGTAAAACAGTGTTTATACAATCAAAATCCTGAACATTAAGAGAAAGTCTCTATTCCAGTAATCCTTGAGTCGCTAACATGATTCATCATTTGGAAACTCTTCCCAATCTCTCACAGTAGTTGAAACAGCTAGGTTTGTATTTCCATTACCCTTAACCATTGCTTAATTAAATCCATCATTTGTTTTCCTGTATACAACTAATTTCATTCATTTTAAACACAAAGGCTCTTGCACTGTAAATCATCTAAACTTTTCCCTTCCATTTGGGACTGGTTACATGTGCAATAAAATGCTGTCAGATACTCAATTCAGTGCTTGCATATTTTACCTAAGAGGCAAAAGGCAGAAAATTGTTTCCTAAACACTCCCTCTCAGACTGGGTAGAACTAGAACACCTAGGAGATGACTGGGAAAAATCTTCCCTGGAAGGGTAACTCTCTTTGTAATCACTGATAGAAGTCTAACTCCTAAGACTGGGATAAGGTCATCTTGAATTCCTGCCTAGATGTTGCCCTGCTTAGAGGATGCCTAATAATTCAGAGATGTTCAGAAAAAGGGACTTTAAAAATGCCACGGGAGTTCATGGTGGAGAAAGGAAAATGTAGTTCTGAGGTTAAGAACTGACAGAACCAGTCCTGACTCATGCTTAAGTGTTTTGAGAACCACAGTTGAAGCAGCTGTGATATAAATTTCATGTAAGAGTTTAATACAGGGAGGCCATTCTTTGCTGTTGCACCATAGCGGGCTACAGTGAGGGGCATCATCTTGTTGTGTGAGGAAAGGCAAATTTTCAACACCACCACTACTGGTCAAGAGATGCAGTGGCAGTGGGACTGAACAGCAGTTAGTGTGTCTTCACATTCACACAACATACCACACATCTTGAATACAGAAACCATTGAGAAACTTGATCGGGCTGTGTGGGCCACTGAAATTCTTGTAAAAATTAAGGAAAGTAGAAATTCCAAGAGGAAGATGTTTTACTTTTTGGTAAATATATCAGGTGGAAGTTTAGAAATTAAAAAAATACTAACTGCAATCACCTTCATATTCTAAGTTTAAGTTTATACCAGTTAAACATGCTTTTTCTTCTTTTTTTTAAAAAAAAATTCAAGACTCATTAATTGTCAACCACAGCACATTTACAAAAATTCTACACAGCAGTGGGTAGGGTTGGGGGTACTCTGAGCAGGCACTTGGACAAGAGATAAATGGTGACAAAAAGTGGACATTCCTTTTTGTTGAAAAGATTTTTTTTAAATCACTGTGAATTACAAAGTTATAAAAGTTATTCATGATTGTGTTCAGGCATACAATGTTCCAAAGTCAATCTCTTTACCAATGTCCACTTCCTTCCATCAATGTCCCTAGGTTCCCTTCTTCCCGCCTCAGCCAGCCTCTGCTGTTTTTTTTTTTCTTTATCTTTTTTCCTGTTCTTACCCCTCCTCCTTTGAGGCACTGTGGTTTTCAATACTGTACTGACAGGGTATTATGCATGTCACTTTACCTCCTTTTATCACCTAGACCTGGTCCAGAGTGACCACTTTCATCTATCCCTGTCATAGTGGTCCCTTTCCTAACCTATCCCTCCCTACCAGTCTTACCCCAGTGGCAAGCTTCCTACTAAGGACAAGTTTTTTTGCTCTTCATTTCTACTGCCTTTGAGCTTTCGTGATTCCCCTAACTATGTTTCTTTATAACCTGTATATAAATGAACAAGTGGGCATTCTGATGGAGAGAGTGGTGTTGAGATGTTGTACACATGATATCTTGTCAATAATAATAGTAAATCATGGTACTTCAAATAAATTAGAACAATTGAAAAATTAAAAACTCTAAACATCTGATTCTATGCACTGTATCTAGCTCATTAAAAAGATTATTCAAACCACAAAAACGAGTCTGGAACTTATCTTCTTCAGTGACACATTGATCAGAAAATCCCGTACACAGATTTTCAAGATCTTCTGAACATAAAACGGTTGTGAACTATATATAAAATGGATGGATGCCTTCATACAAAAAAAGGAATGAGCATTTTACCATGATTAAGGCCAAAGGAAAATAATCTTCCAGATATGCTCATTTATCTTTATCTAAACTGCAGAAAACTTCTGAACACTTGGCAAAGTTCCATACTACTCTTCTGAAATTTTATCTTCCCGTCAAAACCAAACTCTACTTAAACAGTTCTCAGTTCAAAGCAGCTATAATCAATGTTCTTTGATTCAGTTAAAAAAATTAGCAATATCCACTACGTACTTTTCTCATTATTTACAACAACTCTAAAAATTCGGCATTATTTATTTCATTGATGAACTGTCCTAACTTTTCCCAAGAAGTATTTAAGGAGGATACCATAGTTTAAAAATGATACAAAAATATATAAGAAAAATCAACCTAAAGAAAAAAAAGTAGGAAGAAGTTTAAACAGCATCAGAAATGAAGTTAAGATGCAAAGTGCATCACACAAAATTATATACATTTCCTAGACATGGGTAAATCTCCCCCCCCACCACAGTGGTGCCAGGGATTAAATTTTCAGAGACTCGAACATGTGAAATTACCACTTTACATGTGGTATTACACATGTAAATTACACATGTAAAATTTACATGTGAAATTACACATGTAAAGTCTCACTGAGCTATATCCTGGGCTTAATGAGTCACATTTTATCTAATCCATAGCAACCAACATGAAATAAGATAATCTGTTCCATATGCTGATTTACAATGACTTCAAGATAAAAAACTAATCAGTTATCTAAGATAATCAGTTATTTATGAAAAAAAAAAGATTTTTGCTGGGTGAGATGAAAAAATTTTATTAGAAAGGTTAAACATTTTGTTCAAAGCATGAAGTAGAAATTCTCTATGGTGCCATAAAGGAATGTAAAAGTTCTTCAAAAACCATTTCTGAGGGACCAAAGAGACAGTGCAGAGCCAAAGAGACAGTACGATACTTGCCTTACTTATGAACTGAGGTTCAGTCCCAAGCATCACATCATCAGACTTTTTATTTCAGATAAGAATTCAATTATAAAAAATTAGCATTTCATCATTAATTATTTTTTAATGTTTTGAATGCCTATGAAATACTGTTCAGATACTGACAGTATAGAATTACTTTGGCTACTTAACATTTTTATCAATATAAGAAGTTTATATGAATAATATCTGGTAATCATACTATCTTTTAACAAAATCTTTATAGCTGATTCATCTGAATTTCACTGCAGAGTTGGTTTTTATTCTTTTTTTTTGTGTGTGTGTGGGGGGTGTAGTGTGTGCCACACATAGAGATACTGGGGGCTGCTCCTGGTATGTTGCTTGGAGATATCATGTGGTGTCAGGAGTAAAACCCAGGACTCCCACATGCAAAGCCTACACTTAAGACCTTTGGTTGAGCATCTCTCTAGCCCATGAGTCTCACTACAAAGTGTTGGGTGAGGCCATGATTTTCTCAAGGATGCCAAGCTAATAATGGAATGCAATGAAATATGACATCTGGAAATTTCATTTGAGCATAGGATCTTTCCCTAATTTTATCACAGCTTGGCTATATCACCGAAACCAAATGAACTAATAATGAAGCAGGCATACTGTGATTAGAAACACTGAGTAAACCTCCTAGCTACAGTCAAGGTTGTAAGGACAAAGCAAACAAAATTATATGTTAATAGATGACCATCAAAGTACTTGCCCTATTAGAACCAGGAATTTTCCTATCAAAACAAAATAAGAAACTAACTTATAAACAGGACAGCAAGTTCCCATGCTGGGCTTCTTAAGTCAGATTAAGTCAACAATTTCCTAGTGAAGAGCTACACTGAAAGACCAAAAACTGCCTCCCATCTCATACACAAAACCATAGCAAAAACTGTTTCTTGGGGCCGGAGCGATAGCACAGCGGGTAGGGCGTTTGCCTTGCACGTGGCCGACCTGGGTTCTATCCCCGGCATCCCATATTGTCCCCCAAGCACTGCCAGGAGCAATTCCTGAGTGCAAAGCCAGGAGTAACCCCTGAGCATCGCTGGGTGTGACCCAAAAAGCAAAAAAAAAACAAAAAACAAAAAACAAAACTGTTTCTTCTCAGATACAGAAGATCAAAGAGGAGTGGGGTTGTTATACCTTGAATATGTGAACACAGATGAAAAAGAATGTCCATGATGCGTAAAACCTTTAAAATCAAAATACAGGGCCAGGGAGATAACTCAAATCTAGAGTGTGTGTCTTGGATGGATTAGGACTCTAGTTCAATACCCAGCACTACATGGCCTGCCATACATGTACCACCAGGAGTAGCACTGGTAACTCCTAAATGCCACTTGGCCTGGGCAGCTCCATCTCACTAAGTTCAAGCACCAAATCATCAGGTTGACTTATCACTGGGAGTTGTTCCTGAGCACTGTTTGACAGTACCACCCCTTGCCCCCCCCCACCCCCAAGAAAACCAAGGTGCACTTCCCACAGCCGCTGCCATATTGACTTATCCCCTGATGCCTTTTCAGATTCATGACCACATCTCTAGGAGATGCAAGCCAATTTGCTTGGACACACTGGTCTCCCATCTGAAAATTCATGAAAATTCTTGGGGTGCTCTTAGGAGGGAGGTGGGCAGAGTCCCTGCCCTGCTGAAGCCCTGGCAGCTGCACACATCCCACTGCTGCTGCCATGCCAATGGCCTGAATTCACTGTTCCATTAATAATCTTTGCAGAAAAACCAAACTGCAAAAATTCCAGGTATCCCAGTGTTCAGGCTGAGAACTCTGGGTGTTCTGGGAATGGGGGCCGGCAGCCAAATTCCACAGTACTGAAATTCCAGTAGAAACACACCAAATTAGTTGGGAAAGTAACATAGAAGCCAACTAAACTCAACAAACTAAAAACAAAAGCACAGCAGGCTCAACTAGCAACAAACAGCTTAGTAAATGCTCAGACTAGGATTTAGCCTATGGTGAGATATAACAATTTTCATAAATTTTCTTTTACTGAAGTAATTCTGTAATTCCTTAAGCCAATTAGTTTTAACAAGTGATATAAAATAAATTATTGTGTGCCTGCTAAGAGGGCAGGCTTCAGGGGTGGTTGGGAAAATAGGGATAATGGTGGAGGGAAGGTCACTCTGGTGGTGGGATTGGGGTTGGAAGATTGAAAGCCTGTAATTCAAACTGTATAACAAACAACTTCGTAAATGATGGTGTTTAAATAAAGTAATAAAAATAAAACATATCTTAATTGCTATTTTCTCCTTAAGTCTCTCTTTTAATCACTCCAGTTAGGAGGATCTCCATATCTCTTCCTTTCTCTTGCCTCTCCACTCTTTTACACATTTATTTCATACTACATTTAAGTGCCTATCATATTACTGTGATTCTTTTTGACTCTACTGAGACTGTGTTTTTTTACATCTCTAGAGTTTCCCTGAGTGTCGTTTAATGCTCATTAAAGCAGTACATTTTCCCCTTGGAGAGATGAGGAAAGAAAATAAAGAATATGATCTCAATATTTATTGAGTTAATGACAGTAAAGATTAATTTCAGAGTTATGAGCACTGGGATCTGAGTGTCTAAACAGTGCAACTGCATTAGCTTATCACTTGAATGAGAAATCCCTTCTATGAATCTGTCCATCATATATTGGTATAAATCAATCTAGTTTTTAGAAATAAGAAATGAATCTTCGGGGTGGTGTGGGGAAAAAGAAATGAATCTTCACTGAATGTAACTCAGTTTTAAAAGTGACATTTTAATTCAAACAAAATACTGCTGGCAAACTTAGCTTGTCCTCAGATTTTAGTTTGGATGGCTGTACCCTCAAACACATATCTAAAAAAATACTGCAAAACATCTGTCAGATAAAAATCAAAATGCTTCAATTGCATTGAGGGTAAGTCAGCCTTATCTAAATTTATACCCATTCATTCTATACATTTTCTCTCAATATTGAGGAAATAGTCATTTAAATTTTGAATTCATAAGGAATTCATAAAATAAACTTGAAAAATATAGGAAAAACAAGGATTTTAGATTTAAGTAAGCCAACAGTAAATTTTAAGTAAATACATAGCCATGTATACTATACACCAAAAGTAGTATTAACTTGAAGTGCCCCATCTTAAAGCTTCTACATCATAGATCAAAACTTTTAAGACATAGTGGCTATAGACAAAATTTTTCTTTGGGTCCACATCTGGCAATGCGACTCCTGGCTCTGTAGTCTGTAGCTGCTCCTAACGGTGCTCTGGGGACCATGCAGTATTGAGGATTAAATCTGGGGCTTCCATATGCAATGCATTACACTCTAGACCTTTGAGCCATCTCCCCAGCCCAAGAAAAAAGCCTTTTTTTTTTTCTCCCAATAATGAAAAAGAAGGGCTGGAGTGATAGCACAGTGGGTAGGTCGTTTGCCTTGCACACGGCTGACCCAGGTTCAATTCCCAGCATCTTACATGGTTTCCTGAGCACTGCCAGGAGTAATTCCTGAGTGGTGCAGAGTGCATCGCTGGGTGTGACCCAAAAAGCAAAAAAAAAAAAAAAAAAGAAAAGAAAAGGAAACTGGTTAAAAGAAACTGACATGATGCATTTATTTCAGTTGATGTGAAAACATACTGATTTATCAGCACTGTCAAATTAGCAAAATCAAAAAACGGTTAAAATCTAAAGTATCAGAGATGGATTTTAGATATCCACGTCTGGATGATCTTTTACTCCTAATAATTACTGAAGAGAAACCCAAGAGGAACAGAAAAGAAAAAAGATTATAGACTTGTGCTCCTGTGGTACCCTGCAATTATGTCACTAGATCTCTTCTAAAGCAGGGATTAGAAGTATAACAAACTTAGAATTTACCCACAAAGAAATGCATTCTTGGGCCAGAGAGATAGATAGTACAGGGGTTAAGGTTCTTTCCTTGCAGAAGGCTGATCCAGATTTGATGTCTGGCACCACATGGCCCACTGAGCACTGCCAGGAATGATTCCCAAGCAGACTCAGGAGTAGCCATGAGCACAGCTGGGTGTGGTACAGTCTCTCCCCACTATTTATATATATTCAGTGAATATATACAAAAACACATATATTCATTGAAAATAGATTACCACTATTCCTGTTAAAAGGAAGAAAAAGAAATAAAGCAAATTTTGGGGATGTTTTTCCCTTGTATCTAAGTCTTAATACAAAACTAAAGGTTAGCATAATATATCTTTTTAAGGTTGGTATATTAATAAATGAAAACAATTAATGACGAATACTTGTGTCTCTACCTCCTAAGGTAACTAGAAAAATCATAGTGAATTTGACCCACTGTTCTACTTAAGTTGCCTGTCAACATTTTTTTTTTGGGTTTTTGGGTCACACCCGGTGATGCACAGGGGTTACTCCTGGCTCATGCACTCAGGAATTACTCCTGGCGGTGCTCGGGGGACCATATAGGATGCTGGGAATCGAACCTGGGTCGGCCGAGTGCAAGGCAAATGCCCTACCCGCTGTGCTATTGCTCCAGCCCCCCCCCCCCCCCCGTCAACATTTTAGATCTTAATTACGGTGACCGTTTAACATCTGTTTTTCCTCCCATCTTCACATGCCCGTAGCATTACACTTTGTTTAACAGCACTGCCCTGTTACTGGGAATAGCGAGGGAACTGGGGCACTGGCTCAATGGTGAGGCTCCTGCTTTGCAGCTACGGGGTACAGGTTCAATCTCTGGCACACAGCAGTCAGGAGAGTGTGAGCACTGTAACCAAGTGCCTGTGAGCTCAGCTCATTGAAGCAGCTGCAACAATGAAGGGAAGGGATAGGAATGCCATGTGCTTTAGCTATCACCAACCTATGTCCCCATTGCCCCATTTTTTTCAGACTAACAGTGCACACTTCTCTCAACAGTCTACATTGTCTCCTGCAGCAATAATATGTCAGGCATATGTTTCTTTTTCTGAAATCCACTGTTTTCCACACTAAGTAGTTAAGTTCAGCAGGGGACTTTCTGGGTAACTTTTAGTTGTTAATGACTCAAAGCCTACCGAACTATTTATATATACATTGATCAGTGAGTTCTGAATTTTTGTGTTCTAAATAATTATTGTGACAGCATGCTCTTTGTTTTACAGCATGCTTTAACCTTGGTAAAATATCACATAATTCCAACAAAATTCTCTGGACATTGTATTCTAGGATAAAGGGGTAAATTAAAATGTAGCCCTTTACTCCATTCTTTCCTTTGTTCCATTTTCATTCTTTTCTTTTCTCCCCTCCCTCACTTTCATCCATCTACCCATCTCTAATTTTTCACACACACACACACACACACACACACACACACACACACACACACACAGTTGCATGTAAGTTTTCTTCAACCATTCAACATAGATGGTTGAAGAAAACTTAGAGATTCTTTTAACTGAATTAACTAGAGTCTCTTGCCAAATTAGGTTTTTCCATTGGCATGTAAGACAATACATTCTTAAATTTTAAAAAGATATGACAATGGGGGTCAGGATAAGGCAAGTTCTCTTTTCTTAACCCCACCCCCACCCCATATTTTCTTGGCGCAAGGTATTTTGATGTATCTGTCATCTCAATTCAAAGACACTCTGAAAACTTTGGAGACTTCTTGAACTGTATTAATTTGAAAATGAACAAAATAATGAAAAATATCTGGGTGGATTTCTCCTTTGTTTTGAATAGTCATTTATAGGTTAGGGAGTAAAGTTTCCTACCCCACTCCAATTTTTACTAGGTACTGTGATTTACAACAGTGTTAACAACCAAGTTTCAAGCAAACCATATCCCAACACCTGGTATGAATTTTGAGTTAAAATTCTGACTTCACTATTTAACTAAACTATAAAAACTTCAGCAAGTTATTTAACGTCTCTAAATTTCAGCTTATTAGTCTATAAACTAAGGATATTAATACTTCTTTGACTGAGATATTTGAAGATTTAACTCAGATTAGATATATAATAGGGGATTGGAACACTGTAAGTGCTTAATTTAAAAAAGTATTATAGTAATTTTAATTACTTTTTCTTGATTTCTTCCTAAATGAACTCAAAGGAAAGACAGGAAATAAGAGAGAAAGGAAAGAAAGAAAGAAAGAAAGAAAGAAAGAAAGAAAGAAAGAAAGAAAGAAAGAAAAAGAGAGAAAGAAAGAAAGAAAAAGAAAGAAAGGAAGAAAGGAAGGAAGGAAGGAAGGAAGGAAGGAAGGAAGGAAGGAAGGAAGGAAGGAAGGAAGGAAGGAAGGAAGCAGGCATAGGGCCAGAGCAATAGTACAGCAGATATGAAGTTTACCTTGCATGTGGCTGACCTATGTCCGATCCCTGGCACCATGCATGTCAAGAGTAATCCCTGAACACAGAGTCAGGAGGAAGCCCTGAGCACTGCCAGGTGTGGCCCCAAAACAAAAATTAAAATTTGTCATTTACGAAAACAAATTATTAACATGTTTTTTATTGGTTCTGCGTTTTGTCTAACAGAGTGAATCCCCAAATTCACAGGATACCACACACTTTAATTGTACTGATACAAACACTTCAAATTTAGGCTGAAAGTGATTTGAAAGAAAAGACTATTAACAAAATAGCTCTTTGAACTTCCCAAACCTCCAGAAGAACAAGTAGGCTGATTAAAAATAGTTGCAAACAAAAAAACGGAGAACTTGTCTTCAGTAGGAAACTTACCACTGGGGTGGGGAGGGTGAGTGAGGGACCTTGGGACAAGGGTGACAGGAAGTGGACTCATGGGAGGAGGGTGTGGTTCTGTAACAGTTAATGTATAAAATCTTACAATCAACAGTTTGTAAAACATAGTGCCCCAAATTGAAAAATTACAAAAAATTGCAAATACCTGTGATCTAATAAACCTACTCTGCATGGGTTTTGTAAGGCAAATAAACTAGAGCCAACAGGCAGGCTATTATTTTTATTTTAAATTTTTGGTTTTTGGGCCACACCCAGCAATGCTCAGGACTTAAGCCTACTATGCTACCAGGGATCACTGCTGGAGGGCTTTGGGTACCATATGTAGTGCTGGGGATCAAACCAGGTTCGGCAACATGCCAGGCAAGTGTCTTATCTCCGTATTCACTCACTCACTCATTCATTTTCTCTCTCTCTCTCCCCCTCTCCCTCTTCCCTACCCCCTCCCTCCCCCCCACCCCCCTCTCTCTCCCTGTTAATAAGGCAAGCACTTGCATGGCGATCCAAATTTATTGAACTACTGATGCTAAGTTATGCAAAATTGCACCACTTTAATAAAAGTTTTGTTTACATTTGGCCATCTCCAAGTTGTTGTAACATAAGGTTGGTCAATTTAAATAATGTGGCTCCCTGTTGAGTAGACAGCTCTGTTATTTTTAAATAAATTATGATCATGCACCGAACATTCCTCCCTTCAAAAGGTGGGGGTTATTTACTCTCCCCTTAATATGGGCTTAATGAGTGAATAATTTCTAACTATTAACTGTGGTGGAAGTAATGGTATGTAATATTTGAAATGGTCATGAAAGTCGCAAGTTTCTTTTTTCTCTCACTCAAATGCTTGCTGTGTGTGGGAATATTCAAACAGCATTAGGTAAAGGTTCATGAGGCAAGGAACTATATCCTTCTGCTCACTAGTTTTTATTTTTCTTTTGCGGGAAGAGGGTGTTATGGAGAGGCAGAGATAGGGCTTACTCCTGGCTCGCTCTTGGTTGAGCTTGAAAGGCTATAGGATACTGGGGATTGAACCTGGATCAGTTGCATGCAAGGCAAGCCCCCTCTCTGCTGTTCTGTATCTCCGGCCTAATGTCCACTGGTGTTTTACCACTGGTCCACCCAGGTGTAGAAAGGCCGAAAAACCATTGTTTCTACTGCCTTTGTTAAAACTGCCAGTGTAACCAAGTGTAAGAAGTACTATCTTAAAATGTGGCAGGAAGATAAATTTATCTACCTTTCCAAGTCTTTCAAAAACAAGATTTAAAATATTAGCTAGTAAAAATAAAGGGTAAATTGAAGAGACAGTTCAGGGGTTAAGGGCTTGCCCTGCGTGTGGCAGAAGCCCAGTTCAATCCTTGGACACTGCATATGCTTCTCTCCACACTACCAGGAGTAATCTCTGAGCAGAGTCAGAGAAGTCCTGAGCACCACTGGGTGCTCAACAACAAAAACCAACAAATCTAGGGAAAAACGATCAGTAATCAAATCTTTAATATTTGGGGGCGGGGGGGGGATGGTTTAGGGATACAACTGGAAGTGTTTGGGTGCTATTCCTGGCTCTGTTCTTGGGGGGTCACTTCTGGCAGTATTTAGGGGAACATATGATGTTGGGATCAAATCAGAGTCAGTCACACTGAAGAAAAGCTCCTTAACCCCTATACTATCTCCCTAGCCCTCTATAAATCCCCCCCCCCCTTTTTTTGAGTAAAACAGATTTTATTTGAAGGGTTTTAAGGTGTGGAGGGAGAGAGGGTGAAAGAGAGAGAGTAACACACTCAAGAGAAAATGCGGACTTCTCAAGGGGGGAGAGAGCCCCTACACACATCATAGCATTAGACATGAAAGCATGAAAGTACACATCTCAAGAGGGGAGATGCAGGCGACACAAGTGCTCGGGTGATACATGAGCTTGGCCGTGTGGGCGCAAGCAACACTTGGGCTCAGGCAGCATATGCGCCGCCCTCTATAAATCTTCTAAACCTTTATTATTTCTCACTGTATTAAAAATGATCACTCTTGGTAAAGGAATATGAAATGTCAGCATATATGTCCACCTTTCCTATTATTTCATTAAATTCCCCAATACACGAATAATATTGATATTTTAAAGTATAAAAAATTAAAGAATCTACTCAAGGTTATGCTGCCTTTAGATCAGTGGAAAAATTACAAAACAAAAACACAGTAACTTTACAGTTAGAATGAAAAGGTCTTCTATGGAATAACTTTCAAAACAGTGTCAATATTTACAACCTCGAAAAAAATCTGAACTTTATCTCATCCTGTCAGTTTTAATTGTTACTGGAGCAGAGAGACAGTACAGGGGTGAAGGTGACTGCCTTGTGTGCTGCTGATCCCAGTCCAATCCCTGGCACTACATGGGTCCTCTGAGCAATGCCAAAGTGACCACCAAGAATAGGAGTAGACTCCAACACTTCTGGGTGTGACCCCACCCTCCTGACTCCAATAAAAAATTATGTTACTATCATTTGGCTAACAAGTTAGTTTTTGTGCTTAGGAGTGATTCTTTGTGTGCCCGGGGGACCATACGTGGTGCCAGGGATGAAACCAGAGTCAGCTGGATGCAAAGTAAGCAGCTTACCTACTACACAGTCTCTCCAGCCCCCAAAGCAGGTTCTTAGTATATGTAGTTTGATATAAGTAATTAAAATTCATGTTTTCAGATATTTTTAAACATACAAACTCAGGCTTTCAGTTGAAAGGACCTGAGTGTCAAATCTTTCAGGCTGACTTCTTTAGTTAACTTCCTTTCCACTGGAGAAGGATTTCTGGAAAGTATAGCTTGAGGGACCAGATGTAGTATAGTGGTTCGAGTCCAAGGATGCACCTGACCTGGCACTAGATGACCTTCAAAATATCTCTGAATGTGGACCTGAAGGTCCCTGAGAACTGATGGTTCCCAGTGCCACAGGGCCCTTGAGTCTTTTTTCTTTTTTTCTTTTTGGGTCACATCCAGTGATGCTCAGGGGTTACTCCTGGCTCTGCACTCAGGAATCACTCCAGAACCATATGGGATGCCAGGGATCAAAGCCGGGTCAGCCGTGTGCAAAGTAAATGCTCTACCCGCTGTACTATCACTCTGGTCCCCAGGGCCCTAGCACTGAACCGCTGACTGGTTGACAAAGTATCACAGTGAGTGGCTCCCCAGTCTCTTGAGTACTGTTTGGAAGGCAACCCCCTGCTCCCCAAATTAAAAATAAAGACAACTACAAATTTAAGCTATGTTTATATTCTTCAAAGCCTATTTGCTTTTATAACTTGTAGCTATTTTTATCTATACTTTGATATATAGCTTGTAGTTGCTTTTGGCTAGGCCTCTGGTATAAAGAATTACCCAGAATGGAATTCCTATTCAGCTTTGGACTCTATCTCTGTGAATTAACAAGGGCACAAAAGAATTTACCCAACAAGGTGACCTCAGACACTCCTATGTCTTGGCACTTATTTAATACCTATGCTTGAAATCTAATGTAACTTTACCCTGGTATCATGTATTTATATTACTGAACTCTGACTAAAGGGGCCTATAATTTCATTATGTATGAAGTTATTAATTTATACTGCTCCCTTTTCCTTTTTCTCTTTTTTAAAAAAGTAGTCTGGAAGTACAGTTTTATTTATTCTTTTTGGGTCACACCGGCAATGCTCAGGGGTTACTCCTGGCACTGTACTCAGGAATCACCCCTGGCAGTGCTCAAGGGACCATATGGAATGCCAGAGATCAAATCCAGGTTTGCCGAATGCAAAGCAAACGCCCTACCCACTATACTATTGCTCCGGTCCTCTGTACCTTTTTACCAATCTGTTTTCTTACTTTCTATCACTTATTATAACAAGGATTCCAGAGAAAAGTAAAAATTATGGCCTCCTAATTTCAACTCACAGGACTTTGCAAGATTTGAGTAACTCGTTTCCTCTGCTCCATCATATTGAAGTCTTGTCGCAGATCAGGAGACATGTTCCGCTCCCGAATGTATTCCGGGTCATTTTCATTGATGCGGTCAAAATACCTCTCTTTATGAGGCATGCTGGGAGGAGGAGGAGTGGTGATCACACTTTGGCTGGCATCTGCACTCATGCTTCAATTCTGCTGATTCCTCTTGTTATCTGCATTAATAAACACAAAGGAGGACATTCACGATAAATTTCTTATAAAAATTTTAATTTTATAAGGGTCAAGTACAGCTTTATAACAGCCCTCAGAGTACAAGGTACAACTTTCATTAAAAAGTAGTTTCTGTTCCCGGCGCGCCTTCCGCCCAGAGATGAACCAAGAGCCGCGGCACGAGAAGCAGAGCCTCCCTCCTACTGACTGTGATCCTGAGGTCTCCTAACCCATTTTGGCCCCAGAGCAGACTCTTGCAGCCATGCATTTTGACTGCGAACTGAACTACAACCTCGTGCAGCCCGGGAAGGGATTTTTTTCCCTCTCCACCCCATTTTTCTGAGCGAAAATGGCGGCAGCGGCGGCAGCCACGCGGTGAGAGCCACCCTCTAAGACCCCTACACCAGGAGGTAGGACTCTCTTTAGTGACGTAGCCTGTAGGTGATCCTGGGAGGGGAGGTGTTCCCGGCGCGCCTTCCGCCCAGAGATGAACCAAGAGCCGCGGCACGAGAAGCAGAGCCTCCCGCCTACTGACTGTGATCCTGAGGTCTCCTAACCCATTTTGGCCCCAGAGCAGATTCTTGCAGCCATCCATTTTGACTGTGAACTGAGCTAAAATATTAGAAACCCAAAACCGCGCGGCCGCGATAGCGGCCGCGCGGACTCAAAGTCTTCACCTTTACCAAGGAAGAGAAATTATTAGATGATGCTTATTCAGCAGGCCTGATTGTTGGGGGAAATTTCTAATCAACAATAGTGAGTTCTGTATGGAAATATGAAATGTACTCAATATGTAGAGAGAATAATGGGAATATCATCAGCTACTTAGATGGGGGGAGGGGTGGGAGGGGGGTTTATTGGGGTTCTTGGTGGTGGAACGGGTGCACTGGTGAAGGGATGGTGGTTTAATCAGTATTTGACTGTGACTTAAACCTGAAAGCTTTGTATTTTTTTTGTTTTCACGGTGGTTCAATAAAATATTTCTTAAAAAAAAAAAAAGTAGTTTCTGGAGGGATGGGGTTTAAATCATTATATGACTGAGACTTATACCTGAAAGCTTTGTATTTTTTTTCACGGTGATTCAATATAACAAAATAAAAAAAAAAAGTAGCTTCTGGGGCTGGAGCAATAGCACAGTGGGTAGGGCATTTGCCTTGCACATGGCTGATCCAGGTTCAATTCCCAGCATCCCATATGGTCCCCCAAGCACCGCCAGGAGTAATTCCTGAGTGCATGAGCCAGGAGTAACCCCTGTGCATCGCCGGGTGTGACCCAAAAAGAAAAAAAAGAAAAAAAAAAGGAGCTTCTCAATTTGGAGAGATAATACAGGGGTTAAGATGGTTGCCTTGCATGCAGCTCACCCTGGTTCGATGCCTGGCATTGCACAGGTATCCCGAGTGCTGTGTTCCAGAGTGACTCCTGAACATGGAGTAAGGAACAGCCTCTAAGCATTTCCTAAGCATGAACAACAACGGGGCGACAGCTGTTCATAAGTACAGAGTGAATAAAAAATTATGGCTTGGGGCTGGAGCAATAGCACAGCAGGTAGGGCCTTTGCCTTGCACGCGGCCGACCCGGGTTCGATTCCCAGCATCCCATATGGTCCCCTGGGCACCACCAGGGGTGATTCCTGAGTGCAGAGACAGGAGTTAACCCCTGTGCATCGCCGGGTGTGACCCAAAAAGCACGCAAAAAATTATGGCTTAATTATGACTTAGTAGTCATAATTAATATTGATTTTTTAGAAGAAATAATCCCCAAATATTTTAAAGTAAAATGACACATAGAAGACTGGTTTATTTTCACTATTAGTGAGTACTGTGCCTAGGGCTTCTTTTTCCTCTTACAGTTTTATGTTCAATAAAATGTAATGATAGACACTTTATACTAAACATAATTATTAGTGATATGTAGGATAATCCTTGATTTTATGCCAGAAGAATAATTCACTTGTGCTTTGCTACAGCTGAGCACCTAGCCAACTAAAGCTGGATCAACAGGACAGTGACTTAGCATCCTCCTCCCCAACCTGTGATGAAGCTGATGAAGTAATCAAGCTCAGCATTTCTCAAATTATTTAGGGTGAAGGATTTTCTCCAATTCATCATTGGCCAGTATTTTTGTTTAATAAAAAACAATACACTTGGATAGAGTAACAATGTCAAGTTCCTAATGCTTAATATCCTATTCTGGATTTGTTACTAACTTGAAACAGTTTGTAGACTGGCAGTGGGGGGCCTGGTCTGCATGGTATTGATGTAGCAGACAGCATCATGACTACCAACTAAAGTAATACTTCCTCCAACTTTTAGAAGAGGTGATAAGGCACAAGCCTGCGTCAAGAGAAAAGGAGACAACTGAGCACTGAAAAATGTGTCCCTTCCCAGGTTTTTTATTTTTATTTTTTGGTTTCGATTTGTTTGTAGGACACACTGCGTGGTGCTCAGGGCTTGCTCCTGGCTCTGTACTCAGGAGTCACTTCTTGTCGGAGACTGAACCCAGGTTGGCCCTGGGCAAGGCAAATAACCTACCCACTGTACTATCTCTCAGGCCCCTAAGGTATTTTTTGTTTTGTCTGTTTTAGGGGCATACCTGGCAGTGCTATGAGACTATTCCTGCTGGTGGTCAGGGGACCATGTGGTGATGACTGAACCTAGGCCTCTTACATGCAACCTATGGAATGTCGTCTCATCTTACTATTATCCAAAAACACAGTGCACAGAGTATCAAGTGTAAGAAATTTTTTTCTGCTCATATCCTGCTGTAATACAAGTTTCAGAGGTCTAACCACTCTGAAGTCTAATTTTCTTAGAAGCTGTTTAGAACATCATTTTTACTCCTTCAAAGAGTTTACTGTAAGCAGATAGGAATTTCAAGGAGAATTATTATTTTTTTTAAAAGAGCAAACTCATCTATATAAGGAACTGTCAAACTGTCTTTTAATAGCAAAGTACAGACAAAGCAGGTATTCAGTTATTGGGACATGATTTAATAAGGAAATGAATTGTTTTAGTTTACCAAACAAACTAAAGTTTGTTTCTTAAGCCATTTAAAAAGAACAGTACATTAATTGTTGCCTTTAATTGGATTTTATGTTTGCCTCATCTCTGAAATCATTAGTTAGCTTAATGGAAAATACATTTAGATAATAAGTTAGAGTCCAACTGAGTTTTCTGGTGCTTATAAAATAGTTTCATTAAAACAGTAAAAATTATTAATAAATTTTTTTTAAAAAAGTAAAAAGTAGAAACAGTAATAATAGATGTATCCTGTCATTCTAGGATTGATATAAGACACTAATAATTGAAAAACTATTAAACAAAATCTTAGCTTATAGTTTGAAGAACTCGTGATGATGAAAGCATTATCAGATGAGTAAGTTAAAGATGAGCTAGCTAACCATCCATTACATCAGGGATAAATTATAAATGTTTAATAACTTATAGTTCATAACATTCCTTATTCTCTCTTTACAACTACAAAATGATAATCTGGAGTTCAGTGGACTAAACAACCTGCCCAGAATCACACTGCTTACTTAAGTCATCTAATAGTCAAAGTCAATTTGTTTAGTACTCCACTTTAAAACGGCACACATTCCCTTAAATATCGTGTAACAAAGGACTACAAAATTTGTGCACTTTTAGTCTGTCTATACACTGTCCTGAATATTAAATGGAGCTTATAAAATCTTTCAAAAAAAAATAAGAACATGATACCAGAAAGGAAAATAAGATTAAAACATCTTAGGGGCTGGGGCAATAGCACAGTGGGTAGGGCGTTTGCCTTGCATGCGGCCGACCCGGGTTTGATTCCCAGCATCCCATATGGTCCCCTGAGCACCACCAGGAGTAATTCCTGAGTGCATGAGCTGGGAGTAAACCCCTGTGCATTGCCAGGTGTGACCCAAAAAGCAAAAAAAAAGATCAAAACATCTCAAATATTCTTTCCGTTAAAACGTTTATATTTATACTGGCTTTTAAATATATTTCAGTTTTACACATTTAGAATAAGAATGTGGACTTTATATTAGGGTATAGAAATAAAGTAAAAGTATAGTAGTTGTTCTTCTACATAGATTCTTCTTCTATACATAGATTTTAAAATCAATCAGAAGCCAACGGAATTTGTAATTTTATATACCAACTACTAATTGAACTGTTACTTCAAACATTGAAAAAAAATTAATATATGTCAGATTATCTGAACACAAGTAGAAATTAGAAAAAGGTATGAGAAAACCTTACAACATCATTTCTATCAACATACACATGGACTATTAAGATGCAGTGTATTGGGGCTGCAATGGGTAACCTCCCCTCACCTCCCTCTGCTTCTGGAAATTTTGGCAGCTATGTCCATGTCCCACCACTGCCACCATATAAGCTCATCTACTGGCCTTGTTTCAGAGACTCAAATAAATCTCAAAAGAGCTCACCTAGCCACAAAAGTTTCTCAGATACTTGTTCCCAGTTGAGACCTATGGGGCACTCTCAAAGGGGGTTGGGCCAGCTCCTGTCTCTACAAAGCTCTCACAGCTGCTCTCACATCCCAGAGCTGCAGCTTAGTTAAAAAATTTAACTCCATCTGGATTGCGCAGTTAAGAACTCTGAATTTTCTCTAGCATGCGGCCACATTCGTGGCCATGTGACAGCTCTAATATCTACAACACAGTTAAACAGACCTTTACAAATAATTTTTTTCTACAAACTAGTTTTAGGACTCACATTTTAGGTCCTTGTGCTGGAATAAATTCAACATCACAGCAGTAGATGGATGGGATGTAACATAGCAACCAACTAGTCTTGACTGACAAAAACATTAACACAGAAGGTTAATTTGAGACTAAAGCTTAAGAAACCTGCAGACAAGGGCTTATTGTTCTGATGATGAGATACAGCAATTTTTGCAAACTTTCCTCTTGGAAACATTTTTTGATCATTCACTTAGCCATTCAGGAGTAACAATATAAAATAAATTATTTTCAGCCTGCTGTGGGGGAAGGCTTGAGGAATGGTTGGGAAAATGGAGACAATGGTGGAGGAAAGGTGACAATGGTGGTGGGATTGGGGATGGACTACTGAATGCCTGTAACAAATCATCATGAACAACTTTGTAAACCATGGTGTTTTAAAGTGGGGAAAAATATACAATGTTATGTCAAATTAGAACTCAACAGAGCTAGAAAAAAATATAAGAGGCAAAGTGGTTTTGCTAAGTGTGTACACAGGAAATCTTTCTGGAAGATTATGCTATCTAATAGAAAATACTTAGTAAAGAATTTGACCCAGTATAAAAATAAGTGATTTATATGCTTAGGGGGAATCTCTAAACTAGAATGAAACTGATAAATGAGTCATCCTGCAGCACAGTAAAATAACTTAATATGAATGTCATGGGTTCTCTTTCTTTCACTCAACAATATTTATGGAACAACCACTTTCTGTTGGGCACTGCACAACAGGAATAGATAAAATGTTGGACCAAATCCCTCTGTGGCTTCAAGTCTAATTCAGAAATTTCTATAGCCCAGTGAAACAGATTCTACTAATACAGAGGGGAAGAACCCAGAGGACTTACATTTTCTCACGCCAAAGTAGGTACATGCTCAGGGAAGTGGCAAATGCCAGGAAATACAGTTAGAAGCAAGATAAATCTAGCATGTTTTATAGGATCAGTGCCGCTTAAAGATTTAATGTTTAATATACAATTATTTTATATAATTATTATACAAAACTCTAATTTTATACTGGTGACTTGAAACATTTCAATAAATTAGTTGAGTCAGAAGAGTTTTAAAGAAATGGGTGACTTTCCTGCCAGTCTAGAAGGCAACTAGGAAGGAAATCTTTCTAAAAGATATCACGCAAGTGAAGTATTTCCTATCATTGCTCAGCAGGTTGCTTAACTGTGTGTTGAAAACTGAGCTTCCAAAGAAAAAACTTAAAGAGGTATAAGGAATCATTACTTCTTAATAAACATACCAATTCTCCCCCCTCCGAAGTTTACTAAAAGGTTTTCTCATAGAATTTTGTAATGAAGTTAAACTGTTTTAAGTAGCGTAGGAAATCAAGCCTATGTCACTCACTAATATAAAGCTAAATGCATTATTTTTATAGGAACTGGGGAAAATGCAATTTAAGGAAAACTGCAATAATATGAGGACCCTGAAGATAGCAGTTAAGTAGACCTTTACAAATAATTTTTTTCTACAAACTAGTTTCAGGACTCACATTTTAGGTCCTTGTGCTGGAATAAATTCAACAGAAACTTAAAAAACTCATAAGCAGCATATGAAAAATGGACTGAGTTTCACTAAGCTGAAGATGATTTTTTTTTTTTAATCGAGGCACTGCGGCTTACAAAATTTTTCACTGGGTTTCAGGAATACAATGTTCCAACACTAATCCTTTCACCAGTGTTCACCTTTAGGGCAGGCACTTTATTTTTTCTCTTTAAAGCTATTTTTTACTCCGAATCAGTGTCATAGAAAATGCACAAGTTCATTTAAAACACATAAAAATCGGGGCTGGAGTGATAGCACAGCGGGTAGGGCGTTTGCCTTGCACGCGGCCGACCTGGGTTAGAATCCCAGCATCCCATATGGTCCCCTGAGCACCGCCAGGAGTGATTCCTGAGTGCAGAGCCAGGAGTAACCCCTGTGCATCGCCGGATGTGACCCAAAAAAGCAGAAAATAAAAACAAAGAAACAAACAAAAAAAAAACACATAAAAATCTTCCACAATTTTGCATCCAGTCTTCTGCTATAGTCCATATTCTAGCCGATTAAAACTTACTTATATTTCATCTCATTAAGTCTGATCTGACAATGCTCTTCTCTTTTTTAAAATTTAAAGTAGCTTCTTGTCATTAGTGCATTAAAACACTCTGTTGCTGACATCTTTCATCCTACCTCGACATTTCTTTCACAAAGAATACAACAGCATTGTCTATATTAGAAGCCCATCCCCATTCTAAAGTTTACAAAAACAAAGAAAATTCCAGTATGCCCCATATAACTATCCTTTGCAATGTTTTGTTACAAACTATTTCACTTTTCTTCAAGACTTTGTGTAGATGTAAATACTTTGGTAATTCTCCAAAAGAATAAAATATTCTATAATTATCTTTCAGGCTAGCCTTTAAAAGAATAGTAGAGCAATTACTTATCCATCGCAAAGGAAAAAAGAGAGAATCTTCACCTAAGCCTCATAATTCATTTGCCTGACACAGTAACTCATTATAAATATCATAATTTATATCTCATAAATATCAACTTCTATAATACTTCCAAGTGAAAACAAGTATTCAAACAAAAACATGCAAATAAAATATTCATAGCTGGACATTCCAAAGATGGAAAAACCCCAATGTTCATCCACTGAAGAGGGATCATCAATAAATGTGTTAATATACATATGTGTTCCTATATCACAAATCACGAATCATGAAATCTTCGATTTCTCGAGCAGGCTCAGTAACATCTCCATTTGTCCTTTCCCTGAGATCTTAGAAGTCTCTCTCGACTCGGCACTCCCAAACATGTCACACTGGAGGCTCTTTCAGGGTCAGGGGAATGAGATCTAGCTTGTTACTGGATTTAGCATATGAATACACCATGGGAAGCTTGCAAGGCTGTCCCATGTGGGCAGGAAACTGTCAGAAGCTTGCTAGTTTCTCCCAGAGGGAGAAGTAGGCTACAAGATATTGCGTGGCTGCAAACTGGTCGTGTGCTTCTGGGAGCTTGCTTTTAAGTCTCTCTGGATGTACCTATATATAATAGATTATATATACTTAATATAAGTATATATACTTAATATATATATTTAATAGAATATTATTTATGAAAAGAAGTACTTATATCTACAATATGAATGAAAATGAAAAATATTATGCTGGGTGAAAGAAAGCAGACACAAGAGTCATACATGAGGGGCCGGAGCGATAGCACAGTGGGTAGGGAGTTTGCCTTGAACGCGGTCGACCCGGGTTCGATTCCCAGCGTCCCATATGGTCCCCTGAGCACCGCCAGGAGTGATTCCTGAGTCCATGAGCCAGGAGTAACCCCTGTGCATTGCCAGGTGTGACCCAAAAAGCAAAAAAAAAAAAAGTCATACATGATTACATTTATATTTAATATACAGAATAGGCAAATACATGTAAACAGAAAGAAAAATGGTGGTTGTTGGGGTCATCAGTGAAGGGGAAGAGAAATAGGAAATAACAACTTACTGAATGGGAACTGGGTCTAGGGTGCTCAAAAAAATTCTAGTTCTAAAAAAGCAATGATGGCTACACAGAACTGTGAACAACTTATAGCCATGCTGTGCTTTTTAATTTTTGGGGAGCCACACCCAGTGATGCTAAGGGGTTATTCTTGACTTTGTGCTCAGGAACCACTACTGGTAGTGTTCTAGGGACCATACAAAATGCCGGGATTAAACCAGGGTAGGCTATGTGCAAGGCAAAATGCCCTATCTGCTATATTCTGTACTCTGGCTGCTATGTGTATTTTAAAATAGTTAATTGGCAAATTTTGTGTGCTATGTTTTTATTTGCTACAATAAACATTTTTTTATTCGCTGTATCATTGTCATCCTGTTGCTCATCAATTTGCTTGAGCGGGCACCAGTAACGTCTCCATTGTGAGACTTGTTGTTACTCTTTTTGGCATATTGAATACGCCACAGGTAGCTTGCCAGGCTCTGCTGTACGGGCAAGATACTCTTGGTAGCTTGCTGGGTTCTCTGAGAGGGGTGGAGGTATCAAACCCGGGTCGGCCGAGTGCAAGGCAAACGCCCTACCCGCTGTACTATTGCTCCAGCAGTGCTTTTACTTTCTACAAATAAAAACTAACTCAAAATGGGTTGGCAAGATAGCACAGGTGGTTGACCTGGGTTCGATCCCTAGCACCACATAGCAACCTCTGAACACTGACAGGAGTGATCCCAGAGCAGAGTCAGGAATAAGCCTTGAGCACTGTTGGGTATGGTACTCAAACAAAAAATTAGCTCAAATTACAGTCTTAAAGGTAAAATTTTAAAACGTTTAGAAAAAAAAAAAAGAAACGAGAGCCAGACAGTTTTAGACTTGATACTAAATATATAAACTACAAAAGAAAAAAATGAAAAATTAACTTTAACAAGATTAAAAATGTTTGTCAGCAAAACAGCAGAGAATAAAAAGACAAGCTACAAACCAAGAGAAAATATTTATAAACCACACATCTGACAAAAGATTGATGGGTATAAAAAAATATAACAAACTCTCAAAATTCAACAGTAAAAAGAACTAACTAATCCAATTGTAAAAAAGACATTTTTACTGGAAAGGATGTACATATACATAGTAGAAGAGGACAAGAATGTTTGACACCATTAATAAGAGAAAAATTTAAATCCTGAGACATTATCATATTAGTACCAAAATGGCAAACAATGACAACAAAACCTAAATGCTGGAGAAGAGATGCTTCATGCACTGCTAGTAGGGATGTAAAATGGTAGCAATTCTTACAGTTTTGTAATTTTCTTAAAATATTTAATATGAAACTACTATGCATTTCAGCAATTGTGACTCCTGGTAATTGAACCCAGAAAAAAAAAACATGTCCTACACAATATATGTAACATAAATGTTTATAGTAGCTTTATTTTTAATAGTCAAAACCAAATAAAAATTCAGACATATCCAAAATGATTAGACAAACTGTACTATGTAATAATATTACAAATTTAAAAGGAATGAATTACTGATATATATATATATCTCCAATGGATTATACAGAATGGGAAAATAAAAAGTCAACTCAGAGGTTACATATGATATGGTTCCATTTACATAATATTCAAATGAAAGTATTTCCGAAATGGGGAACAGATTAGTGGTTGTCAGGGTTGGGCAGGGAGTGTACTTGAGTGGGAAGAAAATAGGCATGGTCATCAAAGGGCAACAGAAGGGATCTCTGTAGGGATCCAACGTTCTATATCTTAACTATATTGGTGGATATATGAACCTATACACATGACAGAATTCCACAGAACTGCACACACAAGAGACTACAAATGAAACTGTAAATCTGAACAAGGCTAGTGGATTTTATCATTGCCAGTATTCTAATTGTATATCACACTACAGGTCTTCTGAGATATTACCATTAGGGGATAAGGGGATGAGTGTACAGAGATTTCTCTGCACTAATTCCTCCAACTACATGTGAAACTATATAACACAATAAAAGGGCTTAATTTTTTAAAAGACCATTTATTACAACACAAAATATTACTTTTATCTCACTAGAGAATGAGGCAGAGAAAAGCTTACTTTTAGATATTTTATGCACGAGGTCTTTGAAAGCACTGCTAAACTGCATCTGAATAAAAATACATATGTGACTGCAAAATATTTTTCAAGATGATCAGCAGAGAGCAGATCTGGAATTTCAGCTCTGGTTACAGTAAGTTTATTCAAGTTAAGCTCTGAAGCTTCAGGAGATAAAATATTGCAAAACACAAAGGCTTTGACAGGTATGGTTTAGATTTCTAAACTATTCTTTTTGTTTGTTTTGGGCCAGACCCAGCTATGCTCAGGACTTACTCCTGGCTCTGTGCTTGGGGTCACACTCCTCATGGAACTTGGGGGGGAGCATCTGGGGTACCCGGGAATCCAATCATGGTCGACCGTATGCAAAACAAGAACCTGAACCCCTATACTATCATTCTGGACCTCAGAACTATGCTTTATAAGACAGAGAGCAAATTCATTTACCCCTCACAATCTTATGAAGTGTTTATTATTATTCTACTATTGAGAAAATAGAAGTCATTAAGAAGCAATTTGTCTCCAGAGATATAGCTTATAGCAAACCTGGGATGTGAATCTAGCCCACTTAATCTCCGAAACCCAAGACCTCAGTCTCAGTGCAGGCAGGGGTAATCTGGAGTTTCTTTTCAAATACTAATCACAAATACTCACTAATCAGATATTCAGTAGCAGAGTGGTTGGAATAGTTTTATCCTGGCTTAAGAGGTGAAAAGTCCCAGAACTGCCGTGGCTTGGAAAGCAATCATGCATCCTTCTGCCTTCCAAAAAAAGGGATGAAAGGAATTAAGTGGTAAATTCTAGCTCACTTTTGAACAACAAATCTTCAGCATATTTCTGCTTGCAGATGTTCTAAACAACTGCTTAATTAGTAAATTTAAAAATCACGTTTTCGAGTACTTCAGAACAATGTGCTGCAGCACAAACCAACAAAAATTTCATTATAGAAAAAAATTAGTCTTTAAACTGTTCTTCAAATTGAAAAGAAAATAGAAAATAGATTTTAAACAATTAATGTTATAAAACTGGTTGTCATCACTTTGGGTTTTCCTTTGGAAATGCAGATTAGAAACAAGATATGAAGCATAAACAAAATTCATGCTTTAAAAACCTTATCCAAATATTTATGCAGAAACTATCCAACATGTATGTTTAAAGAACATTAGGTTCAAGTTACAAATAGATAAAATACCGCACAACAAAAGCTTTCAAACGTTTAAAAAATTGTTATCTGGGGCTAGAGCAATAGTACAGTGGGTAGGGCATTTGCCTTGTACACGGCCGACCCGGGTTCGATTCCCAGCAACCCATATGGTCCCTCGAGCACTGCCAGGAGTGATTCCTGAGTGCAGAGCCAGGAGTCAGCCCTGAGCATAGACAGGGTTTGACCCAAAAAGTAAAAAAAAAAAATTGTAATCCACAAGAAATACATTTCTTATAATTACATATAAATATATGAGACATAACACATTGTGACATTTGACTCTACTATGTGGTTAATGCTAATATTTTCTATTTTGTTCCATGTCACTTATAAAAATTTTTTTTTATTGAATCACCGTGAGAATAGTTACAAAGCTTTCAGGTTTAAGTCTCAGTCATACAATGATCAAGCACCCATCCCTTCACCAGTGCACATGTTCCACCACCAAGTACCCCAGTATAACCCCCATCCCATCCCCCACCCTGCCTGTGTGGCAGATGATTTTCACTTCATTCTCTCTTTATTTTGATTACATTTAATGTTTCGACAAAAAACCCACTATTATTATTTGGAATTTCCCCCAACAATAAGACCTGCTGAAAAGGCATCATTTGATAATTTGTTTCCTATTGCTGATAATGAAGAACATATGATTTTGGATTTCTGGTATTTTAGTAATAAAATCCAGAGTGATTTCTGCCAGAAGCCGCTGGGTTCCGAAATTGGTTTGTGTGCCTCTGTGATCATGGCCATTCAGCTTCTTGCAGAATGAACTAAGCTATGGCCCCATGCTGCCCCTGGAGGGGAAAGGTTTTTGTCCCTTGGTCTTTGCTTTCAGTGACGGCAGCATGAGACTGCTATCTTTCAGAGCCCATTGGACGAGTTTGCAGTGATGGGGCCCGAGGGAAATCTTGGGATGGGGGTGGTACCGGCACTGCTCCCGGCCCAAATGAGACCCCAAGCGGTCATCCACAAATGGTTCCTCCGCTCTATGTCACTTTTAAATGTCATTCATTCTGGCACCAAAGGAAAAGGAAACAAAACAAACAAGTGGGGCTGAATCAAACTAAAAAACTGTAGAATCCAAAGGACATCAACAAAGTATAAAGACAAACTATTCAATGAGAAATAGCTGAAAATTATTTATCTATTAAGGAGTTAATATACAAACTACATAAAAACCAATACATTTGTAAAAAAAAACATACGTAATAAACAATCCTGCTTAAAAACAGAAGATACTGAATAGATAATTTTTTTTCTAATTGAATCACCATGAGATACAGTTACAAATCTCTCATGTTTGAGTTTCAGTCATACAATGATCAAACACCCATCCCTTCACCAGTGCACATTCTCCACCACCAATGTCCCCAGTATACTCCCCTCCTTTTCAGCCCTTCCCCTGTCTCCATGGCAGACAATTTCCCCCATACTCTCTCTCTACTTTTGGCATTATGGTTTGCAATACAGATACTGAGAGGCTATCATGTTTGATCCTTTATCTCCTTTAGCACACATCTCCCATCCTGAACAATTCCTTCAACCATCATTGTCTTAGTGATCCCTTCTCTACTTCAGTTGCCTTCTTCTCCAGCTCATGAGACAGGCTTACAACTATGGGCAATATTACTGCCCGTTCTGTCTACTCTTTTTGGATGTCAGTCTGATATTATGTTATTTTGATACTGAATAGATAATTTTCCAAGATGATGCAGATGGTCAACAGGTACATGAAAAAATTATTAAAATCAGTATCATCAGGGAAAGACAAAACCTCGGAGAGATATAACTTCTAGAAATGGCTATTAACAAAATGACAAGGGATAACAGTACTGTCATGCAAGCATGCAGCGGAAAGGGAACCCTTGAAAACTGGAGGGGATATAAATTGCTGTAGTCACAATGGAAAATAGCATGGAGATTTCTCAAAAAATTAAAACTAACATATTTTCAGTAATTCCACTTCTGGACATTAATAAGAAAATGAAAACATTAACTCAAAACGGTAAATGCACCCCCATATTTCATTCTGCATTTATTAAAATTGTCAAGATATAAAAACCTAAAACTGTTATCAGTGAATAAATCTATGTACAAATATATGTATCAAGGGATATTAAGCACTCTACATAATTAACTACTCTCTCTTTACAAATATTAAATAGCTATAAAAATGGATAAAATCTTATCTTTCTGTGACAACATGGAAAAACACTGCAGATATTATACTAAGTGAAATATGTCAGAGAAAGAAAATACATGCTCTAGCATAAGGAATCTTAAAACCAGTCCCCTCACACTGAACTTATAAACAGTAAACTGGGTACTTTCCAGAGGCAGAGGATAGAAATGAGAAAAATAGGAGAAAGGGGGTTCAAAAGGAAAAAACTTTGTTATAAAACAAATTGTAAAGATGCACTTACACAGCATGTCAACTAAAATCAAAAGTATATTTGAAAGTTGCTAAGAGTAGACCTTATCATCATGTGCTGGAGATACAGTGATACAGCACTTACCTGAGTCTAACCCAGGTTAGATCTCTGGCACCCCATATGGTCCCCTGACCACAGAGGCAGGAGTAAGCCCTGACAACAGCTGGGTGTTTCCTCCTCCACTAGCTTCCTCCCCCCCCCCCCAAAAGATTCTCATCACAGAACTAGTGAGATCGTTCAAAGGGCTTTAGAACTTACTTTGCATTGTCGGAGTCCTGGATTTAATCCCTGGCACCACAAGTTTCCCTGAACACTGAGGCAGGAGAAAAAAACCTTGTAATTATGTATGGTGACATACTTCAACTAGACTTATATGATGATACTTTTGCAATGTACACAAATAATGAATCATCATACCTAAATTATTATATGACATAAAATAATATTAATGTATACATCAATGATACTTCAATAAAAACTGCTGGTAAAACTGACTGAAAATCTTCTAATGGATTGTTATGTAGTTTGACAAACTGTCACAATCTGATGCAGAAACATTACCCATGGTCATCAACAGAAACCTTGTTGTGGGAGAAGGGAGAGAAGTGGGGGGCATGGCTATAAACCAGCTAAGTGGAAGGGAGTAAGAAATGATTTCCTGATTTTTAAAAAAGAAATATTTATGACAGGTCATAGCAATAAGATTCTTGTGCTTTGTAAGATAATTAAATTTTCTTCCATTTGGACATTTAAAAAGAACCATTTGTAGTACTGTCATGTTACCCCCCACTCCCCACTTTTTCTTACTTTTTTCTACTTCTAGGCCAATTTTCTTTTTTTGTTTTTTTTTTTTTTTTTTTTGCTTTTTGGGTCACACCTAGCGATGCACAGGGGTTACTCCTGGCTCTGCACTCAGGAATTACCCCTGGCGGTACTCAGGGGACCATATGGGATGCTGGGATTTGAACCCTGGTCGGCCGCGTGCAAGGCAAACGCCCTACCCGCTGTGCTATCTCTCCAGCCCCTAGGCCAATTTTCTTGATCCCTGTTTGTGTTTGTGGTTCCCACAATAACATAGTACTCTGTAAGAGGTGGCTGAATTGAACTGTTTTAGTATATCACAATGCTTCCAAATCAATCTGGTTTGTATTACTTCTAGGCTGGGAATGGTAAAAACAATCTTATAAAAAGTTATTACTAACTAAAAATTTAATTTAGTTCTTGGCAGTTTAACAGTTTTCTCTAGAACACAAGCAAAAGGACTGTACTTTCAAGTACTAAGCCTATTGTTCCATATTTAAAACAATAACCAAAGATACGCCAAGACTTCAAAGTAGCATATTTGATCAAAAAACAACAACAAATGCTGGCTTATTAAGTTACTATAAAATTGTGAAAGTATTTAAAGCCCTAGAAAACAACCCCAACTCACATCCTTAGATCAACCAGTTAAATTTTATTCATTTTAAAACAGTAACTAAATGACACGAACCACTTTCAACTGCTAGTCAAGATTTTATATACAACTGAAATGGGAATTGATAGAGCTGTAAAATTGGATAGAAGTGGATAAAAGTTAAAAATCAAAACTGGTATTGTATATACTGAGTAACACAAATGATATTTTCTAAGTGCCCAGGAAAATGTAATCATGCCACAAAGCACTGACATCTTATTGCCATAATGACTACAGATTACCTAAGAAATGTCTTAGAATATTTCAGGCTGAATTCAAGGATCTGATTTTATAGGTGACTGGACACTGTACTCAGATATGTTTGGTGATTTTGCTAAAGCCATACTATTCAAGTATCAGATATTATTGTAAAATGATAAATTTACTAGCATTACCAAGTCATTCACAATTGTTCTCATGACAAAATTTACTCTTTCAATGAAATATAAGAAAGAAAGGCAGGTCCAACAAACACAATTCGTAAGATTATTTGTAAATACTATTGGTTAAAATAGTCCATAAGGCGGAACTGGAGCAATAGCACAGTGGGTAGGGCGTTTGCCTTGCACATGGTCAACCCAGGTTCGATTCCCAGCATCCCATATGGTCCCCTGAGCACTACCAGGAGTAACTCCTGAGTGCATGAGCCAGGAGTAACCCCTGTGCATCACCAGGTGTAACCCCCCCCAAAAGAAAAGTCCACAAGGATAAAATTATCATCACTTAAAATCTGAGTGTTATAACTGTTGTTAGAAAAGTTGTATACAAATGAGTTGGTTTGATATGATGGCTTTCTTGACCTAAATAATTAAAAATGTCTAACACATAGTCTTACATAACTAGATTTTTGTTGTTATTTTTGGGCACTGGGACGTAAAACATGTACTCTAATCCTTGAAGAAATTACCCCAATCCTAGGCTTAATTTTGAAACTCTAATATTAATTTGTACAGCAGAGTCTGGCAAGCTACCCATGATGTATTGATATGTCAAAAACAGTAATAGTAACAATAACGTGCTCTGGAGCGAGCAGATGCTGTTGGGCTGCACTGGCACTTGACAGGGGCTACTGGTGCCCGCTTGAGCAATCAATGAACAACGGGGTGATAGTGATAGAATTTTAATTTAGTACCATTTTGAGAGAGTTAGAAGCCTTTATTTATAATAATCAACTCTCTGAAAAAGTATATTAGAAGAAATACGCTTAATCATAGGTAATATATTCAGATTACTAAGTATCTTCATGAATAAATTACTTATGACCATAGTTTCTAATAGGTATGGAGAGTTGTCAAAAAAATGTAATGGCTTAAAGGACTCTCTTTTCCTATAAGTATATGTAGCTATTACAACCGTGACTATTGTCTTTATCTACTGGGGTGCACAGAAATACAGTAGAGGATCACAATATTCAGCACCAAAACAGAAATGGTAAATTTTTTTCCCCCCGCCTGCTACCCCAGCCAGGCAAATATTCTTACAGTAGTCAAATTGTCTTATATAATTATCAAACAGGTGTAAATATAAAAACTTAACTCTCTGGTCTATTGCCAGAATCGAAGTGTGTGTGTGTGTGTGTGTATGGTGTGTGTGTAAGTGTGCATGTATGTGTGTGTGTGTGGGTGTTGCTAGGGTCGACACAGGTGTCTGTCAGTATGCCAGGCACCTACTTTATTGCTGAGCCACACTCCCAGTCCCAAAACTTTGTTTCATGAATATAAACAATATTGCAAATTATAGAAAACATGAAAGACACATCCTATGCTTATGCAACTGAAACATGGTAGCAGACTGTAATTTTAATCTACAGAATTCAAAATATTGGGGTACAAAAAATACAAAAATTTCAAGCAAATATTGCTTGAATATTCAGTTGGATAATCCAAAGACAAAGAACTTTCACTTGTGGATCAAGTAGGGGATGAACCCAATCTCTTTTTCACTAAGGTATCAATATTTGATGAAGAATGATTTATTGATCACATTTCTTATTAAAAGGAATAAAGGGCAAGTCTTCTGTATTTGAAAAGTGGGAAGGAAGGAAATCAGTTACTTGCTTGGACACTGGTGCAAGTGAAAATAATATTCATTGGTAACTTGAAAACAATTTCATTATAAATATATCAAATTGGGGCTGGAGCGATATAGCACAGTAGGTAGGGCGTTTGCTCTGCAAGTGGCTGACCCAGGTTTGATTCCCAGCATCCCATATGATCCCCTGAGCACTACCAGGAGTAATTCCTGAGTGCATGAACCAGGAGTAACCCCTGTGCATCGATGGGTGTGACCCCCCCAAGAATAAATAAATCAAATTAATATATATATAAAGTTCAGAAGTGTATTTTAGGTTGGAACTCAATTATTATTTAGAATTAAATGCCAATTGTTCTCCCTATGAATTATTTTGAAAAGCAAAAGCGAAACTTTAAAGAAGGAATATGGTCTCATAAAATGAATTAAAAAAACAACTGTAGAGAGCCAATCCCTCAAGTATCCTGCAGAATCCAAAACACATGTTTTCAAGGCCTTTACCCCTTTCTTCTACAAAATATGAACTTTGTAAAAAAATATACTCCCTTCAGTTATTTGTCTGCAACATGCCTTTGGAAATGATTGGAGAAAAGAAGTATCAAAAGGAAGGCCTTTTTTTTCCCCCAAGAGGAAGTTGACAGACTAATGGATTGATTATATGAATGTGCTTCTCAGACATTTAATTTCTAGCATTAAGTCCCCTGCTATCAGTGAAATTAAAAAAAAAATTGAGATCTAGGAAACGATCCAGAACTTGACAGCTCATGATAAATGAGAGGTTTTAAAAAGTGGAATCACAGGAGATTATAATTTTTGAAGAAAAATTCATTGCTTTCAAATTTTGGAGAAAGGTTACATCTTTAGTTAGTTTGTCTCTAGTCTCGAGTAAAGGGCTTTTTTTCCAAAGCAATTCTAATCTAAATCATGAACTAAAATCTATTTATTTGTGTGACCCTGAGCTTGAAAAATGTGAAGTCCTTTGCTTTTGACATTTTTCTGGAGAGCAATGCTTCAGGTCAAATTCACTCTCACCTATCACTGCATCTACTCTAGAAACTTCAGATTCCTCAGTTTCTTCCTGAGTATTAGAATAAAAGCAATAAGGGAATTGTAACTCCCCCAAATTCCAAGCTTATTTCTACCTACTTCTCATGGATTTTGAACTGAAGAAATTTCAGTTTCTCTGATATATCTAAATAATTCCACAAAGCTCATTATTTTATAAAGTGTTGAGTTTGCAAAATAAAATTTCACCCAAATGATTGCACTGTAGCACTGTCGTCGTGTTGTTCATCGATTTGCTCGAGTGGGCACGAGTAAAGTCTGCACTGTGAGACTTGTTACTGTTTTTGGAATATTGAATACGCCACCAGTAGTTTGCCAGGCTCTGCCGTGCGGGCGGGATACTCTCGGTATTTTGACAGGCTCTCTGAGAGGGAAGGAGGAATTGAACCCGGGTTGGCCATGTGCAAGGCAAACAACCTACCTGCTGTGCTATCGCTCCAGTCCACTCAAATGATTAGTCTAGGAAACTGATTTATTACCATGGCTGATTCTTTTAATACGCCATCCCTAATGTGATTACTATAATCAATGAGACAAAATATATAAGGCAGGACCAAAGACATAGTAAAGTGGGCCAGGGCGCTTGCGTTGTATCAGACCCAGTGTTGATCCCCAGCATCATCCCTGAGCACAGAGTTCAGGCAGTAAGCCTTGAGCACCACTGTGTGTGACACCCCTTCCAACACTACATATAAGGTAAGGCAAAGTGCCTTACTTTAAAAATTGCAGGAAAATGAGAGCTCTCAAAGGTCTGGAGGCATGCTTTGCAAACCTTAGTCAGGGGTTTCATTCCCTCAGTACTTCTGGAAGCACCTGCCCTCCCGGAAAAAATGTATCCAAAACATTACAAAACACAAGGTCTGAGTAAATCCTAAGAGTTAACGTTTCGATCTATTATTTCAGATAGTCCAGTGAAGTATTTTTGGCTTTCAGAGCTATAACTTCTAAGAAACAGGCGCAAAAGTAAATCTAAAAGCGACTGGCAACTCAAGGCATTATGATAGAAGTCTGATTTGAAAAAGTTCCTACCTCATGATTTTGGCTAGTAAGGATCAAAGATCATCACAATCACATCTGTTTTCTTTATGGAAAGTGTGAGAAGGAGTGATAAAAATAGAACTTATTAAGCACAAAAACTTGTTGTGCTCAATAAATGGTATTTTGTTTACTGAAAGTTACTTGTTAAAAATTGCTATTTTAGAAATATCTTAATGTTTGAAAGTAGAAACCCATGAAAAAGATGTCCGTCAATCTCAAACATTTGTAAAGATAATATATTTTTGTGAAATTAGCTTTTCCATATGAATTAACCTTTAGATCCAAAGTTTGATATTATATATTGGCCAGAATATTGTTCCTTAAACTCATGCCACTACATCAGAATATAACCTTATTATCAAATAATAAAGTCATACTGAATTAGGACATGCCCTAGATTCAATATCTATTTATTTAATTAAAAGGGAGAGAGATGTGAAAACAGAGACACAGAGGAGACACAAGAAAGGAAGAAGTTATGTGACTGTGAAGGAAAAAACTGAACTGATACAGCTGCCAGCCTGGTAACACCAGCATCACTGGAAATCACCAATGGCAAGGAGAAGGGCAGAACCCTCAGAAGACACCAATCCTACTGACATCCTGTTTTTGTCTTTCTGGTTTCAAGAATTGAAAGAATAATTTTTTTTTCCCCAGCCAGTCATTTCATGGTGCTTTGCAATGGCAGCCCCAGGAAACTAATACACATACTTTTTCAATAGACTTTCCATCCCTATCATATACATTACAGGATGCATTTTGCCATCATAACAATGTAGACTGATAGTACACTTTTACTTAATCAAAGTCAGCTCTCTAGAAATAACAAATCTTCAAAATAGCAACATGAATTACATCTGATATACTTAAGGCAATACAATGCAGATCTCTTACACAATGGCACTGATTCTGGCAAACTCATTAGACTGAAAAACATTGTTTCTAAGAAAATTTAAAGCAAAAAGATAGGAATGTTCTTGTCACATCAGACTCTGAACAAAATTTGTTAAAAAAAAATCTCCATAAAGATGTAAAATGAATGACAACCATAAATGCAAGCAGGATTAGGCCTTACAGGTCCATCAGAGCTGAAACAGTTAACGTTGTTATCAAATTCAAAAGAAATAGTGCAATCTGATGGTAGGTCTTTTCATTTTAGCAGGAATAGATTTAAAACGAATCACTCCTGGGGCATTTGGGGGACCAAATATGGTGCTACAGATCAAATCTCGGTCACTTGCAGGGAAAGTGCATTAACTCTTATACTAGGTCTCGGCCCCTATATTTCTTTTTGCCTTTCTGTTGTATAAACCTACAGATTTAGCATCATGCTGGGTTCTGGGCCCACGAATTAGGAGAAAACAATGAAGTACTTTTGAAGCTCAGATAAAGTTTTTTGTTTTATCTGTTTTGGTTTGGGGGCCACACTAGGCTGTGCTTGGGGATTACCCCTTGGTTTGTGCTCAGGAAACATTCCTAGTGGGGTTAGGGAACCATGTGCAGTGCTAGGAGCAAAGTTAGTATTGTTGCTGTTCTCCCTCTGCTTGACTACCATTTGATTAATGCTTTTTATATGATTCTTAATCAAGCTCTGTTAAACTCTGAGTGAGAAACAAAGGGAATGGACAGTATCGAATGATGACAAATCTCTTTCTGATTACAAAACCGAGATTACCAGGCAGTAGAGGTAAAATAAAAGGTGGAATAAAACTGACAGAAGTATGCACAGTAGAGCATCTTGGACACTGTGGCGGTGGTGGCAGTAGCTCTGTATATCAGAGTTAGCATAAAGAGTTAGCACTTCTGTCACTGTATTACCTGAACTATAAAAAAAATTAAAGGGACTGAAAAGATTGTACAGCAGTGCCAGCACCAGATGGCCTCCTAAGCATTACCAAATAGAGCCTTGGAGGCCCTGAGCACAGCCTGGTGGTGCTGCACACCTTGTTCTTGGGCCCTTGAATGGCTGAGTATCACTGGGAGTGGTCCCTGGCGCCCAAGTACATGTGGGAGCTGCCCCATTAACATAAAGGACAATTACTTATTTTTCTAAGAAAAGCTTACTCTAAAGGAGATTGACTTGATAAGTCTGTAATTTTATCCTTCTCAAGACTTTTCATAACATGTGAAAAACAGAATGGTTATATGATTTATCAATGTAAGGAAAGAGTCATACTCTGAAGTATCTTAAACTGATTAAAAATACTTTATATTCACTGTGTCACTGTCATCACGTTGTTCATCGATTTGCTTGAGCAGGCACCAGTAACACCTCCATTTGGCCTTGTCATGTGCTAGTGTAGCCCAATTGCAGCCCAATTGCTTATTGGGGGCTCTTCCAAGATCATGGGAATGAGGACTGTCATTGTTACTGTTTTTGGCATATCAAGTACGCCCCGGGTAGCTTGCCAGGCTCTGCTATACGGGCGAATACTCTCGGTAGCTTGCTGGGCTCTCTGAGTGGGATGGAGGCTTTTGGGGCAGCCTCTAATCGCCTTTACTGGTGTTCCCAGTCTACTGAATGTAAGCTTTTGGTCGACTGGCATGTTGTAACGATCTGCACACTGACAAACACGCATCTGCCTGCATCAACTTATTAAATTTACAAATTGGGGCCAAGGGGATAGTGCAGGGGTTAAAGGGCTTGCCTTGCACAATAAGACCCTAGTTCAAATCCTGGCACCATATACAACCTGAGCCTCACCAGGAGTGATTCCTAAACACAAAGCCAGGAGAAAATCATGAGCACCACCGAGTGTGGACCAAACAAAATAACAGTCAACTAAAATGTACGTGTTATTCATCACCATGAACATGGCAAGCCAGGAGCTGGGCACTACTATGTGATAGGTATTAACACAGAGCACATTAATTCACATAACCCTTACAATGAACACTTCTGGTCTTGGCAGACTCTTCAGTGGAAACAGAAAAGGTTAACAAGACATAAGTTCAAAAAATATTTTTATTATTAAATTATTAAAAATTATTAAAATCCACCCAATGCCTCAAAGCTATAATTTATTAGATGATATAAGGGCCTTGATGATATATACTCAGGGTTAACAAAACTCCCAAGTGGAATGGGGATGTAGCTAATTACATGTGTGAGGCCTTGGGCGTAGTCTACCCCTGCACTACTCCCAGGCCACAGCCCTTCACACCCTTCTGCAAAATATACAAATCAGAATTTTTATGTGTTCTTTTCATAAAAACTTAAAACAAATTTTAAATGAGAATGCTTCTCTTAAAAGCTTCCATGGTAGTTCATGAGAAGAGTAAATCTTATGACCTAGCAATTTGCGTCTACTTATCCAAATCTGAAGGGTTCACTTAAATTGTTTACTATATATTTAAATCCAAACTTGAAGTAAGGTTCTTGTGTTTCTGAGGCTCACACAGACTAGAGATTTGTAGTTTAGTTCTATAGTGCCTATTTGGCTGAACTTAAAGCCTTCATCAAGTGCTTTACTGTCAAATAAAAAGCTATCTTCATGGAATTTAGTAACTTAAGTAGCTCTCCAGAGTTTGATAAATATTTCATGTCTACTTTTGATCTCTAGTGTCAAGGAAAAGTTCTATAGAGTTGTAAAGTGCTGGAGAGTGTTATTTTAAACATTTAAAAGGGAATATGGATAATACAACCCTTGAGGTTCTTGCTTACAACTGAGAAGCTTAGTCAACTGCTAAGGCAGGATGAAAGAATGAGAGAGAAAGAAAGAGAGAAAGAGAGAAGAAAAAGGAGAAAAAGGAGAGAGAGACATGCACAGACACAAAGTTAAGACAGCCTAGGGAGTCTGAAAATAGGATAGATTAGACATACATAGATTTAGAGGAAAATGATGACTTTCAAACAAAACCTATTTCCCTAATGTCTTGCTCACCATTTCCCCCTTTTTCCTTCCTTCTAAAACATTCATAATCAATCAGCCAATAGGAATTCAATGTTTGAGGGTATACAGGCAGCTTAAGGGGGTGGGGAAGCAGAGAAAGAGAGGAGAGAGGGACAGAGAAAGACTGGGAGGGAAGGGAAGAGGGGCTAGAGCATACACAGGTGTTGTTTGTCTTGCTTTACATGTGACTGACCCCAGCTTAATCCTTGAGTACAGAACTAGAAAAGCCTTTAGTTCAGTCAGGTGTGCGCCCCCCACCTTCCAAACCAATTAATTTAAGAAACAGGCCAATCAATGTCTTACCCTTTGTACACTGGTGAAGGGATGAGTGCTGGAATATTATGTGACTGAAATCCAATCACAACTTTGTAACTGTGCATCTCACTGTGATTCAGTTAAAAAATACAAATCAACATCTTATCCTTAGTAAGGAATAGAGAGAACTAAACCATGACTACAAGGAAATATAACTAATCATAAAAACTAGTTTATGACAACTTCCAAATAAAAAAGAAGTTATGATATTCAAGAATTGAGGACTGCTGTTATACAGAATTCTGAATTAAGATAAAATGAAAATTTCAATGAAGATCTGAATTTCATATATAAACTGAAGTGGTTTGATAAGACGATCTTCTGACCGAAAATTTATTGCACTCATATAATTATAGTAGTGACTTGATAGTGACCCATCACTCCTTGCAGTTTCTTATTCTAAGTTATTATGAAAGTAACAGCTTTAATTTCTTCTATAAACTCTATTACTATGAGACTTGAGTTTGAAGTGTTTTTCCCTCTATATAAAGTTTTTTGGTGTGGCTTCCAAAAGTTAAAAAAGGATTTAAAAAATTACAGTTGAGTAAAGGTTGCAATAGAATTAATGTTAATATTTTTGCTTATAAGATCTACTGCAGTGCCCAAGAACCTCCACCACTATCTGATACCACTTTCATTTAAAAAAACTGATTAATTTAAAACTGTACCTATATTACTGTTTTAACTTGCACTGCTGCTACATTTATCATGACTACCATCAGGGTGCCTGGATCCCTCCAGCCATTAGCCCCAAATCCCCACCACACCCTCACTTATCTGCCACAGATCATCAGATTACAGTTTTATTGGTCATATTTCAATGTCTGTTTATTGAGGGTTGTCTAAGCCCCTTTTCTGTTTCTTTATACTCCACTATTTGTTTTGGGGTCACACCTGACTGCTCATGTGCTATACCCAGCTCTTTGCTTGGGGTTACTCCAGTGGTACCTGGGGACCATGCAATGTCAGGGATCAAACCTGAACCTTTTGCGTGCAAAAATGTGCTCCTATCTATTGAGCTAAATCTCTGGCCCTAAACAGGCTTTTTTTTTTTTTTTTTTTTTTTTTTTTTTTTTTTTTTTTTGCTTTTTGGGTCACACCTGGCGATGCTCAGGGGTTACTCCTGACTCTGCACTCAGGAATCACCCCTGGCAGTGCTCAGAGGACCATATGGGATGCTGGGAATCGAACCCGGGTCGGCTGCATGCAAGGCAAACGCCCTACCCGCTGGGCTATCGCTCCAGCCCCTCTAAACAGGCTTTTGATCGACATTTTTCATACCTAAAAAGTGTACTGGATATTGTTTAAATTTATTCTTGTCTATGAACAGTGAGCAACCTAACCTGTACAAATAACTTAAAATCACAATTATTAAAGTAAATTTTTCTTTTGTGTTCTTTTAAACTGTCATGGCTTTCATGCACAGTAGTTACTGATGGTCAAATGTATTCTAAAGACCAGCCAATTTTTTTTTTAAGGTTCACACTCAAAACAAAGCAAATATTGGCTTAGTTATGACTCTTGTTGTTCTAATACATTAATAGCCTATTGTTCGCTGTGGTTGTCTCAACAAGATAATACATTGAAAAACAGCGTTTCCTGATAGGAAGTAAATTCCCACTGTGTGTCACAGGACCCTAGCCAAAGCTGGGCTCCAGAGAAACAGCAGTCCCTCTGGGATTGTGTAACTGACCTGAGTAACCATTAGATTTTTCCTTCCTTTTTCTCTCTGTCTCTCTCGTTTAAAACGTCTTGCTGTCTTAGCTCAAATATAATCTATTTGACTGATTTTGCTGTCATGCTATCATAGGGCTGGTTTTCTAAAATAGTCAAATGTTTTACACAACGTTTATTCAACATCCTGTAGACAGCAGTATCCTGTATATTTCTAACTATGGAGAATTTCCTTCGTTGTAAATACCACAATGGATGGTAACTTGACAAAGAAGATCTCAGGATATGTCAGCAAGACAGAGTGTGGCCACTTTCAAGGTTAGCTTCATAGATCCAATTGTTTAGTCATCACACTGGAAGAGGCACACTAACCTCAACAGGCTTTTGAATCTCAGATATATGATAGACGAGAAAATTGAAGCGTAATTCGGGCATCACTTAATTTTGTTTAGAATTTGATTAGTAAGAAACTGATATTATTAGCAGATACACACATAGAATAGCAACTGTATGTGACACTGTCCTAAGATGACATTAAGAAACCCACCCCACCCCCCGCCTTTTTTTGTAGCTACGGATTAAATTCTGCAGTGGCCCCTGCACACGCAAGGCAAATGCTCTGTCTCTGAACTACATCCTCACCCAATATTTACAATCTACTTTCCTTTCATATTTCTGATGAAACAAAAGCAAATCTCAAAAATTTCTCTTTGCCCTGTTCCACCTAACAGAGGATATGAAAAGCTCTAACAAGGAAAGAAACAGAAACAGTTGCCCTTTTAGTGGACTGCACAATGTCTCATTTAGGTATTCCCACCGTGAATGCAACGCTTGGCTCCAAGGGGATCCACAGGAGTAAAACTCTCTTAACTGAACCAGAAGTCAAAAATTGATATGAAAACTAACGCAGTATATCAGTAGTATAATTATCTGGCATTAAAATCTGAATACAGAATAATATCTTAAGTTTTAGAAAAGTACATTAGGGTCCAGCTTTCTGCCAAGAAATTAGGATGCACAACACATATATGCATGGGTGCCAATAAACATGCACCGGCCAATAAAATGTCTTTTTTCTTTATTGTTGTGGTAACCACACCCTGTCGTGCTGTGAGGCGGTAGGAATGCAAGCCTGGGATGGAAACCAGGACCTCACACATGTAAGGGATGTGCTCTAGCACCTGAGCCGAAATTACAGCCCGAGAAAACATCTTTTTTATCTTTCTGTTGTAGTAACAAAATTCGAATGATGAAATTCTTCTACTATTTGGCTTTCAGGACAGCTGTCATTTGACAGAACTACATGAATGAAATTGTGAAACAGTAAAGCTAAACATCCTATGTATAATGCAGTAGAATTTCCTGCTTCTGTTTCTTTGTAACTTTATTGTGTAGATAGAGAACTTTTGCTAGCAGGATAATGGTTTACTTCTATAGCTGCTTCCTCAGTGGCAAATCAGAAAACTTTTAACTATGTCAAGCAATACCAATTTTAGTATTCAAGGAAACATAGATATCGATTAGAGAGGGCTAGATTATGAAAACAACCTAAACAAAGCAGCTGAAACCACATTTAAAAGATCTCAGGATCAAGGGCCAGAGAGATAATAAAGAAGTTAAAGCCGCTTGCTCTGCACACAGCCAACCTAGGTTCAATTCCCAGCATTGTATAATGGTCGATCCCCCAGCATTGTCAGATGTGGCCAAAAAACTGGGGTGGGTTTGGAGGGGAAGGAAAATGCCATAGAATCACCCTGAATTGCTGGATTTATTAAAAAAAAAAACATTAAGGATATATTTGAAAAATACCACCTCACTCAAAAAAACCCAAGTAAAGATAAAAGGATTTGTTTTTCAGTTCTGGGTTTTGTACCTCTTCCCCCCCTCTCCCAGGGAGCACATGTGGCAATGCTCAGGGGTTACTCCTGGCTCTACTTTCTACTTTCAGGAATCACTCCTGACAGTACTCAGGAGACCATATGGGATGCTGTGGATAGAACCTGGGTCTGCCACATGTAAGACAGGTGCCTTACTGGCTGTACTATCATCTGACCCCATGGATTCTATACTTCTATAACATAATTTTTTAAAGAAAAGGATAGTTTATGTGAAATAAGTATGATATTCAGGTGCATATGCTGCCTGAGCCCATGTGCTGCTGTGCCCATGTGGCCGAGCACATTGGCGCCCGCATCTCCCCTCTTGAGATGTGTACTTTCATGCTTTCATATTTAATGCTGGAATGGGTGTAGGGGCTCTCTCCATCCTTGGAGCAACCCGGGTTCTCTCTTGAGCATGCTACTCTCCACTCTCTCTCACTTCCCTGTCCCTCTTCCCCTTCAAAAACCTCCAAATAAAATCTGCTTTACTTCAAAAAAAGTATAAATATTCAACTACTCTACTAGTACATTATTACCTTTTCAAATAGTTTAGACTAAATAGCAGGTCAAATAAACTTATTATGTCATATGATATATACATAAGATGTTTTAAATTTACATAGAAATTTCATATAGTTCAGATTATACAGCTTAAATCAATATTCTAACAAAAATACTATGTAAATATTATACATGGAAAAGACATTGAAATACATCTATTACAATCTCTCATTATGTAGATTTCAAAAGTAAAGATGATCAAGATGTGTTCAATCTGAAATCACCAAGCTTTGAATCCAATGTTATTTCGTTGATCTGCTGCAAAATGACTCCCAGGTTAAGTGCAATACTATTTGGTGTGGTAGGAGGGGCTGTCATGCCTGATGCTCAAGACTTCCTCCTGGCTCTGTGCTCAGAGAACCACAGTATTGCTGGGATGGAATTTGGGTCAGTCAGCACGGGTTCTAACTTTCTAGCCCAGTGCAACACTATTTTCTTAGATTGCAAAGGAACAGTAGAGATCATCTAGCAGAGTGAATTGAAACAAATATTTAAAAAATTTAACAGAATGGCATTAGCGGTATCCATATATGTTTATTAGATTGTGAAGAAAACACATTTTTTAAAAAACCTGAAAAACACTTACTCAAAGCTATTTAATTATACAGTGAATGTAGCCAAGTCTTTGTCAACTGACTGGTCCACAATACTTGTAGATGAAGAAAGACTGAAAACCACTGATCTACTGGTTTGGTTACTACACCAGTCCATGGGTGGTATAGCAAACCTATGCTTGATATTATCTTATACCTGTGTTTGGACAGGTGTGTGTGTCCACAGGTATAAAATGGTTGAAAAATGCAGGTGAGGCCGGTATTTGAGAAAAGTTCAACATATTAGTGGTAAGAGAGTCACCTAGTTTCAATGTGAAATTGTATTTTCTTGTCTAGGAGGCAACTTACATAGCTATCTATGGCTCAAATATTAAAGAGTAAATTCCTAAAACACATTTATATCAAAGCTTAGTTTATGTTATTTATGTTATTTTTTCTAAAGTTCAATACATTCTTTTTATAATTTTTAGAATATGCATGTATTTACTTAGAGGAAAAAGGATATGCTAAACCACAAACATCCTTAAGAACTAACCCAAATTCCTAATATCATAGGTAAAGAAACTAATGTTCAAAGAAAAGTCACTAATTCACACTAGAATCAAGTGACTAGAATCAAGAATCACCATTTTTCACAAAATGCCATGCTTTTACTTTATTCTTTATGATGCTAGAAATAGGTAAACTCAAGTATTGTCAACTTACAGAAGAGGAAGTTAGAACAAGGAAATGGGAGGAAGTCTCAGTTAAAAAGGATGACACAACGTCACCCACAAACTTTACAAATCTGTCATTTTCAACACTCACCTTTGATTTCAACTGAGGCAAGAGATTCAGTTTGGCTGCACCAAGCAGGTGTGTGTACTCACAATGAACACGCACACACACATAGAAAGACAACAGTCAGTACACACGTCACAAAGCAGAGCCTCTCTCTTCACATGTCCACTTCAGCCAGTGCACAATTAAATACTTCATAGGAATTTTAAATCTCAGCTACAAACAGAATCCCGATATGTGAGGAAGGAAAAAAGTCAGAACCTATAATGCAAAGAAAATTGCTGAACATGGACCTCATTGAACAGTAAATTCTCTTATAGTTCAACTTACCATTCATGTCACAAACTCAAGAAAGAACACAGAGGCACAGACAAGGCACGGAACACAACTTGGAGCTGCAGCCTTCCCCAACTCTTCTGACAAATACCCAACAGCAGCAGGACAAAGCATCATTATAACAGAAATAAAAGGCTCTTTAGAGGCTGCCTTTTTTTTTTAATTCAATGAAGCCACTCTTACACACAAAGTTCACGCCACGATGTCTCAAAATACAGTGTGCCAGATTATGTTATTAATGAGTCCAATAAACTCAGCACAAAATGTAACACTGAGCATTTTTATGTCAAATAATTAGCACATTTGGGAAACTACAAGTACTTTCCTTCGTTTAAAGTTAATGTCACTCCCCATACAATGCAAAAACAATTTAGTAAATGGCTTAAGGGCAAAAAGCAGATTAACAAGTGCACAGACAGTGATAATTTTGGTTGAGTGATAAGGCCACAGGCTCCTCACCAAGAATACTGCATGCTACTAGCAGCTGGCACAAAATTAACCATCTATCTTATCTGTGCTTCCCCCTCTAAGCTGTAAGCTATCAGTATTAACAATAGACAATCCATTACTTACAAAAATAAATTGGTGCTGCTGTTCATTTCTTAAGCTGTTTTTTTGTGTGGCAATTCTGATGCAATGCTGTCCTAAAAATGAACTTTGTTTGAAACAGCTAGATAGCCACACTCCGTGCGGTTAGAGCAAGGGTGGAGCCCCCTCTGGGGGAAGCAACACACCCAGTCAGACTTCAGAGAGAGCACACTGCACGTTAATATGCCACAACATTTTTTCAGGGCGTCAGAACCTAAATCAGTCAGTTAGTTACTTCTTCAAGAAATAGGGAAAAAGTTCATGTCTGTAGATCAGTTTTATTGCCCACAAAATAAAATACGGACGTTTCTTTTTCGTGGAGAAAGTAAAGATACAACACATGGGAGATCCCCACGGCTCAATCAACAGACTGTTAGGTGGAAGCGAATTACTATAAAGGAAGTCCAACCATGCCAACTTCTAAGTTTAGCAAGAGCAGCTTCTGCATATCTCAAGGTGTTGGCAACAGTGTTCACTGCAGAACTTGACTTTGGCCTGCATAACCAGAATTGGTACCTGAATGTTGATATAAGGATTACTACCTTTCTTCAGAAGGGTTCTAGCTCTCTTGCAACACAGGAATAAATATTTTGATATTAACTAATCAAAAGTTGCCTTAAAATACAGAGATATAATTTAGTTTGCTCTGGTAGAACACAGAAATGAACTATGAAAGTTATGTTAATGAAAATTAATATGTATGCCACACTTTCAAAAAATGCAATTACTTTCTTTCTCAAATAATTTTCTCAAATAATTATGAGGAATTTTTTTTGTCATTCCTCATAAGATATTCAGTATACATTCTACTTAAATGTATACAGTAGAATGTATACATTCTACTAAAATGCATAATTAGATGTATACATTCTACTTAAAAACTTTAGTTACTGAAACTGCTACCAATTATTGCTCAGTTATTTTAATCAATACTACTTTATATACATATTCAGACAAAAGCATTACTTCTAAATGAACTACAACTCATGAAATAAAAAAATAAGTTTCTCAGTGAAGTTCTGAAACATGTAAAACATAAGCTGTATAATCCTTTACATAGAATTTTAAATAAACAATGGGAAAGGATTGGGAGACCAGAAAAACATTGTTTTTCATGACACATGTCACACTAGCCTTGCCAACTGCTACTCCCTCATACCAGCACTATAAATCAGTCTGGAATAATGAACACTAAAATATTTTCAGAGATGGTATAGTAAAAAATGTGCTCTTTTAGACTTCCAGGGGAGTCCTGACTGATTTGCCTTTTGGTAAATTATGAGGTTACTCTTACAATATATGTTAGCCCATTCCAAAAATATTCCTTTTGTAGTCTAAGCCATATACGTGACTATATATCACCTGCTGCCTTCCCTTGCTGGTCCTATTGCCCAAGACTCAAAAATCTCAAAAGCCACAGTTTGGGCATTATATTAGAAGACCGCCATCTTGATATTTTTTGTATCTGCACTGCTGGAAATGTCTGTTTTTAAGTCAAACTTCACTTTCACAGCTGCAAAGGAAATGACAAGAAAAGAAAAACACAGCCAATATATATCAGCAATTAATTCCATCCACAACTGCCCAGCTGTTTGTGCATGGAAGAATCAGTCTGTTTCCTTTTGGGGCTTTCACCACTGAAAATTGATACTGCACATTCAGGGACACAAGCTGTTTGTAACATGTCAGGAATGTGCACAAGATCACACAGAGTTGAAGATACAAAATGAAATCCAGATCTAGTTTTCTTGGAAGTTGCCAGTATTATTCCGTAACTTAAAAGAAAAAAACCGAAACAGAAAACTGTAAAACACACAGCAAAATACATTAAAAATATTCTCCCTTCTGAATATCACCCTTCCAATAAAGAGAAAAAAATCTGGCAATGACATCAGATTTAGTATCAAGAATAGACACTGATTTTCTGGCATAGACAAGGTGTGACATTCTTAGGAATCCACATGTCCCCAGAACGCTGAATCCAGCCAATACTTTTTGCACTCATGGTTGCTTGTCCAATGTGGAGTTGGTCCCTTACAAAACCCTTAGAGGGCTGGAGATGTGGCTTTTGGTGGAGTGAATGCAGAGCATACGAAAGACCTGTGTTCAATTCCTGACACTGGTAAAAAATATTCTTATAAATGTTAAAGTGATTCAGAACCAATGCTTCCACCAGAGCCATGCAGAAAAGCAAGTTTTCCTTTGTTAGTTCAGGTTTTATCGGCACTCATACAAACCTGCCTATTTCAAAGATCCATGTAAATTTACAGATTTAATCTTCTAGGGTAGGGTTTTGAAACCTTTATCCAGCTGTATCCCCCTTTTGACTTTGTTTTCTTCCTGTGGCCCCTGCCCTACTGATTGGTCCCCAGTCTTGTGCCATTTACATGATTTTTCACCTGTAGCCTGCTTGGGGTCCACAGGGAAGGGCCAGGTTGAGAAAATACTGTTTCAGGGCAACTATCTCGATTTCCCCCCCACACTTCCCATTATTATTGGATTAAAAAAAAAAAAACACCAGTACTCTCTACTGAATACCTATGGCTTAACAATGGTTTATATACAACCAAAAAGTATTCTTCCACTCCTTTCTAGCCTCCAACTCCAGTTTTGTTTCAAATATTTCATTCAGAGCTGGTAAAATGACATTTTGCTATGCTGTATTTTCAATTCTATGTATGCAAAATAACTTGTGTTTTGTTATGTAAAGTAACTTGATTAATTGTTAATATAAAAGTTAAAGAGAAACATGACTTTTTGAACAAATAATTCAAAACATATTTTAGCTCTTTCTGTGTTTTTATATTTGAAATGAGTTCCATGATTGATTTCATTGTTCTAAAGGCCTCCACTTTCCGTCTTGCTGCATAAAAGATCATGTACTTCTAATGCTTTCACATTCTTGAATGCAACTTGGATGGGATATTCATTCTGGGCACCACTAGGGGCTGGGGCTTAACCAATAAGACAAGATAAATTGCTCTGAATAAGAAGCAAGAGTTATCCCATAAGAATGAAGAGGCTCTCAAGTGCCAGACCTCAAATCAGAACAATGAGAAGCTGTCTCCAACTGAAAGCCTATTAAAGCACAAAGTATAATTTGTTAAAGAAATATAAGGCATATCAAATGTATGATAGACTGAAGACAAAGTGCAAAGAAAGCTTTTTTACTTAAAAATAAATCAAGGCTATGTCTGGGGTGAGAGAAGAGAGGAGAGGAAAATTTTAGTTTTTGACTGATGGTGACACTTCTAGAAACATGGTATAACTATTAGTAATTCAGTCACAGGGATGAGCTTTGTTGGCAAGTTTCATCTCTGTGGGACATTTAGACTTGTTTGAAACATCTAAGGAAAGAAACTGCCGTTTTTTTATAAAGGTTGCCTAAGAAGAGAAAAGGCTGGTTTGGGCAGTTTAAAATCAGGTAATTAAACTCATGACAATCTAATTAGAATCTAACAAACGGGGTGGCACTCCTTTAAGTGGAGACTGACAATATGAAGTTGTTGACTAGTTTTAAAAGTTGACTTCTCACCAATGATGTTATAACATATATATAATTTATAAGACACTTCAAATCAAATTTGAGAAAATCTTCAGTGAGCAACATAGAAGTACTACCTAGATTCTATTAACACAATACTTGCTTATCTTCATCTACCCATTCCTCGGTTCATCCATAAATCTCTCTCTCTCTCTCTTTTTTTTTGCTTTTTGGGTCAGACCTGGCAATGCACAGGGGTTACTCCTGGCTCTGGACTCAGGAATCACCCCTGGTGCTGCTCAGGGGACCATATGGGATGCTGGGAATTGAACCCGGGTCAGCCGCATGCAAGGCAAACGCCCTACCCGCTGTGCTATGGCTCCAGCCCCAATCTCTCTTTTTTGTTGCAGGCACACCTGGTGATGCTCTGGGCTTACTTCTGGCTCTGTGTTCAGGAATTCCTCCTGTTGGTGCTCAGGGAACCCTATGGGATGCCAGATATTGATCCCAGGTTAGGACCTCATATATAACCTTTTATGATTATTTATGATTGCATTTTAAAGGATTTCCCCAAATATACATAAATATATATACATATGTGTATATATGTATACATATACATATATATGTATCTATCTCACTACTTGAGAGTTCAATATTATTTACTGAGGCTTTTTTTCTATAAATGTGAAATTTACATACAATGAAGTACAGAAGTATAAGACTATAATCTAAGCTCATATTAAGACATAGAACATTACCTGTATCCAGGAAGTTCCCTCGGGTTTCTTTCCAGGGGACTCTCAGGCAATCTCCTCTCCCACATCCCCAGAGGCAATCACTATTTTTTATTTTAAAAGTGATTTTAGGGCTGGACAGATAGACCAGGGAAGTTAAGGCACTTACCTGCACGAGGTTGACCTGGTTTGACTGGCAGCACCACCATAGTGTTTGGTTCACAAACACAAAACCAGGGGTATTTCCTTAGCAATACTGAGAGGGTGACTTTGCAAGTCCCCCATACACCAAAAACAACTCCATATAGCTATGTTTTTGCAATTTCTGCATTGTAACATTATCAACTACATAATGTAACTATTTTTGCAACTAAATGGTCAGAAATGAAATAAACGGAAAGAATTTAAGAAGAAACTACAATATTATATTGTGAGCAATATAATAAATTATTGTACACAGGAACTATAAACTCAATTGCTTTAATCCCTCTACTTCTTTAAGTGAAGGAAACAAAACTTGGAACATTCTGCTGATCAGCATCAGTCATTCAACCTGTCACTAATTTATTGGCTGGGCCTAGTTAAAAGTTCTTGAAGTTCTACATTTCACTTTAGGATGAGAGAACATGATCTCTGGACTAGTCTGGTTCAGAAGGACTCCCCTATTTAAAGGCTGTGCAGCCTAAACAAGTTTGTTATTGTTTTAAAAATTCCTTGAAACCTAATTTCTCATTTCAATAAGAAAAAAGAACCTTGATTCATCAAGTTAAGCAAAGTAAGAGAAAACCCTTTGGGAAGGAGGGGAGTTCTCAGGGGTCAGGAATATATGCCTTCTGTGCTCAAGGACATGTGCCTGGTCCCAAGCACTGCCTTGTGTCGCCCTGCAAGTGTCCTGAGCATGCTAAGATGCTGGGGTTGGAGGTAGAGGCTTGCAATGAACTGTCAAGTCCAGTTTCTGTACTATCACTAGGAGTGACTACAGACCCCTTGAAGAGGGAGCTTTCCCCCACCCCCACCAAAAAAGAGATAACCTCTGCAAAGTTCCAGGCATGTAGTAAGTGATCAAAGAAAGGAAACACAGAAGTTGAGGGAAAACTGACAGCAGGAGGCAAAGTTCAAGATAAGCACATCCATATATTGCTTCTAAGCTTTCATGCTTCCCCCACTCCCTACCCTTGCTTCTCATTTTATATGTACAAAGAAAGTAACAGCACATAAAGCAGAATTTTCACTCACCATTTGAGACAGTAGTTTTTTTCACATCGAGGAAAAAAAGGGCTACTTGTGTTTTGTCTTTTCACTGACAGAACTGGAATAGGTGGAGGGAAACACTTTTGAGTTCACCATGACATCTATTTCTCCCCATATTTTTATAAATAGCTCCTTTCATTGAACATGACTTTTCCTTTTATCCATCAAATGAGAATTCAAGACCCAGTTCAAGCCTACGCTATACTGTCTTGATTCTTTTAGAACCAATTTCAAGCTCTTTTATCTAGGTTTCCAGGATGCTTTAAGTAACAGCATTTCAGAAATACTCATATTAGCTAGATGCTTCCATGGGTTTTCCTTACTTGCACAAACATAGGTAACATACATACATACATACATGCAGGCCCTTTTGTATGCCAATCCTTGATACAGAGCCTAGAGCACTGCAAATATCTGCGAGATTCTGCTGAATGTATATACCCAGGTAATGGGCATTCAATTATGATCACAGTAGCAAAATAAAGTAAGAGACAATAGTCACCATAAAGGAAAAGCAAAGTACCCCAAAACTGGAGGTCTAAAAGATGATCGATCATAGGGCTTATCACAAGAAATGAAATATTAAAAAGAGATGAATAGCTGACAATGTGCAAGTTTTTCTGTTCTTAAAAAAAAGTAACTCCTGGGGCTGGAGCGATAGCACAGCGGGTAGGGCATTTGCCTTGCACGCGGTTGACCGAGGTTCGATTCTCAGCATCCCATATGGTCCCCTGAGCACTCCCAGGGGTGATTCCTGAGTGCAGAGCTAGGAGTGATCCCTGTGCATCGCCAGGTGTGACCCAAAAAGCAAAAAAAAAAAAAAAAAGTAACTCTTGCCGAAGAGTTAAAGGAGCCACTGGAATAATTCAGACTCTTATATGTCTTATATACGTATTTATCCATTCACAAACTCTCACAACCCTATTGGCAGTACTATTGACAGTACTATTATTCTTCTTTTCAGATGAGAAAAGTGCTAAGCAACAAAAGATCACACAGTGGCAATGGAGATAAAAAGTGAAGCATTTTTTCCTCCCGTTACAAGTGATTTTCAAAAAAAGGCCAAATACATGTAAGGAGACATTCATTATAGAAAATTCAGGCAGTCATAGGGTAACCAAATAGTACTAAGAGAATCAGCCAAGGGAGCAAAACTCAAGGGGAGGAAAAGAGACCTGAAAAAATGACAAACTAAAGCTGAAGTGAGGAGTTGAGTATTATGTAGGACTTCAAAGATCAGTTTGCCAATTTAGACTAAGAAACTTCTGTTAGAGATAGTCCTAGAACACAGGAGCACTCAAAAGTGCTCTTCCCCTCTCAGGTCTTTTGTCTCAGAAGCAACTATATAACCTGGATATAACACCATGATCAAGTTTTTCATGAATCAGAAGGTAATGGGCGCCTTCCAAGATGGTGAAATACAACTCTTGTTTTACAAGAATCTCTGGCCACATTCTGTGATTTCCCACTTGAGAGCAGCCTCGGTTTTGCCACCTTTGCAAAGACAGATTGTTGAGAAAAAGCTCCTGTAAGTTTACTGTTCTGTGTGGAGCCTCAAGCTCCAGCACTAAAAAGACAAAGGAAAATACCCAAGCCATTAGAGCTCACTATGTTGTTCCCAATTTCTGTTGTGTTGTAACAGATGTATTAAGGAACCAGAAAAAAACCAGTGCATAATTGCACCAAGGAAATTATACTGAGGAGTCGTCTTAAAAGTAGGTATTGGGGGGCCCAAGTGATACTGCAGCAGGTAAGAAACCTGGGATCCACCCCTGGCACCACATATTGTCCCCCCCCATCCTCACCAGGAGTGATCCCTCAGCACATAACCAGGACTAAGTTCTGAGTACCACTGTGTGTGGCCATAAAACAAAAACAAAAACAAAGCAGGTATTAGCGGCTGGGGTGATAACTCAAAGGACTACAGCACATGATTTGCATGCAGGAAGCCTGAATTTAATCCATGGCAAATCATGATCCTTTGTGCACCACCCAGAGCAACCTGTGGGCTCAGTCAGGAGTAGCCTCTGACCTCAACTGGGTGTGGTTCATAGCACACGCTCCCTTCCTCCCCACCCCTGCCTTGAACAGGAATTGAGACAGATATATAAACCTGGCAGAAATATATGCAAACATGAAATACTTTATAAAAACTTGTACTATAACACATGACATTACTTTAAATAAAAGTATCACAGATTGAACCTAACACAAAAGGAAACTGAAACTCACTAATTAGTAGTTTACAGTGGTTTGTATAATCTAAACTACAGGAACCTACAATCCATTTGCAAATCATACATTTCTGTGTCATGTGCTTTTGTTTTCACTCTAATCTTTCAACTTGCACCCTAAGAAAAGAAACGCAAAAGCCATTTACAGACTTTCTTGGAACAATCCTTGCTTGTACACTGTAATAACTTAGAAATAATTAAGATGATTTATCAGGAAGTCAATCACAGGGTAATCTGCCACAACATCATCATAGAAGGAGGCAAAAAACAATGTTCTAAATTAATATCAAAGTCACAAAGACAAGTCAACTTGGCATAAATATAATACACAGACCCAACCCCTTAACATTGTTACATAAAAGCATCGTAGGTTTATTTCATTTAAAAACTTTTTTTGTTTTTGTTTTTTGGGCCACACCTGGCAGTGCTTAGTGCTTACTCCTAAGGGGCTCAGAGGACCATATAGGATGCTGGTCACTGAACCTGGGTTGGCCATGTACTAGGCAAGTGCCCTACCTGAAGTATTATCTCTCCAGCCCCAAAGCATGGTAGTAATGAGACAAAAATACAAATGATTACAAGCAATGTGTGAAAGGTATCTAATTCTAAACTTACAGGCCAAGAAAAATGTTGACATACAGGAGAAAAGTAATATTTAAAGATCAGAAAACTGGGGGCTGGAGCAATAGCACAGCGGGTAGGGCGTTTGCCTTGCACGCGGCCGACCCGGGTTCGATTCCCAGCATCCCATATGGTTTCTGAGCACCGCCAGGAGTAATTCCTGAGTGCACAAGCCAGGAGTAACCCCTGTGCATCGCCAAGTGTGACCCAAAAAAAAAAAAAAAAAAGAAAAAGATTAGAAAACTGGACTACTCTAAGAAAGGTAAAAAGAATACCATGTCAAATTGTTGAGAATAGGTCGTCGACTAAGCTCATACTGTTGTGAAAAGGCCATAATGTTAATTAACATTAGAATTACGCATTTTAGTATATTTCTGTGTGAAAATATAAATGAACAATCCCACATTGTCATGAAATCATCATTTACCTCTTTAGTTTTTCTTTTTCTTTCCTTTTAAATCTCCCCTCCCCCCAGGTTTGTTGTTATTTATTTTTGGTTTTGGGCCACACTCAGCTGTACTCAAGGATTAACTCTGGCGAAGTGTTCAGAGATTACTCAGGGTAGTATTTGAGGTCGAAACTGGGTCAGCCTATAAGGCAAGCATCTTGCCAGCTTTACGATTTCCAGGGGTCCAAAAGCTCATCATTTAACTACACATTTAACTACAATAATTTAGCTACAATATATGGCAATCTGAGTGTAAAAACATCTAAAACACAGAAATTATGATAGGATTACTTATGTGAATTTTTTATTCTAAATATTACAGGTTCTCCCTAATAGTAAATTCCCTACATTTAAGATACAATCAACTTTTTAGGAGCACATAGAAGAGCCTCTGTACTTTAAGGTGTTCACACCTTGTACTACAATTAAATTCTGAGAAAAGAAAAAAAAAAGAAATAAAACAAACCCTTGCATTTCAAAAGGACAAACTGACAGGTTTAATCCTGGAGCAGAAATTCCTCAATAAAGCATGACTCTTTAGAAAGTTTATAAGTAACTTCCTCAGAATATTAAGAGAATATGAAAAGGAAAAAAAAAAAACAAAAAACCTTGTGAAAATTTCCTGAGCTTTTGGAGATGACTGCAGCAAGGGCAAAACACTGGGTGGAAGAGGGAAAGGGAGGAAGTAACAAAACTCCTTGAGAGAAACAAAGAGCCAAGAGTGAAAGAGAAAAGGAGGAGCAAGAAACTGGCAGCAAAAGAGGCTGGGCACACCAGGGGAGTTCTGTGGCTCTGGGTAAAGCACTATGAACCACAGAACAGTTTTGGTTTTGGTTAGCTGAAAGTTTTTGGATCTTACAAATGCGAGGATAAAAAACAAGCGGTGCTTCTTCCTACACAGAGGAAGTTTGGATATATAAAATGACTGCCTATCACTTTAAAAATTTATCAAAATGCATTGCTTTATAAGAAAATAAAAAATTGAGAACTTCAAAAAAAACTTAAGTCTGTAAAGTTCAAAGTTTCATTATTTACTGCTATAACCTTTTATCCTATGGATCATGCCACCCTTCAAACTACAGAACCGCATAAGCCATATGACAAGAATTAGAGAGTATATGAAAGGAGGCAGGGCTTTTTTTGTGTTTGTTGTAGGTTTTTTTTTTCTTTTTTGGATCACACCCAGCGATGCAGGGGTTACTCCTGGCTCATGCACTTGGGAATTACTTCTGGAGGTGCTCGAGGGACTATATGAGATGCTGGGTTTCGAACCCTGGTCGGCTGTGTGCAAGGCAAACGCCCAGCTGCTGTGCTATTGCTCCAGCCCTGAGGTAGGCCTTTAAAAAAAAAAATCTGCCTTTCGTTTTGGCAGCTTACAGAAACAATTCTCAATTGCTGAATTTTTAAAACTTACCCCAAGATAAGCAAGACTGACTGACTCCTATGGGCTATTTCCAAATTGCCAAGTCATTAATCTAAAACAGCTTTAAAGCCCTCCAAACTGATTCCTGCTGGTCCAATACAAAAAAGAAAGAAAGAAAAAGAAAGGAAAAAGATCTTTTAATTAAAAAAGGAGGGAGAAGGGGGGAAAAGAAGGTCCAAACCTGAACCTATTAAGCTTGAAACAAAAATATTGGAAACAGAAAGCAATAATACTCATCTAGTATATTTTTCAATCATGTCATTAGAAATGACAGAAAGGACTTTGGAATGGCCTCCAGCCAGAAACAAATTACTTCCTTAAATTTCAAATTCAACAAGTATTTATTACCATTGTTTCACCCTCAGAAACAAAGCTTTTAAACTATGAGAAGTTTGCTTTCTGCAGATAATTTTACTACATTATGAAATCTGTTCATTCTTATAAGCACTAATACCTTCCTAGAGGAACTGGATAAAGGGCATTGTACATTCAACAAGTCTTTGCCAACACAGAAGTCAAGATGTTCCTGATAAACAAGTAAGCACCAAGACAAACCAGTGTTATTAGTACATTCAGAACAGGGTAAAAAGCTGCAGCACATTGGCTGGATCATTATTTAAAAACAGTAATTTGTGGGACTGGAGCGATAGTACAGCGGGTAGGGTGTTTGCCTTGCACTCGGCCGACCAGGGCTCAACTCCCAGCATCCCATATGGTCCCCTGAGCACCGCCAGGGGTAGTTCCTGAGTGCACAGCCAGGAGTCATCCCTGAGCATCCTCGGGTGTGACCCAAAAAGCCAAAAAAAAAAAAAGAAAACCAGTAATTTGTAGTCAGGGTTCAAAGAGAAATCTAAACATGCAAATCTCAACAATACAAAGACATAGTTCATTAAGAAATGCTCATACATGCATTTCAGTTTACAATTTACAAAAACTATGAAGATAATTATTTCACACAGCAATATAATTTACAACTTATGAAAGAACTCCCAAATAGTCATTTTACCAGGATAAGTAAGAACATAAGTAAAATATGAAAACTTCCTGGTCTTCTGAAAATGATGAGCTCAATGTTGGTGGGGGTGGCTGTGGTGTGGGGAGAAAGTAGAAATCACTCAATTAGAAGCCAGGTTTTCATGAAAACCAAACTACAGTTAGAAGGGAAGACAGAGATTTTTCTACAGCAATGAGTTGTCATAGGCATTCACCCCCCCCCCCAACACGCACACCTACTGTTCACAAACCTCCACATAAACACATAAAATCAAAATCCTTAGGGGTGATACCCTCAGATAAGATATATTAAAAAAAAAAAAGAGGGAAGAAAGACAGTAAAGAGGGTGGACGAAAAAAAAAATTTTATGTGCCCGAGGTGGGGGTTGGGGTTGGGGGAGTAGCGTGAGCCAGGAGGGAAACTGGGGACATTGGTGGTGGGAAATGCACACTGGTGAAGGGACAGGAGTCATAAGACTGAAACCCAATCATGAACAACTTTGTAACTGTGTATCTCATTGTGATTTAATTAAAAAAAATCTTTTGTCTTTTTCATAATGCTCCGTGGGGAAAAAGTCACTCCTGAGAATTCATAACAATAGGTCTACCCTTCCAAGAATTTGGGATTTGAATTTACCCACAGCATCATCCAGAAAAAAAATTCTAAGCCAAGTGAGTTCTACAAAGTGGTCTTATGTGCTAACACTCCCAGACAGTTGGCCAAAGAAAAGCAAATCCTCTCTGGAGAAAGGTGCTCTCAAAGCAGGCTGCCTATAACTCCCACAGATAAAATCTTGCCTAATCAAAAGCACAAAGCATATATGTATACAAATCACATGAAGTAGAAGTGAGTGGGCACAACAGAGTAGAATTTGGTATTTCCTTCCCAAGAACTGCAGACAATGGAACATTGAGAAAAGACCAGAAAGTTTGAAGTACTACTGAATAATTGAAAAAAAAAATTAGTGAATGCATTAAAAAGTAGACTAGACCCAAGTGGGAAATGGATAAAATGGAACACAGATTTGCGAAAACTAGCCAGAGAAAGCTTAGAAACAGAAAAATGGAATATGTAAAGTGAAGGTTAAAAGACACAGAATAAAGAAACCCAACACATTGGTGTCACTAAAGAAGAAAGAGAGCAGGGAAGATGTTATTCATAGTCAAGGTGATAATGGCAAAAAATAGAAAATTTTTAAACTGTCCAGAGACAAATCATCTACAAAATACAATACAGATTAGCAAGAGACTTCAAAACAAAGACTATCATATTTGCAAAGAGCTTAGAAGATAAATTATCAGCCTAGAAGAGTATACCAAAGTATATTTCAAGAGTATGTAAAATAAAACAAAATTTAATACTTCTGTAAACCTACTAGAGGAAATTGCAAAAAATGAAATTCAGAGAGAAATCATAAGTGGAAAAAATGAGACAGAAGGGCAACTCAAAGAAATTTGTGGGCAACTAATTTTTAATATATAAAATAACAGTAATAACATATTATGGGTTACTAAAACACAAAACTCAAACCTGATAAATAATATATAAAATGGAACTAAAGAGTAATAGTTAAAATGTTTTAAAATCCTTATATTGTTTATAAGGAAAGAGAGGACTACTTTTTTGCTTGATAAACTCTACCTAATCAAAGATTTTTCAAAATACACTAAAAAAAAAAAAAATCCAGGGCTGGATCGATAGTATAAAGGTGCTTGCCTTGCACAGCCAATTCTGGTTCAATAATTGGCACCAAATATAATCCCACAAGTATCTCCAGAAGTCACTTCTGAGTACATAGCCCTAAACACCACTGGTTGTGGCTTGTCACCCCCAAAGATATTCCCCCCACCCCTACACATCATTATGAGCAGGGCAGGTGGCTCCAAGGGTTGGATGACATGCTTTGCATGCGGGGATCCTGCTTCCATCCCTGGCACTGCTGGTCCCCAAAACTGCAATGCAAAGGAGTAGTTTCTGAGCACTACCAGGTGTAAGAGATGGAGGAGGAGGAGGAAGAGGAAGGATGAAAAGATAATCAAAGGATGAGACAAGGACGAAGAGAAAACAAGAAAGTGCATAAAATCACTAATGTACAGCAAGAAATCAGGAGTCCCATACATCGGCCCCTCCCCACCCCTGCACCTTTCACATTTTCTGTAGGGCGATGGTTCTCTGTTGGGAATATCTGTTCAAAATCAACAAATATGTGTTATACAAATTTGCCCTATTATAAGATTTTTTGAAGTCTTAATAATAAAGAAACTACATTACTGTCATTTTTAATTTTGTCAAATGCTCACCGTCCAAGAACATGATAGAAAATGTGTTATGGAATCATATCTGCTGGCAGAATACAATTTTTCAAAGTTACTGAAAAGCAAATAGGGGACTTATAGAAAAAGAATGGAAGATTTAGTTTTATTCACTAACTAAAGTTGCATATCACTTTGAAAAGTTCTGTGTGTACCCTTCATACTTTGAAATATATACAGTACTAAGGTTTGTATTCTCAATAGAAAACATGTAGGAGTCAGCAAAATTAGGTTCTAGTTCTAGTTCCAGTTCCAACAACTGATTCTAATTTATTTAGGATTTGGGCCAACTACTTAACTCTTTCTGGATCTTGTGTCCTCAAGTGGAAATGAAGCAACTGAGTTAGATATCCCTTAAGACTTCATACAAAGTTAACATTCTATGATGAGTTTACTGGAAAGCATATTTCAGACTCATACGGATGATTATATTATCCATAGAAAAATAATAGGAACACCTAAGAAAAAGTACATATGGCAAGTCCTCAACTTTTCATTCAACAATGCTTTTTTAGTTGATAAAATAAAACAAACCGATTCCTGACTGAGGCCAATGTCTGTCTGTGTTCAGTTTTTATGTTCAGACCACCTCCCCTCCCCCCTCAACCCCATGCCTGTTCTCCAGCTTCTTCCAGAGACATGCACAGAGACATGCACACCAGGTACTAGGTTCACTGGTTGTCTAAACTGTCCCAGTTTGTGCCTCCTGCAACATCCAGTGTTAGCTAATGACGTGCACTGAGCAGACTGAAAATGAGACTCCAGGCCCCCAAAACTCTGGAAAATAAGTAGATGAACACAAATTATTTTATTTAATATTATGTTAGTGGTTTTATTTAGACGTTTGTAAATGTTTTCTGATCAGAAATATGTCATAAGGATTTAACTCTTATTTATATCAGCCTATAACATAGGTAAACCAGGTTTGTTATTTCACTTAAAGTTAGTTGCCAAGAACCTATCAAGAAGGTTAACTGCAGACTTATTGTAACTAATTCATCATTGGCCAGGCCATTTGTCACAATGGACCTCCATGCAAATCCACAAGTGCATGGATTTTATCTGTGTATTACAACATCAATGTGTACTACGAAAGAGTTATCCTGCATTAAGTACAGTACCAATCTGTTTCACTACTTACAAAAAAGTACTTCTAGTAGATTTTCTTAGACTACGCTCCCAAAAAAAGGCTTTGTAAACCATGTTACATTAGTGAAAGTGATCATCATTGAATAAGCTAATCCATAAAACCCTGTCCACTACCTACAATTTTAGGCCATCAATATTGCCAGTACTACTGTGACTGCTGTTTGCAGTTCTGTTGGATGGACCTCACCCTCTGGAACTGTAGTTTCATCTTTCTAAATCAAACGGCCCAATCAGCTTTCTTTTTTTTTTATACACCTACAAAATGGATGTTTTGGAGTAAGAAGCATTAAACCAATTAGATGACTGTATTCTGTCTTAACAGAGGCTCAGGCTCTGTGAATGTACAAACACTGGTGACAAGAATTTGAAGTCCACCTAGTCCAAGTTTCTCTTTTCACTTATTAAGCCACTACTCAAAAGTTATCCAGATTTCAAGCCAATATTTTCCCATTTGATCAAAACTGCCATTCTATAATAAAGAACGCTCAAATGGGAATAAATTTTTGTGACGGAACATGTTGTCATTCTCCTCTACCATCAATCAAATATTCCACTCCGGGTAAGGAGTTTATAGAAAACATTTTCAAGCTATCTGTGCAGGATGTCAAAAAATGAATTTGCACCAAGTGAGTTGCTCCAAGAGCTGGAGTGCAGGTTTTTGATGCAGAAGCCCCAAGTTCAATCCTGCATGGTTCTCTAAGCACTTCAAGGGGTAGACCCCCTGCCGCCCACCCATGCAGATGTGAACAATCTATTATTGTGTTAGGCTTCAACAGATATCAGTATATGAAATTCCAAGGAAGAAAGGAGCTCTTGACAATACTTTTCCAGTGCCAATTGAAGATTTTAAGGACAGTAAAAGAAATAACACCCTGAAATTATTGTGAAGCTTCAAGAGAGAATAAATTGGTAGTGGAATGGTCAGTATATAGAACAAGCATCTGACTTATTTTGGTAAAGGAAGTGGGTGGTTTATAAAAGAAATAAAACTTCAATAATAGCATTTAGTTTAAAATAACCAAACTCCCCTGGGACCTCCATTTAAAATATTCAGAAGGCTTCTCCTTGTTATTTAGTTTTTTTATAGCAAATATACCCTGTATTTAATGCACACTCTGCTATACCCTAGTATTTAGTCATTGTTAACATTTTCATCTGGGCACGTATCCAACTTGTTGCTCCATGGAACAGTAGAATAAGCTTTAATATATCTTTAAATTAAAAAAATTAAATGAACAGGAGGGAAAGCAAACAGATTTTTCACACAAAGTACAGGATACAGCTGTGATCTGTCCAGCTTATAGGACTATCTCCTTAGCCAACAGCAGTTTCAGGACTCTTCTCGGTTGAAAAGGAAGTAGCAATCTAAAAAATATAAATGTTCCCAAGCCCCATTTCTAGTCCTTTCATTTTTGGAAAATACTCATCAGGCCTGTGCAAAAAACAAAAAAAGCCAAATAATAAAACCATTTCAAATAGTTTTCATGAGGTGTATACAGAATAACCTTAAATTCATGATGTCTCCAAATAAAATAGATTGGTTGCAATCTTTTGAAGAAACTTTCACATTATAGCAAGAATGTGAAAATCAACTTTTAAGAAATTCATATTTGTAAAAATGATCATTTCAATATCACATCATTTTCATTAGTATATGTTTCCACTGTAACAAAATATAACTTAAAAATTAGAGAATATCTTGTTTTTAACTTCCATGGCCTTCTAGGTGAGTTCGTAAACAAGATACCTATCCCAGGCCAAGACAAAGGAAAGGGAGCGCTTCCATTGTAAGAGTCAGACAAGCAAAAAAGCAGTGAAAGTTTTGGAGCAGACTGTGCAAAAAACAAAGGCATATTTAGGGACCAATGGTAATTAACAAGAGTATGACAGATATTTTTTTAGGAAAACTTTCAATACTTCAAAGAGCTAGTTAGCAGCATAATGAGAGGCAGAGTAAAGAAGTTCAGTGAATTATTAGATCATATTTCAACTAGCTAGCAAGTCTACCTATACATATGTGTGTACATACATATATACATATATATAAAATATAAGCACTCAAAGTAGTGGTATGCTCAGCTAGGTGTGTTTAGGGAAGAGAGGAAGTGGTGAACATTTAAACCAAGAAAACATTATAGAGTTACTTTCAAATTAACACCTTTTCAAACATCTCATATTCCCAGTTTACTCTTTAAATCAATCAGAGGAGAGCAGACATGTTGCCACAGTTGTTACAAAGAAATACCTCTATGGGTCAGATGGAAAACAAAACAGCCAACTTTCAAACAGGAAGCCACTATCTTGTCAATCAGATGGTATACATTAAAAATAAAACAAGTTGTATGGAAAAAGCAATAAAATAACATATGGAATAGAGGAGAAAATTCTTTCTAGATCTTGCCCTCTCCCACAGCAGGCTTCACAAGATATGAACAGCTGGTATATTTCCTTTTCACAGGAAAAGGATGACTTCTTCACATTAAAATGGAAATGACAAAAATGGACTGCATCACACAGAAAAAAAGGTGTTTCCTGAAGGAAGGAGACAGAATACTGCCATTATTAACACACATGAGAAGCAAAATACACGCATACAGAAAGCAAAAGAAAACTTTTGAGCAATAAAGGGAAAAAATACTTGGGTCAGGGATGTAGCTCAATGGGAGAGTGCATGCTTTACATGCATACAGCCCTGCATTCCATCCCTTGCACTCCATCCCACCAAAAGAAGTTGTAAACCCAGGTAGGAGGAAAGGCCCAAGCATCAGCATTTTTAAATTCCCTAGGTAATTCCAAAGACAGTCGTAACTGACTGCTACTGAACTGTAACAATAGTTCTAAATTTTAGATCTCTGAAAGTACAGAGAGAGAGAAAAAAAAAAGGAATCCTTGTTGATTTCTCTTTGTCCTCCAATCCTACCAACTAGGACAAAGAAGGTTCTATTAGAGAGATGGGCTATGAGGCTTGTCATTTCTGCCTCCTGCTTGGGTATCTGGAACACATAAGATGAGGACAGAATAGTCATCCAGGGAAATGCTGACACAAATAAAACTTATACAGGTACTTCTATAATATGATAATCATAGCATATAGTTGTTATGGGGAGAGATAATATAACAGGTAAGGCTCTTGCCTTGTATGCATGCAGTTGGCCTGGGTTCAATCCCTGACTCCACATATGGTTGCCCTAGCACCATCAGGAGCACAGAGCCAGGAATAAGTCCCCAACACAGCTGGTGTGTGGCCTAAAGACCCCCTCCTAAGAATACAGATGTTTTTCTTTAAATCTTTTAATTTCTTTTGAAATTTTAACATTATAACATCACATCGGGATTCCAATCATCAGATAATGATTAGGCACCATTACTCAAAAATATGTTTGAAAAAAACAAATAATCCCAAATCAAGATGATTTAGTTTATCAATGGTAAGAATATAGGCAAAGCCACTGAAAATGCTGCAATCTATTGGTGGTGGTGAAGAGGTATGGTATATGTATATATCTGAAACACAGACCCAATAACACCATAAGCATGAGACCTAAACTACAATAACTAAACTTAAAAACGTGCCTGTCAAGGAGGCAAGTAGTGGGGTGGTGGGGAATCTGGGGATATTGGTGAAGGGAAGTTCACACTAGTGGTGGGATTGGTGTTGGAACATTGTTTGCTTGAAACTCAATTATAAACAACTTTGTAAATCATGGTGTCCTAATAAAAAATTACTTAGAAAGAAAATTATGTAATCCAAATGTTCATATCATTAATATTACTGTAGAATTAAAGGGAACAGAAGTAAAACAAAAAACAAAAAGCAAATAGAGTCCTTTGTAAAAGCAAATTATACTAACTGAATTATACATTTTAATAATTTATTTAAAAACCAATGCAACTAGTGAAAAAAATGAAACAAATTATCCCCTAAAAGACCTTATTTTAAAATATTTCATTAAAAATTAAAAGTTGAGGGCTGGAGAGGTTACATAATGGGCAGAGCAGTTGCTTTGCATGATTCTGATCCAGGTTGGATCCCTGGCACACCGTACAGTCCCCAGAGCTCTACCAGTGAGCCAAATCTGGATTAAGCCATGAGCACCAAGTGTGGGCCCCCAAACAAACAAACAAACAAAAAATCAGAAGTTGGGATAAGAGAGAAAGTTTAATGGATGCAGCTCATACATTGCATGCAGAAGGTCTAGGTTGGATTCATATATGGTCCACACAAGCACTGTCAGGATTGATTCCAGAGCATCAAGAGAGCATCCCCAAGCATTACTGGGTAAGGTCCAATAAACAAAAACTAAACGCTGTCCTACAAAACTGCAGAGTTCCCATTCTGAACCTGCAGAGACCTTTTTAGTGAATATTCTGGTATTTTAAAAGCTGTACTAGGAAGTCTGCCATTCATTAATTTACAAACATTTGTGGGCTTCCAATTCATTAGAGCCAAAGCCCTCTGCCCATCAGATTATAGCCAAATCCCCCAGGCAAGTTTTCAAGACAATTTTCTCTAATTTATGAATAAAGTAATGAAAGCTCTAATATCAAGACCCAGAAACACTTTTTGGTTAAGGGGCTGAAAGGAAAAATGATTTCCTGCATCTTTCCAAAGAACTAATTTTTCAGAGCAACTATTAGGGGAAATTACTTACAATTATTTTTGTGTCAGTAACAACAATGTGATATTCCAGGCAGCGAAAAATCAGTTGTCTTAATATCTGATTAAAAAAAGTGTAGATTGGGGCTGAGGAATTACTAAGGGGAGAATTGGAAATGTGAGTATCTAAGTATCACAGATTTTTTTTTTTAAGAAAAACACTGAATCATTACCTTCACCCCGCCTCTTATCAACAAAAGGCATCAAAAATTTTGCAACCAAAGGAACTCTTGAGGAAATCACTGGAAACTGTTAATAACCTAGCGTTTCCTTATACCACTGACCACAGGAATCCAAACAACTTTCTAATAAAGATATGAGTTTAGAAGAAACCAAAAGCAATCTATCATCCCAATACTATAATTGTCCAAATAATCCCCGTGAAAACTAAAGATCAATTAGAAAGCGTTCTACATCTGCTCTGGTCTACAGAACATAGATTATAAAGTAATATCATTAAATTTCACTTGTTAGAGGTCTGGAGTAGGTTCTTGGAATTTATGCCAGAGACAATAGGGAATCTATTCAGTGTTGACTAAATGAAAAAAAAAATTATCTGTCCATTTCCTATTTCTGTGTATCTTTTTAGCCAGAGCACATTAACACTCCAAACCACAAAGTTAATTTTCCATTTTGCGCTGTAAATTCTAAAATCTAAATTCTGGATTTTGTACAAAAAATAAACCTTTTTTTACCCCAAAGTAAGAGAAATGTATTCTATTTCCAAAAATCATGTCTTCCAATTGTAACAGGGTTTGGAAAAGCCCTTAACTTCAGGTAGTTCTCATTGAGACAATGTTATGCCCAATATTAATTTTTAAAAAGGTCAAGACTAATTTTTCAAAATCATTGCTAGTTCTTATTTGCACTCTCCTGACTTTTTGTTTCTTTTGAGGGCATGGAGCCCCCAAGCAGTGCTCAGAGGGACTAGGAATGAATTCTCAAGACACTAGACTAATCAATGTTTGGACCAATGATGTAGTGCTGTTTGGGCCTATCTGTGGCAAGTGCCACTAGGGTAACCTCAGTGACACTTGGGGTACACGAGGTCCACCCTGGCAGTGCTTGCAGACCTTGCTCTGTCGGGGATCAAAACCAGGGCCTCCATAAGCCAGGCTTGTGCTTCAGTCCTTGGAGCTGTTCACTTCCCCATCTGCCAGACCCACACTTCTCTGGTATGGTTTGTTTCAAGGTCACACCCAGAAGTGTGCTCAGGGGCTACTCCCAGCTCTGTGCATAGTGGACCATGTGGGGTCAGGGACTGAACTCAAACTTCTCACATTCTAAACACGTGCCCAGCCTATTAAGCTATGACTTCAGCCAACTTTCCTAATTTTTATAAATATCATCGTTCATGCCTGGAACAGATCAATAGAGGAATTTTCCAATTTCATTACAAAACATACCATTCAATCCAGCACTAGGAAGTTTGAGAATGCAAAACAGGATCAATTGTGGTGAGCAGTTTTATTCGTGGAACCCAGTGTTTGCAATTTATTACAACCCTTTTTGAATTTTTCAGCTGGAGGCTCAAGGCTTCCCTCCCAAGTTTAAACCTTAGTTCTGAGCTGGTGGTTATACCACAAGTCATTTCATTAAAGAACATGTTATGATGTGATTTTGGATTAATGTGTCTTCTGATTTACAAAAAAACCTGTTTAAAATTCAATAATCTTCAGCCATAAACTCACATATACTCAATGGGTACTACAGAATGTTTATGGAGGCCAAAAGATTTCATAATGGTTAGAATAAATTTACATTGTTGTACCGTTTACTGTTTCAATACATTAGGAAAATTGACATGATGGATTTCTATGAAATCAAAGAAAACATACTGTGCTAATATCATGTTCAAAACAACTCTATAAAATTATACTTACAATACAAAATCTAACATCCACTAAGGACATGAAAATATTAATAAGTAAGATTAGAACTGGAATGCAAGTCCTTTTCACTCTTTGCAGGCATGCTGCTATAATTTACTTAAAACCTCTAGTTCATCCATTTTTTATTCTTATTTTTTGGTTCTAGGGCCACACCAGTGGCCATAAAGGGGTTACTCCTGGCCCTGCACTCAGGAATCACTCCTGGCGGTGCTCAGGGGACCAAATGGGGTTCCAGGGATTGAACCTGGGTGGCTGTGTGCAAAACAAATGCCTTACCCATGTACTATCTTTTTGGCCCTAGTTATCCAGTTTTTAATCTGACTTTTTCTCAGACTTCTAATATAAATAATAACAATGTTATCAATTTTTTTTTCCTTTTGGGTCACACCCGGAGATGTACAGGGGTTACTCCTGGCTCATGCAGTCAGGAATTACTCCTGCGGTGCTCAGGGGACCATATGGGATGCTGAGAATCGAACCCAGGTTGGCCACGTGCAAGGCAAACACCCTACGTGCTGTGTTATCGCTCCAGCCCCTCAATGTTAGAAATATTTATTAAAGACTTTAAAACTTGGAAAATACCATCACCCCAATAGCAAATTCAACATCATTTAACATCATCATAGATTCTTTAAAACAATTAATTTTAAGAAAAACAATATACTGCAGGCTTAAAAATAACTTGCTTTGTTATACTGATCAGCCAACAATGTATTCTTGGCCAAACCATGTCTGGAGTTTCTGTGTTCTCCCCATTTCTTTAAAAAAAAAAAATTGGTTTTGGGGCTATACCCACCCGTGGTGTTCTGGGCTTACTCCTGGCTTTTTATCCTCAGGGATCACTCCTGGTAGGATCAGGGCAATCCTAGAGAGTGCCTGGTGTCAAACAGAGTGGACCACATACAAGGAAAGCGCCCACCATTTATACTATCTGTCTGGCCCCATGTTCTCCTCATTTCTGAGTGGGTTTTCTCCAAGTACATCTGTTTCCTTCCACATCCCCCAAATATCTTAAATGTCAAAATTGTCTAAGTCTTCAATATGTCTTAACTGTACATTTAATTGTACAGCTTTCCATGCAGCTGACCCTGGTTCAATCTCAAGCACCATATGATCCCCTGAACACTAATGGGAGTGAGCCCCAAGAACAGAGACAAGAGGAGACTGCAAGCACAGTAGTCCAACCCTCTCCCTCCCAAAATAATCCCATGCAGAAAACAAAGGTTAAAAAATAAACTTGCAAAGGTTAAAAAACAAACCTGCGTGCAAGTCCGAGTGGACACAGGTGTGAGTACAGCCTGTGACAGAAGGGCTTCCTGAGATGCTGGGGGAAATTCCAGAATGAGCAATGGAGTCAAATTAATGTCGAATATTAGAGGTGTTTGCGGTGTTTAAATTAGATAATGTTTTTGTGTCCAGAAATATGCTGAGCACCTAAGAGTAACTTGTTTATATTACTTAGACTATAGTAAAAGTGGTTTCTTTACATATCATTTCATTTAAAGTTAGTTTCCAAGAACCTAACAATGGTAACAGGTAAGAATTTACCATGTGATAAGCAGGTTCTCAAAGTTTTGTTCTACATAAGTCAGGATTGTTTTTTTTCCCCACTGATGTTATAATAAAATGTGTTAAATGAAACAATGTTATCCACAGACTAGCTGTGTTATGAAATTTAGAAACTCTTATACCCCACATTTTATTTTATTGTGTTGAGGTACATATAAAATTCATCTTCACCATTTTTTAAGAGTACAAGTCAACAACATTAGATATAGTGATAATAAAATGTATCTATAAAAACAATCACTACCATCCATCTCCACACAGCTTTTTTCATTTTGTAAAACTGAAACTCTATACTCATTAAATATTAGCACCCTTTTGTCCTCTGCTTCTCAACCCCAGCACAACCAATATTCTACTTGTCTCCATGATTTTACCACTTTTAAGTAGCTCATAAAAAAGAATCACAAAGCATTTATCTTCTTTATGATAGGCTTACTTCACTTAGCATAATGTTCACAAGATTCATCCATGTTGTAGCACATGTCAACATATATTCTTCTTTTCAGAGGTAGAATAATATTCTACTTCATGCGTATTACATATTTTTCTTATCTATTCATTTGGTAGACACTTCAATAACCCATATTTCTGATTAACTCTACCAAAGATGAAACACTGTACTTGGTGCATAATACAAAACATGCATATTTTAAAGTTAGCTAATGTTCAGGATAGTTTTCCTGAATGAAGGATAACAGTAATAAGCAGTTAAATGATCTATGTAATGACACTGACTTAACCACAATTTTCTATATTCAAGCAACGCCAAAATAATTCAGACTATCTTGGCAAGTGACTTCAGTCACTCAATCAAATGTTGTGAATACATCTGCCTAGATGTTTTATAATCATAGCTTATTCCTGTTTTTCATTTGCCCCTCCCCCAGTTTGACAGCCTGTCAATCAAGCAATATTATAGTAGTTAATGTTACTGCGAAAGTACTAGACATTTAAATATTTACCGGGGGTTAATTTGAAAAAATTTGCTCTTAAAGACGGTTTTCCTCCAAAGTAATTGATAATTCTACAATAATGAATCTAGAACTTTTAATTCTAAACTCAATACTTCATTCATGTCAAACAGTGTTATTAGCTAAGTAGTATTAAACTATTTTGTGATTAAAAGTTATAGTGAACTTATATTTGATTGTAACAGATTACAAAGAATGTCCATATTTATATAATATTCAATTCATATAATATCCTCTTGGTAGCTTCCCTAGTTCTTCCCTCTCAGAGAACTAGGCTATAGGATGTCTAGTTCTATAAAGATATCTAGTTCTTTTGGGAGCTTGGTTTTATAGTCTCTGGATGTTGGGCATAGAGTTTCCTGCCTGCACAGGAGAACCTGGCAAGCTTCCCGTGACGTATTCATATGCCAAACCCAGTAACAATAATGGGTCTCATTCTCCCCTGACCCTGAAAGAGCCTTCAATGTGGCACCGCTGGCAATCAACGAGATGATGATGATGATGTTGATGATAATAATATTCTCTAGAAAAGTTTTAATAAGTTTTCAGGTATTGTTTCATTTATCTCCTCAGCATATAGTTATTCACACTTGAAATTTTTGTTTTAGACTGCATATTCTGTTGCACACCTTAGTTTTCTAAATTATTCTATCCTAAGTATTTATAGAATGTCATTCTTCAATTGCTATAGTTTACCAGTTTTCCCCCTTTTCAGCTATTTTTGTTATGTTTTTGTTTGGGGCCATACTCAGAATACTTAGGGCTTACTCCTAATTCTGTACTTACAAATCACTCCACGTTGTGCTTGGGGGACCTGGTATCACTATGAGGTGCCAGGTATCAACTAAGGTTGACTGCATGTTATGCAAATGCCCTACCTGCTGAACTACTATTTCTCTGGCTCTGAATATCAAATTTTCCCCCTAGTCATAATCAACACTGTTGTAACAGACATTCTTATGTCTTTTGTCTTTATATATGTACATAAATTCTTGTATCTTTATATATATAAAATTTATATAAGAGAAATATAAGGTACAGAAAATATAATTCATGTAATTTTTATTTTGTCTGTTCAGCTTTATTTTCTTATATTGCATGCAGAGCTAATATGATCCCTTATTCTCCTCACGCACATGATATCCTTAAGTTCTTTGGAAATGGTAAAATTTTGCATTTATTATAGCTGAGTATTATTTCATTGTGTGCAACCACATCTTCTTTACACGGTCATCTGTTGATGGGCACATGTAACCTGTCTTCTTATCTTAGCTACTGTAAATATTGCTGCAATAAATATTGGGGTGGATATAAATTTGAAGTTGGTGTTTTCATATTCTTTGGAATCCCAGAAGTGGAAATGATGGATCCACAGCAGTTCTATTTTCAGTTTTTGAGAAAGCTCCATTTTATTTTCCAAAATGGTTGTAGCAATTTACATTCCCAAGAGAGATTCTTTTTAAGTTGAAAACAAAGAAAACAAATTATAAAAAAATTTTTTTAAAGAATAATTCAACTATACCTGTGACATAATCTTCACTGTTTTAAGTTTATACATAGAAAAAGAAGTATTAGGTACTAGAACATATGTACAAAATTCTAAGCAATGAGAGACATTACTGGTGCTTGCTCGAACAAATCGATGAGCAACGGGATGGACAGTGACAGTGACAATACTAGAAATGCAGATATAAAATGTCGGGATATCCAACTATGGCCTAACAGACTCCAGATAGTCATTTCTGACAGTAACAACCTAATATGAAAAATGCTCAGTGAAAAGTAGAAAGCTAGGTGATATCCTATTGTCATTTGCCACAGAAATTAAATATTCACATTATGACTAAGCAAAAAATTGCATTAAATTCACCATTTTAAAGTTTATCTAAACACATTCTTCTTTTATTGCTACTGAAAATGCATAAAGAAACAGTATGGTAAATTGGTAAGTTTATCCTCCCCACCCCCCTCCCCACCCTGCAATGGTTTTAGAATCTCAGCCATCTGGAATGCATTTATTATCTACTAGAAAGCTGTGATTTGCTCACTAAAAAAAGTAAAAACTCTCTTTTTTGTTGTATTTGCACTACTATTATTCCTAAATAATTTGTCATGTTCCAAATGAGATATTTAATTCAGTACAGAAGAGATTCTTAGAAGAATTCTTGAAGGCCTTACTATTATATGCTATATGCTTCCTTGTAAGATGGTCATTCTGTTTGGGGTTTTTAAAAGGAAGGTGATGTGGGAGCTATAGCCAGCAGTACTCTGGGGCTACTCTTGGTTTGGTGTTTCAGGGTTCAAGTGGTGCCAGATACTGTATCAACCCATAACATAGTTGTTCTTGCACTATATTTGAACACTGATTTCTTTAAGGTCTATGGAAATCCCTCATTTGACTCCAACTTCTTCAACTAGCACCTGCCCAGGGGCCTAGGACCTCTATATATCTATGTATATATTAATTTTTCTATCTATCTATCTATCTATCTATCTATCTATCTATCTATCTATCTATCTATCAATCAATCATCTATTACATATCTATGGAGAGTGTTAATCTATCTAGAGATATATATACAGAGAGAGGAGAGAGAAAGAGGTGAGAGAGGAGAGACAGGAGAGATAGGAGAGAGAGGGAGGAGAGAGACAGAGAGAGAGAGAGACACAGAGAGACATGGAGAGAGGGAGAGAGAGGAGAGCGAGTTCACTCACCCAGGAACTGTTCCTGGAGGTGTTGGGGGGGGTGGCGTACTGGATGCCAGGGATCCAACCAGGATAGGTTTGCAAGGCAAACAAACACCCTACCTGCTCTACTATCCTCCAGCCCTTGCTGAAGAAATTTAATTCATACCATCCCTTTCATTTGAATCACTGTCACTTTCTTTACATATATGTGTGTGTGCATAAATACATACACACATATATATCTTTATATATATACAAATAAAATCTGTGAATGGAACTGTCAGATATATACATATATACATATGCAAGTATGTATCTGAAATGACTTTTAAACTTAAAAGGCTTAAAAAAAAACATTTGTGTTTTTATAATAAGCTATTTGTCAGAATAACATGTATTTGGTTGTACAACGAAGCCTAAACTTAAACTTAGCTAAGAAACACAATGTCTTACCCCAGACATTTGGTACCATTGAGTGAGTTTTATTACACATTTCCCAGGTACGTAAGAGGTTATGACCTCCTGTATAGGTGATCTCTCTTTAAAAACACACTGTATATCTTAAATTATTTTTAAATATATAAAATATGTCTACATGACAAACTACACAAGAACATACAAAAGGAGTTTATTCTTCTCCCAACTTTGAATCTTCTAGAAGAAACTGTCTTAGTCACTTTGATTTCCAAATACCTTCTCACTCACTTTTACAAAAACTGCAGAATGCATAGTCCACATCTGTATTTTGTTCCACGTAACAAAATACTTTAAAGTAATGTAGTCTATTTTCAAACTTATTCCTTTTCTATTTCTAAGAAGGTATCTCACTTTCTGTTCTGTAAAACTTTGTGACTTTCTTTTTATTATTATTATTATTATTATTATTATTATTGTTTTAAAATTTTTATTGAGTCACCGTTGAGATAGTTACAAGCTTTCATGTTTGAGTTACAATCTCACAATGACCAAACACCCATCCCTCCACCAGTGCACATTTCCCACCACCAATATCCCCGGTATACCTCTCCTTTCCCACCCTCCCCCTGCCTCTAAGGCAGACAATATTCCCCATACTCTCTCTCTACTTTTGGGCATTATGGCTTGCAACACATACACCGAGAAGTCATCACGTTTGGTCCATTATCTACTTTCAGCATGCATCTCCCATCCCAACTGGTTCCTCCAGCCATCATTTTCTTAGTGATCCCTTCTCTATTCCATCTGCCTTCTCCCCCTCTGCTCATGAAGCAGTCTTCCAGCTATGGGGCAACCCCCCTGGCCCTTGTATCTACTGTCCTTGGGTGACAGCCACATGTGATGTTATTTTATATTCCACAAATGAGTGCAGTCCTTCTATGTAAGACTTTCCTACTGTTGCCTTTTCCTACTTTCTTATAAGACCTATGAAAAGTAGCATAACGAAAGATTCTCTCAAAATTAAAAATAGAGGAAACCAAAATAGCAGAATATGGAGAGCCTGTGTTTACCTCTGCCCTCTACCACGCCAAATCTACACTAAAATTTGGATAATCTGCAAAGAAACTGGCCTGAAATTCCACCGAACAAAGCTTCCATAGCACAGGACAGAAGGAGAGCACTCAGATAGATTGGAGACAGTCTCCCTTGCCAAGAAAACCCACCACAGGGAAATAAGCTGTAATCAAAAAATATCTTTAAAAGTTCTTTTGTTATTCCTACACTAGAATAACAACACCTGGAATAAGTGTATTCCAAGAAACTAGGGTATGAAAATGGCCAGAATTTCTGGCAGCACCATTTTGGTGACACCTCGAAAATCTAACTGGTAGACATGTGGGATTACACATCCAGAGAGACTTAAAAGCAAGCTCTCAGAAGAGACTGACGCAGAAAGTCTCTTACCCGCACACCTGGCTGTCTTCCCTGGGGCCCCTCAGAGGGGATGGGCTCCAGCTTCCCTCCCCACCCCGAGCAGAGCTCCCGGCGGCCAAAGACCACCGGAACCTAGCTACAGCCATACTGGAGGCCCCTTTCCACACGTTCGGACAGGCCTCATGCATGAAGGTACTGGCAGAGGAACCCAGGTGTGTGTAATCCCATCAACGGCCAACATCCAGAGAGAGACTTAAAAGCAAGCTCTCAAGAGCGCGCGTCCGCTTTGTGGCTGCGCGATATCTTTAGCCTTCTCCCTCTGGGAGAAACTGGCAATCTTCTGAGAGTTTCCTGCCCACATGGGACAGCCTTACAAGCTTCCCATGGCGTATTCATATGCAAAATCCAGTAACAAGCTGGATCTCATTCCCCTGACCCTGAAGAGCCCCTAGTGCAACATCGTTAGGAGGGCCGAGTTGAGATGGACTTCTAAGATCTCAGGGAAAGGACAAAATGAGATGTTACTGAGCCTGCCTGAGAAATCGGTGATTAATGGGATTTCGGGATTTTCGTGCTTTGTGAGACACTATCTGGCTCTTAATCTCCACAGTAACAAAACCTGAGGGCAAATTTCTGAGGAGAGCTCCACCTATCTACCCCTAGCAAATAGTTCAGCTATCTGGAGGCAGAGAGACAATTGTCAAGAGCACTTTCTTAGGAGTCGGGGGTGGAGGGAAGATAGCTGAAAGGGTTGGAATGTATGCTTTGCATGCAGGAGCTCGATTTACTCTCTGGGACCGCAAAATTATCACCCCAGCACGACTTTACTGGGAGTAGCCCCTGAGCATAACAGGTTGTGGTCCAGTACACACACACAAAACAAAGAGAACTTCCTTCAGTCCCAGCCACTGCCAGTCTACATCTGACTGCTAACAAGCAAGCAGCATTCCTTTGGAAAGAAAGCACCTTATGGACCACCCAAAGCAAAGCCACCTAGCCAGGGAGCAACCCTACCTGCCGTGCTTTCTGCCAGGTCCAGAGTACATGCTGCATTACCTGCTGGGACTGAAGCCCCAGCCTCCCTTAAAGCTGCCCAATCGCTAGTTCTCCCGCCACTGCTAAGGTCTGTAAGACCACAGCAGCCTGGTGATATAAGGGCAATCCTAAATCCCTGCTAAAATTCAGGACACAGTCATCCCAGGCACTTGTGGCTACACACCCCTGGATGCCACCCAGGCCTCGTGAACTTGACACAAGTGTCCCTAAGTACCCATTATTTTGAACCCCTGGTCAGCTGTTAAGGCCCACTTGGACAGGTCCTATGTCCCTGCCCAGGCCCATGTAGAGTACCAGACATACACCAATGGATCACAACAACAGTTTGGAAAGAACTCTTTTATTATTATTATTATTATTATTATTATTATTATTTGCTTTTTGGCTCACACCTGGCAATGCACAGGGGTTACTCCTGGCTCATGCACTCAGGAATTACTCCTGGTGGTGCTCAGGGGACCATATGGGATGCTGGGAATCGAACCCAGGTTTGCCGCATACAGGGCAAGCATCCTACCCGCTGTGCTCCAGCCCCTGGAAAGAACTCTTAATACAACAGAGCTATATAAATTACTCAAAGAAGACTTAAAAAAAATTAGTTCTAATGATGCTTTCCAAAAGATGAATTAAAGAGAACATCTGTAATGAGAAAGTTTGAGAGAAGTCCAGACAAATACAGAACTTAAATATATAAGAGCTAATGTAAAAAATACATTAGAGGATTCAACAACAGAATGAAAGAACCCAAAAACTGAATCAGTAAGTACACAGTGTAAGTAGCACTGTAGCACCGTCATCCCGTTATTCATCGATTCGCTCTAGCGAGCACCAGTAACTTCTCCATTGTGAGTTGTTAATGTACTTGGCATATCGAATATGCCACAGGTAGCTTGCCAGGCTCTGCCTTGTGGGCAGGATACTCTTGGTAGCTTGCTGGGCTACAGTGTAAGAAATAAAACCTATTCAAGAAGACAAGCAAGGAGAAGAATTTTTTTAAAAGGAATGTAACATAATAGTTACAGAAAACAGCATAAAGAAAAACACATTTGCTTTACAGGTGTCCCAGAAAAGAGAATGGGGCAGAATACTTATTGAAGAAATAGGCGAGAACTTCTTCAAGCAGCAAAAAGCAGGAGTCCACATCCAGAAACCTCAAAAGTTCCAAACAAAATAGGCTCTGTGAGATGCACCTCAAGATATTTACATGGCAAAAATTAAAGAATCCTAAAACAACAAGCAAAAAAACTTTAAAAAATCCTAAAAACAGCAACAAAAAAGCAAAGAGACGGTTAAAAGGGGTCCCATTTAAAACAATCAGCAGATTTCTCTACAAACACTCTAGATCAGAAGGAAATGGCTTACAGTGTTTTCCAATTTTTTTTTACACCTGTGAATTGGCACCGTCCCTGCATGCTGGTAATCAAAATTTTCATCCTTTCTTTATCTGTAGACTGGCATCAACCTGTGGACCAGTGATGGAAGAGCAGTTATGTATATACAAAGTGTGGAATGGAAAAAACCCTCCAAACCAAGAAAATTCTAGTAGGTTATCACTCATATTTAAATTAGTGATAGCTTTTCACAAGAAAATTAGTTGTATTCATTACCATAAAAGCAGTTCTCAAAGAAATTCTTAAGGGGCTTTTGTAAAAGGGAAAAGACAGGGGAGAATCACTTAGATATAGTAAGAAATCTAAACACTGTAAAATGTGGGCAAGGAGAATAAGAGCTAGGTCTCTTGATTTTCAAAATTACTGATTCTTTTCCAGTTATCTCCATTCTGTTAAGAATTGTTAAGTGTAGACATATTTTTCTTTAAAATAGATCTTTAGGGGCTGGAGAGATAATAAAGTGGGTAAGACACTTGCCTTGCAAGTGGCTGACCTGGGTTCGATCTCTGGCATCCCATATAGTCCCCTGAACACCACCAGGAGTCTGGAGCACAGAGCTAGGAATAACCTGAACAGTGCCAGTGGTCTTAAAACCAAATTAATTAAGTAAAATAGATCTTTAAGGGAAAGGATGGACTCTTAATGGACTAAGTACGTACAGGTGACCTAGGTTCAAGCCCTGGCATTGCACGATCCTTCCAGCACCCATGGAAGTGACCCCTGGGCACTGCTGGGTGTGTTCCCAAAACTTAAACCAATAAAAAAAATACAGCTCTTTACACAGATTTCTATTGAGAAATCAGTTGAGATTTCACAATATTCATTATTATTGTTATTTTTGTTTTGGGGCGTATCTAAGGGTACTCAGGGCTTAGTCCTGGGTCTGCACTCAAGGACTACTCATGGTGGTACTCAGTGCTAGGCATTGAACCTCAGGCTGGACACGTGTAAGGCAAGTGCCCTGCCTTACACTGTACTATCCCTCCAACCCCTCACATCATTCATTATTATCTGCATATTTCCATTCCATTATAGTAGTCACTATGAATGTTTTGTTTTTTCCCCTCAATTCAACATTTGGCTCAATCAGGGTTAGTATATATTGGTTTTCTTTTCTTTCAAGAATTAATATTGCCTAATTTTTTTGCCTATTTCTTTCTTGATTGAAAAATTTTGGATTGTATCCTAGATATTATATATATACATATATATGCAGATATGGGCTGGAGTGATAGCACAGCAGGTAGGAAGTTTGCCTTGCATGCGACCAACCCAGGTTCAAATCCTCTGTCCCTCTCGGAGAGCCCAGCAAGCTAACGAGAATATCTAGCCCTCACGGCAGAGCCTAGCAAGCTACCCATGGTGTAATTAATATGCCAAAAACAGTAACAACAAATCTCATGATGGAGACGTTACTGGTGCCTGCTGGAGCAAATCGATGTGCAACGGGACAGTGATTATATATATACATATATATGTATGTGTATATATATATATATATACACACACACACACACATTTATATATATATATTTTTTAAGTCACTGGATTCTATTTTATTCCTCTGGGGGAGACGAAATTGAAAGAGTATTACCAATGGGTACTCGATCATCATATGACTGAAACGTAAGCACGAAAGTTTGTAAGTCTGTAACTGTACCTCATGGGGATTCATTAAAATTTTTTTAAAAAAATAAAGAGCATTACCTACTTTTCACTGGCGACATCTTAGATTATTCCCCTTAAAAAGGATTTATCATAATCTAAGATTCTACTTTTGTTTGACTTTTTACACCATTACATTTAAGATTTGTAAGATTTAGAGGCCCTGAGAAATAGCACAGGAGATAAGGTACTTGCTTGCATACAGCCAGGCCCAGTTTGAAGCCCATTTACCACATATATTATCCCTGGGCACAGAGTTATGAGAAAGCCCTGAGCACTGCCCACTGTGGCCTGAAAAAAAAAACACAAGTTTGGGGGAGAAAGGGAAACCCAAAAGTGCTCAGGGAGCTGGGGGTAATTTATAGCAATACTTGGATAACCAAACCATACAACTCAATGCTCAGGCATTGCTGTGCAAGTAGCCAGTGGTACTTGCAGTTACCAGAGTCACATCCGGAAGATCTCAGGGCCTCACTGTTCACATCTGAGGTGCTGATGGCCATCAGGTCCAAACATGGCACCCTGGAGGCCTGCAAGGCTATAGCCAGCAGTGCCAGGGAGAGGTAAGGGGTAATGCTAGGGAATTGAAATTAGGTTCTCGGGCATACAAATCTGTGACTCCTGAACTACCTATATGTAAAATTTTATTCATATTCTTTGATTAGTTTGAAAAATTCAAAGAACAGGGGGCTGGAGCGATAGCACAGCGGGTAGGGCGTTTGCCTTGCACGCGGCCGACCCAGGTTCAAATCCCAGCATCCCATATGGTCCCCTGAGCACCGCCAGGAGTAATTCCTGAGTGCAGAGCCAGGAGTAACCCCTGTGCATCGCCAGGTGTGACCCAAAAAGAAAAAAAAATTCAAAGAACAATATTGCAAAAGGTAGAGTTTATACAAATTTTAAAATATAAATTAAAAATGGTTCTTAATAATGGATCCATTAACGATCCAAAAACGATCAGAATCTACAGAGATTCTGACTTAGAAAACCTGTAATGGGAACCAGACATTTATGTTAGTAAAATACCAGCTTCTAATTCTAATGCATCTCTTTGCTTAAGTACTACCAGAACTCATTTGACCGTGACAATTTTATGTGGCAACAATTCTGTGATAAAGTGCATTTACAGATGAGTAATCTGAGACTAAGAGTTAGCCAAGTGACTTGCCCAAGGTCATGTAATAGAATCCTAGTAAGTCCTCTAGCTCTCAGTACATTACACAAACTGCATAATATACAAAGACTGTATATTACTCATGTTTGTTGAAAGTGTTTTAATTGGTAAATCTGTTAAGGTCAAATGTAATTATTTAATTTTAAAGACATAATGATCTATCAGTAGACTGACTTTTAGAATTACCCTATAAATAAATGTCAAAAAATAACTAATAATAGATTCAGGCTAAAGAGAGAGCTCATGGGGCTAGGACACAAGCTTTGTATAGTGCAGGCCCAGATTCGATCCCAGTAATACACAGTTCCCAGGCCAAGGGCCAAAAGCAGGTCATGAGCATTGTCAGATATCACACACACACACACACACACACACACACACACACACACACACAGAGGCACGCATGCATGCACACATGCAGCAGCAGCTACTCTGATTATTTTGGGCACACTAGGAAAGTATAATCCTCTCAAAACATGTATTGAGATATATGGTTGAAATTTCATTCTACTTTTTGTTTTTGCAGTGCCAAGAATCAAATCCAGATCTCACACATGTACATAAATGTAGCTAGATTTGAATGTTTATACTCTTAAAACTATTCCTTTCCAACTGACATACTTATGCACGCCTATTACAAAAAACTGTTCACTTTAAATTTCTTACTATTCAAAGCTCTTACTTTCCCTGACCTAGAATTATATAAACACATGTAATTCATACAAATTGTACCAAGGAAGTAGTTCATGCATGCCTTCCATATGCTAGGCCCAAGTTTGATTCCTGACACTTCATGGCTCCCCAGCACTGCCTGATACATCTCCAAAGACTTATGAACATTGCCAGGTGTGGCCCTGGTGACCCCTGGCTGGGACCAACCACTGAACATCAGGCTTGCACAACCAAGTAACTCAGTGGCTTAGAATGCCTGCCTTGTTAGCATAAAGATGCAGGTTAATCCCCAAAGTTGTCGTATGTGGTGAATGATCCTGTACTTCTGCCACTTGAACCTGGTGATTCCCATCTGCACCACAGCCAGCTGAGTGTGAGCACCACAACAAAGGGCTGTGATGCCCACTGAGCACTGCAACTAAAGACTTATGAGCACCATGACCAGAAAGAGAGACTCCTGATGAGAATGTGTGTGAGCACTAGAGGACTCCCAGCAAGTAATATAGCCAAAATGAGAGTTCAGCCCCCAGAAGGCATGTGTGCAAGCTCAACTATGTAAGTGAAACCCTCGCAGAGAACACTCCAACAAGTATACATATTATCCCTGGTTAACAACAACAACAACAACAACAACAACAAAACAAAGAGAAGAGGGTGAGGAAATTTTAAAAAAATTATATGATTGCTATTGCCAAGGGGTCGGTGGTCTAAATGGCTATGACATAATAATGCAAAATGATAGATTATCACCTAGAATATTCTGAAACTGTAACACTTACATAACCAGAAATTTGCTTTTTCTATTTAGTAAATTTTGTTACAAAATATTCATTCCTCTCAAACCCAAAATATCCTTCCATTGAGCTAACAATAGTCCTTAAGGCAACAAATAGCCCTCAGTTTATCTTTCTATGTATTTAAGTATACAATAGCATACTTTCCCTAACCAACTTGATATTTCTTTTTTTTTTAAATTAATAGTTTATTTTTGATTAGTGAGTCAACGTGAGGGTACAGTTACAGATTTACACTTTTTTATGCTCATGTTTCTCCCTTACAAAGTTTGATAACCCATCCCTTCACCAGTGCCCATTCTCCACCACCAGTAAAACCAACATCCCTCCCCCCACCTCCCCAGTCCCGTCTCCCCCCACCCCACACTGCCACTATGGCAGGGTATTCCCTTTTGTTCTCTCTCTCTGATTAGGTATTGTGGTTTGCAATAAAGGTGTTGAGTGGCCATTGTGTTCAGTCTCTAGTCTATATTCGGCCCGCACCAACTTGATATTTCTTTAAAAAATATCAATTTATGATCTATCTTTATACCTTCTATCCTGCTTTGTACCAGCAAAAATTATAACAGCATCTTTGTGCTTCTACTGTAAGTAGAAATATCTCTGCTTCAAGGTAGCAATGTAGCATTTAAAATTTTTCCCAATTTAATCTTGGGGGAATTAATTTAGTGGAAAACTATGGTTCTGACAGTAATGTATTTCCCCCCAACCCTCAAAAAAAAAGATAATAGCCTTTCCACCATGTCATTCTTCCTAAGTCATTCATCCTTGGATAGAACAATAAAGCAGACTGGGAAAGCTAACCATCAAAATGAAATTAACAGAAATTACGGTAAGTAAAAAAAAAATCTAGATATCTTAAAAATGCAAGTTAGACACAGTAAAGGCAGAAATTCCTAAGAAGAGGCTGACTATACTTAAACAGGGTTGTTAGAACTTAGAAGGGGAAATCAATTCCTGTATGTGACAATGTTACAGATTTCTCTAACAAACATTAACTCATACACAGCTGGAAATACTCTCAGAAATATACATGTATAGATTTTATACAATTTCTATTATGTAATTTTTAAAGTATCAAAAATGATGAATTAATCCTATTGTCAACGATTAATATTTTTCCCAGGGATAAAAATTTTCACTAAATTTAAAAGTGAAGACAGCATCAAGGAAAGTCATCACTCCAAGATAGGGAACCCACAGAATGGGAAAAGTTATTTACCCAATATTTACCAGATAAGAAGTTAATATCAATATTATTAAAATATAAGTTACAAGTTGTAAGTTCTACCAGTGCCCTATAAAGATATATAAGGCACTGGTAGAACTTTACAAGAAAAAAGACATCTAGCCCATCAAAAAATGGGGAGAGGAAATGAGCGGACCTTTTCTTTCCTCAAAGAAGAAATACAATGAACAAAAAGCACATGAAAAATGCTCTACATCACTAATCATCAGGGAGATGCAAATCAAAACAACAATGAGAAATCAACTCACACCACAGAGATGGTACACATCAAAAAGAACAAGAACAACCAGTGCTGGCATGGACTCTCATCCATTGTTGGTGGAAATGCCAACTGGTCCAGCCTTTTTGGAAAACAACTTGGGCATTCCTCAAAAAACTAGAAATTGAGCTTCTATATGACTCAGCAATAGTACTTCTAGAAATATACTTTGGGGGTCCCAAAACACACTGCAGAAATGCAATCTGCACTTCTATGTTCATTGCAGCACTTTTCACAACAGACAGAATCTGGAAACAACCTGCGTGCCAGAAAACAGGTAACTGGATAAAGAAACTGTGGTATATCCACACAATGGAATACTACACAGCCACCGGGAAAAACAGTCATAAAATTTGTTTATAAATAGATGGACATGGAGAGTATCATGTTGAGTGAAATGAATCCAAATGAAAGACAGACATAGGATAATTGCACTCATCTGAGGGAAATTAAAAAAAAAAAAGGCACTGTGAGACTAATACCCAGGGCCAGTAGAAACAAAGGCCAGGAGAACTGGTCCGTGCATGGAAGCTTGCCACAAGTGGAAGGGCAGGGGGAGGCCATTAGATAAAGAAGTGACCACTATGACAATAATAGTTGAAAATGATCACTCTGGAAAAGATTGGAGTGCTGAAAAGTAGATCAGTACCTGTAATTACAAACCATAATGCCCAGAAGGAAAGAGAAAAGCAAGAGAGAAAGAAAAGTGCCTGCCATGGAGGCAGACTGGGGTGGTGGTTGGAGTAGTAGCAGGAGGGAAACTGGGGATACTGATGGTGGGAAATGTATGCTAGTGAAGGGATGGGTATTAGAACACAGTATGACTGCAACCCCATCATGAACAACACTGTAACTAAGAGAGAAAAAAGGGTAGAATGAGAAGCCTATGCCTAAAGAATAAGCTGCTCAAATGAAACTGGGCTGTCTAATAACTACACAGACCATGATCTTCAACACAATTCCCAAACAAACAAAATTACTGTCCCTTCTATACTATTCTAGGGTGTGGAAATAAGTTTTTAATTTAAAAAAATTGACCACTGGATAAGAATCATTATTGGACCCCTGAGTGCAAAGAGAAAATTTAGAAGTAGTCATTAGGGGCCATGTGAACCAAATCCCTGATTTCATAAACAAACTTAGGTTCAGAGATTTTAATAATTTTTTCCAAGTCACATAGGAGTCCTGTTACTTCAGTCAATGAAACCACAAAACGGGATTAGAATGGTTCCCTATACTGGTATGTTCTTAGTCTGCATTGTGATGAAAAAAAAAAATGATTTTATACTTTGGTATTCAATGAAGTTCCATCCTTGGCATACTTCTCACTTTGCACATTCACCTTGAACAACCTTCTCTAGCTCCCGCAACTTCCACCTATCATTCCTCCTCTCATAATACACAAGTCTGTATTTCCACTCTTCTACAACTTCCTACTCGTGCTCCAGCTCTGGATGTCCACTTGCTCACTTTTTAGCTCCTCTTGCTGTCCAAGTTTCTAAACTCTCACATGTTTAAAGTCAAATTCATATAGGAGAGAGAAAGAGAAATAGAATGCGCTAGGAAGAGAGAAAGAGTACTGTGAGCCCTGACAGACCTTTGTCTCAGTTTTTCCGTGCCAGAATGCTAGAATTTCCCGACCTTTACCTCCCATTCATTTCTGTGTAGTTATCAGTCCCTTCTGATTTTACTATTTTTCATTTTTAGCTCTGAAACCAGTGATTTATTTCAGATACTCCATTCCTAAAATACTGTAATAATCTTGTCTTCAATCTTTTATCCTTCAATTTATTTTCAGCACCCTGACAAAATGAGATTGTTAAAAGAAATATAAGTGCCTCACTTCATTTCCTATAAATCCTTCATTAGTTCCCTATTTCCTAAACAATGAGGTAAAAATTTCTTAACATGTATGCAAATTTCCCCATGATGCAATCTTTGCTATAAAACTGTTAGAGGCTGAAGAAAACTCAACAGGCAAAGCTGCTCTGCATGCTGGTCTGGGTTCAATCCCTGGTACCACAACGAGGTACTTCAAGCATTGCCAGGAATGATCCCTGAGCGAGGATTAGCCCTAAGCACTGCCAGGGCCCTGCCCCCCCACACAAAAAAAATCAAAAAATGATCATATTTGTACTAAATAGAATAATGAATGCTTACATCTGTAATAAAAACTTCTAATAATGTGCTAAAAATGAAACCAATGAAAATATAAATGAACCACATATTAATTGGCACATAACTGGTTAAGCTGGATATTTGCTGTGTATCCTGACAATGTAGCTTGTTAAATCATCTTTTAGATAAGTCCATTAATTACCTTTCAATCTTGGCAAAGTTTTATATGACATACCTTAACTAAGTGGAAAAAAGTCACATCACAGTTCCCAATGAGTAACGGAATTCCCACCTAAACCACATACAAGCAGTGCTGGCAAGTTTTTGTATGATAAATGTTGGAAAATTTATGGAAAAAAAAACGATTTCCAGAATAACTTACTTAAAAAACAGTACTAAGTAAGAGTAAACAATCTTTAAGGCAGTTCCTGAAGATTCCACCCTTTCAATATTCACACACCTGGTTAGTCCCCTTCTGCTGAATCAGAATTGATCTGTGCACAACAGCATGTGACAGACTTCATGGTTATGAGGCTGTAAGACCTCATGCAAGATTAGGCTATAAAAACACTGACTTCCACCTTCGATTCCTACTGCCACTCTTCCTTATCAACTTCCCTCCCACCCATCTACTTGTTCCGGGGGATACTCAGACAGTCCTATTTTGAGGCTCATATGGCAAAGAACAGAGGCTCTCCATTTCAAGAGGCACTAAGGGGTGCCTAGGAGCAAGCGAAGGGGCTTCATTGGAAGCAGAAGTTCTGGTCCTAGTCAAATCTCAAGATGGGTGAAGGTGCAGACAGCAGCTTGGATGTAACCTCAAGAGAGATCTTGAAACCAGAACACCCAAATAAACTACTCTTAATAAAAAGTGTTTGTTCTTTTTAAGTTTGAGGATGATTATGTAGTAATAGATAAACTAGAATGATACGTTGAGCTTTACATACTTTGATTTTAGCGTTAATATGTACTTCCTCTTCAAAACAACCAAGTGCCCAAATTTTCTGGTCTCCCACATCTTTACAGCAGTAATGTACTAATTAAAAACTTGAGTAATACATCAAGTTTTAAAAGAAACACAAACACAACTACTAAAATAAATCTGCAGGGTTGGAGAACTAGTACAACGGTTAAGGTGCTTGCCTTACATGTCGCCAACCCCAGCACTATATGGTCCCCTGAGCACCACCAGGAATGAATCCTGAGCACAGAATCAGGAGTAAGCACTAGTCACCACTAGTTGTGGGCCAAAAAAATTAAAAAAAAAAACAAAAAAAACTTGTATACCAATCCAGGTTTGAGTGTTAAAAAAAAGTGATGAGAGACCATAGGTTGCTCCCTGGTCTCTCTTATCACTCACTCACTGGCTGGTTGCAAAAGATGCAGATTAGCACAAGAATTGAAGGCCCTGAAGAATGGAGCCATCCAAGGAAGAGTCTGGGTCTCAGAACAAACCCTCCCACTGCCTAAAATGAACTGCACATAGTGTAAAGTAAACCATGCATTAAATTTTGAAGATATGTATAGGCACAGAATACCCTTCATGTAACAGCTTATTTCTGGATGGCTTATAAATAGAAACAGATATAAATAAAAATAGAAAGAGAAACCTACTTATAACTGTACCAGTATTTTAAAAATATTTTACAATGATCCTGCTATATTTTTTTTTTTGGTGTTTTTGGTGGGTTGTTTTGCTTTGTTTTGTTTTGTTTTGTGGTCATACACGGTGGTGCTGAGGGGTTACTCCTGGCTCTGCATTCAGGGATCACTCCGGCAGGCTTGGGGGACTACAGAGAGTTGCTGCCAGGGATCAAACTCAGGTTGGCCACATGCAAGACAAGTGTAGTACCTACTATACTATCATTCCAGCCCCCAAGTCTGCTATTTTTAAACATTAAAAAAAATCAAACAGCTAAATACACCAAATGTACACACTACATAATATGCTACAAGAGTAATTTCTTTGAGCTCAGATTAATGTGAAATCTCCAAAAACATAATACTACAAATGAATATGCCATGGATTTTTGTTGTTTCTAGGCCATACCCAGCGCTACCCAGGAAACCATGTAGTTCTGGGGACCAAACCCAGGCCTCCTACATAGAAAGCAACTGCTCAGCCCATCTCTACCCTTAGCCAGAAATTTCTTTTTCTTCTTATTTTTGGGGTCTCCTCACCCCATGCCCCACCCCCACCCCTTGCCCATAATCTGGCTGTGCTCAGGATCCTAAGTGATCTCAGGTATCACTTAGCTCTACACTCAGCGATCCCTCCTGATGAGGTCAGGGATCCATATGTCATGCCAGGGTACAAACCCAGGTTGGCTGCATGCAAGACAAGTGTCCACTGTACTATAGTCTGGCTCCAAAGTCAGTAATTTCTTAAGATATTGAACTACATGACTAGTCACTACCTGAATATACCATAAAACTAAAACAGTGTTGGGCTGGAGCGATAGCACAACGGGTAGGGCGTTTGCCTTGCACACGGTCGACCTGGGTTCAATCCCCAGCATCCCATATGGTCCCTTGAGCACCGCCAGGAGTGATTCCTGAGTGCAGAGCCAGGAGTAACCCCTGTGCATTGCCAGGTGTGACCCAAAAAGCAAAAAAAAAAACAAAACCCAACCTAAAACAGTGTCAACGAGCAGCAGCAGCAGCTAGCAGCAGCAAGATAGCAAAGATCAAGTGATCTGGGATTGACTTGCTATATGACCTCAGGGGAAGTCCAGGAAATGTTCCATTTCCTACTGTGCAAAATGAGGAAGCTGAACTAGATGACTTCTAAGGTTCTTTCTCAATACCATTTTACTTTGTGATGCTCCTAGTACTTTAACAACTACCTACCCCTCAAAATCTATCTGCTCATTCTCAAGAGGAATACCAAAATTTAGAGGAAAAATATTATAAGTGTGTAAAAATACTGTCCAGTCACATTAATAAAAATTTACTTCATTGTGGAAGGGGAGTAAGGAAAAGCGTGTGTCTTGCATGCCTGAGGCTTCTTAGTTTGAGCGGTATGGCCCAGCGCTTGGGTTCAACAAGCTCCCCGGGCACCTTGTGTGTATAATGATGACTTACTAGTCTAAAAGGATTCAGGCTATTGAAGAGGTCTACAAGGGCAGTTTCTCTTTAGTCTGCTACTCTAACTTGGTTCGAAAGCAAGACGCATTCGGGTCATGAGCAGTTTGTTCTGGGTGTCATAATCTTTAAGCAGTATTTTTCAGAATAAAGATTATTCAATTCCCCTTTACCTGTAATTCCTTTAGACTCCTTTAAAATGTGAGATGATTTAACGGTGAGGATGTGAGTGTAATTGGAAAGAGAATATGCATAAAGAAGAGATATTAGCAGCAATAGGACACTGAGTGGACGGATTTGTTGAAGAAAGGAAACTGATAGGAGATAAGCCCAATGCTCTATAAAAGTTTAAGGTTCTAATACTGTCAAATATAGCATACTAAGGGAAAAATATTTCACATCTTAGTATGGAAGAATATCTCCCTCAATTGCATTTGGGGTTTAATGGTCTAGTCATAAATACCATTACGCATGCTGTTTTTAGTTATTCAACAAATGGCAATCCAAATTTAACCAAAACGTGGTCTTCCAAAAACAACTAAAATAAAATACTATCTCATGGTTTGGTTTGGCGGTTAATGGTTAAAAAAACTATTTTTCTGTTAAGGGCTTATACTTAAAACATTACATTTCCCGAAACCCCAAACATGGCAATTTAAGCTTCTTGAGTTTAATTTATGCACTGGTTCACAACTAGATGCCTAAATATAGTTGTATCTTCTATTACTCACAACCTGCCAGTTTTTCAAGCCAGGGATGGTTCAAGAACCACTTTTAGTTATAACATTAAAGAAAATTCTCGTCTGAAACTCTTAAGGAATTCATGGAAAGCAAAGAAATGCTTAAAATCCTTGATGTATATTCAGGATAAAGTATAAATAGTAGGCTTTGACCCTGTAATAAGTAATTTTTTTTTTTTTGCTTTTTGGGTCATACCTGGCGATGCACAGGGGTTAATCCTGGCTCTGCACTCAGGAATTACTCCTGGCGGTGCTCAGGGGACCATATGGGATGCTGGGAATCGAACCCGGGTTGGCTGCGTGCAAGGCAAATGCCCTACCCGCTGTGCTATTGCTCCAGCCCCAATAAGTAATTTTTTTAACTTAAACTTTAATCTCCAAGTTGATCATTTTAAATCACAATATCTTTAAAAATTGAAAATTTTAGTTTCTTTTAGTTCAAACAAAACAATTACAGATTTGTTTAATTGTATCCAAAAAGCATCTTTTTAACTGTCATTTGAATTTAAAGCAATTATGTTATGTCCTATTGAAAATTAATAAATTTAAATTAGAAAATAGCTTATCAAAAATCTCATCTGTCAAACAAATATAAAGCTTTCAAATATAGGGGAAATTATATGTATAGAACAGCATTAACAAGCCCCGCAAAGAAGTCAATGGTTAAAGACATTTCCTATATCAATTCATATTTCTATGTAAAAAAATTACCTTATAACACTGATTGAGAACAATATTTATAAACAAAAGCATCTTATCCCAAGCCAAGATATCTGTAACTACCAAATATAATTTTTATAAGTTTTTAAAACAATCACAAAAGCAAGATCTGGTATCTGCTAATTCATGACGTAGGGCACTCTTATCAGACAGGCTGATTTCTCTATATGAGTTGCAATATTTGAGATACACTGATTTGGCTTTGTTCTTATTTTTTTTAAAAAAATACACTCAACTCAGTACTTAGCAGCATTCTGTCTTTGTTAATGAGCATCAAACACATTTATCACTATTATTAGGTTTCTAGGCTGGAGCAATAGCACAGCGGGTAGGGCAATTGCCTTGCACACGGCCGACCTGGGTTCTATTCCTCCGTCCCTCTCGTAGAGCCAGGAAGCTACCGAGAGTATCCTGCCCGCACAGCAGAGCCTGGCAAGCTACCCGTGGCATATTCAATATGTCAAAAACAGTAACAATGAGTCTCACAATGGAGATGTTACTGGTGCTCGCTTGAGCAAATCGATGAGCAACGGGATGACAGTGAGTGACAGAGATTAGGTTTCTAGGTCAAACCCGACAGTGCACAGGCCTTTCTCCGGCTCTGTGCTCAGGTATTATTCCTGGCATGCTCAGGAGACCATATGGGGTGCCAGGGATCAAGTGCAGGTTAGCCGTGTGCAAGGCAAGCACTGCACTCACTGTACTATCTTGCTGGCCTCACACAACCACATTGAGAAGTATTTTCCCCAGGAAATCTTTTAGAACTAATGATCTATAGAACATATTGTGGGGAATGCTACTCTAGGTCATGATGTTTCTAATATGAAAATTACAATGCATTATTTTTGCCATTGGTCCCTCAGGTCTACCTCCCACCTATGATGTTTAAGTTTCTTTTTCTTTCACTCCAAATGATCTTTGATAGGACATATCTGTCTAGCTAAACAAATAGTTGAGGACCAAGATTTATTAGGTCTAATACACTTCTACTTCACTATCTTTCTTATTGAAAAAAATTAAATGAAAATTGTGATCCTATAAACTCAAAATGAAATGAAAAGCAAGTGAGTACAAAAGAGTGAACTTACTGCCCCAACTGTCATTTATAAAAATGTACAAAGTACCCTTACTATATGTATTTTAATATTATACAGGTATACATTTTAATAAAGCATAGTAGCTGAGGCTGGAGTGATAGTACAGTGGGGAGGGTGTTTGCCTTGGATGCAACAGACCTGGGTTCAATCCCTGGCATCTCACATGGTCTCCCAAGAACTGCCAGGAATAACTCTTGAGTGCAGAGCCAGGAGTAAGCCCGGAGCACTGCTGCCAAGTGTGACTCAAAAAAGCAAAAAAATTTAAAAAATTTTAAATTAAAATAAAGCATAGTAGCATTTTAAAAATTGAAATTGTTTGGAAAGTAACTGTATCACCGTAAGAACATTGTTTCTACTATGAAATCCTATTCCTCAGAAATTGACTCATCTAATTAGTACAATTAAACTGCAAGCTGGATAGATCCCCACATTTTAAATCGGCACTTGTTAAATATTCCTACACCCAGCATTTAACAAGAAACACAAACAAAGGTGCATTTTTCACTGAGAACTGAACTGTGTTAAATTTGTTAGATGAACAATCTAAACAGTAATTTCAAATTCTGTGCCTGAATTGTGCCTATATCAATCTGTATTAGTCTGCTGGCATGCAACACTGGATTAGGACAGATTGCTATCTGGTAGTTGTACCAATTCTTTATTAATTTGGCAAAAAACTGAAGACCAGTAGTCTCAAAACAATGCTAACTCAGTTTGTTACTAGTGAATTTATCAACTATTTTTGATAGCCATCCAACATGACTTTCACTTAGAGAAACATCTTGAGTATGACTGTCTACCTATACATTATCAACTTGCAAATCTAATTTTTTGAAGGGGTAAAATAATGTGTGATTAAATCAGCAATTATATCCACGCTCCCTTCATCCACAAGGTTGCCACTGTCCCTTTTTAAGGGCTAGGGATTAGAGCCAAATTAGTTCGTTTTCAATTGGTTGTTTAACTCTAATTTCCCTTAATCATAATGTGGATGTTCTTGGATACATGTTTCCCTCTAAATAAAGGTACACAATAGTTTAGGGGAAGAGTAAATAACAATATGAAAACAACAACATGTATATAGTATATGAGCATCCTTGAAGTATTTTCAAATTAATCATGATCTTATCAAGAAGGAAAGTGATAAAGACAAAGATTACTTCAGTTTCTATCATTTCCTAAGGTTACACAGAGTAATTCGTAGAACTAGGAAAACTCAATCCATACCATCTAGTTAGAAATTTGATTTTTCTTTGCATTATATCACAATTTCTTTAAAGAATACATTTTATATAGCTTTGAGTATCATAACTAAATGTTTTATTTGCACACATATGTATATGTATACATATTTGCATTTAAAACTTGGCTCAAATCTTTATGTGGTCCACCTTCAAGTCTAGTTTTACTCCTTGAACCTCACTGTCCTTCCTTTCTCCTCTTATATTTCCAAAGCCACCAACTCTTCCTTTCCAACTCAGAGTGAATGCAGCAGTGAGTAGTAAATGCAACATCCAGGCTTCAAAAGTACTTATGATTTGTGATTACATCTACTTTAATTTATGGACTAGCAAGCCAACACATGGACTATTTCCCTTTGCTCTCATTCTTAATACAATAACATGAAGGACACAGTCATTAAGAGATGACCTTGGATTATAAGAGACTTATCCAGCTCAACATGCTTATTTTATCCCATTATTTTACTTCTACCCTCCTTGTCTATAAAGCTTTCCTTATATGGCCTGTCTGTGCAGTTGAGGATTTGATATTCTGGCTTTTAGAGGAGAACTTCTTATATTTCTTTTTCCTGAAGTCATCTGAAATATTCTGCTGATTTTCAAGATGGGAACGATGTTATTTCACAGAAGGTTTTAAATCTCTTCACTTTTGGGGGCTAGAACAATAGCACAGTGGGTAGGGTGTTTGCCTTGCACGAAGCCGACCCGGGTTCGATTCCCAGCATCCCATATGGTCCCCTGAGTGCCGCCAGGAGTAATTCCTGAGTAGTATAGAGCCAGGAATAACACCTGAGCATCACCAGGTATGACCCAAAAAGAAAAAAAAAAACATCTCTTCGCTTTGTCTGGGCCACTTACTACAAGAGAGGAGAGTAGTTTGGAGTAAGGGATTCTGAAGCTAACTACTGAGACAAAGAAAAACAATTCAAGGATCTGTACACACAATTTGGCAGGAGTCCCATACATATACAACTCTCTTCTTTATGTTTAAAGACACACAATTAATGGAAAATACAATACGTACAGCAGATCAGAACAATCTCTCTAAATTCAAACAGACGTGGATGAGACTCCTGATTCTGCCACTTACAGGTTGACCCAGAGCAAAATGACAGGTTTCTCAATCTCTTCTTTTTTATTTCAATCTTGCAAAACTGGGATAATTCAAGATTTTATGTAAAGTGTACCTAGCACAGTATCTGATAAATGGCTAGTGACCAACAAATAATAGCTATAAATTATTATTATTATGTTTTGAATCACCTGTCTTCAAGAAGAAGCTGGTCAAGAACTAAAAATCAACAGTTGTGGTAAGTAGAACACAGTAACTTTTAATACTTTATGAACAGGTGAAGTTTGAGAAGCAAGGTAGTGACTGCCCTCAAAATAGCACTTTATCACACTGGCCCAGCCAAGTCAGCTGAAATAGCTGTAGTGAAAGCAACTGAGGGAAACATTACACTGAACCACTGCAAATCCCCAACCCTAAAAACAACATAAACTCTTGCTTTATAACATCAGTATCCAAGAGCTACTAGGAAATTCAAAACCATTCATGGCTGACATAAACCACACATTAAAAAAAAAAAAAGTAAAAGAAGGCGTGTAGAGAGTTAACAGTTGCTTTGCATGCAGCTGACCCAGTTCAATCCTTGGCACCCCATATGATACCCCTTCCCTGAGTGCAGAACTAAAAGTCCTCAGTACTGCTGGGTGTGGCCCAAAAACCAACCAAGCAATCAAACAAGGCGAAAATATTGAAAAACTGATTTTAATATTTTATTTAACTCAATATAAAAAATATTTCCAAAAGTAATGAATATTCAAAAGTTGAATAATTTAGAGCCAAAGAGCTAGACAGTACGGTGGTTAAAGAGTTTGCCTTGCATCCTGTCAATCCAGATTAGAATCACTGGCACCACATATGTCCCAAATACCACCGGGGGTCACTCTTGAGCAAAGAGACAAAATAGCCTCTTAGGCCCACTGGGTGTGGTTCAACAGATCAATTAAGTTATGTTAGTATTTTCTCTTATACTAAACAGCAAGTTCTATAGTTTAGACCAGCATTTCTCAATAAGGGCCGCATGGCTTTCTGTGCCTCCCTAGGATATTTCAAGGGGACCAAAAGTGGAAATCGAGTAAATGGTGGTGCAGGAAACAGCAAAAGACTAGGTGGCCAATTGATAGGAATGGGGGCTCACAGGAAGGAAGCAAGGTGAGATGACCACAGTAAGAAAAAGGTAGGGAAACGCTGATATATAGAGGGTACCTCAATTATGTAAGCCTACATTTTTTGTTTTAATTTTGATATTTTTTGGGGGGAGGGCCCAGGACTTATTCTTTGTAGTGCTCAGGAAATATACCTACATTCTGAATGATCAACAGCTTCTTTGTAGTGAAAGGCTACCACATTGGACTAGTGAGGTTCTAGAATTCTGGCATCACGTCTAGGTCCAGTACAAAGAATCTAACCTAAAACTTATTATTACTTTATCTTCAGGTTTTTAATAAAATCTACTCAAAGATTTCACTTATAAAAAAAATACTAAGGTTGGAGAGACAATAACAAGAGTTAAGGTGATAGCCTAGGACACAGCCAACCTCAGTTCAATCCCTGCCACCACATATGATCCAATACCAAAGCACAACCAGAAGCCCTGAGCATTGCTGGATGTGGCCCCCAAACAACACAAAACAAAATAAAATCTAAACATTTGGGAACATAGTGAATTAATCAGCTAGCATCTAAAAGTGATTATCTGTGATGGGTCAGCCACCAGGGAGGTAAGAGTAAGAAACTGAAGAGGTGCTGAAAGGAAATCTTTTGGAAATCAAAAACACATTTCGTATAGTTTATTGGTTAGTCTGGAATCTAGAACCTAGTTTAGGCCTGTATGGAATCACGTAAGTCTAAACAAATTTTTAAAAATTCTTTATGATTTATCATGACTAAAAGTTTGAACTGTATACTTATTGATGTTTTGGGGACACACCCAGCCACCAATGTTCCAGTGTAACTTCTGTCTCTGTGCTCAGGGGGCCCATGCAATACAGGGGATCAAATCCAGGCTCCTTCATGCAAAGCATGTACTCAATGGAGCTCTCTCTCCAGCCTCATAGACTCACTTTATAAACATATATACTTTGGGCCTCATAAACATTTCTTGGGCAAAAAGCAGCCATGAGTGGAAAAACATTAAGAAGTTCTGGTCTAGTAGACCCATCTACTTAAACTCATTTCGAATTTTCTCTAGCTTTCCATGTTCTCGATTACTAAATAAGATACCTGTATATGTAAAAGTTCACAATATGAAATACTGTTATGACAAATATACTAGCAACAGCTGTTTAGAGTTGTGAGAAACTGGTAGAGGAATGCCAATCACATCAATCAACACTATTTCTTTATTGCTCAGCTCCTTCAATCAGGTCAGTGCCTCCAAAATTCCACAAAGCTATAAGAAGTTTTAATATGTAACATCTCTACAAGGGGTCACTAGAATAAAGTAAAAGTCTTGGCAATTTAAATAACCTTAGGTGTCTTGATAAACCACGCAGCTGGACAATTACACTTTTGGTAATGTTTAGCTCGTTAAAGTTCAACTATAAGTATAAACAATTTTCAATCAGGTAAGAAAAATCTGAATCATATGGTTTGCTTTTTTCAAGTTCAAAAAATAGTTTCAAAGTAGTAAAGTGCAAACAGATGCTGTTGGCAAAGAACCACACTTTCAAATGTGATCAATTTCCAAGAACATTACCACAGATGTGGCCCACACATTGGGTGAACACAAATTTTTGAAAAGTTCCTACCTAATCTAATCATCTGTTCGGAATTCTCTTGGTTTCTCATATTTCAATAATGTTTTAAATTTTCAAATGAATTTCTCAAAATGTACTGACAATCAGAAATACACACATGACTAAAACACCCTCTGCCTAAATAAATTTAGTATATGTCATATAATTAATGGCATAGAAAGTTCCCAATACCTGAACAAAAATAATAGGTTATTTGCATTATACTGAAAAGCTTAGCTATTAAGCAGCAATTTTTCTGCCATTTAAAGTTTTCCTTAGTTTTAATTACTTACACAAGCTTAAAGTCGTAAATGAGCATTTAGTGTAGTCTTCCAATGTAGAATCAAAATGCTCATTTTTAATTTTTTTTTTTATTTTTGAGTCACATCCAGTGATGCTTCTGGCTCTGTTCAGGAATCACTCCTGGTGAACTCGGAGGACCACGTAGGATACTGGAGATCAAACCCAGGCTGATCACATGCAAGGCAAATGCTCTACTCTCCCACTGTTCTATTGCTCTGGCCCAGAATCAAAATGTTTAAATTCCAATTTCAATAAACATGTGATGAAACTATCAGAAAAATCGAAAATTATGCATTTACATCACTTCTAAAATGAAAAGAACTATCATAAAAAAGAAATTCATTTTTTCTCGGTAAGTGAAACAAAATGAGAAACATTTGTGATGTTTTTTCTGGTAATTAATGGAATGAGCATACTGAAATAAAACTATCAAGATTTATATCTTACTATTTTTCATATACTGAATTAAAAATCTCAGTAACTCACAATGTATAGGGACTGGCTTGTTCTGGACAAATAATGAATCCTAGTAATTTAGAAAACAAGCTATGCTTCTTTAATATATCCCAACATTATTTTAGGTATGTATCCTTTCTCTACCCTTCTGAAAAGGATTGAGAAATAGGAAATGTAAGTAATCACCAACAATTCACTGAGCATCTATATGTACCACATACATGACTTTACAGAACTGAATCTCCTTTAATCTTATAGTAATTTAAGATACCTATTTTTAATCCAATCCAACATATGAACAAAGTAAAAAGGCTCAGAGGAGGTAAACAACCTACTCAAGGTCAGCAGGATTCTAAAATCGGAGATAAAACCTTTCCCATCTGTACCAAATACGACTCTTTTCTAGCCCAATTCTCTTCTCTCAAACACAAATGAATTAAGGTGTCCTCAAAGTTCTCATTCAGTAAAATTTATGTTTCTTTAGCATTACTAGTTTTTGGTTATCACATTGTAAAGTAAAAAAAAAATCAAACTAGCATTTGTGAGAAAAACTGTTCAACTTTTCATCTCTCTGAAGTGATTCATTCTCCACATAGAAACTCATATTTCTTTTTTTTTTCTTTTTGGGGGTCACACCCGGCGATGCTCAGTGATTACTCCTGGCTCTGCACTCCTGGCGGTGCTCGGGGGACCATATGGGATGCTGGGAATCAAACCCGGGTCGGCCGCGTACAAGGCAAACGCCCTACCCACTGTGCTATCGCTCCAGCCCCTAGAAATTCATATTTCTATTATAGAAGAATATACAAAGAGATGTGAAAACTTTCATCATCCCAAATCAACTTCCAGGAGAAGAATCCTCAACACTGATGTAGAACAAAGCTAAAGTTGTTCTAGGGCTGTGCTGACTAATTTTGAAGAGTGGTAGCCAGCTGCCATATGAGATCCTTAAGTACTTGAAATATAGCTAATCTGAAGTGTACTGTAGTATAAAATACACAAATGATTTCAAATATTTGATATCTTCAAATGAGTAAAATAGTTCTTTACAATTTTGTATCAGACCAGAGAGATTGTAGACGAGGTATGGTATTTGACTTATTATGGCTGCAACCCAGTTCGATCCCCTGCACCACATATGGTCCCCGATTACTGCCAGGGGTCACTCCTGAGCAAGAGCCAGGAAGAGTTCCTGAGCTGTCAAACCTGGCCCCTCCTCCTAAATTTATATCAACTATATGTTAAAAGAAAATTCAATTATATTGGGTTAGGTAAAATAAAATATATATATATTTCAGACCTTTATTTTTTATTGTACCTGCTAGGAAATTTTCTTTTAGGGGTGGGACAGAGAAAGGTTAACCAGGCAACGCTTGAGAGAGGTCCAGGGGCCCCACTGGTAATTTTCAACCAGCCCATGGTTCAGTGCAAGGGTCTGAGGATGGGGTGTTGCTAGGGTCCTACAGAGCCAATGATAACTTAGGACATCACACCACTGCTGTGAGTGGTGGGAGTGTATCCCAGGCTTACACTATGGGGATTCTCAAGTGACCATTTGGTGTCAGAGATCAAACTAGGGTCTGCTGCATCAAAGCAAATACCTTAACCCTAGTACTGTCGCTCCACCTGCTTTGAATTTACACCTTGTACTTTTTCTCTGCTCTTGGCCTGTCTTCTAGGAACAGGAACAACAGTAATGAGGGAGTTTATACAAAACTTCCTATCAAACCATGCAGTTTGTTGTTACCTACCCCATCTGAACAAAGACCTATCCCTGAACAAGACCCAATCCTTCTCATTAAAACTCCTAACAGAAAGTTCAGCAAGGCTATGAAAAGAACACTTAGGAGAAAACCATTTAAATAACTGTGCTGATCAGAAGCGATAAATAAGTATCAATTCTCAAATAAGCTCCTTCCCACCCCCAAATCATAAATGCCATCTATTCAACTTCTGTTCTCATATACTTCTATGAACATATTCTATGTGTACTGCTTACGAACTATGCAAGATAGAGGCTGGAAAGATAACATGGGGATTAAGATGCATGTCATGCTGACGGACGAACCAAGCAGGGTGGACTGGCACTGCAGTACAGGTACCGGTTCCCCCTCATGTTCAATTTCCAGGCCAGAAAACCAAGAATCTGTGAAAGGGGCCCGTGGGTCTCCCAAGCGTCACTTGGGTGGCACCCTTCCCCACAAGTCAATAAATAAACTAGAAGAAATATTGTGGACATCTCATGAAAACTGATTTTAAAAATGAGATTTTGGGGCTGGAGCAATAGCACAGTGGAGAGGGCATTTGCCTTGCACGCGGCCGACCCGGGTTCAATTCCCAGCATCCCATAGGGTCCCCTGAGCACTGCCAGGAGTAATTCCTGAGTACAAAGCCAGGAGCAACCCCTGTGCATCGCCGGGTATGACCCAAAAAGCAAAAAAAAAAAAAAAAAAGAGATTTTAAATACAACTATTTTATCACTATGAAATATTGTTAGCTCCTCACAAGAAGTTGAGATAAGCTTAACACTGAATTCAAAGTTCTTCAGTAAGACCTAGTGTCTATGCACATTAAAATTAAAATATTAAAAAGTATCTTCAATATTCAAGTAAAATTTGAAGTAATTTTATTTTTTAATGACAACATTATGTAATAATCTTTTTAGTTGCTAAGAAAGATGTATTGTCCAAGGTCTTATTTTGAATAGAGCAGGCAATCTTGAACATTGCCTTCTACAAACTGTTTGCTGTCCTGAAACCAAATGCCATAACAAAACATGGGAAAACAATAATGTATCTGATAATTCCAAGATCGTTGGAATGATTCAAGATACTGAAAATGCATTATTGGTGACAATAAATCTTACTGATAAATGAGTTCAATCTCAAAATGAGATTAAAATACTAACATTTGTAATATGACAGATTTCTTACTTTAGTGTGCCTTATGTAATGGCCCATTTAGTTAAAAATAATGGAAAATTGGGGTCATAAGTACTGTAATTTATTTTACTCAAACAAATGACCTAAAACTTTTCTTTTCATTGGAGGGTACAACTGTTTCTTATTTAAACATGTTCTTTTCCAAAAGGAAAAAAAAAAAAGACCGAAGGCAGTCAAGTACATCTAGTTTAAATTTTCAATATAATGTTCTTAAACATGTCAAAAACATTTAAAATGTACATGACTTGCTTCAGTGGTGAATATGCTAAATCTAGATTGATATACACAGAGGGTCAGTACAGTTTTTTGCCAAGATAACAAGAAAGTTCATGGTAACCCAGATTTTTTTTTTTTTTAACAAAACAACTCCTTCACAGACTCCCAACTCCTTCACAAACTCCCGAAGTCAATAAAAGGTTTTTTAAAAAACAAATTAAAATGAGGACAATACCAAATATTTCTTGAAAAGCAGTTTCAAATCCCTATTACCCTGCTCTAGGAGTAGTCAAGTCAAATTCTGGTGAACTTCCTTACCTTGGAATGGTATGAATGGGCTAAGAGGATTACCAGTGTGATAAAGTAGGAAAAACTGAGACAGTTTCACAGATCCATAAGTGACCTAGAACCTTGAACATGTTACTTCACTCAACAAGACCAGTCCTTCATCTCAAACAAGGTGAAGGCTCCCAAAGTTCAATGAGTCTGGATCAGTTATCTTCAAATACTGGCCCATGGACCAGTGCCTGATGTCAAGTGTATGAAGGTTGTAAAACACTGGTGTTCTGCCTTGGACATAACTGCCAATCAACATTAAGCAGGACAAGTGTCATTCAGCAGGTATAAAGGGTTGAAGATTACTGATCTAGACTGCATTCCATCTTTATTCTCATTTGCCTCCATAAACTTTAAAGTTTTACAGAGAATTCCTATTTCCACTCATACAATAAAAAGCCAATATGATTCATACTAAGTCAGATTTTCAGCAACTTGTAAATACAGGAATCTCTACTCTTATTACTAGGGAAATTTTTCTTTACAGTGTCCCACTTCTCCCATAATTATAGAACTTCCTTTTCAACCTCCCAATATAAATTTTCACAACCAAGGGGTGGGGTTCCACCCAACTTTAATGAAGCAATATCCTTCACTTTAAAATATGGGTGAAAGCCCTTGGGCTGTACTTGTCTCGCATGTGTGAGGCTCTGAATTTGGTCCTCTACAGCACAAAACAAAATAACATATTAACTCCTCACTCCTCCACAGCCCCGAGGAGCTAACAAATAGGTAACTAAACAGGGACCAAAGGCGACAGGTTCTATGTCTATTTCAACTCCAGGGCAAGAATGCTAATCATAACCTTTGTTGCATAATACAGATCTGAACAAAGTTTCAATTAAAATTTTGATTAGGTACAGGAAAGAGACTATCATATGAAATTTTGATTTTAAAAATATTTTTTGATACACAAATATAGATGGAAGAACATAAAGTTTATGGGCATATAGTATCAGTGCTAAAAGATGAAGAGAGTTCCAAGAGATGGATGGCAGAAATAGTTACTCATTTTTTTTTTTCTTTTTGGGTCACACCTGGCAATGCACAGGGGTTACTCCTGGCTCTGCACTCAGGAATTACCCCTGGCTGTGCTCAGGGGACCATATGGGATGCTGGGATTCGAACCCGGGTCGACCGCGTGCAGGGCAAACGCCCTACCCGCTGTGCTATCGCTCCAGCCCCAGTTACTCATTATTATGAATATATTTAGTTACTAGTACACTGTAGCAGGTTTAATCCCCTGTATTTCATATGATTCCCCCATACTGCCAGTACTGATTCCTTAACACAGAATCAGGAATAAACCGTGAACACTATTGGATGTGGCCCCAAAACCAAAAAAAGGTTTAAATGATAAACTTTTTTTTGCTGAATCCTTACTTCTCAATTAATCCTAAATGAGAATTAATCCTAATTCAGAATTAATGCTCAGGGGCTGGAGCGACAGCACAGCGACTAGGGCATTTGTCTTGCACAAGGCCGACCCGGTTTGATTCCCAGCATCCCATGTGGTCCCCTGAGCACCGCCAGGAGTTATTCCTGAGTGCAGAGCCAGGAGTGACCCCTGTGCATCGCCGGGTGTGACCCAAAAAGAAAAAAAAAAAAGAATTAATGCTCAAAGAAAGATGAACAGAATTATAATATATTTTGTTGTTTTTGATCACACCCAGTTGTACTCAAGGCTTATTCCTGGCTCAGTGCTCAAAGATCGCTAATAGTGGTGCTCAAGGAATTATCTGGGGTGCTGGGGATCGAACTTGGGTTGGTTACACACAATGTAAGCACCATATGTGCTGTACTATCTTTTTATTTATTTATTTATTTATTTATTTATTTTATTATTATTATTATTTTAGTTTTTGGGTCACACCCGGTGATGCACAGGGGTTACTCCTGGCTTATGCACTCAGGAATTACTCCCGGCGGTGCTCGGGGGACCATATGGGATGCTGGCAATCGAACCCGGGTCGGCCGCATGCAAGGCAAACGCCCTACACGCTGTGCTATCGCTCCAGCCCCTATACTATCTTTTTAGTCCGTATATATTTATTAATATATACATGTATATTTTTTAAGAATTTCCTAGACCAGAGAGAGAGAGTATACAGGGGTTAAGGTGCTTGCCTCACATGTGACCAGCTTCAGTTCGATTCCAGAATCGCATGGTGTCCCAAGCCACAAAAGTGACTCTCAAGCACAAAGCCAGGAGTAGGCCCTCAGGAATGCCAGGTGTGCACAAACCTCTCAGCACCTAACAAGCATTCCTTTAAAAAAATTCCCCGTAAGACTATTTTACTTTTTAGTATGTAGGTAGGTAGTAATGACATTCAACTAAACATCACTCATGGGAAGGTTGGAGTAATAGGTTAAGTGGCAGAACATATACATGTGCAAAACTCGAGTTCAATCATTATCACTGTATGGCCTCACTGAGCACTGTTTTCAGTTTCTGTGGTCCCTGAAAACAGCTGGATATACCCAAGAAATCCCCTCCCTCAGGCCCCACTACAAATTTTTTTTTTTTAAGTGAAAGGGAAAGAAAAAGGAAACCAAGTCTGGTACCAATAATTACAGAGTTAGATAATTACAAGGTTTAAGAAGACAATCTTATGACTTGGTGGATGGACTAAGCTAGAGCCTACAAAATAATAACAAGTACTAAAAACTAAAAATCTCATATTTTAAAATTTTTTTTTTTGGTTTGGATCCACACCCAGTGGTGCTTCTGGCAGTGCTCAGGGGATCATGTGGTACCTGGGATAAAGCCTGGCTTTTCCTGCATACAAAACATGCACTCAGCCCACTGAGCTATAAACGTGTCCTAAAAGTAAAGTTATAACTGACACAATGGAATCAATGCACAGCAAAGACTGGCCATTCATTCCTGAACCTTTCTTTGCCCTCCTTCAAAGAGCATGTTTTTCTATGGGAGAACCCAACTGGAATTTGCTTTGTTAGCTAGTGTCCTCTAATAAGGTATCTATCACTGTGTAGCATAAAATATGAATAAAAAAAGATTACTATTATCACCTCCCTCCTTCCATACTTCTGCCCTAAACAGAAGAGAAGATACAAAAGAATACTCTTTAATAATTAAAAAAAATAGAGATAATGGAACTGGAAACCACACCTAGAAGAACAGGGCTATTTCCTCCAGGTTATTCCAATATTTCCTATGCACCAATTTATCCCCCACAAGTAGGCAGGCAGAGGCTTGATTCAGGAATTTTAAAGTAAACAATAAAATATATCTCAGGCACTGAACTGCATGCAAAGTATCCTTCCCATGCAGGAGGTCCTGCTTCAACCACCCAAAACAAACAAAAATCTTAAAAAACGTTCAAGAAAGTAGACAAGAGTGGTTTGAAAATGGGATAACAACTTCTTTTGATACTTGCTTGATACTGTAATGCCCAATACCTTCAATTCTTTTCTTTTTTAAAAAATTATTCTACTACAAAAGCTTAAAATAAAAAAACAGAAACAGCATAGAAAGGGAGTTTCATTTGGGAACAAAAAGACTATTCTTATGCCAAAACGATGACTATTCAACCACTTCCAAATGCACAACTGAGAATAAATCCAGATAAAACTGGGCAATAGTTGATGTAGTAAAAATGAAAGAAAATTAAGTCATGCTTCTAAAGTCTTTTACATATGGTAAGAAAGAAACTTCAAGATTTGATAACTCTACCTAATTTCAAGTTGTACAGGTAATCTTACTTGTCATTAATCAGAATATTGGAAATGGAATAAAATACAACATTTGAATCTCTAGCCCTGGTAATAAAATGTTCCTTCAACCTTTGCATTTCTCTGTTGAGCAAGTTGTACAGATTCTTTGCCTCAAAAATAACCCTTTCCTCCCTCAAAGCCGCAACTGCTTTAGTCATTTTCTTATCACTAAATGCCTAACTTGTCTCTCTGCCAACACTCTCTCCATCACAGCATTCTTCACACCACCAGATCTCAGACCCATCTGATTACACCTCTCATGATCTAAAGTAACTGTCAGAATAAAATCTAAATTTCTTAAAATAGCACCCAATGACTTTATGATCTGGTGCTCTCTACTTACCTCTCCCGCCTCCTCTACTGCCTCCTCTCTATCCCTGACCACAGCCTTTGCATATTCTACTTATCTTGGCTTACAATTCACTCTCCACTCCAATATTTGAAAAATCCTCCAATGCTAACTCAAATGCCATTGTCCTCCATAAATTGCTTCTCCACTGTGAGATAAACTTCTTTGCCCACCTGCACTCCCTTAAATATTTTAGAAGTAAGGTCCACTCTGAGCTATTTTAGTTGTTCTTCTGTACACACACATACCACACACACACACACACACACATACATTCCCCCAGCACCTTTTTAACTGAAGTATGCATCTGTCATAAAATTCACTTTTTAAATTTTACTCACTTACTTTGTGGCTCTGGAGCTCCATCTGGCCATGCTCAGGGTTTACTCCTAGTTCTGTGCTCATGGATTAGTTTTAGTGGTGCTCTGGGGACCATATGCAGTGCTGGGGATCAAATGTGGTCAGCTGTGTGTGTATGCCTTAAAACCCTATACTAGATCTCTGACACCAAAGTGCACCTTTTTCAAACAGTACACTTTAGAGTTTATCAGTATATTTGCAATATTATGCAATCAGAACTATTTCTAAAACCTTTTTATCACCCCTAAGGGAACCCCAATACCCATTAAACACTCAATCCCTATTTCCCCTCTCCCAGTTCTTGGCAACCACTACTCACTCTATTTTAAATCTCTATGGATATATCTATGTACATTTCATAGAAATGGAACAATACAATATGTGCCCGTTTGTGTTTGGCTAAGCACAAAATTTTCAAGGTTTACCCATGTTGTAAAACCTTATTTCATTACTCCATTTTATGATTGAATAATATTCCATGTACAAGCATACCACATGTATCAACTGATACACAGAAGAAAAAACAGCCACAATGCTTATTATAAATAATATAGCTATAAATATTAAGTTCTTTGTGTGAACATATTTTCAAATATTTTTAATATATACCTGAGTACAATTTGCTGGATAATAACAGGAACTAAATATACTATTTCTAACCATTAAACTTTTAAAAGTTGAAACGATAAAAACTTTTTGAGAAACATCCAAACTCTTCACAGACACTTTTTTGTTGTAGTTTGTTTTTGAGCCACAGCTGGTGGTACTCAGGGCTTACTCCTGGCTCTGTGCTCAGAGATGACTACAAGTGGGGCTTGAGGACCATATGGGATGCTGGGAATCAAATCTGGGTCAGCCATGTGCAAAGCAAATGTTCTACCTGCTATACTATCTCTCCAACCTCTTTAAATGGTGGGAACAAAACTATTATTATCTTCACACTTTGATAAAAAAACAACAACAGTATTTTATCAAATTCTATCTCTAGAAAAAAAAATTTTTTTCTTTGGACCAAATGTCCTTATAAGTAACATGAAAGGTTTTACAAGATAGATGAAACATCTTCAACACATAGATAACAATACATCAAATCCTTACCATATGGAGATTATCCTAGTTTTCAAAGGGACTAAAAATACAAATATTAAAAAATGAAACAGGAAACTAAGTTTTTATATTTATACAGTTGATGAATAATCATGCCCTCATACTCATTCACAACAGCTTCCTGCTCAACATCTCCAAGAACCAAGTGAACATTTCAAACCTAGTGTCTTTCTTTCAACCCCTCTTCTTTCCCACCTCAGAATCTGTTTCCCTGAAAACATTTGCCTAGGCCCCAAAACTCAAATTTTGAGTTTTCCAAATAGTTGTATAATACACCAGTCATCACTACCTCTACCAGATACATTACTTCTCAACAAGATTACTGCACTACTGTGGTATCAAGTCAAAATAAAGATCCAAAATAATCCTTTAAAACATATAACAGATCACCTCCCACCTCTATTCAAAGTCATCCTTTGGCTTCCCAACAACTACTGTTCAGTTTCAGCCACATCAATCCATGGGTCTCACATTCTTTGAGCCTGTTTAGCTGTCCGTGCCTTGATACCATACATGTGAGCCTTTATAATTCTTTAAGACTTGCTCACAGGTCACTTTCTCACCTGGACACTCTATTCATATCTGCCTTGCTTATACTCTTTATCTTCATTGTCTTCCCTATATTCTCCTTAGTTTACTTCAACATGACATATAATTTACTTTAAGATTGGAATTGGAATCATACAGGGGTTGGAATCATAGCCGAATGAAATCATAGCCTTCCCCAAAAAAACAATATAACGCCACTAGAACAAGAGCTTCACTAATTATTAGTTTCACTTACTGCTGAACTCTGAAAAGGATATAGTACATAAAAGGTGTCTGAAAAATATTTGTAGATGAATAAATAAAAGAAAGCAGAAGGTAAATCAGTAAAGGTCTATCTAGGATAAACAGAGGTCCGAGAGAGATTTTTTACTAATACACTAAATAAAGTTGTTTCTACAGTTTGCTTTAAGAAAGACTACTGAAAATCAACAAAATGAAAAAAAAAAAAAAGACTACTGACAAGCCTCACTTCATTATTTTGTTTGTGTGTGGATCTGCCAACCCACACGCCACAGCCCCAACCATGTAAATGGCCCAGATTAACAGCTTCTTGGAAGAGATACAAGCCAAGCCAATAAAACTCATAGACACATGGGTCTTGCAGCTGAAAGCTCTGGGGCACTCTTGGGAAGAAACAGGCCAGGTTCCCACAGCTGCTGCCATACAAACTGCCCACCTTCAGTGCTTCACAACTGATCTCTGAATAGACACCAAGCTGATTAAAACTCCAGGTACATAGATCCTGGAGCGCTTGGCTACGTATATGGCCACATGACACCTCCAAATTCTTCAATACTGACAGCCCAGTAGAAGCAGAACAAATTAGACGGGAAAGAAGAATAGATGCCAACTAAGCTCAATACACAACAACACAGAAGGCTAAACTAGCAACAAACAGCTCAATAAACCCCCAGACAATGCTTTTTACAACTCCATTGTGAGATACAACAATTTTCACAAACTTTCTTTTACTGAACTATTTCTGATAATTCCACTTACCATTTCACTGTAACAAGCAATCTAAAATAAATTATTTTATGTCTGCCAAGAGGGTAGACTTGGGGGTGGTGGTAAACTACGGAAAATGGTGAAAATGGTGGAGGGAAGATTGCACTGGTGGTGGGACTGCTGTTGGAACACTGAAGAATTGTATTATGAACAATTTGCAAATCAAGATTAAGTTTAAACAAAGTTTAAAAAAAATATTTTTTTTTAAAAAAAGGATCTATCTATATTGTCCACTGGAAATGGGTATGAAGAACTGAAATAGAGTCTGTTTGAAAGTTGACAAGTTTCTGGAGCAGAAGCAGAGGTTCCTAAACTAATTTGGTCTTTTCAGGGGTGGGGGAGAAGCATTCAGCACCTTTCCTAGAAATCTATGCTCTTTAAGCAAACAGAAGTGTCTTCCAAATTTCACTGGAACTGAAATTGACCACACCATCCAACCACCTCCTACCTCATTCCAATCCCCCCAAAGGTATGATATCACTCTGGGAAACACTGTGGAATGATGATATACTTTACTCAACTGATACATAAAACACAGAACTAAGAACTTTAAACCTCTTTTATTCCACCCATTCACCAGATCTTCACACAGTACAATCATAAATTTCTTTTTTTTTTTTTTTGCTTTTTGGGTCACACCCAGCGATGCTCAGGGGTTACTCCTGGCTCTGCACTCAGGAATTACTCCTGGCGGTGCTTGGGGGACCATATGGGATGCCGGGGATCGAACCCGGGTCGGCCGCGTGCAAGGCAAATGCCCTACCCGCTGTGCTATCGCTCCGGCCCCACAATCATAAGTTTCTGAGTCACCTACCAACTAATCAACTAATCATTAATCAGTCAAAGGACCTTACCGGGAAGAACAATAACAGCATCTTTGAACTAAAATGGGTTTTAGGATGACTGATCCTAAGCACTCACATATTTTATACATAGCACTGTTGTCTCATTGTGCATCTACAGTTAGCACTGTTGTCTCATTGTGCATTGATTTGCTCGATCAGGCACCAGTAACGTCTCCATTGTGAGACTTGTTAAAATTAAATAAAAATGAAGTAGCACTGTAGTCGAGTTGTTCATCGATTTGCTCAATCGGGCACCAGTAACATCTCCATTGTGAGACTTGTTGTTACTGTTTTTGGCATATCGAATACACCACGGGGAGCTTACCAGGCTCTGCCTCATGGCTGGGATACTCTCGGTAGCTTGCCGGGCTCTCCGAGAGGGGTGGAGAAATCAAACCAAGGCAAACACCCTACCTGCTGTGCTATTGCTCCTTACTCAAAATATCTCAAGCATAATAAGTATTGTTCAACTAAAAAATGACAAGCATTACTATGTCTAAGAGAATTCAGATACTTTAGAACTAATCCTCTAAAATCCAAAAACAATGTTAGTTACAAAATTTTAACTAGAAATACCTTATAACAACTATCCTCATATTAGACTTAAAAGTTACAATGGAGTCATCAACAGGATTTCTCCTTTTCCAAACATTTCAGTAAATATTGAATTAGTTTATTCATCATGTGTTTAGGTTTCCTGCTGGGAAACATAATTAAAATTAAACAACTTACAATTCTAGAGGGCTAAAGGAGACCAGGGCTTTTCCAGTAGTCAGTTGAGCATTCCCTAACCAAGTGCTAGAACTATTCAACATGTAACAATCACTCAGCAGATGGCACTCTTCCCTTTGAGCCCAAATTAAACAAGCTCCAAGAAATTTGCTTTGCAACATGCAGGTGTGATATACAAAGCAGGGAGTTCTCTTTAACTCGCTTAACTTGATTGTCACATTCCTCCAGAATTGCACTCATCAAAAGCTGATAGTCCAGTCAAATGATTTTAAAGAATCCAGAGAAATTCACATTTTAAGACAACAAGCACAATAAAATATCACTGAACTTAAGTCATTGCTAACTAGTAGGCTTCTGAGTCCTTATTATCTAGAAGAAACACTGTTCTTACTCAGATATAAAATGTTTTTATATCTGCCCTATTACATCCTGCTATAAAGATTAACAGCTTTTCAGTGACTATGACCAGATTCTCATCTATCAAATATTTTACTCAAATATTTAAAGATAAAGTGTTTTGAGAACAATGAACTCATCACAATCACAGTTTCACTGAGTTGAAGACGAGGCATTTTGTAGTTAAAAATTATTTTGATACACACATAGAAAAGTCAATTACCAGGTCAGAGACACAGTACAAAGGATGTGAACCACAGTTCACTCTCTGGTACTGATTATGATTCCCTGAGCACTGTCAGAAGTGACCCCTGAGAACAGAACCAGGAATAAGTCCTGAGCATCACTAGGTGTGGCCCTAAAACAAACAAAAAGTTTGGGGCAATATCCATTTTTGATTCAATGATGATATGGATTTTACTTTATGTATACTAACCCCCAACTATTAGAAAGATAAATTAGGTTTCTCACATTTCTGAAATCTTTCTTTGAAATTAAAAGAACTGCTAGTGTAGAGACAGAACTTCCTTTTAGCACAATCTCCTGTTGAAAGCCAAACTTTTCAGCATTTTATTACGAATTGCCTCAAAAATTCTACCTTTCTCTAAGGCAGACTAAATTCAGTTTTGGTAATATAAGTCATAGGAGGAAGGCAAAGTAAGATTCACTGTCACTGTCCTCCCACTGCTCATCGATTTGCTCCAGCGGGCACCAGTAACGTCCCTACTGTGAGACTTTTTACTATTTTTGGCATATCCTATACACCACGGGTAGCATGCCAGGCTCTGCCGTGCAGGCGAGATACTTTTGGTAGCTTGCCGGGCTCTCCTGTGTTAGTACCTATGTACTCAGTGGTGAGAAAAATAGTTTGAGGCTCTTTAAGATTTGAGATTTCAGATAACTGATTTGAAAGGGCTGGAGCTATAGCACAGCAGGTAGGGCGGTTCCCTTGCACGTGGCCAACCCGGGTTTGAAAGTAAGATTAACACTTTAAAAACTCAAAAGAACTTGAAAGTGGAGTAAGGAATGTGAAGCATCATCTTAATTGCTAATCTCTTTCCCCTTTCTACTCTCATTTGCACCCCTCATCCTCTGTACTTAAAGACCAGTACAATTCCATCTGAACTCTGATAATCATCCTTCCCCAACACTTCTTAAATATTAAAAGGTTGACACTTACAGAATTTTTTTCAAATGAATAAAATAAACAAGATAAGTGATGACCAATGCAGTTAACAGCTCTGATTTTTGAATCCACTCAAAGCAGTGTTCTTAAGGAGTTCTTAGAAAGATCTCGATCTTCAAATAAAGCTCTGTGGACAAACCAAGTAAGCCTAATTACCTTCTCCATGAGGATACTGAGTAAACTTATCTTTCTGTTACATCCTAAGTCCAATGGATAAAAGTAAGATGGGATGAGACTTTTGTATGGAAAAAAGAAATGTTATTGCACAGGAAAAGCTGAGTCACTATGGAAAATCTTCACAGAAACTTCGAGGAAGATAACTTTAAAGAGAAACACCAAGTCCCCAAAATTCTGAAGCTCCACACTTTTCCAAAAGGATTGCTTTCTACACTGCTGGACTTCCAGCTCCCATAGAAGACAACAGGAGATTTGGAAGTTCCATGACTCCTGAACTCCGCCTGCATAATTGTCCTTTCCTCTTCTATCTAGGGAAGTGAGCATTTCCTTGATGAGGATGGGGAGGAGAAAAATTACAAGACTAAATTTCAAAGGGCTAAGAGAAGTAGCAAACACAATAAAATAGCAGTGTCAAGAGGGCCAAAGAAATAGTACAATAGATAAGGCACTTGTTTTGCACATGAACAACCCAGGTTCAATCCCTGACTCTCCCTAGTATCTCCTGAGACCCTCCAGGAGTGATCCATGAGCACTGTTAGGTATAGCCCCAAACTAAAGAGAAAAGTGCTTTTTCTTTTAATGGAATTTTAGACCACTCCCAGTGGTGCTCAGAGACAGATCCATGTATTCTGGAAATAGAACCTGGGTCTCACTTATGCAAAACATGTGTGCTCCAGCCCTTTGAGTTATCTACCAAAAGTGTTCCAAAAGCATATCTAAACATGGATGGCTGATGGCTTGTTGTAAAATTCTCTATACATAATTTTTTTCTTGGGGGTTGGGAGAGGAATGCTGGAAATCCAATTAAAGGCCTCATACACAAGCAAAAAGTGCTCTACTAAGCACACAGCTGACCCAACTGTGGACATTTTTTATCCTGTGAAAATCATCTAAGACTAATATAAAAAATGTAAGTTTTATAATCCAAGGTTCAAAAGATAGCCTTGTTTGAGGAAGCAGCAAACTGTTAATGTACTGCCAACCCACTATATGTTAGTTCCCTGCTCCTGGCAATTTGAAACAAAGAAGTTTCAAAGTTCATTTTATATAAGAGAATCTTACTACTTTCACTTAAGCTTTAACTAAAGTCATTTAAAAAAAAAAGCAAAAAAGAAGTTTATGGTGGTGATCTCATCAGTTTTGGGAGTAAGAGGAGAAGGTGGAGTATGGGTGGCTTCCCAAGTGATTGCTCAGGGGGCTCAGGGACCCTTTCTGGGGCATGATTCAGTGCTGTGTCCCTAAGGATGCAGTGCTGCTCAGGCCCCGAGATAACAGAGAATAACTGGGACACTCCAACAGGTGCTTGGGGGCCTCCCTAGCTACACCTGGCAAAGCTTGGAGACCAGGTGGTGCCAGGGATTGAAATAGAGACTAGTGCATGCAAGGTATGTGCATTAACCTCTGTAGTCTCTCTCCAGTCCCAGTTTCTTTCTTTTCTTCCTTTCTTCCTTTCTTTCTGCTTTTTGGGTCACACCCCGCGATGTGCAAAGGTTACTCCTGGCTTTGCACTCAGGAACTACTCCTGGCAGTGCTCAGGGAACCAAATGGGAAGATGGGAATCGAAACCCGGTCGGCTGTGTGCAAGGCAAACGCCCTACCCGCTGTGTTATCACTCCAGTCCCTCCAGTCCCAGTTTCAATTCAGATAATATCTCAACTTAAATCTAAACTCAACATAAAAAAAGTAGCTGTGTGCTTAAGAAAAACATCTTTATAATTACAGTTCTGTTTTTTAAATATTAAAAACTAGTCTACACCAATGTTTTTCAACCTTTTCTTGTTTCTTGTTTCCTTCCCAGGACCTTCTTCACCCCCAATCCACCACCCCTGTTATAGTCCTGTCGGTTGGCCCAAGTCTCAATCCATGGCCACCCATTTATGGGGTTTCCACCTGTGGTCCTCTGGAATATTCTGAGTATCCACAGGGAATCATATACCTTCCAGTTGAGAAATACTGGTCTATTATCTAAGAAAAATACTATCTTTCAGGGAGGGGGGGAAGCAAATTTTAAGAATAGTAAAAAAAATATTTTATACTTTTGTGGATTATTATTACTTTTTCACATTCATTCTCTAAATGTTCTACCATACTTTTTATTATACTTTTCCTTAAGTGCAGCAATGTCCTAGGAATTTGATAGATATTATTAATACAACTTTTCAAAGATATCCAACAAAAATGTTTAAGGAAATGAGACTGAATCTCATTATCTATGCTATCACATAAGACTTTAGAGTAAGTGACATCATATTTTAACATCAAAATGTTTTTTCAAGTTAATTTTTAGTTAAGTGTGTTCTATGCATACTGTTGACATTCAAATACTATTATATGAATATCAGGTGGATAATTTTTAACTTTTCCTAAAGGGAAAAGTATACCCCAAACAACATTACACATGTGCCCATAACTTGATAGGATTAGAAGAAAAATACTCTAAATAGCATAGATTATACATGGGATAAAGGATAACACCCTTTTTGTCTTGGTTTGGTTTTTTGGTCACAATGGCTATACAAGGGATTACTTCTGACTCTGTGTCAGAGATCATTCTTGCCAATGAAACAGTGCTGGGGACTGAACTGGCGCTGACCCTATGCAAGACAATGACCTAGTCCACCGTACTGTCTCTCCTACCCCAACAACCTTCTTTACATTTCAAGCTGTAGTTAATAAACCTGAGTGATTTAACGAGATTTCTTGTATACACAATTCATAACAGTAAAAATTTGAGACTGTCTTGGCTTTCAGCCAAAAGAATTTTAGTCACTGGCAAAACCCAGAAAGACCTCATAACAATCTCATCTGTAAATCCTCTGGCATGGACCCAAAGATCAAATGATAGATCATTAATATAGAAGACATGAAATAAAGTTTTAGGTCACTGATATTAAATTTCAATGGTATGACATACTCCATTATAGGGGCTGAGAATCCTTTTTCTGCCAAGGGCCATTTGACTATTTATAACATAATCCACAGGCTACACAATACATGAAAAAGGGTCACAGGCAGTGGCCGATGAGAAGCACTCGTTTCTGTCCTATCATGTACCAAGTTCAAACCACAATTTCTTAGGCCTAACATGGCCTCAGGTTGCACGTTCCCCACCCCTGCTCTACTGCTACTCAATTTCAAATAGGGAATCTATGTTGAAAGGGAAAGATGGATGCCTTGATTACATATCTAACTTTTTGTATTAAAACTACGTATTCACTATTTCTAAGACTTTTCAAAAACACTGTGATGTTGAAAATAATGTTTAGTGTAAGAAAACAGGTTAGTAACTTCTGTTATAGTAACATATATTAATTGCTGGAGCGATAGCATAGTGGGTATGGTGTTTGCCTTGCACGCGGCCGACCTGGGTTCGATTCTTCCATCCCTCTCGGAGAGCCCGGCAAGCTATCGAGAGTATCCAGCCCACATGGCAGAGCCTGGCAAGCTATCCGAGGCGTATTCAATTATGCCAACAACAGTAACAACAAGTCTTACAATGGAGATGTTACTGGCACCTGCTTGAGCAAATCGATGAGCAATGGGATGACAGTGATGACAGTGATATAGTAATACAGCTTGAACATTTAAAATTCAATGTATACTTGATTTAAACATTTCTGAAAATTAAATTTTATTAAATTAGTAATGAACATTATCAGGTCTCTGCCATAATCCTAAATATTACTTAAAACAGCTCCTTAGATTGTAATCAATTTGCTTAACCTATATACTACATTGATGAAACAGCAACACTGAGTTTCCTGAGAGATGTGTGAAGCAAAGAATAAGTCAAAGCTACACACATACACACAAAAGCTCTTCATTTATGGCTAAATTTTAGGAGGTAATTCACATGGAATTCAGAATATGCTTAGTTAAAATCCAGCTCAGCCTGAAATGGTAATGGTAATCAGAAGGTGATCAGGCCAACCGATTTAGTATGAAACCATAATCAATCCTAGGGAATTAGTCTATCCTGAGTAGTTGGAACCCCATACACATGAAAAACTTTTTTAAAAAAACATTGCAGGAACTGCAGAGATAGAACATGCGCCCAGCATGTGAGAGGCCCTGAGTTCAATCCCCAACATCCTGGTGAGTACCGTATAGGGCCCACTCCCACCTCCCCTGGTGTGTGAGCCACCTAGCAATGTATAAACACTGGCTTAAGTATCTATGGGAATAGGACCTCCAGAATGTCACTGAGTGAGGCCCCTATTTGGTTCTCAAAAGACTTAAACATGGGGCTGGAGTGATAGTACAGCAGATAGGGCATTTGCCTTGCACATGGCCGACCCGGGTTCGATTCCAGCATCCCATTTGGTCCCCCAAGCACAGCCAGGAATGAGTCCTGAGTGCATGAGCCAGGAGTAACCCCTGAGCATTGCAGGGTGTGACCCAAAAAGCAAAAAAAAAAAGACAAACAATTTAGTAATTAAAAAAAATGCATCTAATCAAATTCTAACATCCCAGCCAAGCATACACCTGTTATAGGGCTGGAGAGATAGCTCACAGGCAGAGCACATGCTTTACAGGGAGAAGGCCCAGGCTTGATACCCTGCGCTGCATGGTCACTGGAGCACTGCTAGGACTGACACCTAGGTACAGAGCTGGAAGAAGACCCCAGACACTGCCAGGTGTGGCTCAAAATCAAAATAAATAAATACTGTTGAGATTCTTCTTCCAAAATCAAAAGGTGATTCTACTTAATGCAAATGAATCATCCTCCTTCATATTTAAATATAAGTGTGGTTGTATACAGAAGAATGTGGCTAAACAAAGACCCGGGGGTCATGTAGATTCTGTGAAGACATTTCACTGACTTGCATTTTTTACAGTGCAAGAGCAGCTGGATCGCGCAGTGATGTGGGTTCACTCCAGCTATCGGCAGAGTCTGGGTTCAAAGCCACCTTCTAGCTATCCACCTTGGACAAGATTTAACTTCTCTATGTATCTTTTTAGTCACTGGGTTGTCATGATGATTAATGAAATAATATAAAACTCTGAGCCTGGCACTGCGATAGAACAAATAGATACTGCATATTATAAGCATTTGCTGAGTCTTCCCTTTCTGGGTAGCAGAAGACAAAGCTTTCTTCAAAAATGTATTTTAATATGTTGACAATACTAAACACATAAAGCACATACTGAGCCCCAGACTCTCCTCTAAGTATTTTATACATAACAACCTGGTTAAGCTAAGGCTCTAATATTATCATTCCCTACCTTTCTAAAAGAGCCACTTTGGCCAGAGCTATGTTTTCAATGTTCATGTAATTTCTTTCCTCAAAAGAAATACTTCAAACACCATGGTGACAAAGTCTAAGTGCTGTCCAATACTGCTAATCAACTACTCTGAGATAAAGGTGATTAAATAGCTAACAACTTGCTGGCTTAGGTGTAACAAAAAGACTCAGATATGATGTAAGTTTTACTTCAGGAAGTCTGAACATCAAAAGTTGCACTCTACCTGTGTCTAGAGGTTTTTTATGATGTAGACTAAAGCTGATGCTCTACACTCATCTCAAAAGACATTCTAGTTTTACAAAAACTAGATCCACAGATTATTATTAGTAGTAGTATTGTTAGCTTGCTTTTTATGGCCATACCAGAGCGGTCCTCAGCAATCACTCCAGGTGGGACTCCCAGAATTGTTAATGGTCCCAGGGATCAAACATATGTGCCCTACTGGCTTACTATCTCTCAGATCCTAAATCCATACTTGAAGCCATTGAGCAGAACTCACTTTTATCGAAATACATAAAGTTATACTGAAGAAGGGTTAGAAATAGCTACATACAATATTATCCGATTCATTTTTATAATATACTTATATTCTAAAAATAAAGAATGTAAGCATATTACGAAAAGACAAAATATTTTCCAGTTGCCTATGACCATGTCAAATGTTTACATCAAACACTTCCTAACACTATACATGTAAAAACTACAACATATTGAAAGTCTCATATCTCAAGAACCCAAATGATGTTTAACTTTCAAAACATAACTTTTTCTTTAAAAAGAAAAAGCTATTACCAACATGCTAGTATTTTAGGTCAATTTTAAGAGCTAGCTGCAGGTTATTACTTAATATTTAAAAAAAAAAAAGAGGCGTAAAAGTGACCAGTTCTTTTTTTTTTTTCGTCCCCTCTCTTTGCTTTTCATTTTAAGCAAAAGGAAAAAAGTTACAATACAATCGCAACTTAGCAAAGTTCTACAAATAGTCCAGTAGTAACTTAACTCGATAAATGAGTTGGTTCTGTCCTGAAGTTACACAAGAATGTTAATAGGCGAGCAACTTAATGAAAACTTAACGCTATGCTCTTACTTCATTCTACCACCATCCTCATCAGAAGCCTTCTGAAAACCAACCTTAAAGATGTTGTCGGCATGACAGTAAATGTGCACTTACTGGAAGGAAAACAACCATTACATCCTGCTAAGCCTTAAATGTATGAGTTCACGTTCAACGCTCCCAAGGTCTGTGCAGCTGCTTTTCCACCCCGGGGCCCTTGTCAATTCCTTCAGGAAGTGGCCCCCAGGGCCCACTCAAAGCCTGCAGGTTGCGATCAATTGCACTTCTCTGGTGCAGGTCAGTTGCCACTGCACGTGCGCCAAAGGAATGGGCAGGTTTGAGCGACGCCCCCATTTCGGCACCGACTCGCACTTAAATCTCAGCGATAACAGCACCCTCCCCCCCCACCCCGCCCCAACGTTCACCTGAGGCTATTCCCGTCCTTTTCCTCGAAGCCGAGCTTATTCTTACAGGCTCTGCGGTCTTCCCTCAGCTCTTAGCAGCAAACCCCCAGGGAGGCTGGACAAGCCCCACACACCGGCTCCGCCGAGCGGCTGCCAACTCTGCTGCCTGTCACCCCGGGCAGGAAGCGCAACCTAACATGCAGACGTCTGTCGGGGTGGGGTGGGTGTGCAGCGAGAGAGAGGGGAGGGGAGCGGCGCGGGGCGGCCCGCAGAAGTGGCTTCAGTTAACAACTTGCAACTTCCAGCACAAGTTCCCGGAGCGCAGGGGAACAAAACAAACCCGCGCTCGGAGCCCCGCTTGGCCCAAGCGCGGGAACGTCCCAGCCTCCCGGAGCGCACCTTGTGCGCCGCGGCCACCGGCGCGCCCGCAGAGCTCCACGTTTCGAACTCCCCGCCCTCCCGGGGGGGAAAGGCCCGGGAGCGCCGAGAGGGTCGGGCCGATCCCCCCTGCCGAGACCCTCGCGGCCGGCCCCTCCCCGTCCCGTCAGCCTGAGGAGCCGGTGCGCCGTCGGGCGGCCGAGGGGTTCACCTGAGGCCGCAGGGGCAGCCGAGACGGAGTCACCTCAGCCCCCACCGCGGCGCGACACCCGCGGAGGGTCGCCGCCGTCCGGCGCGCGGGGCGGAGGGGCGGGACGCCGCCGCCTTCTCTCCCCTCAGGATTACCTTTGCGCTCGCCGCCGGCTTTGTGCTTCCCTCCTCGGCCGCGGTCGCCGGGGCTGCAGCGGCCGCCCGCCCGCCCGCTCCGCCGCCGCCGCCGCCGCCTCTTAAGCGCCGGACCGACCCGGAGGGGAGGGGGTGTGAGACCCCGGACCCAGCCCTGGCTGGCAGGAAGCGGCGACACCTGGATCGCCACCGACGCTGCTTCTCGCTCTCCCAAACCTAAATGCAAGCCCCTTCCTTCCCCTCCCGCCCCTCGCCCCGGCGACCGTTAAGGGCTGGCGGCTCGCGCTCTGGCGGGACTGGCCGAGCGCCCCCCAGAGCGGGACCTGGCCCCGCCCCCAGGCCCCGCCCTCAGGCCCCCTAGCGCCCTTGGCCCCGCCCCCTGCAGGTCCGCCCCGCGGTCGCCCCCAAGCGCCCCTGGTCCCGCCCCGCGGGCCCCCGGGCGTCGCGGCCCCGCCCCTCAGGATCACAGGACGTCTCTGGCCACACCCCCCGGGAGCCCCGCCCCCGACGCCCGCTTTAACGCTGGCCCCGCCCCGAGCGCCCCTCCAGCGCCTCAGCTCCGCCCCCGGCAGCCCCCTTCCTGCCGGCTAGCGCCGAGCCTGCGGAACGGCAGCACCGGGGGCCTCCCGCGAGCCAGGCCCGCGGCGGCCGCAGGGTGCTCCGCAGGCGGTGCCGCTTCGTCCCCGAAGGGTGGGAGAGCGGAACGACCCTGCCGGAAACCCGACCGAGAGTGTGGGGGGAGGAGACGCGTCTCGGAAAGGTCTCCCTCCCGAACCCCCGGCCCCCCACTTCCGAGGCCGAGCCGCCGCTTTCCAGAGGCGGCCTCTGCAGCCCACTCTCGCGGCTGGATCTTCAGAAGGGGCAGGCGGCGGCTGAGGCTCGGTCTTTACACGCCCCCCCTTAGGAGGGGCCTGGATTTTCTTTGCAGCATATTTGCCTGCGGGGCTGCCTCCTCCCCCCCACCACTCACTTCCAGGGAAGGGCTGGAATTCGATCCTACTCTGCTACGACCCACCGAGGGTCCTCGGCCCCCCACTTTCGCCCAGAGCATGTGACCTCCTAAGAAGAGCTGATCGCCTGGAGGGGCAAAAAGCCCGTGGCACCGCCAGCCTTTAAATTGGAGCCGGGGCCGGGCAAACTCCGGCACGCAATTGCAGAAATGTGGCTCCATCCACAGGTGACACTGGGCGCCCACCGTCGCCGCCCAAACACGTTTCTCATCCCAACCTCCGCTCGAAATAGACCGCCGGGCAACGCACGCCTTTCTCTGCCACCCACGACTAGCACATCCCTCCCGCACATGGGCACGGATCCACTCACAAGCACACTCTTCCAAGCGCCATTCTGGTTATTCAAGTCCCTTGAGTCCACCCCACCCTTGACACACACAACAAACTTCATTCCCCACCCTTATCTCCTTGCATTTCCAAGGCTCCAGACCTCTCCATTTCCTTCCTCGGCTGCAGGCTCTTCTCTTCCCCCTCAAATACTTCTCACACACCCCACCTTTTTCCCCTCCCCTCCCTCTTCGCTAAAAATGTGCTAATTAAAATGTAGTTTCCCCTTCCCACATATAAAGTGTGGAAAATGAATCTTGTCTTGGCACAAACCAAGTGATTCAATGTATCCTGGTTTTCTCTCTGCACTGGACTAAGGCTATAGAATTTTTGGGTCTACCACCATCTCCCGTCTGCTCAAAATCTAACCATGCCTGCTGGCTTTTAAAGGATCAGGCATGGGGAAGGTTTGCTGGCTTGGGGGAGAAAATATTTTTCTCCGAAAATGCTCAGGCTGTCATTTTATTTGACATTTGAAAATAGCTGCAGCATTTGAGAGATATTGGGAGTGGCTGAAATGTTTTCTTGCCTTTTAAAACCGAGAGAGGAAAAATAAGAAAAAGAGAAAGCAAAGCTTCTGCATGCAAAAAGAATAGTGTTTTTTATCATTAACAACAACCCAAAAGTACGTTAAGGGCGCACATCAGACAATAGTCAAATAGGCATCCGCCAGCCCCAAATTTAGACCCCCTCAAAGGAAGACACATTAGCATAATCCATTTTAAGCATGTCTGGAGAGCAATCATTCCCTTTGGCACAGTTTCTGGGCGAAATGGATTAAAAAAAAAAAAAAGATCTGCTCACCTTCTGAGGATTGAAGGCTTTCTGGTGTTCCAGGGTGGTAGGTGGTGTGGGTCTTCGCTGTTCTGGATGGAGGTGTGGATTCTGCAGTGCTGCACAGAAGCCCACTGCAGCCTCTGACCGGCGGCGGCGGCGGCGGCGGAGGCAGCAGCAGCCGCAGCCGCAGCGGCAGCTTCTCCCAGTGCTGAGTAGTAAAGTGTGTGACTTGGTGGAGACTCCACAATTACCATTAGGCGCTTGCTGCTCCGAGGGGAGGCGGAATCTTTCTTAAAGGAGTGGGTTTTGTTTTTCTCCTCCGCGCTCGCTTCCTATGAGACAGAAAGGGTGGAAGCAGCGAGTGTTTTTGGACAGAGTAAGGCAGTACAGCTGTGGGAGGTCAAGGTTAAAATTAACTGGGTGATCGAGGGAGTGATTTAGTGTGAGTCAATGAAATGCTGGAAGCATCAGTTTTAAAGAGCCCTGTATTCACTTCAAACATTGGGGCTCATGGAAAAGACGAACATGCCTTGAAACGAGTTAGTATTTTGTGCTTAGATTTAATTTCCAGTCATTGCACTAAAGTGATGACTATCTAAGACTAGTTGTATTTAGTACTTAATATGAGAATATACGGAAGACTCATTTATATGACTTGGAACAACGAAGTCAGGTCTTCCCATCTTATAAGCGTGCCTGGAATTTCAGTGAATGTCAATATTAGAAAATATACTATTAACAGAACGTTGTGAAAATCAAAATGTGATTTATAGAAACAACGGAAAATATGGTATCTAAAAGAATTTTAGATAAGTATTATGCTATTTTAATGGCAGTTCAGAAGTCAGCAAAAGTAAAAAGTGAATAATCAGACTTGGGGCCCAAGCAATAGCACAGCCGGTAGGGCTCTTGGTATGCACCCTGTGGACCTGGGTTCTATTCCTGACATATCCCATATGGTCACCAAAGCCCACCAGGGCAGATTCCTGAGCACAGAGCCAGGAGTAAATCCTGATGCTGGGTGTTACCGAAAAACCTAAAAAAAAAAAAAAAAAAAAAGTGGGGCAAGGGGGGGGTAGAGAAAGAAATGAATTTAGTAGAGTAAGCTACATTAAATACATGTGAATCTAGTATTTAGACTATTAAGATATGATATGTCCACACATGAGCAACTTAAGAATCTGCATTATAATTTTAATTTTATTTTGGGGGTTGTGGGACACACCCAGCAGTAGTGCTTTGGGGACCATGAGGTGGCAGATTGAACCCCAGGCTCGCACATGCAAAGTTGAGCCATCTGCCTGATGATAAGTTTGTTTAAAAAACAATATTCCTCATGGGGCCAGAATGATAGAAGAGTGGGTAAGGCATTTGCCTTGTATGTGGTCACCCTGGTTCCATCTCTGGCACCCCATAGGATCCCCTATGCCTGGCAGGAAGATCCCTGAGCCTAGAGCCAGGAGTAAGCCCTAAGCATTGCTGGGTGTGGCCCCAAAACAACAACAAAAATTCCTTAATTTAAACAATTTAAACAATGAATTGGGGCTGGAACGATAGCGCAGCGGGTAGGGCGTCCACCTTGCATGTGGCCGACCTGGGTTTGATTCCTCTGTCCCTCTCAGAGAGCCCAGCAAGCTACCAAGAGTATCTCGCCCGCACAGCAGAGCCTGGCAAGCTACCCGTGGCATATTTGATATGCCAAAAACAGTAACAACAAGTCTCACAATGGAGACGTTACTGGTGCCCGCTGGAGCAAATCAATGAGCAATGGGAGGACAGTGACAGTGAAACAATGAACATGATTTTTTTAAGGATCATATTTTATTGTATCATATTTTATCATATTTTTAAGGATCATACTTATCTACATCAGGATCCTCCGTGAGCTGTATTACAGATTCAGCACCAGGATCTCACCATTCTCCAAGGAAGTGATCATCGACGTAAAGAGAGGGATTCGGCAGGGCAACACCATTTCACCAAAACTCTTCAGTGCTACCCTCGAGACCGTCATGCGACGGCTGGAATGGGAAGGAATGGGAGTGAAGATAGACGGGAGTGAAGATGGAAGTTACCAACTGGATTCCACAGGACATCAAAAGAACGAGTGGCCACCCACCTACGAGATGGTCAGACTTCATCATCAAGACCCTGAACGAGACACTTTATGGTATTGAGACACCATAAATAACACAGTTATTCCTAGTTGAGTTTCAGGCATACAAACTTCCAACACCAATCCTGTCGCCAGTGTCAACTTTCCCTACCACCATCCCCCCCCCCCACACACACACACCGCAATGTCCCCAAATTCCCTCCCAGCCACCAGCCTGCCTCTTTGACAGGCACATTTTAAAGTTTTAGATGTAGTAGTTTGGATCTCATGCTTTTGTTTTGTTGGTTTTACAGTTAAGATGCATAGCTATAACACACCTCTACACTGCCGATGTGTCTGAGGCCCCTGTCCCCTTACTCCCGTCACCTACTCTTTACCTCTTTTTACATAACCCTTCATATTAAGCAAAATGAGTCAGAAGAAGAAAGACAAATACTGGATGGTTTCATGTATCTGTGGCTATAGAATAGCAGAACAAGGGAATGTGAGGTATCTAAGGGAAGATACCTAGATTATACTCGAGTTTAGCATATAAAACTAAGAAGGAGAGGGAAGGAAAGCAACTGAGAGGGGTGATTTTTTTCCTTTGTGGATAAATGAAGTGGTATGTTACCAATCTGTGACTGCAGAAAGATACAAAAGATATTCTGCAACTGACTTGTTTTGAACAGCCTTAGTTAATACTTGATATTTTTGTCAGTAAGTTACCCTATTTGGCCCTAAGTTCCCCATTTTCTAAAACTATGATGTGGAATTGAAACTTTCATGGAACATCCAAAGTATCATGATTTTATGACACTTATACATTTCTATTTTTTGCTATATGATGGATGTACTGTAAATTATTTGTTCTGAGAACTTGAAATAAAAATAAGTCTTCATTGGCACTCCGCTCTGGGTCTCCTGCATGCCAATTCTGGGTGTGGAATCTCTTTCCAGCGCTCCACCCTGGGTGCTCATGTCCTTCTTTGGGCACAAATTTCCTTTACTTTGGCCTTCTCTACTTTTCTTTTTTTCACTGGTGAATCCCAAATTCTCACTAGAATTAATATTCTCTCTCAATTAAATTAATTTACTTATTTTTCTAAAAAAAATCTTTATTTTGGAGCTAGAGCAATAGTACAATGGGGGGGGGGGTGTTTCTCTTACATGCAGCCAACCCAAGTTTGATCTCCAGCATCCCACATGGTCCCCTAAGCACCCCAGGAATGATCCCTGAGTGCAGAGCCAGGAGTAACACTTGAATATCACCTGGTGTGAACACACACACCCCCAACAACTTCATTTTTATTTATTTATTTTTGATTTGAGATGACAGCCATCAGAGCTCAGGACTCAGTTCCTGTCTGTACTCAGGGCTCAGGGGAACCATTTGGGGTGCTAAAGATCAAACCTGGGTCAGCCATGTGCAAGAAAGTGCCTACCGTCTGTACTATCTCTCTGGCTCCAAGAAACAACTTTATTTCAAATGTTTAACCTGAGTTTATTATTTACCACTAATTGAAATTTATTTTGCACATCAATTAAATATTTTTGCAAATGAACAACTGTTTGTGAGGTCTGTGTACTCAAGTGGGACCATTTTTTTTCTGAAACAAAGACCATAGTGCTTAAAATACTGACTGAACATAGCACATAGTTTATATTTAATAACAACAGAAACGTACTTAAAATCAAACATCATCAGATGATAGAGTTGGATAGATTTTAGACCTCATTGGCTCAGCCCTATAATTTCTCAAGTGGAAAACCCAGAGAAGAAAAATGGGAAAAGTTGGGAACAGAGTTGATGTTAACATTGATTCTCCCCACTTCACACACACATACACCAGACAAATAAACAATAAATTTGAACATGTCCATGGTTTTCCCCCACCCACATGGGCTGTGACAACACAAAAATTCTGAGTTCAATGACACTACTTGTACACATCCTATAAACTATCAAACACCTAACGTACAAATATTAGCACAAATTTTGTCTTCAGAGCTGAAGGTGTTTATGCTTAGAAAGTAAAGAAATTTGTCCAGGAAGTGCTTAGAGGAACATAAGTGATGGCAGAGAAAACTCTGCCTCTTTTGTGAACTCTTGCTTATCTCTCATCCCCATTGACAGGGCCTTCAGTTCTGTCAGTTCTGTCCTTGAACTCACTGGTGTCTCTTTCTTTCCCCTTTGTCCTTATCCTCAAGCTTGCCTCCCTACAAGAGGAAAAGTCTGTTTGGGGGCAAAGCAAGAGAAGAGTGTTGTAGAGACTTAATTCTAGCCTTCATGTGCTATCTGGAATACTATTGCTTCACATGTGATTGCTTTTGGAGGGACTAGATACCAATATTTTCCTTTTAATCCTAATCTTGTATTCCTGTTAAGGGACCTGGTTATTAATCTAAACCCACTCCTCCTCTTTTCAAGAGGACATTATTATTATGTTATATGAAATGCCAGAGTAAGTTGGGTGTTTGTACACTTGGCAGGACTATTTATCACCTTGATTAAATAACAACAATAACAACAACAAAAAACCTACAAACCTCATACAAGGAAAGAATTGAAGAAAATTAAAAGAAAATTTTTGTTACTCTTGCTCTACCACAGGTATGCATTTTATTTCATCAACTGGGTAGTAATCAAAGAGACTGAAGCATCATTGAAACCCTAGCCAAACAGGGCGTTCAAACTCAGTATATCAAGATCCTCCACAAGCTGTATTGCGGAGTCACCACCAGGATCTCACCATTCTACAAGGAAGTGATCATTGATGTAAAGAAAGGGATTCGGCAGGGTGATACCATTTCACCAAAACTCTTCAGTGCCACCCTCGAGAACATCATGCGACGGCTGGAATGGGAAGGAATGGGAGTGAAAATAGATTGTCGGCAACTACACCACCTCTGCTTCGCTGATGACATCGTTCTCAAAACACCAAACATTAGCCAAGTGGCACAAATGCTGGCTGACTCGACCACGAGTGTGGAAAGGTCAGACTGCAGCTGAATCTCGCCAAAAAAATGTCCATGAAAAATGAACTAGTTCCTGACGTTCCATTTGCTTTCATTGGAACGAACATCTCCTAATGCAGCAGCTATGTGTACCTGAGTCGACAGGGACAAATGGAGACATTACTGGCACCTGCTCGAGCAAATCGAAGATCAACAGGATGACAAGTGACACAAGTGAGCAGGGTAGTATTAGATGATGAATAAAATGATAATTATCTATATAATTCAACCCCCCAATTAAATACATTTTTGCATATACCTCAAAATGCTGAGCAGTCTCATGTAAAAGTACTTAGTAGACACTTTAAAAGATGAGTACATGAATTAATGACTGAATAGTCCCCAAAATATATAGAAGCTGATTACAAAGTGTTTTTGTTTGTTTGTAATTCATATTGTCCAAAACAACTGACTTCATTCTCTATCTCCCTTTTCTAACACAGTTATGGTCTAAGTGAAACAATCTCCTTTCTGTAGAGCTCTTTAGGCATGCCTGATTTGTATTCTCCAATTAAATTGTAGCCACAAATCTCCACATAAACTCTGGGTAGATCAAGCAGTAGCTGAAAGACATTCTGCCAAGAAAGCCCAGCTTAAGTTTCAAAATTCCAGTGCTCTAGTTCTTGTTGTGACACCAACTGGTTATGTGACCTCTAACAAGTTTCTTAACATGCTTGTGCCTCAAAGTAGACATCTTTTAAGTGGTAGTGGTGGATTCTAATACCGGCAGTACCTACTTCCTCAGCTTGCTGCGAAGTTCAAATGAGATAATAAATGTAGCAATGCTTTGAACTTTTCAAAGCTCTGTAAATATAAGGTATTATTATAAGCAGATGTATTTAAAATCAATTACCTAGTTCAAGGGACTTTACCCTAAACAACCTGTTTTACTGCTTATTGTTTCAGAAAGCAAACAGGTTTATCTCTTTCCTTGTGTACACAAGTGAGCATGCACGCATATGCATACACATACACACGTGTGTGTGTGTGTGTGTGTGTGTGTGTGTGTGTGTGTGTGTGTGTGTGGTGTTGGGTAGCGACCTGGGGCCTTGCACATACAGAGCTCTACTGTTGAGCCCCATCCTCAATCTCTTCTGCTGCTCCCTTCCTAACTACCTCCCAGAGCTGAGGCCTTTCCTCTTGCGCTAGGAAATCTATATAGGAAATATGTATCTACAACTTGAAGAGCTAAGAATTTATGCAGAAAGGCTTCTTCAGTTCCTCCCTATAACTTAACCTTCTGAAAGTTCTCAGACAGAAAAGTAAACTCAAAGTAGTGCATCGGCCTCTTCCAACTACTTGATGTCATGCATTTAATCAGTGGGGTTAGATAAGCCATTCATTTGAAACGTGGCCATGTTACATACATTCGGATCACCCTTTTATTCAAGCCTCTCTGAAAAGTACTTGGGGAGCAGAGCAGGAAGGCCTGATGGAACTCATGCTAATGAGTTCTCAGTTCCCCAAGGAAACATAATCAGGGCACTTCTCAAGGATTCATCAACTTATTTTATTAGCACTACGTGACCTATATGGTTTATTTTACAGGAATTACCTCAGCTGCTTGACAGGCCTTTAAACAACTGTTTAAGTAATCAGATACGATAAAGTTCTGAAATATCACTCTCAAGGTCTTCCTCTTTTTTCTCCTTCAAAGAATTTGTCCTCATTTATTCCTTTTCCATTGAGTGAGCCTTTTAAAATTATGATGACTAAATAAATAGCTGCAAAAATGCAAACAACTAATGAATAACTGCTATGAATAACATAATCTAACAGAATATCTTATAGATAAGATATAAAAATTCATAGATAGGTCATAAAATATCATGCAAAATCAGGACTCCAAGGTCTAGATCCACATTCTGCTTGTGGGAGACCCAGGTTTTATCCCTTTGTACCACATGATGCTGGAGCATTGCTGGACATGGCCTTAGAGGCCCCTGAGTACTACTGGGATGGCTCTGGTGGTCTCCAGCACTGCAGGGCCTAAGTAGTACCACATCCTCAGTCCCTGGCCCTGAACTGCTGGCCTGGTTGGCCAACTTACAGCAAATGACCTTAGAACTCCCAAGTAGTACTTGGGAGGCACCCAAACTAAAAGAAAAAAAAGTTGGTTCCAAAGAGACCTGTCCTGGAATTAGAATTGTGTGTGTGTGTGTGTGTGTGTGTGTGTGTGTGTGTGTGTGTTGGAGGTGGGGAGCATACTAAGAAGCGCTTCTGGTTCTGTGCTCAGGGATCACTCCTAGTGGGACTTGGGGGACCATATGAGGTGCTGGGGATCCAACCCTGGTTAGCCATGGGCCCTGCCTGCTGCACTATGGCTCCTTCCTGCAGGTGATATACATTTATGCAAGAAACTTAAACTTCTCTGAGTCCTGGTATCCTTGTGTGTGAGATAATATCAGTTTGGTCGTGTTTTTATGAAGATTTGATAGCATAATAAGTGGAAAGCTTCTATTTGACACATAGTGGAAATTGAATATATGTTCATTCCTTTCTTTTCTTTCAAAAATGAGTATCCAGGCAAATTCTTTTTGTCTAGTGCCCTTAGTGTTCTTGGAAAGGGAATATAAACTAGTATTTCAAAAACAGTTAATATTTTTGAGTTCTTATAGTACGCCAGTATCAGCTGCTTAATATACATTATTTTGTTTCATACATACGATAATCCTTAAGTTTAGGAACTGTTATTTCATCTTACAGGTGAAGGAATAAAGGCTTAGGAGAGTAAGTAATTTGCCCAGATTCTCAAAGAAAAGGTTTAGCAAGCCTGGGATTTAAAGCCAGGCTATCTGACTCCAGAGACAGTTCACTGTGCTCTATGTTTTGTATATTCTCTAAGAGCTTAGATTCCAACTTAAACCAGTATCTTGGAAATAATATACACCTCAAAATGGAGTCTATAAACATACCACAAATACAGACAAACTAATGCCATCATTACTTACTTTAAAACATTTTCTAGTTGCCTATAGAAGAGTGAAATATAGTAAGTATTCAAAAATATAGAACAAATAGAAGGCAGAGCTTTCACCAGCACACTATTTAATAATCTCAGATCAGTTTATATTCTAACAATGCAAGGCACTGCATTTCAAATTTATAGATCTTTATATTAATGGCAAAGAAATAGCTTTTGACCACTTAGTATGAACTAGAAACCAGTCTGGTAGTGGGAAGATTATTCTGAAAGATTTTTCTGAGACAGAACCTATGCCCTAAACATCTAACTGGAAAATAAAACACTAATTTACAAAAAAAAAGATTGATTGCAAACTCACCCCAATGAAATTATATATTAAGCTTTGAGAAAATGACAAACATTCAATAACTATCTGTATTTTCAATAATACTTTCTATTTTAATAATTATGGCTTTTACAATAAGATGCTAACATTTAGTTAGTAGCTACATGATTATCATTATGCTTGGTGTTTTACATATGCTGTATTGAATCACTTAGTCCTGATAAGTTAGTATTACTGACCAAACAAACTCAGAGAAGTTAAACTTGCCCAAGGTACACATATGATAAGTATACTAGAGGTTAAATAACTTTGAGTCCAAAAATGAGTCAAGGAAGAGAGAGGTCAATTGCTACTGGAGAAAAGAGGAATGCTGTCTGAGAAGGAAGAGCAGAATTGCGGGAAAGATGGCAGAGGGGTTTTAGTGACAGAAGTTGAGAGACTAATGTAAGTGTGTGAGTTTTCTGAAACAGGACCCAGCATTTTGCTCAGGATCATGCTCATTATGTTTTTTTATCTTTATTTTGTGGTCACACTTAGCGGTACTCAGGGCTTGCTTCTGGCTCTGAGCGCAGGAATCACTCCTCCTGGTTTCTATGGGGAAACCACAGGGTGCTGGAAATCGAACCCTGGATGGCCGCATGCAAGGCAAGCGCCCTACCCACTGTGCTGCTTCAACCCCACCGTGCTTATTATGAATGTGTTACCTAGGTCCCTTCACTTACAAAGAAAGGGAAAGCATGAGGTATGTTGGTTGCACAGCAAGTGACCCTATTTGCCTGAAATGAGAAGGGCAGAATCAGAATGCCTCTAGTTCCTCAGCCCATCAACCAAAAAACTCCGCTTTTGTTTACTGTTCACTGACAATCAATTTAAGTTGTCCCTTTACCACTTACTTTCCATTATATCACTTATTTTTAACTCATTGTGATACTATTCATGAAATTTCCCATATATGCCAGCTATTCTTCCTGATATCAGGATTGAGTGATGAATAAAACATTAAAAACCTTGCTTTTATGAAGAATTTTATTATGCTGAAAACAGATGTTAATAAATTGATTGGAAAAAAATGGTTGGTTCAGACTCTAAACACAATGAAGAGAACAAAACAAACTGTTGACAACAACTAAATTGGGAGGTGGTACAAAGCTGGGAGATTAAGAAGACTCTGAAAAGGTGACTTGCAGGCTGAGACTCAAGTCATCTGTACTTGTCAGCTATCAGAAAAGTTCAAAGATCATTGAACAGGAACAAGTTTAGTCTGTCTGTGGGTCAACAAGAAGGTCATGGTGGCTGAACATTGTAAGCAAGAGATAGAAAGGCACCATATTTGGTCAGATTTCTGGGCAGGAGTTAGATAATTGTTGGTCTCATAGATTATGGGAAGAGTTTTACTTTGGAGGGCTTAAGCAAAGGTGGGAATAATAGCCTCTCATTTATATTTTCTGAATTTTACTCTGGCTACTCTGTGTAGAATATTCTAGTAAGATGTGATGACTGACAGAGAAGTCAGTTCAGGAGTCATTACCCGCATTGCATGCAGCCAACCTGTTTCGAATCTCCACCACAGCGAAGGGTTTCCAGAGCACCACCATGACTGAGCCCTGAGTACCGAGCCAAGAGTAACCCTGAGTACTACTCGGTGTGGCACACAAACAAATAAATCAAACAAAAAAAGTCAATAAAGTTATCCACACAGGAAAATTGGGTCTTGTCAGCATGGTGCAAAGATGAAGAAAAGTGAACAGGTTGGGTGTATGTTGGGAATGGAGCTGGCATGATGACTGATAGAGTGTACCCAGGGAATGGGATAAGGGAAAGAAGGAAGGAGAGTAATCAATTCAGGATGGTCTCCATATCTTTGCCCTGAGTGTCTTGATAAATGGGGGATGCACCAGTTTTATTATCTGAAGCAGATCTCGTAGAATTAGCATGACAGACAAAAAGTGAACACACCTGTTTGGTCATGTTAAGATTAAGATCACCCTCTTTTCTTTCTCTTCAGGATGTGTATTTTATTTGACATTATCTTACTAATTCAGGCTGCTCTTTTGGAGGAGAATTTTCCATCACTAATTTAAGAACTTCAAAAGAACAAGAATCAGAAATCCTACTCAGGAGACCCTCTCTTTCCTGAGAAATTTTTTTTCTTTCCCCATTTCTTGAATAAAATCTCATCTGCGTTAAAAAAAAAATAACAAGGACCTTGTTTATCTTGCTCATTATTTTTTCTTTAGAATCTAGATCACTGGTGCACACTTCATCATCTTATTTTTTAAATAACATGAACAAAGATATTTCTTTTTTCTTTTTTTTTTTTTTTTGCTTTTTGGGTCACACCTGGCGATGCACAGGGGTTACTCCTGGCTTTGCACTCAGGAATTATCCCTGGCCGTGCTCAGGGGACCATATGGGACGCTGGGATTTGAACCCAGGTCGGCCGCGTGCAAGGCAAACGCCCTACCCGCTGTGCTATCTCTCCAGCCCCCCAACAAAGATATTTCTGATGTGCTAAACTAACCTGTGGAGGTAAATTAGTAAATTAGTAGCATGGCTTATTTATCCATTGCTGTCAATCACCTTCAGAATAGTTAAAAAAAGAGAGAGAGAGAGAGAGAGAATCTAGAATATTGACTGGGGCAGGGCTTATGTTCAATACATGTCAGGATTTGTTGAATCTGGTTCAGTGGTTCTTAAATTTCAGTGTACCAGGTATTAAGTTCCTAGGTATTAAGACTGCCTGGGCATGGATGGAGATATAACTCAGGGGTAGAGCACTTACCTTGTATATGACACAATTAAATTAGTAAAACCACTTTGGTAACTTATTAAAATTTAAGAATTAGCCTCTATACTAACCATCCCTTCTAATCTTGTTCATTATTATTTCCTTAGAGTCTAGATCACTGGTGCACACTTCATTATCTTACTTTTTAAATGATAAGAACAAAGATAATTTCTAATGTGATAAACTAATTTACCTCCACAGGTTTGTGGAAGTAAATTTATAGCATGGTTTATTTAGCCATTGCTGTCAATCACCTTCAGAATAGTGAAAAAAAAATAGAATAAAAGGAGTGTAGGATACTGACAGGGACAGAGCTTATTCCCTTCTAAGACTCTACTTTATTATAGAAGATCTGCAGTTACACTCAAGAAACTCCATATTTAGCCTGTACTGTATGTGGGAAGTGCTCTACAGAATAAACCAGTTGTTTATACACTTTAATGTTCTTTCATTTAAATATTTACCTTAGAAATCACATTTCAGCACCATCTCAACAGACTACAAGATATAACTTTAAGAACTCAAGGGTAATCTGAAATGCAGTCAAGCTATAAGGTGTTGAAGAAAACTATGGAAAGAATCCATCAGCAAATAACTACAATACAATTTGATTAAGGTGGTATATCATTGCAGGCCAGGACAAGATCTCTGAGATGACTCTTTCATTTGAGCAATGGTGGATACTAAAGTTCTTTTTCAGTCTTTCCACACACTTCCAAAGAATAAAATCCTACCTATTTATAGTTACATGAAAATCCTTTACTTGTTAAGTAGCCTATATTCGATTTAGATCGTATTATTCCTATTACCTTTTCCATTGAGAGTACTTCAGTTTTTCTTTGTAGAACCTTCTTTGATCCCATTGCTGCAGTCTTGGTACTCAATTCGTTCTCTAAACAAGGAAGTTTGCCATAACAAGGACCAACCAAATGTTGTCTTTGAACTATTTGAATGGTTCAAATGATAACTCTTATGCCCAGTGATCCAAAGATTTGGGAAGACCTTGAGGAAGGTCCCGGAGGAAAATGTGATTAGATGCTTCTGCAAAGGATTCACAGAAATAATTTTACCCTGTCCTTTCTAAGATCCGATCCTTTTCCTTTGATTCTCTGAGCCATGAACCTTATTCTTGTAACACATTCCCATTTCATTTAATTAGTGGTCTCAGTTGTTTGCAGTATAATGTATGGCACAGTTATTAGAAACCTTGCAATCTATAATTAAATGAAAATCTTTCAAAACAAATTCTTCCTGAATACAGTAACCCATTGATCTAAGTTTTCACTAAAGTCTAAATGTCTGATAGCAGTACTTGGACAACATACTCAGTCAGGCAGAGGAGGGCCAAAGGGATCCATGAATGACAGAATTTCTACCACTGAGACAGAAAATTCAAAGCTGGCTTGGACATGACACATAAATCCCACTTCACAAATTTACCCTGTATTTACTATGAGATAAATTCCTCTTTAAACTCTCAACACTTAGTCATTACTTTATATTCAGCTCCTGAATTTCTATCTTCTGAATAAACTTTTAGGGGAGCCTCTCCAAAGCAGGGCATAATTACTGGGACACATAAAACCTAAGACATCAATTTATGAACATGAGAAAGCATAGTATTAAATTTAGTTCTCATTTCCTTCTGTGGCCCCTAGGGGAAAAAAGAGAACATCCTGTTCATTTAATCATTTGGGTTAAATTTGAGTCTTCTACTGACCTCTTCTATCCCCCCCATATGAAACAAAGATCTATAACTTTAAGACTCTTTAGTTAACGACTTAACTCATGGTTTCTGAGCAAGACAATTTCTCACCAACTCATTTATAATGATTACCCAAGTGAAGTTAGAAACAGATAGGATGCTGAACAAAGCCAACAGTATGCTGAGTGCGAACTACACCCAGGAAGAGATAAGGAGCATGTTAGAATTTCACAGAAGCAATAAAGTAATCTAATCACTTGCAGATTATATGCAGTATAAATGTAGGCTCAATGTAAGAACCAGCTTGGTTAATTTTTTCATTTTTATTTTAATATTGGTCACTATTTGTGAAAACTAAAAAGAAAAAAGATGTAAATATATACAGTGTCTTCACTTTCAACTGAGTGTTTAAAGTAGGTAAAGGTATATACCTGATAACCTTTCAGTATCTGTACTGCAAACCCTAGTTCCCAAAGTAGAGAGAGAGAGAAACAGAGAGAGACAGAGAGACAGAGAAAGAGAGAGGGAGAGAGAGAGAGAGAGAAGAAAAGTGTCTGCCTTAGAGGAGGTGGGATGGGTGTGGGAGGGAAACTGGGGACATTGGTGGTAGGAAATATACACTGGTGAAGGGATGGTGTTGGAACATTGTATGACTGAAACCCAATCATGAGCAACTTTGCAACTGTGTATCTAACTGATTCATCGCCCCCCCCCCAATTTTTAAAAAAGAAGACTTAAAAAGAAAAACTAACTGAACAAAGCTATCAAAATAAAGAGGCTTTCTGGAAACTAAATTGTTGAGTTGTTAATTGTTAACTAAACTAAGCATCTGTGGTTGCCTTGGCAATTGACAAAAATTTACCCAAATTTTACTTTAAGCTACAGTAGTAAGAATATTTTTGGGGGTTTTTTTTGGGTCACACCCGGCGATGCACAGGGGTTACTCCTGGCTCATGCACTCAGGAATTACTCCTGGCGGTGCTCGGGGGACCATATGGGATGCTGGGATTCAAACCCGGGTTGGCCGCGTGCAAGGCAAATGCCCTACCCGCTGTGCTATTGCTCCAGCCCCTACAGTAGTAAGAATTTTGAGATATAATCTAAGTCACATCTCCAAATATGTGAACCTGTCTTTTAAATTTCCTTGAATGCTATATAGTTTGTCACAGTGAATTTAGGCTGGTGGAATGGCTGCCAATCTCTCTCAGTCAAGTAGGTTCTCTATTTGATAGATAATTTTTACTTTTTCACTGGAAGGTAATTGAGAGGTCAGTCCGGAACCTGTGTGTAGGAACTATCTAGGTAAGGACTGAAAGTGACACAGATATCAAACAGTTTATTCTCATATACTCAGGGGCTCTTCAAAATGTTCTGATCCAGTCTTCGTAAGTTTGTCCATGACACAACATGCCTCCGCCCAGAAGTTGGCAGTTTCTTGAAAATTCAGATTAGTCTTTTTCTTTTCCGTGAAATGGGATATCAACCCTGACTGTTTTTCTAATGATTGCAAGAGTTTTACAAGTTGTACCTCTGGTTGGGCTTAGGTTTTGTATTTTGAGGGATTATACCAGCCTCTCCCATTTCTTACTCTACATAAATAACATGAAATTTTTCATTACCAGATTAGGAATCCAAGGCATTACAAAAATGTAGAATGACACCAAATTATCTTGCCCTTTGTGCTTTTCATCTTAGGAGACAGGAGAGGAAAACAAATGTATCATACTCCCTGCCTCTAATCACGTATTTGCTGTGGGTATCAAGATGGAACCTAGGTTAGCCAAAGCCACAAACAATTGAGCAAAACCAGTACGTGAAACGCTAGAAAGCTTGCAGTCTTGGAAGCAGGTGTTAGCGAGCAGAAAGGTTACTTGAAGAGTCACTGTGATTCTTGGGTTCTGCAATAGTTTGCTGTGAACTAGAGCAAGTTATTTCATGATTCTGCACTTCTGTTTTCCTATCTGTTAAGTAAGTGTGGGAGTCAAATTTTACATTTTAGATTTAAAAAAGGACGCAATGGTCATTTGATTCAATCTCCAATTCACCGTCAGGATTTTATCGATAACATTTCCAGCATCCTGTCATGGAGGCACTCGTATTTGCTTCTCTTCTGTACACTGAGTTATATTCAATTTCTTGGGGGCATTTGTTTATTGGCTCAGTTTCCTCATTTGCACTCTACACTGCAAGTTTGTTGGGATAACTAGATATAATTTATAAAATGTCTTCACATCAAGGGTGTTTAATAAGACTATTATTAGGATTTTTCATAGAATACAATAAAAATCAACATTTATAAAAGCCCGAGGAGTTTATGGGACGATCTCATGTCCTTCTGAAATTTTCTTAACTTTTCCCCCTTGTTTTAATCTTAAATATGAATTTACATATATTCTTTGTGTTTCTCTCCCAGTAAATCTACATATTCATTTTTCTTATACAATTAGGAAAGAAGAAGGAAGGTTGAGATAAATTTCATAAGGGTGTAAAGGAGATTGATAATTAGGAAAAATGTCCATAGAGTATGAAATCATCTCTACTGGAAAGCATGAGTAACTCCTGAGTTCTGTTATAAAGAAATCAGTTGTTTCTAAAATAAAAGATAGTCCAGGTAGGAGGTAAAATGTGCAGTGTGGACAAATAGCCTTAACTATTGAGTGAAAGGAATTCTGTGAAATAAGAGTGAGACAATCCAGAATTAGGATCTCAGTCAGTTGGAAGCTCATGGAAAGTTTTTGGAGGGTGGGGGAGAGGGGAAAAGTGTTGTTTGAGCCACACCCAGCATTGCTTGGGGCCTACTTCCAACTCCGCGCAATACACGGACAATACAATGCTGGGGATGGAAACTGGTGGGCTGCATGCAGGACCTTAATCCTTGTACTCTGACCCAGAAAGTTTTAAGAATTGAAGCTTAAAAGTATCTCCTCTTGTATTTGACTATAACTATAAAAAATGTAACATGTAACTCTTTGACCAAGCAAATGTACTTCAGAGAAGCTGCCCTAGGGAGTGAAGATAGTTGAAAAGGATAGAATGCATTATTTTGCATGCTAGAGCCCCACATTCAATACCTGGAACCATATGTTCCTCTGAGCATCACTAGCAGTGACTCCTGAACACTAAACCAAGAATAGTCCCTAAGCACTGTGGTATGGCCTCAAAGAAAGAAAGACGGAAGGAAGGAAGGAAGGAAGGAAGGAAGGAAGGAAGGAAGGAAGGAAGGAAGGAAGGAAGGAAGGAAGGAAGGAAGGAAGGATGGAAGGAAGGAAGGAAGGAAGGTAGGAAGGAAATTAAAGAAAGAAGAAAAGATAATCTACAGATATCCTTGTATAAATATTTAAAAATAGGAATAAGAATGCTCATTGCCATGTAGTTTCCAATAGCAAACAATAAATAAGAATCTGGAATTTTTGACAGAGGAATAGTAAAAACAATTAGAATGGATTAATGAAATAAAATGCCACATAGTATTAATGAAACATGTTGTTGTTATTGTATACCTGGTCAGACATCCACAACATATTATTAAGAAAAAAGTATGCTATAATATGATATGCAAAAAGTAATGTCATATTTGTGTATATCATATGTATATGTATATTTGTGTGTATGTATCTACAATATATTATGTATGTTTTTAGAAAAAAGTTTAAAATTATTAATGTTAATAGTTCTCCTGAAGAGTAAAATTAAGAGACTGAGACTTACTTTTTACTTAAAATGTTTGTTTACTTGAATATTTTTACATGCTTACATTGGCGCCAGAACTGTGCAGGAGGAAGAGAGCAGCATAGAACGCTTTCAAGAGCATCGAAGAAGTGGATAAGAGGATAAAGAACCTCTGGCTCCAGGCACATCTTTTCGACTCTACCGTTCTTCCTGCACTAACATACGCCTCAGAGACCTGGGTCCTATGCAAACAGGATGAGAACGCTATTCGGGTATCCCAAAGAGGAATCAAAAGAGCTATGCTAGGAGTATCACATCTCACTCAAGTGAGAGAAGGAATCCGGAGTTTAACTTCCATCAACGGTCAAGAATCAGGGACGCTGTCTTGTTTGCCAAGGCTTGAAAATCAGATGGGCCAGACATGTAATATGATTCAGAGATGACCGCTGCACTGGAGCTATTATGGACTGGATTCCACTGGACGTCAAAAGACCGTGTGGCTGCCCACCAACGAGATGATCAGACTTCTTCGTCAAAACCCTGAATGAAAGGTTTGAGGCTCTTTATGTTCCTGGAACAAACAGATACCATTAGGCTACACTAGCACATGACAGGGACGAATGAAGTCGTTACTGCTGCCCGCTCGAGCAAATCGAAGATCAAAGGGATGACAGTGACTAGTGACAGTGACTTTTACATGTTTAAGTATATTTTGTTGTAATAAAACAATAAAATGAGAAATAGCCAACTTTGGAAATACATACAAAGCTTTTTTCTAAATGTCAGGAATCTTGACTTGAATAGGGGGAAAATTAAATATCTATTTATCATTAAGTTCTATATTTTTCATTCTGTAAATTATGTATGTATATAAAAAAATCACAGAGGTATTCATAGTACACATGAACCTTTTTCCTGAAGGGTAAACTCTTGGTAAAACTCAGGAGTTATTCCTGGCTATGCGTTCAGATATTACTCCTGGTTGTACTTGGGGGCCCATATGAGATGCCAGGCAGGGATTAAACCCAGGTTCCAACCCCTTAAATAGACCATTTCACCAACAGATATGAGTGCTGGAACAATAGCACAGCAGGTAGGGCGTTTGCATCCCATATGGTCCCCTGAGCGCTGCCTGGGGTGATTCCTGAGTGCATGAGCGAGGAGTAACCCCTGTGCATTGCCAGGTGGTACCCAAAAACAAAAAAAAAAAAGAAAAGAAAAGAAATCACAGATACTTTCACAGCATATTTTAGTTTTGAATAAATTCTGAACTTTTGTTTGTGTAAATAATTACTTTTAAATTATAATAATTATCAGACCTACTGTAAGACCTGCAACTGTGTTAATAAAGAAGCACATACACAACTATGCCTTTATTGTGTTCTTAGTTTAAACATCTGAAAAGTGCTCTTGAGAGGCCGGAGCAATAGTATAGCAGGAAGAGTGTTCACCTTGAACACAGCCCACTGGGATTCAATCCCAGGCACTCTAGAAGGTCTTCAGAGCAGGGCCAGGAGTGATTCCTGAGAGCAGAGTCAGGAGTAAGTCCTGAACACTGCCAGGTGTGGCCCCAAAACAAAACAAAATAAAAAACACTCTTGAAAGGAGTACATAATGTGTTTACTATGTATGAGGATAATAATAACGTTACTATTCCTTGCAACAAAATGTTGAATACAAACTAGATGTTCATCAATAGGCGAATGAATAAATCAGTAGTATATTCATACAGTGAAATACTACCCAGCAATGACAATGAATAAACAATTGTTACTTTCAGCAACATGGGCAAGTCTCCTAAACAAAAGATGGACAAAAAGAAAACAGAATCAAAGGGAACGTACTGTAGGATTCAATTCATATAAAGTTTTGAAATAGTCTAATCTCAGTTTAGAAGTTAAGATAGAATTTATTCTTTTGTGACATAGTGACTAAGAGGCGTGTCGGTGGAGCTTTTTGGCTATTGATCTGGCTCTAAGTATATGAATGTGTTCACTCTGTAAAAATTCATTGAGTTTCCAACTATAATTTGTGCAATTTATAGTTACTGTATTTCAGTAAAAATGTTCCTTTTACATTGAGGGAATCTAGGGGCTGGAGAAATTTCTTGTCTTGAATGCTACCAACGTGAGGTTGATCCCTAGCACCCCTGATGGTATTTCTAGCCAGCCAGAAGTGATCCCTGAACAAAAAGCCAGGAGTAAACCCTGAGCATTTCCAGGTATGTCCCCCCGAATACCCTACAAAAAAGGTGGGGGGAATCTGTAGGCCTTACTAGTATGACAAAAGGCACAGAAAAGATTAAGAACCTGTGATATAGCTAGAGATATAAATGCAGAGAAATTACTATCATACAGTATAGAATACATAGTCTGGATTTTCCAGACCTTTCCTAATCATAGTCTTATATTCTATTGACCTTTTAAATATAACTCGTGCTTCTCAGACCAAGAATACTGATTTATTTATTTATTTAGCATGTAAAGTGTGGTCACTGCAGCTATCGTAAAGAAATTACCAAACCTTTGAAAGCATAGGAAAAGGAACCATATATTTTGCCTGTAATGGCCAGGAAGAAATCTCATCAAGGAGGTGATATTTGAGTGGGACTTCAAAGGCTAGGTTGACTTTCAGCTTAAGAGCTTCCTCGTCAAAGTAAGCAGCACCAGGAAAAAAAAAAATAGGAAGTGTGCTGTGTTTGAGAGCATTGAGTCATCTGGTGTGGCTAGATCATGGGAATGATGATTAGGGGGTGGTGGGGGGAGGGGAGAGGAGTGATGTGAAAGGATGTTGTCATGCTAAAAAGGAAGCAACCAGTGCTGTTTGTTTCTTTTACTTTTTATGGAAGGACTAGATATAGAGAAGAGAGTGCAGTTTGATGAATTTCCACAAACTGGACAAATTTATTTTACTAGTACCTCGATTTAAAAAATGAAGACATTAAAAATCCCTGAAGACCCTTTCATAATCTCTGTGAATCACTCCCAGGCTCCATCACTGCCAAATGTAACCGCTATCCTAACTTTTTTCCTGTTTTTATTGAGGTACGAATAACTTGTAATAGCTGCATATGTTTAATATATACAACTTGATGAGTGCTGATACCAGTTACACCCATGAAACTGCCACCATCAAAGTCATAAAGGTCTGTATCATCTTCCAGGTTACTTCCTGCCCCCTCCTTTATAATTATTGTGTGTAAGCATTAAAAGTGTTTAACACAAGATGCATCCTCTTTGTAAAATTTCACTACATGATATAGTATCGAGCATTCTAGGAACTAGGCTGTATGGCATATCTCTAGAACTTGTTACTTTGAAAGAGCTCAATATTTGGACCTCCTAACCATAATCTCCCCATTGCTCTACCTCCTAGCAACTACCATTCTGTTCTCCACTATTCATTTGACTATTTTACCTTCCACATATCAGTGGGTAATGCAATATTTGTCTTTTTACATCTGACTTATTTCATTTAGCACAATGTTTTTCAGGTCTACTGCAAATGGCAAGATTTCCTTTTCTTTTTCTTTTTCTTTTTTTGGCCATACCCAGTAGTGCTGAGGGATTACTCCTGGCTCTGTGCTCAAAAAGCATTCCTGACAGGCTCAAAGGGACTATATGGCATGCCAGGGTTCAAACCCCAGTCAGTTGTGTGCAAGAGAAGCGCCTTACCTGTTGTACTGTCTCTTCAGCCCCTCAAGATTTCCTTCTTTTTCAAGACTGAATACTATTCCACTATATGTATGTACCACATTTTTGGGATACATTTATCTGTTTACAGACACTTAATTTGTTTCTATATCTTGACTATTGAGAACAACAGTATGATGAACATGGAAATTCAGATACTTTTTGAGGTCCTGATTTCATTTTCTTTAGCTTTATATCCAGAAGCTGGATTGCTGACTCATGTAGTTGTTCTGTTTTAATTTGGGGGAAGGGTTTGGTCCACACTTGCAGTACTTAGGGCTTTCTCCTGGTTCTGTACTCACGTATCACTACTGGAAGTGGTCAGAGGACCATATTCGGGGCTAAGGATCTTGCTTGGGTCAATTTTGTGCAAGGCAAGAGACTTAACCCCTGCACTATCTCTCCCATTTCTATTTTAATTAAAAATTTTAATATTGTAAATTTGAGAAAATTTTAAATTTTGAGAAACCACACTGCCCCTTTCCATTATGCCTGCATCAATTCATATTTTGACTAATGGCATATCAGGTTACTCTTCCCTTCAGAGCCTCATCAATACTTGTCTTTTATTTTCAATAATAGCTATCCTAGCAGGTTTGAGTTGATAGCTCATTTTGATTTTGATTTGCATTTCCATATTAGCAATTCTGAGCATCTTTTCATGTATTTATTGCTTGTTATGGATGATTCTAGCACCATAGATCAATTTTATTTTATCTTGTGCCTTATTTAACATATTTTTGTATCTGACTCAGACTCATGTTGATAAAGGAAGCACAATGTCACTGAATGTAGACTTTGTAGATCTCTGTCACCTACGTTTTAAGCAAAATAAATAAATAAATAAACAAATAAATAAATGGCATGTGGTAATCTCTGTGTTAGAAAAATCACTGTTGCAATTTGGGTGAGGATGGGGTGGAAAGACAAGAAATCCTTGCAGGGAGCTAGAGAAATAATCTAAATAAAGTTGATGAGGGTCTGACCCAAAGTTCTGGCAGTGAGACTAGAGAAGAATCAGACAGATGAGAGAGTCACCCTGAGATGTGGCGAAGCAATCCAAAATATATATTCCATTTTCAAGGTCCTCCAAAGAAAGAGAAGAGTATTTAATGACAGCTCAGAACCAAAGCAATATTAATTGACCACGGCATTTGCTTGGGTGCTTCTGAAGATTTAAATGAAACAAGTCCCATCCCTGTAAGAGTTCATTTTCACAGAGGCCAGGGATGAGACAGACAAAAAGGCCAACACAATGTGGATAACCCAAAGAATGTCCCGTGAGACATTTTAATGAACTCAAATGGTTAGTGGAAGGTTTTTGCAGTTGAGTTATTTTTCTTAAATATTTTTTGAATAGAGGCATTTCATCATAAAATTTAGATTACTTAGGAAATACAAAACCATGATGGAAGAGACAACAGGGCTAGGGAAAATTTCAGCAGAAACATGGGAGGAATGAGGTCTGCAAAGGGTGGGGCACCCAGATGGGAGACAGCTGAGCTTGAATGGAGAGCTCCTTCCACACCTCATGGTTCTCACGCTTAGGCGTTGTAGCCCTGACAGTGTGCTGTGAGCATATATATGGATATATACATAATTTCCAGGTGAGGCCATACCTGGTAGTGATCAGGGGTTACTCCTGACTCTGCACACAGGAATTACTCCTGGTGGTGCTCAGGGGACCATATGGGATGCCAGGTATTGAACTCTGGTTGGCCATGACCCTAGCAGGTGCCAGGGATCAAATCTGGGCCAGCTGCATGCAAGGCAAGCATTCTACCCACTATACTTACTATCTCTCTAGCCCACCAATTGTGTGTCAGAGGAATTTAAGTCACTTGATGGAACACAGTCCATCTTGCTGGAATGTCTATTTTATTATGGAATTAAGGAGAAGGATGCAGTTTATATCATAGTAAATAAACTATAGAGTAAAATATAAATTTTATTAGACATTTCAAAATCAAACACCAGAGTTTAAATATGTCTTTAGTCAATGCATAAGCACTACCACTGAGTTCTTTCTTGGCCCCTGAAAGTAATTTTTAAAGCATGACCATATTACTTTGATAAAATGAAACTAGTTAATAAAATTAAATAAAAATAAAACTGAGAATTAAAAAAAAATATAACATGATATAACTGGATTCCATGGGATGTCAAAAGAATGCCTGGCCACCACCTATGAGATGGTCAGACTTCTTTGTCAAGATCCTGAACATGATGCTCTTCATGTTCCTGTAGTGAGTAAATGCCACTGGGCTACACTAGCACGTGACAGGGATGAATGGTGCCTGCTTGAGGAAATTGATGAGCAACAGGATGACAAATGATACAAGTGATACTAAGTAGATTAACTGTATCACTGTCATCACTGTCATCCCGTTGATCATCGATTTGCTCCAGCGGGCGCCAGTAATGTCTCCATTCGTCCTAGCCCTGAGATTTTAGCAGCCTCTCTTTACTCGTTCTTCCCAGCAGTGATGCATTAGAGGGTCTTTCAGGGTAAGGGGAATGAGACCCATCATTGTTACTGTATTTGGCATATTGAATATGCCACGGAGAGCTTGCCAGGCTTGTCAGGCTAAAGTAGATTAGAATATTTTAAAAATCTGATGAGACATACTCTCCAGGGAAACTGGAAAGAAAAATGTTTGAAAAATAAAATAAAAAGCAGAAGGAACTAAGAGACAGAAGAGTCAAGGAAAAGGGAAATTTTGGTATATATGAAAGTCACGCTAAGGCACTAAATTTTGTATTGGATTAAACAGAAGTTCATTGTCTGACAGTGGATCAGAATAAAATCAGAGTCTGAGATCATGGTGTCAGCAGAGTTAGTTCCTTCTCAGGACAGAGGCAGAATCTGCTCCATGGTTCATAGCTCATATGTTGTTGGGTTTTTGTTTTTGTTTTTTGCAAACTGGCATTTCTTGGTTTGTAGATTTCTATCTTCATGTTGGCATGGCATATTTGTGTGTTTTCACATTTTCCCCTTTTGTAAGAGTACCAATCATATTGGATTGAAAACCTACCCTATCCTAGCAGGACCTAATCTTTACTAATTACATTCTGCAAGGACGCTAGTCCTGAATAAAGTCATTCTGATTATTGGGGTTTAGGACTTCAACATAAAATTATTTTTGTGGTGGAAGATCTGGAAAAGATATGATCCCATCCATAAAAGATGGTAGGAAACTGTTCTAAACCATGCCTTGTTTGTGAAGACTCGAACTCATAAATGTTGGTTTGTACATAGTAGAGACAAATAATTTTTTACCTATGAAATAATCAACTTATTAGTTTCTAAGTTTAGTTCTATATTACATTTTATGCATAGGAACTCTGGGAATACTGATAAATCTTGGAAAATATACATCTCCAGTTGGCTGAAGAGCAGTAAGTTGTCCTGCTAAGAAGCTCAAACAATTCAAGTAAACAATATATAAACACTCTCATTTGTTTTGAGCTCCAGATTTTGGCTGCTTTAATGTCCTGATACTTCACCAGTGAACTTCCACAGTCACGAGTAAAGGATGAGACTAATAAACCATTCAGGGCTTAGGCATTCTTGTTCTCTCTAACTTTTTAATTTAAAAAAATTGAAGGGAATGCGGGAAGATAGCATAGTAGTTATGGCACATGCCTAACATGTAAACCCAGGTTCTGAGCCCAACATCACATGATCTCCCCGTCCCCTCCAACACACACACACACACACACACACACACACACAACTCTCATTGCATTGTCTGGTGCAGCCATGGAGAACTCCCCGAGCACTGCCCCAGTGCCCTGGGTAACCACTCTCACCCAAGGGCCACAGAAGCTCTGTGTTCTCAGGCTCTTGCACTGTACCGTATCCCGGTTGGTTGAAACTCACTAGTGGGACCCCAGGGCATTGCTTGCAATCTTTTCTGGTATGATGTCCCCATACTGGAAAGGCTTCCTAAGCAATGCTTGGGGGGCCCAAGGGTCCATATATGTGTGGTGATGTTAGGACAATCAAGCCAGACCAATGCTTGAAGATGTAATACAGTCTTGATCTGGCCCAGGAGAGGCCATAGGACCTGGCAGTGGGCTGAGACCTCCAAAGCTACACTTGGTGGTGTTCAGGGGGCATATGGTGCGCAGTGACCAAACTCAGGGCTTCACTCAGGGAAAACACGTGTTCTAGGGGTTGGAGTGATAGCACAGCGGGTAGGGTGTTTGCCTTGCACGAAGCCAACCAGGTTCGATTCAGAGCATCCCATATGGTTCGCTGAGCACCACCAGGAGTAATTCCTGAGTGCAGAGCCAAGAGTAACCCCTGTGCATCGCCAGGTCTGACCCAAAAAGAAAAAAAAAAAAACGAAAACACATGTTCTAGCACTTTGAACTCTCTCCAAGGCCACTTAAAATCTTTTAAACTGTGGCAAAACCTCACAAAACTTCTCATCTTCATCATTTCAAACTCTACGATTCAGTACTGTTAAATGTATTTCCATTGTTTATAAACAAGTTCCATAACTTTTTCATCTTCCAAACTGAAACTGTAGATCCATTAAATAACATCACCCTATGCCCTCCCACCCCTTCTCAGCCCTGCTAACCACCATTCCTTTTTGTCTCTATGAACATGGGTATTCTAAATACTTTGTAGAAGTGGAATCACACACTTTTTGTCCTTTTGTGCCTAGTTCATTTTATTTATAATTATGTCTCCGAGATGCTTCCATCTTGTAACATGTGCCAGAATTTCCTTTCTTTTAAAGACTGGATGATATGCTATTACACAAATCATATTTTGCTTATCCCTTCAATCATCAATAGTTTCTTGGGTTGCTTCCAGCTTTGGGTTCTTGTGAATAATGTTTTCTTGCACATGGGTGTAAAAATATCTCTTTGAATCCTGATTTACATTGGCTTGGATATAATATATTCATAAGTAGAATTGCTGAATAATAGAGTTCTTTTTCAGTATTTTGAAGAGTAGGCATATTGTTACAAGGCTTTTGGATTATGATATGCCTAGTATTTAGCTAGGAAAATAGGAGGCAAGAAGGTACTGCTTCTCAATTTATTTATTTACTTATTTTTTAAAATTTTATTTATTCAATTTTTTTGTATTGAATCACTATGATAGACCCTTACAAAGCTGTTCATGATTAGATTTCAGTCATACAGTATTCTAACACCCATCCCTCAGTAGTATACATTTCTCAGCACCAGTGTCCCCAAGTTTTATCACCCCCCCCACACACACACCCTGCCTGCCTCTATGAGAGAGACGGAGACACAGACACAGACACAGAGAGAAGAAAAACCCACGCTTCTCAATTTATAGATGACACAAAATTCTTGCCATCAGTAGAATCAAAAGACTTTAAAAGAGCTTTGTGACATCTGAAACAAATGGAGGAACACATTATTTTTTTTTTGACAATTTCTCCAAGAAGTTCAAGGAAAAGAGTAATTGCTGACTTAGTTGCTTAAGCAGTTAATTATTTTCTCCTGGCGAATATATTTCTGTTTGGTGGAGCTACAAGTTCTAGGGAGTGCCCTCATTAGAAAACAGCTGATGATTCCAGGAAAACTTGGAAGAATCACCATGGTGACAAAGAGTGACCCATTTAAAATGTAAGGGCTATTGTAAGTTGAGCTTCAAAAGATGATGCCTGTTTAGAAGTTTATCTTTCGGTTTTCATTGAATATAAGATAAATAAAGTAGCAATATTCTCTTCATCCCTCTTGTAAATCTGATGCACTGGGAGTATAAACTAGGGGCATATTAAAACAACTCCAAAGTCTCATTCTGGCTTAGCTGTTCCTAAACTGTACACCCTTACTCTGGCCACTCGACCTTTCTAGTCTCGAAGATTCATCTAAACAGCCTGTAAAGCGCCTTTAGTATGTGGAATTTTCAAACATATACAAATTATTTTAGCTCCTTGTTTGCTACTGTTTTTTTTTTCTGAATATTGGCTACCCAGTACAATCTACTAATCTGACATAGCAGAGAGGAAAAAAGACCAAAGCTGCTGAATGAATACATACAATATCAAAGTCCTATGCTAAATCTCCCTCACCTTACTGCTTTTCTTGGATCTTAGGTGCATTAATCATACTAACAGGGACATTCTTTCATCGTTAATCTGAACTTCATTAATTGTTTCATTGTACTTGATTGCTTTTTTCTCTTTCATTTTTCCATTCCCTTTCTTATTACAAGGCACTGTGCTTGGAAGCATAAGTGCACTATTATATTTAAATTGAACAACTACTTTGTTCAGTAGATAGTGGTATTATTCCCATTTTATAGATTAGAAAACCAAGACTCAGGGAGATCAAGAGACAGAGGCAGATGATCGACCCCACTCGACAGATTCAGAATCTATACTCCTAAATATTATATCAACTCATCAGGAAAATTTTGTTAACATTCAACTCGTTTGTAAGCTGTTCCACATTGTCTGAAAAGAACCTCATTTCTCCTTGAAAAGGAAATGTTAGCAGATCTGATTTGGGGCACTTTTCTCCTCTCTTCATCTTTTGCACAACTTTATCATCAGAAATAATTTTATGAAACTAGGATCACTGTTTCTTTGGATTTCCTTTTCTCCTGCTCCATTTCTCTTAAAAAAGAAATTATAATTAAATTATAACGGTCAGTTTGGGTCCTGACTCTTGCTTTCTGGGGACAAATGTGATATGCCAATTTCCCTCTTGAACAGAATACCTTTCCTTTCACTTTATACTCTTTCTGAATCTACTTTATAAGAAAATTACTGTTGATAGGAAGAATATGCTCTAGAAGCCACATTTATTTTCTGGATGAATGACTAATACAAGAACTTAGAATAGAATGGAGTGTGTGTCATCTTTAAGGAAAATTCATCCCTAATAGATGGTTAGTTATAATGATGGACATTTGATAGTCCTATAATTCTTGTTATGTGTGTGTGTGTGTGTGTGTGTGTGTGATCCCTGGTGAAAGGAGAGAATCATTATTGGGGATATGGGAAGATGCAGAGATATATAAGGTTAAGGGATTTGTTGGTAACTAACATATTTCATTCTAGAGTCTAAAGGTGGACTACCAAAATGGGAAGGTCAGATTGTAATTGAGATGAGTCAAACTAGAAATAATAATAAAAGCAATGATGACGATGATAATAATGTCAATCTCTACTGAGGGTTTATATGTATCAATTGACAGGTTACAATACTTCATATAGATTGATTTATTTATGCTTAAAATTTCAGATAGGTACTATTATGGAGAACAAATATGACTAAATAAATATGGTTATGGCCTTTGTTTATTGTAGGAAAGAAATTGAGTCTTAGAGAGAATAAAGAAGCTTCGGATATCAGGGATCCAAGTAATAAAGTGAGAATAGAATAAGAAAATGCCTTTTGATTGAGAAGGTTCACACTGGGACTTCCAAAGGACCCAAGTCTGGTGCTGGTTCAGGATCTCATCCAAAGGTAAGAGAGATCACCTATGGTGGTCCTCCTAATGGGTATCAGGCCTCCATAAATTCAAGTCAGGGCACACCCTGTTCTCAGAATCATCTCTTCACTATGTTCATCCTGTTTTAAAGGACATGCCAGCTTATCATTTGGACACAACAGTCAAAGAGATCAATTTCTGCTTGAAGCAATCATATTTTATGTGGATTGGTTTAATGGAGTAAACGGCTTCTTCCTAGTGAGCATTTTAGTCTGTGAAGTGTAGAGTCCTTGAGAAGACTTCCTTGCAGAAGATAGAAGCAGACCATCTCTAGGAATCCTTGACTTCCTAGACCTTACAAGAAAATCAGACACTCCCTTCTAAGGTCATTCAGTATCCATCAGCGCATTCTGCTGCAATCTCTATGCAGCGTCTTTCACTTTGTACATTCATCCTCTGTAACAAATGAGCCACTGATTTTCAAAAACATTTTAAATGTATCTAGAAGTTTTTTCTGGAGGAGGGTGGGGTTATTTTGAACAGTCATTCAGAAGCCAAAGCCAGTAACCGTCTTCTTTTTCCCTGCTGCTTTGCTGTCAAGATAGTTCTCCTCTATAGGGACCACAAGTGGTTTTCCTTACAAGAAGAAACAACAAGCAACCAGTCAAACAGTTGACCCTTGTGAAAGGAGGGCCTCACCAGTTTTTCTAAAATGTTGCCCAGCAATTATTTTTTAACACTTGTGTGCTACATTCTGGTAAGGACTGAAAACAATCATGAAAGAGGAACTTTAGAGGCAATCTCAGTGCTCTTTGAGATTTATGAGGTATTCTAGTCCAGAGTTCCTCTGGAAGCCTTTCCTTGTAAGTTTAAGTAGGGGAGACAACTGGAGCCTCCCCATAAAACTGTGGTTGGGTACAATAAAACCTCAAGGACTAGTCAAAGACAGATTCACTTGATGCCAAATTCTTTTCTATCATCCTAGAATGGCCAACGAGACCAAGGGTGGGAATGAGAATTCACTAGGATTTTCAACAAAGCATTTCAATAAATTAAAAAACAAACAACCTTGTTTGTGAACGCTGGTTGTTTAGAGCGCCCTCAGGCGTCTCAGCAAAGCACTAACAGTTTAGGACTTAACACTGATTCACTGTCATCCTGTTGCTCATCGATTTGTTTGAGCGGGCACCAGTAATGTCTCCATTGTGAGACTTGTTACTGTTTTTGGCATATTGAATACGCCACGGGTAGCTTTCCAGACTCTGCCGTGCGGGCAGGATACTCTTGGTAGCTTGCTGGGCTCTCCCAGAGGGTTTAGGACTTAAAAGGCATAAAATGCTTTTCTAATCACTTCACCAACATCATTTAATAGCATTCTTGTCTTTTCCATTTATTTCCAGTGCTACAAAGGAAGCACTTTCTACTTTAGATTCTAGTTAGAATTTCCAGTGCGAATTTTATTTTATTGGAGGATTTAGACACAAATCAGCTCATTACTAAGGGTCTACTTATATGCAGGACTGGAGCGATAGCACAGTGGGTAGGGTGTTTGCTTTGCACGCTGCTGACCTGGGTTCAATTCCTACGTCTCTCTCAGAGAGCCCGACAAGCTATCCCGCCCACATGGCAGAGCCTGGAAAGCTACCTGTGGCGTATTCAATATGCCCAAAACAGTAACAAATCTCACAGTGGAGACGTTACTGGTGCACGCTCGAGCAAATTGATGAACAATGGGGCGACAGTGCTACAGTGCTACTTATATGCAAGTTCAACAAATACTTGCTGAATTAATGTTCTTTTAGCATTGGCTCCAGCTTCAAATGCATCATCTGATGAATCAATAGATAAATTGTGTTTATCTGTACAATGGAATACTATATAGCTATAAATAGGAAAGGACTAGCTGCATATGCAACAAAGAAAGGTTGTGTATTTTCCAATTAGGTGACATTCTGGAATACGAACACATATCAGATCAGCTGTGGTCAAGGAACAGGGGCAAGGGATTGGGGTTAGGTTCAGAGGAGTAGAAAGGAGCATTATGGGGAGATGAAACTATCAATCAAATATTTACTTGATTACTAATCTATACTCACTGTATATATTAGTCAAAACTCATGAATCTGGCATTGCTGATATGATGCTGAGTATAGCTGTCTCCCAAAACTCAATAAACAAACAGCCAAGAAAGGGTGAAATGTACCACGTATAAATTATACTCAATACACTTTACATGAAGTTTTTTTTTTTAAATTCTTTAAAGGATCACCATAGGCTTTTTCTCAAGTACGGATCTCTTGGCCTCCTTTCCTTTGCCCATTTGAAAAAGGACACCGAATTGTACTTTTGAGCGTGTGCAGGTTCCAGCCCATTTCGAAAGTCCTGTGGGGCCATGCCACATTCCAGAAGGTCTGATCCCTGACTTGACCATTGTGCCTGAGATGCTGAGTACAGTGACCCTGAGCCTCCGTGGCATTTGGATATTGAAAAGGAAAACATCAAAGTTCTGGCTTGGGCTGGTCTCACTACCAACAAGTGGGCACCCCCTGGAGAGGAAATGAGATCTGGGCCCTGAGGCCAGCTCGTACTGTCTGTTTGCTGGCTTACTTCTGAGGTAGACAACAACCAATTGTTCCAGGTCAGAAGTTGCTCCTTGTGCAAACTATGCATAAAGTTCAGATTGAACATTCTACCCAGATGGTGTTTACCCACATGTTGATTCAGGTCAGTGGTTCTTAAACCTTATTAAGTTCCAGAATCACCCAACTTGCTAAAAGAGTAAATTTTAAGTTTTTCTCCTCAGAGAATTTATTTAAGTTTAAGAAATATTTAAGTTTTTCTCCTCAAACATATGCATATTGCTATGTGAAATGGCAATTCTATTAATCAAATTCTTGTGGTTATCATTTTACAGCATATATTTATGTTCAAAGTAAATACATTGAAAAGTCATATTGTACAACTTCAATATACACAATTTTTATTTGTCAGCCATAGGGCGTTTGCCTTGCACGCGGCTGACCCGGGTTCAATTCCTCTGCCCCTCTTGGAGAGCCCGGCAAGCTACTGAGAGTATCTCGCCCACATGGCAGAGCCTGGCAAGCTACACGTGGTGTATTCAATATGCCAAAAACAATAATAACAAGTCTCAAAAAAAAATGGACATGTTACTGGTACCCACTCAAGCAAATCGATGAGCAACGGGATGACAGTGACAGTGACAGTGACAGTGACCTTGATGAAACTAGGGAAAAAAGTCATCTAAGGAGTAGATTTCTAGATGCCAGTTTCCAGCTACACTATACATGAGACTCTAGGGTGACATTGATCTGGAAGTGGCCTCCAGAAATTGTGATTATGTAACCTGGGTGACTCTGATGCAGGAATATCAGAATCTTTTTCTAAGGACCTTGAAAAAAAAAACAGCGTAGATAGGTTTTTGTTTTGACTTGAGAAAGCAGAACATTTTATTCATTGGAAATGTTTGAACTACCAAGTAGCTAAATATGAGATGATTTATATAGGGCTCTGGAGTGAGGTTTCGAAATTCACTTCTACCTGTGGCCTCTACTCATGAGGCCTGAAATAGGTTACTGAACTCTACAGTATGTGTGTATGATGAAGTTAGATTAAATGAGCTCACACTTTTTTTAAAAAAATTTTTATTAGAGAATCACTGTGATGTACAGTTGCAAACTTATGAATTTTTTTTTTTTTTTTTTGCTTTTTGGGTCATACCCGGCGATGCACAGGGGTTACTCCTGGCTCTGCACTCAGGAATTACTCCTGGCAGTGCTCAGGGGACCATATGGGATGCTGGGATTCGAACCCGGGTTGGCCACGTGCAAGGCAAATGCCCTACCCGCTGTGCTATCACTCCAGCCCCCACAAACTTATGAATTTTTGTGTTTGCATTTCACTCATACAGTGATCGTTTCCCCATCCCTCCACCAGTGCCCATTCACCTCCACCAATGATCCCAGTATCCCTCTCACCACCCTCACCCCATTCCCCATCACCTCACCCTGCCTCTGCGGGTGCCCTTTAGTTCTCAAATGAGCTCACACTTAAAAAAGCACCCCGAATGGAGCCAGAGGGCAGGGGACAAACATCAGTTATCATTATGTCCTGATCAATAAAGACTGGGGAGAATTTGCAAATTATGAACAAAGAGAGTTACTTCAGAGATGTTTCCGTTTTTCTGTACCATTTTCACTGAGGTACCATGCTTTACAATACTATTAGTGAAAATTTGTAATGCATTCACTATTCCAACACTACACCCACCAGCAGGATATCTTCTTCCTTCTACTAATGTCCAAATGACCCTCTCCTCCATTCCCCCAAGTAAGCTCAATTCTGCAGACAAAATCTCCAGTTCTTTTTTTGGTTTGTTTGGGGTCACATATGGCAATAATCAGGGAGTACTCCTGGCTCTACATTTAGGAATCACTCCTGGCAGTGCTTGGGAGATCATATGGCATGCTGGGGATTGAACCTTGGTCGGCCACATGCAAGGTAAGCACCTTACCCACTGTACTATCTCTCTGGCACACAAAACCTCCAGTTCTGATGCTTTTTGTCATTTGCTATTCTCTTGCTATGCTTCTTTATATTCCCTTTGAGAGAGGTATTTTGGTTTTTTTTTTCTGACTGTGGAGGTGATGACAGCAACTCATGTATAGATGAATAAAGTGAAACTCCTGAAATCCCACAAAATTTCAAATAAAAAAGTTGATAAAATTTTTCAAAAACTTGAGCTGGAGCGATAGTACAGTGGGTAGGGTGTTTGCTTGGACGCAGCCAACCCTGGTTCGAATCCCAGCATCCCATATGGTCCCCTGAGCACCGCCAGGAGTAATTCCTGAGTGCAGAGCCAGGAGTAACCCCCGTGAATTGCCAGGTGTGACCCAAGAAGCAAAAAAAAAAAAAAAACAAAATGATTTTTTCCAAAACCTATATATCTTTTTTACAGATATATAAATTTAAAGAATTAATAATATGAATAATCCTATACTAATGCATTTTTAAATTGGCAAGACATAGATAAATCCTACAAATACATAATTTAGTAACTGTGAGGAAAATTTAGAATAATTTAAAGGAATGTATGAATAAGCCTATGAAAGCATAGACATGTGCTTTATCCTAAAAAAATAATGCTGGTTTTATGGTAGAAAGTGTATTTTAGGGGTCAGGGAGATAGCAGTCAGGACATTTGCCTTGCACGTGACTGATCCAGGTTGGATTCCTGGGTACCCATATGGTCCCCAAGAACTGCCAGGAGTCCCTGAGTAGCGCAGAGCCAGGAGTAAGCCCTGAACACTGCTGGGTGTGGCTCAATACCCTTCCCCCAAACCACCACCAACAAAAAAGAACAACAACAGAAAGAAAAAGATTAAACATCTACAATAATAAGTAAAAGAAAGAGTTCTCTAGTTGAAGAAAAAAAATCAACTGAATAAATATAGAAAGTATACTATATTAATGCAAAATAAATGAAGCATTAATTCATTTTCAAAGAAGTATTAAACCTGTAGCAAGCTAGGAATAAACATATTTTTCTTTGTTGTTTATAATTTAGGCCATACCCAAGGGTGCTCAGGACTTCCTCCTGGTTCTGCGCTCAGGGTTCACTCCTGGAAGGACTCAGGAAACCATATAAAATTCCTTGTCTACTGTGCTAGCTCTCTGTCCCTGAACCGAGGACAACCATGAGCATGTGTCATATTCAGACATTTGCTCTGAATGAAGTTTAGAGAAGTCTATCCTGTCTTTTAAAGAAGCTCCTATAATGTTTCTTGCAAAACTGGTTTCAAGGCTACGAACTGCTTAAACTGATGTTTGTCCATGAAGCTTTGTGTCATTGGTTCAAATCTGAATGATAATTTAGCTGAATAAAGTATTCTTGGTAAGGTGCTCATGTCATTGAGTTGTTTTTATTGTTATTGTTTCCCACTCCCAACCCCCATCACCCCATCCCCGGCACTATAACCCTGTAGCACTGTCCCATTGTTCATCCATTTGCTTGAAAGGGCACCAGTAACATCTCCATTGTGAGACCTGTTGTTACTGTTTTTGGCATATTGAATACGCTTCGGGTAGCTTGCCAGGCTTTGCTCTGCAGGCATGATACTTTCAGTAGCTTGCTGGGCTCGGAGGAATCGAACCCAGGTCAGCCACATGTAAGGTAAATGCCCTACCCGATGTGCTGAACTGGAGCGATAGCACAGTGGGTAGCATCTAACTATAGCAATGTACTTTTCTTCTGGCCTAGAGTCTGATTTGATAGATCCGCTGAGCTTCTTATGGGAGTGACTTTGTAAGTTACTTGTTTTGATGTTGCTGCTTTCAATATTCTGTCTTGTCTTTAGCTTTTGTCATCCTAATTACAGTGTATTTTAGGGAGTTTTTTCTATTTGCATCTATTTTTGCTGGAAACCTTCCATCCTCTTGGGTCTGGGTGCCTGCACTCTTCAACTCTGGGAAATTTTTGTCTATGATTTGTTTGATTAGTGGTTCGTCCTTGAATTTGCCTTCCTATTCCTCCAGGACTCAGATGATTCTTAGTTTGTTCTTCTTGAACTCATCCCATAGGTCTCTGGTGTTCTTTTAATTTCTTTTCAGATTTTTTTGCTGTCTCCTGTTGTTTTCTAGAGGTTTCTGCGTCTCATCTTGCAGCTCATCAATTTTTCCCTCAGCTGCTATTATTCTGCTTTTTTTTTTCATTTCACCATCATACTCCAGTTATTTCTGATTACATTTTCTCATTCTGCTCTCCTACTTCTTGCGCTTTCCTGATTACCTTTACCATTGTTTCTTTGAGCTCATCCAACACCCTCATCGTGGTGTCTTTATACTCAACAAGTTCTGAGAGGTCATAGAGCTGGTTGATACCGCTCATGCTATTATCTTCATTGAATCTGTTGGGTTTCTAGGGGCTTCCCCATTGTTTGTTTCTGCTATGCTTTGAGGATGAGTCTTTGTAGTTTGTCCCCCTCCCTCTCCCCAGCCCCTCTGTGGGTTGCTCTCTCAAGCTTTAGACTGAGTGTTGCTCTTTTCCTCCCCTACTGGTCCTCATCTAATGACAGGAAGTGCCCAGTGTGCAACAGGTACAGCTTATGTGGCCTCGTGGTTCAGGGTACAGACAGTGGTGAATGGAGTAATTGGTGTGAGGGGTGGATACAGACCTGTAGAGGGGACGGAGATTAGGCATAGAGGCTGCCAGGAACCAGATTGGGGGATGGGGAAAATGGAATTTGCTTCTGATTCCAAAAAGGCCCTGATGGTATCCAAGCAGAGGGTCTGGAGTCTCTGAAGTCTTTTCATTTTAAACCTTAGACATCTCCAAATACATTTCCAAATAGGCAGATGAGAGGTGGCAAAGAGCGGTGAGAGTTTTGAGCACTTTTGTGGTGGTGACAACGTGATATATGAGGTGTAGGTAAACTTGCATACCCAAACCATAAACATTAACACTGTTGTAACCATGATACCTAAACTTTAATAAAAACGATTATTAAGATTTAAGCAATAATACAGCAACAGGGTATTTGCTTGCACACGGCTGACCTGGTGTGATCCTTGTCACCCCACATGGTCCTTTGTCTTCCAGGACTGATCTCTGAGCACAGACAGGAGTAAGCCCTGGGTACTGCTGGGTGTGGCCTCAAAACAAAACAATTAAAAACAATGCATTTCTAAATGGCAGAGGGAAATGTACTACTTCATGTATGCCAAGATTTTCACATTTTGAATTTCTTTGGCCTGCTTTAAATAATAAAAATACAGGCTAAGTTCAGAGAGATAGCTCGCAGGGTTTGCATGAAGTAGGACCTAATTTGTTCCCAGTACTACATTGAGTATACAACCAGAGGTAGCCTCTAAGAATTGCTGGGCGTGCCCTCCCTTCAAAAAACAATCCAAATCAAATAAATGCCAAATTAACACATAAGCTAAAAATATAAAGTGTGCTTAGTAGCACCCTTCATTTTTGATTGTTAAGGAGATAAATACAACTCTGTGTATGAGCTTGTTTATCTTTACCAGTTATGTAAATTTAGACAGAGATGCATATCACAATCTTACTTAGGACTCTGGAGAAGCACAAATTTGGACTCAGTAGAGATGTTTAAGATAAATCCAGAGAGCCTGAGTTTTAAGTCACTCTGTGTTGTGGTTATGCGTTCTAGGAAAGAACTACTTACAGCATGTGATGGCTGGAGTAATCCACCTTGTTTTTAGACCTTGAGAAATGGAAAGCCCTCAAGTGTAATACTTTGTGAAAGTCCTCAGTGTATCATTTACAGAGACAAGAGCTGAATTTTGACCCAGAATTCTACGGACAATGTCCTCCCCATTATAAAATATACCATCTTTTATACCTCTCCACTGTAAAATATACAAATTACTTACATAGAGTGAGATGAGCAGAGACCTCTTACTCCCTTATTTTTTCTTCTGAAAGACCACTGTGATCTGAATTAACAGGTACTTTACATTAGAACTGCTGAGCTGGGATTTTGAATTCCTTTTAGATTATACCTTTTCCTTGCTTACCTACTTGTTCCCATGCACTGATTATCCCCATGAAATTCCTGAGGGTGTAAAGGAGAGAAAACTCATGTGCAGCCTGGGTCAAATACCTGTGGGAACTTGAGGATTTATTCTTGTTTTTCTTCTTAGAGCCTAAGAGACCGCAGTGACCACGTTTTCATCAGGAACAAATCCAAGTTAAACTTGCATAATAGTTGGGAAAATAAGTATCTTCTGAGATAATAACTCTAAAGACCCTTATTCTACAAGTCATCAAGTAACAGATCAGTGGAATGTGAATCATGCACATTTATATAATATATACATATATGTATATATATATATTCATTCTAGTGGCTGAAAACAGTAACATTTTAATGGCCTCTCCTCTGGGTTGAGACTTTTTTTTTCCCTTTTGATTCCCTTTCCATCTTGGGAAATAAGTGTGGCCTATAAAGTCCCCCATAAGTACTTTCACAAACATCTCATCAGGGAAGAAAATCTACTAGATTGAAGTGTATGGTGGAAAGATGTGGGCGTGGCCTGTGAATCCTACTGAAGTTGAATCAAGACACCAAATGGGGCAGGATAATTTTGCTTACTGTTTTTTGCTTAATTTTGCTGAAAATGACCCAACAACCGGGAGTTCCTGTCTACAGACCTTCACCCAAATGCTTGCTAATAGAACAGACTCTTTTTATTTTGTTACTTCTTGGGATTCCTTGGCTCCTTTCTTTTCACTTTTTCTGTTGCCCATATTTCAATATCCTGCCTTCACATTCTCCTCTTGCTCCTTTTAAAATACTGTTTCTTTCTTTCTTTTTAAAAGATCCATTTTAATCAGATAGCTCCTGCTGGCATGGGCTGTCAGAGGTATTCATTTCAGTGGACTCTGGCCTTATGCTGCATTACCTTGGCAACAAGATTTAGAGGCAAAGGCCCAGCCTTGAACTTGTCAGAGTCCCAACAACATGAACTCAGCACATATTACTCTCCAGCCCATCAAGTTGTCATGCCAACCCATAACAATAAAACCCATCTCTCTCTCTTTTAGGGTTTTAATTCAATAACTTCTCAAATTGGTTCCTGCTGTAATTCAGTTGCTTTGAAAATGTAATATATAAATGCATGTGCATGCCTGTGTGTGTGTTTAGTCAGTCACTAATAGTCTTCCGTGAAATGAGTGGAGATTGGAAATATCATTTAGGTCAAAAGTTCACTTAAAAGCAAAGAAAAACCAATGTTGTATATAACAAAGCAAGCCTGCAATTTTGGAAATCCGGACAAAGAGGTCACTGTCATTCTGTTCCTCATCGATTTGTTCGAGCGGGCACCAGTAACGTCTCTCACTGACAGACTTATTGTTACTGTTTTTTGCATATCCAATACGCATGGGTAGCTTGCCAGGCTCTGCCTCGATACTCTTGGTAGCTTGCCGGGCTCTCAGAGAGGGGCGGAGGAATTGAACTCGGGTTGGCCACGTGAAAGGCAAACGCCCAACCCCTGTGCTATAGCTCCAGCCCGACAAAGAGGTAACCAAACAAATTCTTCAGAGCTTACTTCTGCCGTCAATGTTTGTAGGGGACCTCCACTGACTGCACCACATTCTGTACTCCAAGAAAATGAACCTCATTCCCATTGAGAATTCCTTTAGTTAATTTTGTTGTTGTTTGTATTATGATCACGCCTGGCGGTGCCCTGAGGCTACTTCTGGCTGGTGCTTGAGCGTTACTCTCTGAAGTGCTCTGAGGATCGTGTGGTGCAGGGGATGGAACCCAGGGCTCCTGCAGGTACAGCCCGTGCTCCAGCCTTTGGCTCTCCTTTCTTTAATTACTTTGGCATGCACAATCAACTTAAATTTCTTAAGAGCATCCTTAATTTATTTTTTCACTTAATTAAGAGAATGGCATGGAAACATCCCATTTTAAACTTACATTTCATTTTCTTTAAACCCGGAGGCTTTGTAGCAACTTGCCCTCTTTGAAAGTACCTTAATCCTCAAATTTAATCAGCATTGCGAAGTCTAGTGACAACAAGTAGCTGGGCATCAGGGTTTCTCAAACTTACTTATTTCAGTGCTTTCTGGTCCTCATGCCAACTGCACAGTTACTTGTTTATTATTTCTCTCCTCTAATGGGCATATTTAGGTATAGACATTTAGAGTGAAATTTTCCACTATGGACCTACTACTCTGCTCTTGTAGAGTCAGCCACTGAAGACATGATTATTTCTCAGTTTTTAATAACCAGTACCTAGAGGGTAGCTGATGTGCCAGACAGCACTGAAAATACATTTCACATGCTATCTCATCAAACCCTCACCTCAGGCTACCACCCTTCCAGGCATGTACCTATTTATATCATGTCAATTTCACAGAGGAAGAACCAGAGACAGAACAAAGTCAGGCAGCGCGTCCACCGCTCACAGCTAGCAACTGTCAGGACTGGGGATGGAATCCAGCAGCCTGTTCGAGAAAGTCCACTCTGTATTCTGCTTTGGTGAATCTGATTCGCTTGTTGAAGTCTGTCTGCAAAGTTTTATGTAGGAAGCCTAGATTATTTAAACTTGCAAATGTCTGGGAGGCAGGGGCCATAACCAACATATCTATCTCCTTCCTAATTGAATGTGTGCAGAGATAATAGTTGCTCAGAAAATATCAGAACATCAACTTCAAGATTACTTTGTAAATGTAATTTTTTTTTTTGCTTTTTGGGCCACACCCAGTGATGCTCAGGGGTTATTTCTGGCTTTGCACTCAGGAATTACTCCTGGTGGTGCTTGGGGGATCATATGGGATGCCAGGGATCAAACCAGGGTTGGCCGCATGCAAAGCAAACACCCTACCTGCTGTGCTATCGTTCTGGCCCCATGTAAATGTAATTTTAAAGGTGCAACAACAGGGGCTGGAGCAATAGCACAGCGGGTAGGGTGTTTGCCTTGCATGCGGCTGACCCGGGTTCGATTCCCAGCATCTCATATAGTCCCCTGAGCACCGCCAGGGGTAATTCCTGAGTGCAAAGCCAGAAGTTGCCCCTGTGCATAGCCAGGTGTGGCCCAAAAAAGAAAAAAAAAAAGGTGCAACAACAGGCGTTAGCATCATATTCAATCTACAGGTACCGAGAGACAAAAACCAGAAGGTCATGTTTCGTGGCATTATGGGTATTCTCTGTTGACAACTTCAGAGATGCTCTTTCCACCTTTTGGCACTGCACTCTCTGCCTAGGGCACATGACTTGGAGAGACTGTACCAATTGCTTTCTAGCCCTCTGGTTCTGTGTTGGGTTCCAAGTCACTGGCAGGATATTAAGAGAAAAGTTGGGGGTATTTATTCCCTAGTTGAGGGTATTTGTTCCCTCTATGCTTCCTTCATACAGAAGCACAATTTGGTTGGTAGAAGTTGCTTCCCCTGTCATTGGCCATTGGTTCTTTTGAGCAGTTCTTTCACAGCTACAGCTCTTGCTTGAGTGGTAACAGCTTCCCTTCAGTACTACTTTTTGGATGCTTTGCCATTTGCTATTGAGGTCTGGGAAGTGGCTGAATGTTTAATGGTCTCTCTGATATATCTTCTGATAGGATCTTGGCTCCTACTGCTGCCATCTGGCCTGGCTCTGTGCTTCATTGGAAAGTCATCTACCAATCTTGCTAAAATGCAGATTTGATTCAGGGGTCTCGGTAGGGCCTAAATTCTGACATTGATAACAAAACTCCAAATACGAAGTGTTTTCAAAGAACTACACTTTATGTAGTTGAATAGAAGAAATATAGTAGATGGTTTATAATATAATGGTGACTACAAAGATATTTTAAGTAGAATGAAAGAAAGATTAAATGGGTGACTTGCATTCAGTGCTTCATTTGTCAACACCGGTGAGAAAGTCTTCTCCTTACCACACCATAATAATGTCACCCTGAGTTCCTACTGAAGCTATAACACCAGGTCACACCTCAAATTCACAGCTCTCTGGTACTTTCTCATTGCTCAAACTACCTGGATGATTCCTACCATTCTTGGTTAAAACTATTAAAAACAGCAATTGTCACAGTGAAACTTTCCAGTTAAATTCACACAGAGAACATTTTTTTTCCCCAGAGATTAAAGTAGGACTGATTTATTTTCTATATCATAATTAATCTTAGCCTCTGTACCCATCCCCCACCCCTCCCAAGGGACAGTTCTTGCAGAATGAAAGATGGTAAAGAAATTCATGGTTTGCCAAACCTTAAGTATTATTTGTACAGATTTTGTATAGTCTTGTACAAACAAGTTTTATGAGAAAAAGCAAACTCCAAGAGAAATTTCAAAAGAAGACTTAAGGCAAAATACATCTAACTGTGCAGATCAAGCTATCAGGAAATCTGAACTCATTCTCTTCTACAATTAGCTAGTGGCAAACATCTCTGAATACCTCCTAAATGTTGGACACTATATTTCTGAAGGCCATGATTATATCCACAGTGAAATGTTACTAACATAAAACTTACTAATTTAATCTGAACAAATTGAATATCGTGATAGCCACAATGACAGATGCTAACCTGAATTGGACTATTTCATTAACCATACAAAAAGGATTTACTATGCCAATTAGTAGATCGTTAAGCTTGTTAAAATCTCCTTAAGCAAACAATCTTCAAGATCACTAATGTATTTTGGAAAGGCACACTTGGATGTTGACCATTGAGTCACCGATTGATTAATAATGTTGGTTGTTGAACCAATTAAAAACATTCTTCTAATGTAATGTGATGTTCCAGATTATATTCTGGAACACAAACCATGAAATCTGAGTGTTTTATTTAGTTAATAGTAATATGCCAATGTTATCTTCTTAGTTTTGACAAATATACACCTTAATGTAAGATGTTTGAAAAATCTGGGGAATGAGCATACAGAAATTCCCTGGACTTTCTTTTCAATGTTTCCACAAGTGAAAAGTTACTCCAAAATTTAAAGTTTATTTTTTAAAAACATCTTAAATATTTATAAAACTAGAATTTCTAAGAACTCCTAGAAGCCACAGGAATTACATATTAAACACATACTTAACGTGGCACAATGCCAGATGCTCTACTCTCAATACTACTATGAAGTAGGTATGGTTAATTATCCTCATTTTAACAATAAGAAAACTGTGGTTCAGAGTAATTAAGCAACTTGCCCAAAGATTTTCTTCTCCTCCTCAAAAAAATTAATGGAGTTAGGATGTGCAAGTTCTGTCTTATCCCAAAGTCTGGACTCTCATCAATTCCACAGCTTCTCCATTTTGCCTTTCCTAGTTTGAGATTTATTTTCTGTGAAGGAGAGTTATTACTTATTCAGACGGGTACTCTATCTTTTGTTTAACTTGGAGAAACATATGGATCCACTTATATGCCCTGCACCTTTAAATAAACTAGAGTATAATTTTTAAAGTAACCAAGTTTAACACAAGGTCAAGTCCTCCACGTTTCTACATTGTTAAAATGGGTTTTAATTTTCTTGGAGGAGGGAGAGGGAGAAAGAAGCTTGAAATGTTTTCAGAGCTAAGCAACTGGTCCTATCCCTGGGGCTCCTGCCCGCTCTTGCATAATCAAATGTTCCCTTTGGGATGCTGGGCCTAATGCCCAGAAAACTCCTAGATCCTTCCAATAGGATTCTGGTCATAAAACCCTTACTCAGAAATGGTGTGGTCAAGGATATAAGTTGGAATACAGATAAAGGAACTGATTCTCTCTCTCTCTCTCTCTCTCTCCATACATATATATATGTGTGTGTATATATACATATATATATATGACAAATGGAGACATTACTGAGACTGCTCGAGAAAATTGACAATCAACGGGATGATGATGATGATGATATATATGTATGTATATATATATATATATATCTCACTGTCATTGTATCACTGTCATCCTGTTGTTCATTGATTTACTCGAGCAGGCACCAGTAACATCTCTATTCCTCCCAGCCCTGAGATTTTAGCAGCCTCTCCTTACTCGTCTTTCCCAACAATTGGAGACTCTTTCAGTGTCAGGGGAATGAGACCTATCATTACTATTTTTGGCATATCGAATACGCCACGGGTAGTTTGCCAGGCTCTGCCTGCAGGCAGAGCCTGACAAGCTACCCTGGCCTCTGCCTGCCCCCTAGCCCTGCAGGAACAGCCCACGCCTGGCTTTTCCTGCCAATCCTTGCATGTGCTGTGTTCTCATCTCCTGATTTTCTCATGGAGTCTATTTCCTTGCCTGTTGTCCTTCAGATATTCACAGGTTACCTAGTTTCTTTTTTTTTTTCTTTTCTTTTCTTTTCTTTTCTTTTCTTTTCTTTCATTTTCTTTTTTCTTTTCTTTTCACCCAGAAACTGCCCCGAGCCCATGTAATCCCATCAACAGCCAAAATCTAGAAACTATAAAACCAAGCTCCCAGAAGAGCATGCTTTGTGGGGGTGCGACATCTTATAGCCTGCATCTCCCTCTTGGAGAACCTGGCAAGCTACTGAGAGTTTCCTGCCCTCATGGGAGAGCCTGGCAAGCTCCCTGTGGCATATTCATATGCCAAAACCAGTAACAATGATGGATTTTATTCCCCTGACCCCGAAAGAGCCTCCAATGCGGCACTGTTGGGAAGGACGAGTAAAGAGAGGCTTCTAAAATCTCAGGGCTAGGACAAATGGAGACATTACTGAGACTGCTCGAGAAAATTGATGATCAATGGGATGATGACAATGATGATGATGATATATATATATAATTTATTTAATGAATCACCATGAGATACAGCTATAGATTTACAAAATTTTATGATTACGTTTCAGTCAATACAATGATGGAGTACCCATCCCTCCACCAGTGCCTTTTCTCCACCACCAATGTTCCCAGTATCTCTTCCCCTCTCCCCCCACCCCCCGCCTCTGTGGCAGGCACATTCCCTTTTACTCTCTATCTCTTTTTGGGTATCATGTGGTCACAAATAATAGAGATAAGGGCCAGGAGGATCACTCCATGGCTTGGAAGCCGGCCTCACATGCTGGGGGAAAAGGCAGCTGGGATAGAGAAGGGACCATTAAGTGAGTGATGCTTGGAGGGCTTGCTCAGGATGGGAGATGTGTGCTGAAAGTAGACTATAGATCAAACATGATGGCCACTTACTACCTATATTGGGACTGATTCTCTTCATGGCATTAGTACAGAAGTCTTAGAACAATCTCTGACCTCAAATTCTACTCCCTTTGGTCCATACTCCCTTTAGACATCTGTGATCATGTAACTCCATAGATACAAGTCTTCTCACAGTACCTCAAGGTTTTGCTCTGTATACCTGTTGACAGTGGTCTAGATATCTCCATATCCCAGTTGGATAATCTTGGTTTAGTTTATCACTCACTCATCATGAAGGGGCAGAACTATCTTTTCTCCCCCATTTTATTGGGAAGCTTATACTTGGTGATTTTAGGGTCTTCTTCTGGCTTGGTTCTTTGGTGTCACTCCTGGTGGTCCTCAAGGGACCATGTGGTGCTGAGTATGGGAACTCAAAATGCAAAGCATGTGCTTCAGCCCATTGAGTCATCTTCTGGGCCCCCTCTCTTCCTTCTTTTTTTTTTTTTCTTCCTCTCTTCCTTCTTGACATCCAGATAGGATTGTGTATTTGTGGCTCCTTCTGCCCTTTGAGAAGGTGCTGTCAGAGGCAGATGAATGATTCTTTAGAGTGTCTTAATACAGAATCAGAGGGAAAGAGGGAGAGGAGTAAAAAGAGGCACAGTAGCCAGTGAAAAATAGTTTGGAGAAGTATGGGCTGTTTTAGTGAAAGCAACACAAGAGTAGAAGTCCACAAAAAAAAAGATTGGAGCTTAAAGTAATATCAGTCTAAATTGTTTCCTTCTTTTGGTTGTCTAGAAAATGCAGACAAAAGATCATCTTAAATGGATTAAACTCTTGAACATAAAACCTGCAATCATAAAGCTCTCAGAGGAAAACAGAGGTGGTAAGCTCTTGAACATTTGGTTTGGCAATCATTTTTTTAGATATGACACCAAAAGCAAAATAACAGAAGACAAGTAAAACCAGGTCAAACCAGAGAGCTTCTGCACATCAATGAAGCCCAACAAACAAAAAAGACAAACTATGAAATGTGAAAACATATTTGCAAACCATAATTCTGAAAAGGATTTAGTAGCCAAAATATATAAAGAATCCATTTTACCCAATAGCAAAGAAACAAAAACAGGTATAAAATCTGAACGGTCATTTTTCCAAAGATGACTTGATCAACAGGTACAAGACAAGGTGCTTGATATTGCTAACCATCAGGGAAATTCAAGTAGAAAATGCAAGGAGACAGTATCTCCTGCCTATTAGGATGGCTGTCACCAAAATGGTGAGATGCCAGGTGTTGGTGAAGATCGGAAGGAAAGGACCCTCTGTGCATCATTACCGGGAGTGTAAATTGGTGCAGCCACTGTGGAAAATAAGACAGAATAAGACAAAGGTTGCTCAAAATAATAGAAAGTGCAGGGGTCCCTGGGATCTGGCTCAGTGTTAGCGACTGGCTTACATGCAGGAGTCTGTGAATTCAATCCCTGGCACTTTCTCACATTGCTGTTGAGTGTAATGCTAGGCTCTCCTGGTATGATTCTTGGAACGTAACCAGGTGTGTGACCCCATATTGTGGTATACCGTAATAACTGAAAGAAAAAAATAAAAGGGAGGGAAAGTGTTAAAAATGAGACTCTGGAGCTGGAGCAATAGCACAGCGGGTAGGGCTTTTGCCTTGCAAGTGGCCGACCAGGTTCGAATCCCAGCATCCCATATGGTCCCCTGAGCACCACCAGGAGTAATTCCTGAGTGCAAAGCCAGGAGTAACCACTGAGCAATGCTGAATGTGACCCAAAAAGCAAAGAAAAAAATGACTCTTATGAAGGGGCTAAAGAGATAGTTAAGCAGGTAAGGTGCTTGCTTTGCACACACCTGACCTGGATTCAACCCGTGGCATCCCGTAAGGTCCCCCAAGCATCACCAGGAGTAATTACTGAGTGCAGATCCAGGAGTAACCCTGAGTTTCACTGGCTGCAATTAAAAAAAACCACCTAAAGAAACAAACTATCTTATGAAATAGCAATCTGACAGCTGGGCACACATCTAAATGAACTATGAAATGAAAATTGTATTCCAAATAGATACCTGTGTGTACAAATCTATTATAATGTATTTACAGTAACTAAGATATTAAACAGTCTAAGTATCCATCAACAGATGGATGGATCAAGAAATATAGCATAAATATGCAAGTGAATATTACATAGCCATAAAAGTGGAAAATCCTGACATCTGAGACAACATGATAAACATTAAGGGCATTAATTTAGGTGAAATGAATCAGATACAGAAAGACAATTAACATATGATTTCACTTTTATGTGAAATCTAAAGGAACAGAGGTCATAGAAACAGACCAGACAAGTAATTAGAGGAAGCAAATTCAGGGAAATGAGTGAGTTGGGTAAAAGATACAAATTCACAGTTGTAAATTAAGTTTTGCAGATTTATATTGTCTATATAGTATATTGTCTATAATTAAAACATTGTATTGTGTGTTAGAAAACTGCTGAGAGATTCAATCTGAAAAGTGTTCATCACAAGAAAAAAGTAATTATTTGAAGTTATGTACATTCATTAGGCTTATTGTGATGATAATTTCACAGTATACCATATATCAATTAATTATGTAACACGCTTAAATCAATATTATAATACTATATGTCATGTATACTTCAACAATACTGGGAAAATTATTCTAGAAAACATAACCTGGATAATAAGTTCTCTTAATATTCTTTGTCCCACGGCAGAGCGTGGCAAGCTACCCGTGGTGTATTCAATATACCAAGAACAGTAGCAAATCTCACAATGGTGCCCACTCGAGCAACTATTCTTTGTAGTCCCTCTGGGAGATCTGTGCCAGGGGACTCAAACTTGTCCAGAAGCAACTGCTTACCAGGAAACATGATCAAAACAGAGGGGACGAACCTGAGTGAGGGTTCTCAGCAATGCTTGCCTTGCATGCGGCTGACCCCTGTTCATCTCTGGTACTGCATATAGTTCTCTGAGCACCATCCGGAGTGATCCCTGTATACAGAACCAAGAGCAAGCCCTTCGAATCTCCAAGTGTTACCCTGCCCTGAAACAAAACAAAATCAAAACAAAACAAAACAAAAAATAGGGGAATACAAAAAACAGCGAGAGATTTAGCATTGAACACCAGTTGTAGGATAACATTGGTTTGTCCTTTCTTCATTGTCACAGGGTGCTTAGGTTTATTGGGTTACTCCCAATACATTGCTCCCATCCCTCTGTGTTTATTTGTAACCTCTTTCTTTGTGCTCTGTTTCCTCAACAGGTGAATCACCTATATCTCTTAACCAGACTCTGTTAACTTATAAATATTGCTTTTCTTTTCTCCTTAAGTCCTTTACACAGTTAATTCAGAGCAATGTCTTTTTTGTATAGATACAAGAAGACAGTTAATGCTATGTTTTTGTAAAGTGGGAGTTAATTGACTCCAAATAACGTTTACCCTGGGGCATTTGTTCTCTCTACTTAAGCCTCAGTTGCCCTTACTTCCTAGCACCCCAAAAGCAGGGTCCTTGTGAGCGACTGGATGGACCCAGGACAAACTGTGAGCTACCCTGGCATTGAAATGGGCCAGGCCAAAGCGCCATAATACTTTACTATAAATTCAGAGCATGGTCATGAACAAATTCAGTCATGATCCAAAAAGTAACAACGAGATTAGGACCCTGTTAGGGTTTGGTTGTCATCTGGCCTATAGTCTTGATCTATAATGAGATGTTCCCAGGAGAGCCACCCTACAGGCTTAATGTATCTCTTACTGTGTTCATACAAAATAACTAATATTAAGAAGTAGAATTAAGGGGCTGGAGTGATAGAATAGCTGGTAGGGCGTTTGCCTTGCACGCGGCGGACCCGGGTTCAAATCCCAGCATCCCATATGGTCCCCTGAGCACCGCCAGGAGTAATTCCTGAGTGCAGAGCCAGGAGTAACCCCTGTGCATTGCCAGGTGTGACCCAAAAACAAACAACAAAAAAAAGAAGTAGAATTAAGATGTTAATTAAGTTATTTAACTAAGGAAAGGAGAAATATCCCAAAGTGTCATTTTGCCCTTGAGCCTGATCCACCAGTGATCAGGAAGGACTTTCATATGTTGATTGTGCTACCCTGGGTGTGTGGTTGCTACCTCCAATGTGGGGAGTTGGTGAGAGACTGAGAGAGATCAAGGTAGCGAGTCTAGTGCATAGAGATGTGCTGGACAGACAGGAGGAAACTGAAATTAGGGGCAGCAGGAGACTGGAACGGGAAGCTTAGAGAGACTGGAACAGTCACGTGTAAAGAATGGAATAAAAGGCAACTGATCACCAACCAGCCTGGTCCTCGTTTCCTCCTTGCTCCGCCCATGGCATTGGCCATCCGGGGTGGGGAAGTGGCCTGAGACCACTGAACAAAGGCAGTGAGAGAGAGCTGCGGGATTTCCCTAGTCGCTTGGTGATTACACAACCTGTGATTACTAACAGCGCACACATCTACACACATATATGGAAGAAAACTAGACGTTAGTTTCTTTTGTATGGAGCAAAGACAGCAAAGGAAGAAAACCTAAACCAAATCAGAACAAAGTTGAGTTAGCCTTCAGATGCAATATTTAATATTTTTAGAAAATAAAGGAATCAAGGAATTAAAGAAATATGCTACACTACCCCACAGAGATGCAATCAGCAAAGTCCTGACAGAAAGAAACTGTCCTGAAGGAAAGAAAGGCATTTCTTCAATAGTAAGTTGCAAATTGACTAAGGCAAGTGAAATAGAACAAGATACTATTGCTTTATTTAAAATTTTTTTTCATGAGGTTCAGATATAATCTGTACCTTAATTCTTATAATCTGCTCAAAGCAAGTATGATTATCATGAAACTATTCATGAGATATGAACACTTATTGGTTAATGGATGGTGTTAAGAAATTATTATGACATTTTTACTGATCATAATGATATTCGAGTTTAGTTTTAAAATAAATATTTATCATATCCTTTTCCAGTTCATAAGCGTGATGATTGGTGTTCAATGCTTGTGTGACATGTGCCTCCCTTAAATCTTGTTACGCGTTTGGTATGTTGTTTGGTATGTTGACTGATGTGAAAAGAAGAAAGAAAAGTAAAATAAATAAATATTTATCTTTTAGATATACTTGCAGAAAGACAGAGTTGAGATGATATTTTCAGTATTTGCTTTAAATAATATTGGAGGGAGATAAATGTAATGCAGGGAGATTGATCACAGTTATTAAAAATTGTCATGAGGTTTTTTAATACTCTTTCTATTTAGCACTTGTTTGAAATTCTCCATTAAAAAACTGCAAACAAACAACAATGAAAATGAGAATATGGTGCATCCTTCTACCACAACTTGTGTCACTTGTCATCCCGTTGTTCATCGATTTGTTCGAGTGGGCACCAGTAACGTATCCACTTGTCCCTGTTGAGTGCTAGTGTAGCCCAATAGCATCTGCTCGCTCCAGGAACACAAAGAGCCTCAAACTGTTCACTCAGGGTCTTGGCGAAGAAGTCTGACCATCTTGCAGGTCAGCAGCCAGGCATTCTTTTGATGTACCGTGGAATCTAGTCGGTAAAAGCTCTACTCCAGCGGTCATCTCTAAATCGCATTATGTGTCCGGCCTACCTGATTTTCGACGCCTTGGCAAACGAGACAGCGTCCCTGATTCTTGATGGTCAACGGAGGTCGGAACTCCGGATTCCTTCTCTCACTTGAGTGAAACATGATACTCCAAGCATAGCTCTTTTGACTCCTCTTTGGGATACCCGAATAGCGTTCTCATTCTGTTTTCATAGGGTCCAGGTCTCTGAGGTGTAAGTTAGTACAGGAAGAATGGTGGAGTCGAAAAGATGTGCCCAGAGCTGGAGGTTCTTAGTCTTCTTAGTCGCTTCTTCAACACTCTTGAAGGCGTTCCACGCTGCTCTCTTCCTCCTGTGCAGCTCTGGTACTAGGTTGTTTGTCATGTTGAGTTCTCGACCTCGGTACACATAACTGCTGCATTCGGAAATGTTCGTTCCATTGAGACCAAATGGAACATCAGGAACTAGTCCATTTCTTATGAACATTGTCTTCGTGAGATTCAGCTGCAGTCCGACCTTTCCACACTCACGATCAAAGTCAGCCAGCATTCGTGCCGCTTGGCTGATATTTGGTGTTATGAGAACGATGTCATTGGTGAAGCAGAGGTGGTGTAGTTGCCGATCATCTATCTTCACTCCCATTCCTTCCCATTCCAGTCATCACATGATGTTCTTGAGGGTGGCACTGAAGAGTTTTGGTGAAATGGTGTCACCCTGCCGAAACCCTCTCTTTATGTTGATGATCACTTCCTTGTAGAATGGTGAGATCCTGGTGGTGAATCCATAATACAGCTCATGGAGGATCCTCATGTACTGAGTTTTAAGGCCTGTTTGGCGAGGGCTTCGATGACCACTTCAGTCTTAACAGAATCAAAGGCCTTCTTTAAATCAATGAACGTTAGACAGAGTGGCATCTTGAACTCCCGTGAAACCTCAATGAGCTTGGTCACTGTGTGGATATAGTCGATCATGCTGAATCCTTTTCAGAACCTGGCTTGCTTGTATGGCTGTCCTTCGTCTAGTGTTCTAACAATCCTATTAAGGATGACTCAAATGAATAACTTGTAGATGACAGACAACAGGCAGATCAGGTGATAGTTTCTGATGTCGTGGATGTCTCCCTTCTTATACAATAAGAAGGTCCTGCTGGTTTTCCATTGGGACATAACCTTGCATTCAGACAGGTAGTGTGTGAAGAGCCGAGCTAGCGTATTGATGAGTACTGGCGGCAGATTCTTCAGGTGTTCGGGTCTGACCTTGTCTGGACTGGGTGTTGTACGTGTCTTTACCGATGAAATGGTGTTGGATTTTGGAAGGGACAATGCTGGGAATGACATATCCATCCTGCGGAATTTGGTATGTGAGCAGGTGGACGTGGCTATCAAAGAGATCCAAGTAGAAGTCGTGGATAACCTTTTCCATTGTTCTTCTGAAAGATGTGATAGATCCATCAGGATGTCAGAAGGCAGTCATCTTGGTCTTATAGTTGACAAAGGACAGGCAGGTGTTGTGAATACTTTTCCCGACTTCTGCTACGCTGGCCAACACTGCTGCTCTTCTCTCTTTGGGGTCTTCCCTTATCACTTCTCTGCACAGTTTCGTGAGCTCGGACGTTGGCATGTAATTGCCTGAGGCTCGTGCCAGACCACGGTGGCGAATGAACTTGAGAGTTTCTGAAGAAACTCTTGTCTTTGGAAACTCTTGCGCTCATCCTTCTACTATAATTTTTTTAAGAAAAAGTATTATGGGGGCTGGAGTGATAGCATAGTGGGTAGGGCATTTGCCTTGCATGAGACAAACCTGGGTTCGATTCCCAGCATCCTATATGGTCCCCCAAGCACCACCAGGAGTAATTTCAGAGTGCATGAGCCAGGAGTAACCCCTGAGCAACCCCAGGTGTGACCCAAAAGGCAAAAAGTATTATACTGTTTTACTATTAAGGATGATACAAGTCCTTAAAATTGTTTTCATATAGGACCACAGCAAAAGTACAGAGCAGGAGCTGCAGACCAGGTTCTATCCATGGCACCCCACATGGTCCTCTGAGCTTCATAGGAGTGATCCCAGAGCTCAAACCCTAAGCATCTCTGGCTGTGGCCCCAAAATTAAAAAAAAATTCAATAGTTCTTTCCAACTTTTTTATTTACTGAGGAGAGTTGCAGAAGAAATCCATTATCCTTAGCTTCACATTTACCGATAGGATTTGGGTTGGGTAAAGAAAAGAATAGACTAAAAAGTGGGGAGAAGAGATGAACAAGAATTTCTTCAAAGAAGAAATGCAAATGGCCAAAAAAGCATATGAAAATATGTTCTGTATCACTTACCATCAGGTAAATGCAACTCAAAGCAACAATGAACTATAACCTCACACCACAGAGACTGTGACATTAATCAAAAACAACAACAATCACTGTTGATGAGGATGTGGGGGATAATCAATTGGTCTGGTGGTGGGAATATCAATTGGTCTGGCCTTTTGGGAAGACAATATAGACATTCCTCAAAAACTAGGAATTACCTTCAGATGGCCCAGCAATTTCACTCCCAAGGGCCCAAAAGCACAATGCAGAAAAGACGTCTGCACTCCTATGTTCATTGCAGCACTGTACACAATATACAGAATCAACCCAATTGCCCATGAATAGATGACTGGATAAAGAAACTATGGTACATAAACACAATGGAATACTACTTAGAAGTAAGAAAAGTCATGCAATTTGCTGCAACATGGATGAATCTGTAGAGTATCATGTTGAGTGAAATTAGTCAGAGGGAGAGGAACAGACTCCAAATGATCTTTTTTATATGTGGGAAATAAAGAAACTTGTAAGGAAATATCAAATACCCAAAGGCAATAGGATTGAAGAGCATGAGAGCTGGTCTTCAGTAGGAAGCTGACCACTGAGGTTGGGGTGGGGAGTAAGTTAGGGAAGGGAACACTAGGACGATGGAGAATGGGGAAGGGCCTGCCACAGAGGCTGGCTGGGAGCGGGAGGGGAAACTGAGGACATTGGTGAAGGGTAGTCAGCATTGGTGAAGGGATTGGTGTTAGTACAATATATGCCTAAAACTCAATCTAAACTATCTCTGTAACTTTATAATTCATGGTAATTCAATTAAGAATAAACTCTTAAAAAAAGAGATAAGAACAGAAAGATCACTTAACATTGTCTTTCTATTATCAATGTTCAAAAATTGCAGAGAATGCAGCAGTTTTCCTTTTGGTTGCCAGACAGTATTTTTTTTATTTGCTCTTTGATTCACACTTGGAGATGCACAGGGGTTACTCCTGGCTCTGCACTCAGGAATTACTCCTGGCGGTGCTCAGGGGATCAGATGGGATGCTGGGAATCAAACCTGGGTTGGCCGCGTGCAAGGCAAACGCCCTACTCTCTGTGCTATCGCTCTAGCCCCCAGACAGTATTTTTTGACCAAGACCCTTCCTGACCTGAGGTTGGACCACATAGCATTCAACCACATCACATAAACAGACATTTACCACTGACTTCTCATGCCATCCCTCCACCACTATTTTCTTCCCTAACACTGCTGAGCTGTGAGCCTGAGTTTTCATTGATTTTCTACTGCCAAAGTCAACGAATACTTCCAGCTCTTATCTGACATAACCTCATAGCACTTGTTTATTGCCAATTCTCTATAGCCATGTCCCACATTGTGATAATTCACCAGTTGAAGACTCTAGGGGCTCTCTGGTCATTGTTTATTTATTTCCTGCAACTCTAGGTGGAGGGGTTTATTTCCCACCCCACTCTCAAATTTGTTAACTGGGGAAACTGGCTCAGAAAAATTAGTAACTTACCAAAGTTCTAAAAGATAATGACAAATAAAACTTATGCCTAGAACTATGTGATTCTGAAATAATAATAAAAATTATTACTTAAAACATTGCTGTTTTGGGCCAGAGAGATAATACAGTGGGTAGGGCATTTGCCTTGCATAGGGCTGACCTGGGTTTGATCCCCGGCATCCCATATGGTCCCCCTGCACCACCAGGAGTTATTTCCGAGTGTAGAGCCAGTAGTAATCCCTGAGTATTTCTGTGTGTGACCCAAAAAGAAAAAAAAATTGCTGTTTCAAATGAGTATTTTATGATAAAAGGTTGTTTATTAATAATTACTTAATTTTTAGTAATTTACTTAATAATTAAATTATTATTACTTATTAGTATTATACCAGTGGTTCACCTATTAGATTTCTTGCAATGGAAAAACATAAAAACCTTTTGGGAGCTCCACATGGGACTATTTTGTGTGTGTGTGTGTGTGTCTGTGTATCTGTGTGTGTTGTGTGTGTGTGTAGTTCTTAGGACATAAATAGGACTTAAAACTGCCAATACAGGGGTTAAGACACCTGTCTTGCATGCAGCCAACCTTGGTGTGAACCTCTGGCACCTCAGATGTTCCCCTAAACACCTCCAGAAGTGACCCCTAAGCATAGAGTCAGGATTCAGCCCTGAACACAGATGTTTATGCCCCCCACAAACTCCATATTCCTAAGTACAATGTATCATCACTATCATTTAATAAAGTAATTTGCCCAAATACACTGATGTGGAAGAATTTCATTAACATGTTGTTAGCTAGCAAATGGGGAAGTGGAGAGATGGTATAGCAGGCAGGGAACTTGCCTTGCATGAGACCAAGCCGGGTTTTCTCCCTTGTATCACTGTGGTCTCATAAGCATAGAGCCAAGGGTAAGTCCTAAGCATCCTGGGTATGACTTAAATTCCCTCCATTTACTTCAAGCTAAGAAAAAGAAAAAAAAAAAGCAAGATATAGGATGCCACTGCTATATTAAAAGTGAGTTTCTACAACTGTATCTTCTTGAATATGATTAGAGAGGACATTTTTTGAAGAATAAGAAATCAGGAAAAGTGACTTGTTTCTGAATTTGGGCTAGAAGGGAAGTTTCCTGTGCAACCAATGTTTTATTAACATTTTCAACTTTGTGCAAGGAGCATCATGGATTATGTAAATAAATGAATGTATTGAACAAAAGTCTGCAAAAAAAAAAAAAAAGATATTGCTATAGTCTAAGTGCTTGTGTACCTTCCAAGTTCGTATATTGAAATCCTGCTCTCTGCCCTCTGGAGAAGTTTGTGTTCTCTCTTATACATGTAATTCACACGAAATTCAAGAGAGAGACCAGAGAGAGAGATCTTAGCTGAAACTCTAGAGAGGGAGAGAGAGAGGAAGAGAGAGAGACAGAGAGATAGAGAGAGATCTCAGATGAAATTCAAGAGAGACAGAGAGGGAGAGACAGAGACAGAGAGACAAAGAGAGATAGAGACAGAGATATTAGGTGAAACTCAAGAGAGACAGAGAGGGAGAGACAGAGAGAGATAAAGACCGAGAGAGACAGAGAGAGAGAAAGAGAGAGAGACAGAGAGAGATCTTAAATGAAATTCAAGAGAGACAGAGAGGGAGAGACAGAGATGAGAGAGATGAGAGAAATCTTACCTCCCAAACTCCCAAAGATGGTGTCGTGAGGGTGGAGCCCCCCTGAGTGCATTAGTGCCTTTCAGAAAGGCAAGAGTCTCGCTGGGCCCTGAGGAGCGCTGGAGGAGATGTGGTTATGAATGAGAAAAGTGATCCTCCCCAGAAGCCGACCATTCTGCATTTTCCAGCCCGAACTCTGAGCAATAAATTTCCATTATTTATAAACAACCAAATCTGTGGGATTTTATTAGCAATCTGAACAGACTAAGACAGATATTTCCACATCCCCAGAAAGATACAGCTAACACAATCACAAAACAACCTGAACACATCTCACTATATCTTGCTTTTGCTTTTTTTTTTTTTTTTGCTTTTTGGGTCACACCCAGCAATGCTCAGGGGTTACTCCTGGCTTTGCACTCAGGAATTACTCCTGGCGGTGCTTGGGGGACCATATTGGATGCCGGAGATCGAACCCGGGTCGGCCGCGTGCAAAGCAAACGCCCTACCCGCTGTGCTATCGCTCTGGCCCCGCTTTTGCTTTTTGACATGCATGTGCAGGGTCATATTCATGCATGACAGAGCCTCCAGGCTGACCCTCACGACTGTGACTATCCCTCCCTGGGAAAGTGTGGAAGTGATCCTGTACCCATAGTCAGGGGCATTGTTCTTGGTAGTCCCTTCTAGGTACCTAAAATTCGGACTAGTTTTCCTAGCTTGAGAACATGCTCAAGGAAGTTAGGCCTGGCTGGAATCAGTGTCCTCAGGTTAGGAACCTGGATTCTAGCAGTTCTCCTGCTACAAGCTCTTAAATGTGACTACACTTTAGAATGACCGGGGTCATTTCTTAGAATAGGGGCAAATAGTGCTGTGTAGGGCCCAAAGTCTGCATTTTATGTAGGAATCCCGTGATTATGATGCACCAGGGACCACTTTTGAAGATACGTAAATAACCCAGACTCTGAATACTTATTGACTGGGGATGATGACTGAGCTTTACTAGTAATTTCAGCTTTCTCTGGGGGTTGGAGGCGGGGAGAGCAGAGCCTCTGGGGTCAGGGACAGTCAAGTCAAACAGAACGGGGCCCCTCCCCCACAACACGAGAGTCAAACAGGATGTGCCTCAGATGGAGTCTGCGGACGCAAACAGGATCTGGAGAGAAATGGCAATTTTTCCTTTCCACTCTGAACCTCCATCCGACCAGTTCCGGAAACAGTCCTGATTAGAGTGTAATTGATTTGGACTACACGGGCAGAGCAGCCCAGCCTGCAAGCTGCACGCTATCATCCCACTCTTTACTGCATTAAAAACAATCCGATATGACATGTGCTGGTTTCCTAACAACATTTGCAACCTTAAGTCCGATTATAGAGTCCACGACCGTGCCAGCCATGCTTGAGAAGAACAGCAGGGCGTTCCCTCCAGCTCCCAATGACAGCAAACAAATTGCAGGAATTTTCATTGCATAAATACTAACTCAGATCGCACAGGATTTGGGGTCTTGTGCTGTTCAGGAAGGGCTCGTATTAACTTTCAAACAGGACCAGTTCTTCCTATTCAAACAAGCATTCTCAACAACATGCTATTGTTTTGGTTTTTCTTTTTCTATAGCACACATCATAGAATATCTATAATTCAAGTTTATCAGGGACTGTGTGAAGAATAAAATGAACTGAAAGTCCAAGAGTACCAAGAGACTTCAAGGAAATGCATTGAGTCAGAGATGAATTCCAGAGGGGACTTTTGGTCAGTGGGTTAGACAACTTACTTTCAAGTAGTTTCCTCTTTTTGCCCCTGTCTGTGTCGAGACCTCACTGCACTGCAAATGGCCCCAGCTAATCTCAGGAGAATTGCTTCTCTGGGGCTGGGGAGATGACTGAACATGAAAGTGCATGCTTTCATGTGGGGCTCCCTGCTTTAATTCCAGGTCCTTCATGGTTCCCTAAGCACTTCTGTTTTTGTTTTTCTTTTTCTTTTTCTTTTTGTGTCACACCCGGCGATGCACAGGGGTTAGTCCTGGCTCAAGAATTACTCCTGGTGGTGCTCATGGGACCATATGGGATGCTGGGAATCAAACCTGGGTTGGCTGTGTGCAAGGCAAACACCCTACCTGCTGTGCTATTGCTCCACCTCCTCCCCAAAGCACTTCTGAGAATAGCTTTCAACTCCAAATGTGTCACACATCCGTACTCACCTCCGGCCCCCCTAAAAACTGAATTCATCTGAAACATCTCTTAGAGTCACATATACATTCTACTTGAATGCATTGGTTCCTAAGATTCAGTCTATACAACCCAGTGATTCAGGAAAATGAGAATACCAGTGATTTTGTAACATTATCCATGAATTTATAGGACAGCATGGGTGTTCTTCCATGAAATATTCAGATATATAATGATATTCAGATATATATAATTCAGATATACAATATTCAGTTATATAATGATTCAGATATATAATCCATAGCTCCTACTGGATTGCTTTTAACTCTGTGTTATTTCACTTTGTTCCATGTAGACTTATGACCAATGTCCTTCATGCTAAAACAAACTGATCAAACAAAAATCCTAGGCAAATATGTGCTAAATTCTAGTTTGGATTTACTTATGGTACAAAATGGATGTCTTTGACAACTTTCACTTAAGCCTTTATATCATGCAAAAATTTAAGGAAAAATAATAAGAGGAGGATAATACAATGTTCTCAATTTTATACAATTATCTATCAATTTATGCTCCATCCCAGCCTGATTATTTTATTTTATTTTACAGTGCTGGGAATTGAACCCAAGGTTTTACACAAGGAAAGTAAATGTGCTACCACTGAACTATACTCTAAGCTAACCACCCTTCTTATTTTTTAAATTAAATTTTGGACTACATCCAGCAGTGCTCAGGCTTACTCATGACTCTCTGTTCAGGGATCACTCCTGAAATGCTCAGGGGACCATATCTTATGCTGAGGATCAAACCCAGGTCAGCCACGTGCTTGACAAGCACCTTACCTGCTCCTCTACTATCCCTCTGCTTCCCTGATTGTTTTAAAACAAATCTACATCATATCGTTTTATATGTAAGTGTTATATGTAATGCCAAAAGATAGATTTTTTTTGGGGGGGGTCACAGCCTGCGATGCACAGTGGTCACTCCTGGCTGTGCACTCAGGAATTACTCCTGGCAGTGCTTGGGGTACCACATGGGATGCTGGGAATCAAACCTGGGTCGGCCGCGTGCAAGGCAAATGCCCTACCCGCTGGGCTATCGCTCCAGCCCAGCCCATAGATATTCTTTCACAAACAAAAGCACAGTGCCTTTTTATCATCCTTCAAATAGTAACACTAGTTCTCTCAGATCAACATGTATCCCATTTTTTACCAGTTTTTCAGTTAGAAATCTCAGAGCAAGTCATGCTGATGAAAGTCGGGCCCACTGCTTCAGGAACTGTGTGAACTTTGAGTCGCTAAGGCTGTGATGCTGAAGAATAGGATGCACAAATGTTCAAGGACTGGAGACTGAACTCACATATCAAAACCTCCCGGCTGCAGAGATCGGGTTGGATTCTCTGGCACTGTTGACTTTGGTCTGGATGTTTATCCATTCATTTTTTAGACCTCCAGTCGCTTGTTTATCTTGGCCATCCCTTCCCAGTCCGAGACTTCCCACACCCTGCCATCTGGCACCCTCTCTGGTTTCATTCCCACAGCCCCTGCTCTGAGCAGAAACCTCAGCGGAAGCACAGATCCTGCAAAAGGTCCCAAGTGCTGGGGGTCACCCTCTGGATTCAGTCTCCCTGAAGAGAAGAAGGGACAAAAGAATTTTTCAGAGAAAGGCTTCAGGTTTATTACCCAAAGAAAGTATAAATTTAATGTCACCAGATAGATTCATAGTCAATAAATATTTTAGTGTTGTGGGACAAGCTAGAAATTGTGAAATCAAGTATTTAGAAGGGTAGCTGGTTGTCCTTTTTCTCTTTTAAAAAACTAGTTCATATCATTGACTTACATATTTATCTTGTGCCCTTAGACTTATAAGTCCTTCTAGCTGAGACAACAAATATTTTTAGATGCAGTGTCAAAATATATTTAGATTAACAGAGCATTTTTGAAAAGAAAAATTTTAAGTGGGATAGAGAGATAGTATAGGGGTTAAGGTGCTTTCCTGGTATGTGGACAGCATTTTCCTTGTTCATCCCAGTTCAACCCTAGTACCACATTTCATATCTTGAACACTGCCAAGAGTTATTCCTGAGCACTGATTCAGGAGTAAGCTTTAAGCATACCTGGGTGTGGCCCTCCAATAAAAGGTTCTCAATGAATCTTGTGTAAGTTTTCAAATAATCACTAAATTCCTGGTTCTTAGCAATTTTTTCTTTTTTCTTTTTGGGTCACACCTGGTTCTACACTCAGGAATTACTCCTGGTGGTGCTCAGGGGACCATATGGGATGCTGGGATTCGAATCTGGGTCGGCCGCGTGCAAGGCAAATGCCCTACTCGCTGTGCTATCGCTCCAGCCCCGTTCTTGGCAATTTTTGACGTATACTTATTATTTCCTAAAAAACATCATTCACTTTCCTGTTGTCTGAGAATCTCCTCTGACTTGACATACTTAACCAGTATTTGAAGACTCTGTTGACCTGTCTCATCTGCCACCAGTGGAACACCATCACCAGCTACTATCATACCCCCGGGTTTCTGAGACTCTATTATATGTCACACACAGTGTTTTGCCCTTTGTGATTATTCCATTTACCTCTAAGTGTATTATCTCAATTCAACAGTTGAAGGAAGAGAGACATCATTTTATTTCTAGGAAGAGGAAATACTAGGCACAGAGGTCACAGAGATAGTAGAAACAAAATCAGGTTACTCAGTTTAGAGTACTTCTTCTCAATCTTTAAGTTTCTGTTGGCTTAAAACAATCATGTTCCAGGGGCTGGAGAGATAGTTCAGTAAGTAGGGTACTTGCTTTGCCCAGAGCTGACTGTGCTGGATCCCTAATACGCTAGATGGTCCCTTTGAGCTAGCCAGGAATGATCCCTGAGCACGGAGTCAGGAAAAACTTCTGAACTCCAATGGTAGTACCCCTTTCCCCCACCAAAACCCCCCAAATTCATATTGCATCTTGTGTTGTCAACATATTTTCGTGTAGATGCCCTTTGCTCTTTGACTGATATAGTCTGACTAAAGTAATTAGCTCTGTATCTGGCTTGTACAGCTTGATGCTAGGCAAATGTTAGTTGTTATTGTTGTTGTTGCCAGCAGTTATTTACTGTATGGCCCAGTAGGGCTTCCCATCCAGGCTGAGTGCTGTAGTAGATACAGAAATATGAGTCTGGCCTTATTGTCGCCAGATGTAGCCAATAAAAATATGGGAGGCGATACTTGGTACACACTTATGCTAAGAAACAATTCGTTGCTTCTATGAAATTCAGATTGAACCAAGCATTCTGTGTTTTCTCTGGCAGTCCTAATTGAGGGACTTAACAGCAATCAAAAAAGATGACCACAGCACTATGGGGCAAGAGGGGTGTTCCTGGCTTAGACATGTGGTGTTGATTAGCAACGTTGCAAGAGTTCTGAGAAGGGAGTGAGGCTCCGGGGTTCCGGGCAACTAGACAAGGCTTCACCCAGGAGGTGGGTCTTCCTAATCAGGCAGAACGGGAATTTTAAAGACTTCTAAACTAGAGGAAGGATTAACAGAAGCCCAACATACTAAAGGGCTTCAAAATGTTTTTATTTTGGAGACATATTCACAGCAGAGATCTGAGAGGAAGGTAAGTCCTTTCCATTGTTGCTGAAAGTACACAAGATACTATATTCCTCATAAGATTAACTCAGATTGGTGGGTACCAATAACACAGGTTTCTGCAGGGTCAGAGTGTCCGAAATCCTAGGTCTTATTAGAGAAAGTGGAATAAGCACAGGCTTAATTTTGAAGACTCCTGGGCCCCAGAGATAAACCAACTGAGAGATAGTGAGTAATGGGATATGTCTGGATTTGCAAGAAAATGGAGCACAAGATAATATTTGGGGCAGATGCTTCTTCAAAGGAATGGTGTATCCATAATCCCCTCTGCAGACATGAAGTTTCCGTATGGAAAAAGTCATCACCCAGGCCGGGCAGTCATTCAGAGTCTGCATCAGGTGCTGTACATGATATAATTTACTGACTATAAGAACCCTATTTTACACAATAAACCTCATTTTCATTTATGAGATGTTTTGGGGACACATCTGGCAAGCTACTCCTAGCTCAGGGCTCAAGAGTCACCTTGAGTTGTGTTCAGGAGGATGAATCCAGACCGCTTGCATATACAGCATGCACTCTGGCCCTGTGAGCTATCTTCCTGGCCCCCACCGTAATCTTTATTTTATAGGAAAGGAAAGGAGCTTCGGCAAGCTCAGGTAATTCACCACAGCTCATTTAGCTAGCAAGTGTCAGAGGTAGGTAGTTAAGGTTGGCCAACTTCTCAAAACTTATCCCTCTTACTTTCCTTCCTATCACGAGTCAGCTTTCCACTGATCATTTGAGGAAATGCCCCTCTTGACCTTGGCCTACAGGACAAAGATTGTGTTCTCAACCTCAGTAGTGGATTTCTTCCAGCTCAGATTAGTAACCAGAGTACTCTTGGGTACTCTGGACTTCCTTTCGAGAGTGGGGCATTATCTGTGAGTTTTGGTTCTCATAATTCTCCCTGGGATACCCTTGCATCCAAGTCCTTTAAGCATCTTTCCCTAGGGTCTCTGGGTCCTTAGCACTACTGAAGCCCACGAAAGGATCTCAGTCTGGCTTATTTATTTTGGAGACCCACCTTCTCCCCAGTGGTCTGTATGGAGTGTCTTCACCAAAGAGAGGAGAGGAACAAGAATGCATTGAATTACAATAACTTTCCAGGTGCAAGGAACAAAATCCACAGGCAGATTACAGGCCAGGGCAGGCCATTAGCTTTCACAGATGTTAGAAGGAGCCCACTTACAATCCGTAGAGAAGGGAAAGAAACTTCCAAACATAAAGAGCCAAATGTTGAAATTGAAGGGCAATGAAAACAATCTGTCTAATTTATAGGAATATATTCGTGTTGTAGCAGCTTTGGTTTAGAAGTGTGATTGCCTCTTGCAGAGATATGTGACCTCATCTTTTCTCCCCAACCCTTTCTAGCTGTAAAGACAGAGTTTTCCCGTTATAACTTAACATATGGTTTGCAGCAGGAAGTGTGAAATCCTAGGAATGAGCCGAGGCTCAGGTTTCAGACTGGAGAGAGACTCAGGTGAGCTACAAGGAATGGCCTTTGTTTCTTGTGAAAACAGATTTGAAAAGAGAGTGTTTAGTGACCTCTTGGTTTGGTATGAGATAATTAATTCTCCAGAAACTCCCTCCAGTTTCCTGGGCAACAAAATCAACGTGCTGTTGATAGAAAAACCAGGAATAATAAATTGGTTTAAACTACATTTTGTTCTCTCTCGGTTTTCTCTTTCTGGAAATAAAGGATTTGCTCCCCACGAGCCCTTCCCCCCCCAAACAAAACAAAACAAGAAACAAACAAAAAATTCAAACATGCAGAGACACGTGTCCCCCACCCCAGAACACACAAACAGACACAAACCTAACTCCACCTCTCAACCCGCTGACTCAGCCTCCCTTTTAAAAAAGAATTTTAAGTTCAGAGCTATGCGACTCTAATTAAGCTTCAGAAGATTGGCAAAGAGAAAAGTGGATTCGATCCCATGCATAAATATACGTGGAGCAAGAATCTGGAAATTCTCTGGGTAAAGATTCTCACTGAGTGTGGTGATGGAACGGGGGGCAGCAGATCAGAATATTTAGGGTGTCCGAGGAAGGGAACCAGTACGAGATTTTTATTAAACACATGGAATGACTAATAACATTTTGAAAACTGGAAAAAAAAATTTGATTAAGCTGCTTTGCATTGTTTTTTCCAAAAAGCTTTGCTTTTTTTTTTCCCACCCCAAGTTTTGCTTGTTTAAATCTGTTTTTTATTATTTTTTTTTTGAGGGGGGAGTACTCAGTGGTGCTCAGAGACAACTCTAACTCTGTGCTTAGAGGTGATGCCAGGGGACCATGCAGTGCCAGGGACTGAACCTGGGCCTCCTGCATGTAAAGCGTGTGCTTTAGTCAGATGAGCAGTCTCTCAGGTGCAAGTTTTGTTTTATAATGACGCATCTAAGAACTAGGTAGATGGCATGGTCTTCTTGGAAATCCTACTCATAGCACTTCCCAAACTCCCGGTTGAAACCAAAGCCTCTTTTTCACTTCCTCTCTTCATTGGGTTTTCCAACCCAATGGCCTGAGAACGTATCTGCACAACCAAACTGGCTGGTTTTTAGTCCTGGCTCTCACATCTCTCTGCCTCATCAAGCGGAAGAAGCCATTGACTGAAAGACACATCATTATTTTAAACGTCACTAAGAGAGGGAAAACCGGCAATTAAATTGCGATACAATATTAATTGTGGAAATTTAGCTGATTAATTTTAGGAAATCTCATTTTTCTCTAACTTTACTTCTATTCCATTTTTCCACTTAAAGTAACGAAGATAGGGTCAGAGAGATAGTATGAGGCCTAAGGCATTTGTCTTGCATGCAGCTGACTCTAGAACAATCCCCAATACCATTTAAGTTGCTCTGAACACTGCCAGAAGTGTTCTTCTGCCAATCACAGAGCCATAAGTAGCTCCTGAACACATCTAGGTATGATCCACCATCCTCCTCAAAAAATAAAATAATGGGGCAGGGAGATAGATCCAAGGATTGGTACGCATGCTTTGGGTTTTGTAGGCCCTGGTTAGATCCCAGGCTTTGCATGGTCCCCAAAGCTCCACCTGGAGAGACTTAGAATACTGGTTGAGTGTGGCCCAAAGACAAAAAAAAAAAAAAGAAAAAGAATTATAAATTTAATAAGGGCATCTATCGAATCAGGTTGTAGTGAGAACTCAAAGAATTGGTTCACATAAAATGCTCAGAACATTTTTTGACACATAACAAGCACTGAATTAGTTGCTATTATTATGATTATCATCATCATCATCATTTATTATTATACTACTCAAATTAGCATATACTTGCTCAGTGCACTGAAGAGGTTTTCGAGGTTGTCATTTCTGCAGGAGGGGAAGAAGCATGGTTAACACCCACGCAATGCAGACTGTGATGTTAGAAAAATCAAAGCAGTACTAATTGGGAGATGGCAACAGATACTTTCTTTTTGCCTTGGTCTTTGAGAGATTTTTTTTTTTTTTCAAGTATACCCTGGTTCCCACCGAAAAAGTGCCTGGTTTGTCTGGAAATTATTTCATTGTGGGAAGAGTTGTTTTTGCATTCATGATGCCCTTCTGGATGTTTTTTTTTTTTCCACTCAGATTTTTGTTGCCTTCAGCACTTCCTGGAGGCACCCCAGGCATAGGATTCTGACCTCTGAGGGATGCCAGGTGGGGGTTAATGCAAACAATCCATGCTGTGCGGCAGCCAGCTGGCTCCACACAGCAAGCATTGTTATTTCATTCACAAAAAGTCAGAAACCAACCGATCACTCCATGATAGCCTCATTTTAACCAACTGGAAAAGTGAGCAACCCTATCTCTATAGCAGGCCTGTATTGATGTAAGTCAGTTGTGCAAATAGATGGATGGGGGTGCAAATGAGAATTCCCAGAGTAATGTTGGTTAGATGTGGTTTGAGTCTGAATTAAAACTTGTAAGGGCAAGGCTCCAGGCCCACATATGTTTTCCAGTCTCTTGGAAATTCTTGCATTTTCTGTTGCTCTTAGTCTTTCGCTATCCTTAATTTTTTTTTTTTTTTACGTTATTGAAGAAACTGATGTTTGCATGGTAGAATGTGATCTGGAACTGTGCCTTTAAATTTAAAGGCACACATTTGTTCTTAAATCTGGCCAAATATGACCAAAACAAGAAATTGTAAGGAAGTTAGATTTGGGGCTTAGGATGCCTCACTCCGGAATTTTGAGAAAAATCACTAGACTGGGAGGATTAAGTCGTAGACTGTCTCTTGGGTGACCCAAATGCAACGGTCTGGTTCTTAGATTCCCATCTGAAGAATTCTAAACTTGGCTCTGAATGTCTATCATGCAGGGAACTTAGTAAATAGCAGATTATATTAGACACCTTTAAATAACATATAATCTGACAAATTATTTTGTCAATTATCTAATCTGTGATGCTCCTGTTTGATCAAACACTAATTCAGATGTTGCTATGAATATATTTGCAGAAGTGGTTTAAAATTTCAATCAACTGACTTTAAATGAAACAGGTTATTCCCCATGATGTGGATAAACGTCATCCTTCCAGTATCTTTTGGGGAGGGGGTGTTTATTCTTTCCCTTTTTGGTTTTCAAATAGGGGCCACTCCTGGTGATGCTTTGCTAGTTGTGTGTTTCTGGGTCCCCATTGCAGAGCTGGGGCCTGGTGGAACTTGGATGCCACCACAGCCACCCGGACATTGCTTGGGGCAGGGGGTGGGGGTGGGGTGGGGTTGTCACCAAGGCCACACCTGGGTTGTGTTTGGGATGATTTGTGGTGTTGGGAATCAAACTCACGTGCCAGGCATGTGCCTACGTCTTGAGCTCTTGTGCTCATCCTCAGCTGACGGATTAAAAGGCCAAGACTGAGGTTTCCTGGGCAGGAATTCTATCATGGTTATAACATGGAAATCTTGCCTGAGTTGAAATCCTGTTTGCTGATTCCATGTATTTTGTAATGAAACCACCACAATAGTTCTTTCTCTAATTTTCAACCTGATGGGTTTCCCTACGTTTCAGAGTTTGCTAAACCCTATAATTGCATGAGCCAATTTCTGAAAATAAATCTCTACCACCTCCATCCCACTCCACCCCCTGAATATTTCCTAAAGGACCATTTATTTGCCCTGACTTCCCTTGTAATTGACTTCCCTTGTAATTGGCCTTCTCAACTTTTAGCTTATTTTTCCACACATGAACTTGCCTCACCCCTCACCTCTACGTTTCTTGCTTCAGCCTTCTTGTTTTCTCTTAGATGACCATGATTTAAACTTTCTTTTTGGCGCAACTACTATTTATTTCCCTGAATGAAACTTCCTCTGATCTGCCTCCAAACTGGAGACCTCCTAGGCTGACCCCAGGGAGATGGACAGGTGTGACTGAGCTCACCTTAGAGACACGCATCACGGTCCAGATGCTCATGACCTCCAGGGCTCCAGCCTCCTTTTGTGGTCCAGTGTATGACAGCAGTTTTGCCCTGCACAGATTCTGCTCAGAAGCCACATTCTTCACACAGTGTTCCCCTGCTCTCACAAAGGGTTAAAGACCAGCCAAACGCATTCCTGTCTCTTGGGCATTCTATTTCTCATTCACGTCACAAGAGGTATGTGTTTATAGGAGAACATGTTTGTTAATTAAAGGGAATTGTGCATAATTACCATTTGCTTATTCACAAGGGATATTTAAAAAAAACTAAGTACAGTGATATACATCTGTGTAGAGTTATTTTACAGCAAATGTTTGCAAAGCTCTTGGAGAACCACAGACAGTGATGCTTGTCCAATGCCAAGGTCTATTAGAAATATAGTCTTTGCTATTTGTGCTCCTGCCTTAGAAGACTCTTATCACATAACAAGTGTTTTCCTCCATAAGGGGCATTTCTTTAGGAAGCCTAAGAATTATTAAGATTTTAATCTATTGCCTGTCTGTCAAGAACCAAAGGGCTCTCTTAGGCTGCTACGTGTTGAGGATATTTAGATACTTAGCTCTTCCTTGGAATCTAGCGGGATCAGGCTGTTTGTATTATAAAATACCCTCATCTCGCTCTGTAATGAGCAACTTCTAAGGAGGAGGCAGCAGGGAGAACAAAGCTACCTGCCCTTTGCCAACCCCGCCACGCTCTGCCAGTGCACCTGCGGAGAGCTGCGAGGGCTCGGCCTGGAAGAGAGACCGCCTATTAGGTTTCATTGTGTGGATGACTTTCCAGGACAGGCTGGACTTAAAAAAAAATCCCTGCTTTGTTTCGTGGCCAGGTTTTATGCAAGGTCTCCCAGGGTTTAGGAATCATTAAACAGCTGCCTTACCAAACCCCTGCCTTCTGCTTGGAGAGATTTGATTGGCCCTGAAAGAGACATGCCATATACAAAGGCACCTTGATCGGTTTTTCCATCAGCTGGCAGGGTTAAACTGGGGAAGTGTCACATGGTGGTTACACCTCCCTAACACTTGTCCACAGTTCCCATTGGACCCACTCGCCTGCTAAGTTCGACTGAAGTTTTTCAACTATTCTATAAGATAAACATCGATCCCTTCCCCATTGTTTGCCACTGTTAGGGCTGGAGGGGTTATTATTTAGGGTCCTTTTGATTGAGAAAGAAACTAAACTCAAATTGACTTAAAAATCAGTTAAGGCAGCGTAAAAAAAAAAAAAAGAAAATGTGTTGGATGAACTAAAAGCTCAGGGCTAAGCTGCCTCAGGCATGGCAGGCTTTATGGCTCCAATGAGGTCATCAGGACTTGGTTTCTCTCCATCTCTAGGCTCTGCCTTCTGTTTACTTGGCCTCATTTCTGCTCTCAAAGGGGGGTGTCCAGCAGTTCCAGACTCCTCCCTTGTGGGGGCAAGATGGCTGCAAGAATTCTAGCTTCCGTAGATAAAGCATGGATCAGCAAACTGCACCTATAGAGTTGTATATTTTACTAAAGTATTTTAGGTATTGTGAACTGTTTCTGTGACAGCTACGCAACTCTGCTGTTAGAGCATAAGCACAGGCAATATGTAAATGAATGTGCCTGACCGTGTTCCAATAGAACTTGATTGGAAAAACAGGCAGGGAGATGGATTTGCTCTGCAGATCCCTGGGACTCTAGAGCTGTTATTGGAAGAATGCTTCCCCGCCAGACACTTACCTTCTGGATTGGGATTAGAGCTGGCCACCTGCTCAGGTTGTAGCCAGTAGAACATGAGTGGAAATGAGGTGGACACTGCATCTCCAGGATGAAGCTCTCTACCTTCTGAGAATGGATGAAGATGATTAGGAAACTGCAGGAGTGTAACCTTATCAGTCTCCATTATCACGGGATAAGGGAGGCTGATTCCCGACTCACTGCTTGGAGAAAGCCACTCTATAGCCCAGAGACCTGCCTCAGAAGGTTATCTGAGTGGGAAATCATTGTTTTTCCTTTCTTCCATTTGTTGTTGGAGTCATTGTTGCAGTGTCCTGGGCTCACTTACTTGGCTGTGGGACATAAGGGTGGGTCTTGTGGTGATGCCAGAGATCACATTGGCATGCTGGGGCTTGCACTCAGCCAGTAGGGCAATATCAGAGATAGTACCCATGGCCTTACAAGAGCCTGCAAGTCAGGCACTCTATACTGATAAAATACCCTGACTCCCCCCCAATTTAAAAATAATTTAAACAATTTTTTATTATTATTATTTAAAAAATTTTTTTATTAGTGAATCACCATGAGGTACAGTTACAGACTTACAACCTTTCATGCTTGTGTTTCAGTCATAAATGCTCGAGTACCCATCCCTCCACCAGTGCCCATTCTCCGCCACCGATGATCCCCGTATCTCTCCCATCCTCCACCCCCCCCCAAATTTTTGGTTATTGTTTTGGTTTGGGGGCTACTTCTGGTGCGTGTTTGGGTCATTCTCAGTGGTGCTCAGAGGGCTATGTGGTGCTGGGGCCCAAATCCAAGAAAACTGCATGTAAAGTGTGTGCTCCAGCTCCTTGAACCATCTCTCCAGACAAAAGTGAGTAATACATTTTCATTTTGCTTGAGTCATTATACATTTCTGGTCTTTTATTGATAGCAGTTTACATGCCTGAAATAAAACAGAAGTTGGTATTGCAAAGGGAATGCTAATATAAGGCAACTAAAATGTGTGGTACTAGCTTTTAATTGTTGTGCAATGAAAAGTAAAAAAAAATTATTTTCAGAGAAATAGGGCAGGAGTAAAGACCCTTGCCTTGCAAGAAGTGATTGACCCCAGATCTTTCCCCTGCACTGCATGGATCCCCTCAGCACTGTCTGGAGTGACCCCCAAGCATCTGCCAGATGAGGCTTAACACTCCCCCTAAAAAAAAGAAGAAGTAAAATATAATAAACTACAAAATATGGTGACCCATGTTGAGCAGTGGCAAAATACTGTTTATAATGTTGTCTGCAATCTTGTCCAAGGAAGATCAAGATACGGCTGTAGCTCTAGGGAAAGCCATTAGAGCCAGAATGTTAGTGCGGTTAGAGTTGAGTTCCTTGCTGTTTGCATCAAGTTATTGATATTGTGTCAAGGGTCATAGAAAAATATGATCCCTGGTAATAATTGACTACTTTATAAGAAGAAATGAAAGGGAAGCCCCAAATTGGAAACACCTTTGGATTGACCCACAAATAGTCAGAATAAGATCAGAAGGAAAATGAAAACATAAAATGTTGATAGAAAAGAAACCCACTAAGAATCTTCATTTATATATAGCAGCTCAACCCCTATAGCAAAGATTAGATTAACGCCACAGTCGTGCCACTTAAGTCTATGGCTTCCATTCAAGTCTATGAAGAGGCACTGCCATTAAATGAGGAGAAAGAGATGGAGACAAGGAAGCAAATCATTTAGCCTTCAGAACTGTATCCAGGAAAGAAATGTGGGTGTGGTAACTGGCATTTGAATTTTACTGGAAGAAAATACAAGTGAAAATCTTACTAAGTTTTTTGATGGAATTCTATAACTAAACACGTCACAAAATGAACAGATTTGATCTTAAAATTGAAAAATATTTTAAATTAAAATTTAATTATTTAAAAATAAAGATATATTGATATTAAACAAGAATAATCTTCAATTGGTAAGGCCTTTCTCTTGCAGACAGAAGACTATGGAGGCTGCATAGTCTTCAAGATGGCACTTACCAAGTGGCTATAAAAGGATGTTGCTTAAGGAAGGACACCCCAAGGGCTGAAACCATAGTACAGAGGGTATGGCATTTGCTTTGCATGGGCCAACCCGGGTTTGATCTCCAGCAACCCATCTAGTCCAGTAAGCACCATCAGGAGTGATCTGAGTGCAGAGGCAGAAATTTATCTTCCTCTTCTCAGGCAGAGGGTCTTCAAACTGTCTACCCACCAGTATGTTCCATCTTGCTCTGAAACAATGACTGTTTTCCCCTTCTTCCTTTTCTAAACAGGAGTCTTACTGCTGCTATGGAGCGCCTATTCCACTATGGCATAATGGATGTGTGTTAGAGGGATTGATAATTATCTCTTAGTTAAACATTCTTGAATCACATGGAGCCACCTATAGACCTGATAGGGAAGATAATAGTGTTTTTAAGAGTCCCAGACTTTAAGGTGGATGTCATGATTGAATGGAGCTTTGGGTTGTTGCCCTGGAGGAAGTCAGGAGAACTATCTTTCTATGAGGGAGCTGGTTACAAGTACACACGATTGGTGTCTGGCAAATCGACTTTGGTGGATTGACAGCTGTTTGCGGAAGATCTATTTCCTATTCTTGAACACACAACTAGACCACACATGCAGTTAGATATGTTCTTAAGTGAGCTCTAGCCAACAGAATGTGACTCAAAGCCGTGAAGATCAAGCTGAAGCCAAGAAGGTCATGTGTGCCCTTCTCTGCTTCATTCCCCTTTGCTGACTAAATGTAGATCTTAGACCGGAGGGAATATGTGACCACAAACTGGAAGGAGTCTGGGTTTCTGAATCACCACATGGAAAAGAGTTGTCTTCTATTGAGTTAGTGAAAATTAAACTCATAGCTTTGAGTAATTGTAAAAATCTGTATGCTTGTTACCACAGTGTATCTGCTTAATATAAAAAACAACTGATGTCCCTGGGTGGCTAATTAGCTTTCTCTCTAAAAACTAGATTTCATTGCATCTCTCTATGTAAACCAGATATTAACTGGAACTTCTCTTTTCCTCGCATTTTAGGTGAACTTGGAATGATCTTTCAATACCTTGTGGTATTGGGAGTCAGAAGTTTTCCTAAGAAGTCTCTGAATACTCAGTGGAGCTTGTTTATTATGGATTCCCCTTCTTGACTTTTCCAGCCCATATGGTCTCTCTTCTGTTCCACACTAAATCACACTAAGGCCCTTTTCTGACTTAGAGACACATACACACTCCTCTCTTACTCACACGAATCATTTGTGAATAGGAAATTCTGTGTTGGGAAGTGGGTGAGGAAAAAAATGAAAAAAAGAGCTTATAAAGTTTGCACAAAGACAGACATGGTCACCATTATGAACTCACCCACCATTGTTTGATGGGCCCCTTTCTTGACCAGATGTGAATTTATTTCCATAGTTTTCACTCTTCTTTCTTCCATTTCTCTTTTACTCAGTGATTAGAGATAATCATTCTATGATTAAGCAAAGAAATTTATTAAATATGTTTTTTCAGAGGTACAAATGGAGATATGTTGGCACAGAGAACTCTGAACAGATTTCTCTGGGTGACTAATTCATTACAGATTTGGTCTCACATTATATAGGTAAATTCTAAGCCTGGAAAAAGTACATACTTATCCTTTAGAAAAGAAGACAATTAAGCCTGAAAAGAAATTAGTTAATTTCCTAAAAGAAGTTAATTAATTTCTAATATTTTCAGTTAATTAAAAAAGCCTTCTTCCCTCCCTCTCTCCATGCCTTCTTCCTTCCCTTCATCTCCATCCTTCCCTTCTTCCCTCCTTTTCCCTTCCTTCTTTCCTTCTTTCCTTCTTTCCTTCCTTCCTTCCTTCCTTCCTTCCTTCCTTCCTTCCTTCCTTCCTTCCTTCCTTCCTTCCTTCCTTCCTTCCTTCCTTCCTTCCCTTCTTCTTCTTTCTTTCTTTCTTTCTTTCTTTCTTTCTTTCTTTCTTTCTTTCTTTCTTTCTTTCTTTCTTTCTTTCTTTCTTTCTTTCTTTTCTTTTCCGATTTCCTTTCATTGTTGTGATGACCAGAGTCCATTGCTTGACTATGTCATCCATGCATTTTTTAGTTGTGCTGTTGGTTGGGAGTGGCACATCAGGTCACAGTGCTCACATACTAATCTGAGACTCACTACTTCCCTCTGTCCTTTATTTAGATTGCTTGCACAATACTTTCTGGGGTTCTCATGCATGTGCTCCCACACATTTTAGTGCTATCACTAAGGTGCTCACAGAGTCTCTTGACCCTGAACCTGGCTGTCTTCACCGGGACTGTTGGAGCAGGGCGGGGTGAGTTTCCCTCCCCGTCCCGAGCAGAGCCCTGGCAGCCAAAGATATCTGGAACCCAGCCACAGACATGCTCAAGGCCCCTCTCCACATGTTCGGATGAGCCTCACACATGAAGGAATTGGAAGAGGAACCCAGTTGTGCAGGACCCGACCTGGGGCTGAGATCTCCAACCGTGCTCAGATCGGGACTGGGCCTCCTCCACCCAGACTCCCCATTTTCCAGTAGCTTGGCAGCCACACCCACAACTGTCCCCGGCGCCATGTAATCCCATCAATGGCCAAAATCCAGCGACTAGAACAATGCTCCTGGAAGAGAGCAACGCAGAGTCTTTTGCCCCTGCGCTTGTCTGTCTTCACCGGGGCCAGGAGCGAGGACAAGGGACTTCTTATAGTCTAGTTCTCCTCCTTAGAGAACCTGGCAAGGTACCGAGAGCATCCTGCCCACACGGCAGAGCCTGGCAAGCTCTCCGTGGTGTATTCAATATGCCAAATACAGTAACAAATATGGGTCTCATTCCCCTCACCCTGAAAGAGCTTCCAATGCAGAACTGCTGGGAAGGACGAGTAAAGAGAGGCTGCTAAAATCTCAGGGCTAGGATAAATGGAGATGTTACTGGCGTCTGCTTGAGCAAATCGATGATCAACGGGATTACAGTGATACAGTGATCACTAAGGTACTCACACGTATGTGTGGCAGTGGTTGCAATTCGGGGTTGTGATGTTTTCACATCTTTTACTTGCAGAGCTTTGTGGTGGGTTGCCCATTTTGTGGGGGAGGGGGGTGGTATCACACATACCTGGCTGTGGCATGGCCTGGAATTGCTTGTGGTACCAGCAATCACATAGAGCAGAACTTCTAGGCTGAGATAGCAAAGTTGTCATGATCATGATCATTCTCAGCTCATGTGGGATTGAGTTTGAGCCTATAAATCCGCAAGGCTCCGCCATTCAAAGGCATTGTTATTGTGGGCTCTGAAGGATGTTGGTATCTGGCTGATTGATAAAGAAGGAATATTGTTCATAACTTCAAAGAAAGTTCTGGAAATGGAGTTTATAACCACAGGAGTGTATCCCTTGAGATTACAGAGTTAATTAGTCAGAGTGGTTCGGGCTTGGGAAGTTACAAGAAGCAGTGATTTGAATCTCTTATCCTAAACCATCTTCTATCCCTGCAGTCAGGTCATTATCTCTAGCTGCTTCTTTCAGTGGCTCGTGAGTATCGCAGGGTGAGCTTCAACTGTGGCTCTTCAGGCATTTCTTTGGCTGTTGTCTTGTGAACCTCAACAACCTGGGGAGTGAAGTCAGAGTGAGAGCAAACATTTTCTAATTAAACAAAATGTAGGTTTTTTTTTTCATTTTCTGCTTTGGTCCCCAACTTGTACCAAGAATCAGAGATGAAAGCTTTTGTATGCCGTGAACAGATGAACAGTTTGATATCATTGAAAGACTCATAACCCGATGCTTTTCCAAATTAATATTTGAAGGGCAGGCAATCTCCTGTGGGGAGTATGTGGGAAGAAAGTAGACAGGGACTGTCCACCCAGCCTCCACTCTTGTCATCCCGAGCAATTTAACTCTGAGCCAAACATGCAGGGCTCAGAGTAAAAGAAAATATTAGTGTTGAACTCCACCCCTGTTCATAGGAAGTTTGAAGTTCTTTAAAAACCAACTCTTTTCATACAATCATATCCCTGAGGGCTCATCCCCACCCAGTTTGATTTGTCGAAGTATTTCTTATGAACTTACTCTGTTCTTTGTGCAAATGGTTTTCTGTCATCAAATTTCCCTTCTCTTTTGCAGTGATGTTGAAAAGATCCTAGGTATAGTTCACTGCTATTAGTAGATTGGCATTACCGTTGCCTCTAAGCTTCCTCCTAATAGTGCTGCTCAATCTTCAGAGCTCAAGAAATAAAATCCAGGCAAGTTGCCTCCTTTCCTCAGCATAATGGCTTCCCTACTCCTCTTTCTCAGCTCCAACTTATACTTATTCTTCAAGGACTCTCTGAGTCGTGAGTCAAGGTATTTTCTCCACACATGGAGGATTATTTACCTAAAACGAATCCTGTTTCCATCTGGTAATATAAAAATGCCTTTCAACTTGTTTTTTATGTCTATACATGATGGAATACAGCTATTTTAGCCCTGGAAGTAAATTAAGTTCCAACTCCAGCAGAGTTTTCATTATGGAGGGAGGGAAAATGTTCTTTCTCTACCTCGCTTGCTTCTTTTGGCTGCCCTAATACTTAAGTTGACATAAAATAGATTAACAGGAGAAAAGCCTGATTCAGTTTTATGTACACAGAGGCCCCATAGTATGTAGAACCTCTGGTATGAACAAAGAAACATGCTAATATATTTTTTAGACAGAGAATATAAATTTGTAAGAAGCTGACAGGTCAAAGAAACTGTTGGTTTAGACTCTAGTAGTTAGACATTTAACAGAGTTTATTTATATGGGAGAAATAGGCCCTGAAAACCTTGTCTGTGGTGATAAGATACTTAGCTCCAGTATAGGGAGGGAATCCATCATATGGGAGATTTATTTACTGCTTTTAGGAGATAGAGAAAGTTAGAGCATTATCCTTGCATCAGCTGTTTGTCAAGTAACTTTAAGTTAAAATTATACATATGGCTCATTGGCACATTTTGGGTATAGTCTTGCGTTAGCCTCAACATCATATACAGTTGTTCAGGATGTATATCAAGCAAATCTAGGGAGCACTTTTACACTGTAGCCTATGTGGTTGGCAAACTCTAGAATTTATAGTCTACAGTCTGTGCAACCACATATTAGAGTCCTTTCTCAATGACCAACACCTTCCAACTCTCAACAGTTAAATTTCAAATTCCTGGAAGAAATGCTCATCTATTTTGAACCAGCTCTCCGTTCCTATTCAGTCAGATATGTGCACTGTGAACACATGGGTCCAGAGCTTCACTCTTTTGGGGTAGCTCATTTGAAGGGAGTGGGAGACTCAGAAAAGCATCTATGGGAAGCATAGATGACTTAAACATGGCACCTACTGAAAGAATTAAGCATGGCAATTGCCAAGGACTACTGATAAAATATGAAGATCCAAAGGGTGGATAGAATGTAATCCAAGTGCATATATGCATCTATATTTGTTTTGTGGCCATATCTGGTGATGCTTAAGGATTACTCCTTTCGTGGTCCTTGGGGCTCATTCCCAGTGGTGCAAGAGTAGAGGGTATGTGGCAATTGAACATAGGGACCCACATACAAAGTATCAAACTAGCCCTTTAAGCTATCTTTATGACCCATAAATAATTTTGGGGGAGTCACACCCAGCAATGCTCAGTGTATTTCTGTACTTCTGTACAGTGTACTTCTGGCTCTGTGCTTAAGGATCAATTCTGGCAGTGCATGGGAAACCACAAATATGGCCAGCCACAGAAAAAGCAAGCTCCTTAACCTCTGTAGTATCTGTGGCTTCAAAGTCAATATTTTTAAAAGTCACTGTCACTGTCACTGTCATCCCATTGCTCATCGATTTGCTCAAGCAGGCACCAGTAACGTCTCCATTGTGAGACTTGTTTGTTACTGTTTTGGGCATAATGAATACGCCATGGGTAGCTTTCCAGGCTCTGCCATGCAGGTAGAAGTTATAACCCATCAAAGAGCTGTGAAATGAAATTATGAGTCATACTTTTAAAAACATTAGAATGAAATGAAAGAGATTAGAAAATACCAGAAGCAAGCCACCTAGAGAAGGCAAACATATTTTGTGAACATTTTTAAATTATTTCTCTGTGTGTACTAGATCAGAGCACACAATGTGGATTGTGGTATAAAAGATCAAAAGTCAACCGCAAATCCATACCAACAATAACTCTCATTGCTACCTGCCAGCCCTTGGCTTTGATGCAGTTGCCCTGGGGATATTTATCTCAGAGGGTTATCTAGGCATGGCTGTACCTGGCAATGCTCAGAACCTACTCCCCATTCTATACTCTTGGGGTCATTCTTGGTGGTGTTTGGGAGAATCTTGTTAATCTTAGCTGAAACTTGACTTTGTATCTGTTTCCTGTTCCACACGCACAGATCTCAGACTATCTACCTCTCAGCTCTATGCCTAGAGCCATCTCTGGTAAGTTCAGGCTGGTTAGAGTCCCTAGTATCTGCAGGAGAGGAAAAGTTGCACAAATGACTTCTGCCTCAGTCTCCAAACCCAGTCTTCTCTGTCCAGATGCCAGTAAGCAAACCCTTTTCTGTAACTGAGCCCATCCTTCTCTTAGCAGACACTAGGGCCGAGTGTCTGATTTGCAGAGATATGGTTTTGAATTTGTTGTAATGTATTGAAATGCTGGAATCTTCCAGCATCTCAGCAGCATGAGATAGGTATGGTATGTCTTTGAGACTCACTTGCTCTCTGAAGTGCAGCTTATGGTTGAAAAAAAAAAGTGAGATTCTGTGGAAACTCGGTATTCTGAGGTGGGGTTGTGCATGCTGCCTACATTTTGTAGGCCAGATTTTTCGGGAAGTGGATGATATCCCTAACATCTCTCCCTTTCTATTGGTAAACTTGCTGTTTGGGTCTTTTGTCTGAATGATTGGATGACCAGAGACATGACCGTGCTGTCTCCATGTTTTTCAATGGCCTCGTCGTCCATGTTCTATTCAAAGTGGTCACATAGAAGCCATCTGAAGATATCTGTTTCATTGCATGTCAGTATCTGCATCTAAGATATCTGAATTCTAAGTTTTCTTATCTTTTTCTCTTTTGAACTAGCCAGTTCAGGAGGAAATCCACAGCCCCTTCTAAAGGTTTCCTCTTGGATATCCACATTAGACTGCCAAATTTAATAAATAAGAATAAAGGGCAGGGGCTGGAGCAGCAGGTAGGGCGTTTGCCTTGCATGTGGCTGACTTGGGTTCAATCCTTGGAATCCCATATGCTCATCCCATATGAACAACACCAGGGGTGATTTCTGAGTACAGAGCCAGTAGTAAACCCTGAGCACTGGAGGGCATGGTCCAAAATTCTAGTAGTAGTAATAATAATAATAATAATAATAATAGGGCACCCTATTAAATAAACAATTTAGTGAATTAAACAATAATATTTCTATGTTCCATGCAATATTTGGGATATCATTATACTGAAAATCATTAATCACTCATCTAAAATTCAAATCCAGCTAAATGCCATTGTGTTTCATTTTGTAACCCTACATCTATGGTTTTTTGCTGAAGGACTGGCCTTGGACTCTACTGTTGGAATCATCTCTATGTCACCTCACCTCCAAAGCTAGAAGATATACCTCTTGATATCTCTCGGATTGCTGCTATAAGGTAGCATAATATAAAAGTTTTGCATAAGATAGTTAATAGTGGTGAAAAGAACCAATCAAATAGTCTCTTTCAGGAACCTGAACTCACTAAGTATTGATAAAAGGAACATCATTCCACATTTTATCTCTTATTGTTTTCCAAATGTCCAGATTCTGAAGCTTGCTGGAACAGTATAGAACATTGTAATCTGTCCCTGTGCCATTGCCCACCCCTCCAAATGATCAGTTGTGACAACTTTCTATCCTCACTGACTTAGTACTTTGTTTAGTGCCTGGAACAAGTTTGGAGGTCAATAGATGCACGCACAAATATCCTACATTTCTTGGGGGGGTTAAGATGGCTGTGGTATGAAGGCTCAGGAAGTCCTGCCTTTGAGTGCCACTTGCTCTGCATCCTCTTTAGGCAAGTTATTCAAATGACATTCTTTTCTGTAAAAGAGCGTGGTAATGGGCACCTCTTAGCTTGCTGAATGTTAAAAATAGCAGATGTGTGAAAGTGTATGCATAAAAAGCTCTCTAAAAAACGTGAGTACTTCTGAGTATAAGGAAATTGCACTTTGCATAAAGGTTACTCTTTAAAAGGCTTCATGTGAGAAAAAAAAAAAAAACCAAAAAAATCTTTGGATTCTGGAACTGGGGAGATAGCTCATAGGGCTGAATGGCATGCTTTTCATGACAGGGCTCCTGGGTTCAGTTGCCTACATGAGCACCACTAGGTGTGGTCAAACAAACAAACACAAACAAACCTTGATTTCTCCTGGCAAAGAATATAGAATATTTATATTGACCAGATGAGGAGGGAATAAATAGTATTCCAATTCACTCGGCTCACAGGTTGAAAATTTCGTAAGTTTCAACAAATTTAAAAGTATGTGTATTTTTAAAAAAATTTTTTTAATGAGCCATATTACTAACCTATTTTGTATACTTTTAGATTTTCCCAGGCCAAATTTTCTTGAAATGAACCGAGTAATATGATTTGTGAGAGAATAAAATGGAAAATCCACTTGGTGATGCAGAATGGATGATTCCTCATGGTCGTCGTGCACAGCTGCTTGTCCTTGCATTGCTTTAGCCTCTGGATCTACTCAGCATTCCCTCTGCAATATTTTAAATGTCATAACAGTGTGCTTTCAAAATAATATGCTAGTGTACCTCCCCCCACCTCATGTGCAACATTGTCAGGATGTTTTATCCGGTGCCATATATCTTGCACATGACAAATCCATTTCCCCAAACAAACCATCACCCTGTCTATAAATTTTGAATCCTGACATCTCTGCTGTTACCCTCTGAGGTTTGGATTGACCTGAGTTGGACATAACTCGGGGGTGATGATTTTAAAAAATGAAGGGGATGTCACTCTTTCCTTCTTGATGGGTCATCTCTGGAGAAAGTGACGTCAAGAACAGACAAGACTTAACCCTGCTGGAGAAAGCTCCAGATACTCTCCCCAGGGTACCAGGAGATTAACCAGAGCTGATCTGCAAGCACCCCCCACTCCGGGGGTGATAGAAAGGTCACGCTGTACTTAGGTTTGGCTTTATAATTATACATCTGGCATCAATAGAATTTCCTTCTTTCCAAAGTGCCTTTCTATTGATGATCTCATTCTGCCCTCACAGGAGGAGGAAAGGAAAGTGGTTGGGATCAGTAAACCTGAGTTTCTCCTGCGCTGGAGCTGGGCTAGTAGCTTTACTTTCACAGGCTCCATCTGCAGTGATATCAGAATTGCTTCTGGGTGTTTGTGGTTGTGTAAGTGCAAATGTGCCTGTGAATTGAGCAGAGAGGGTGCTTTGGGAAATACAAAAAGCTACAGAAAAAAAATGTACCGTGAAGATAAAAGTAATTTACACTTCTTGGAAATTGAAGAGCTGGAAAAGCTGAGGAAGAATGCAGTAAGGAGGTTCCACCTCTCTCTGTAAAGACTTGCAGAGGCTCTAAGGAACATCCTCTATGGGGCATCGGTCTTCGATTTCTCAGTGGACTCCCAGCCCCTTCTGCTGTTCTGCTCCATCAGGGCCCTGCTCTGCCTCCTCCCTCACTGCCTGTCCTTTTGAAAAACATTCTCCTCTGACTGGCAGAGCCTGAGGAGAAGCTGTGATGTCAGACTCCATTTTCACCCTGGCCCTGGCCGTGGCCCAGCTCTTACTTGCTCAACCTGGGTTTTTCAGAAAAGAAATCTCAGTCAGGAAGGGGTTTGAGATGTTTGGAGAGGGGAAGGGAGCATTCACACTCAAGCTCACACTGGGCCAATTGGTACCCAGAGGCAGCCCTGGCCCCGCTGGCAGCATTGCAGTCATCTGTGGGCGTTCCCTCAGGCCTGGGTGCTTACTGGAAGTGTGAGCCACTGCTGTGATTTTAGAAGAGGATTCCAGGAAGTGCGGGAAGGCCTCTGAGGAGTTGATGTGCTTGACTGGAGATAGTGCTGCCCTCATGGGGCAGGTGTCAGGCACTGGTGAATAGAAAAGGAGCTATTAGCATCTTCCCATTACACGCAAGCCCGCACCTTCCCCTTCTTAGTAGGGGAGTGTCAGCTACTTCCAGTCCAAAGTGCTCTAGGTCTTACATTTGAACTCTGCCTGGTTTGAGCTGTCATTGACCTGAGCAGGTGACTCCCTGCTTTGTATTTGATTCTACTCATCACTTGGAGAGTCACAAAAGTAGGTTCTATTTTTCTATGATCTTCTTATGCTGGATGTTGGCCCAAAGGCAAGGATTTTGCAAAGAAAATAGGGGAGCAATCATCTTGATATTCATCTCTTGGAGGAATCAGATCAGTGCAAGATAGAGCTGTGGACTCAGTGTAATCTAGAGCTGTGTCATCCAATAGGGTCGTTACTTGTGTATGTGGATATTTACATAAGTTAAGTGAAATTTAGTAACTCAGTTTCTGGGGATTAAGTTTGCAGGTCAGTGGTAGAGTACATTCCTTGTTAGAGGTCTTTGGTTCAATCCCAGGAGTTTCCCCCACTACCTTTCTCTCTTCCTTCCTTTCATCCCTCCCTTCCTTCTTCCCTCCCTCTCTCCTTGCCTCCCTCCATCCCTCCATCCTTCCCTCCCTCCCTCTCCTTCCTTTCCTCACTCTCCTTCCTTCTTTCCTTCCTTCCTTCCTTCCTTCCTTCCTTCCTTCCTTCCTTCCTTCCTTCCTTCCTTCCTTCCTTCCTTCCTTCCTTCCTTCCTTTCTCCTTCCCTTCCTCCCTCCAACCCTTTCTTTCCTTCTTCCTTCCTTTCCTTTCTTTGTTTGTTTCTTTTCTTTCTTTCTTTCTTTCTCTCTTTCTTTCTTTCTTTCTTTCTTTCTTTCTTTCTTTCTTTCTTTCTTTCTTTCTTTCTTTCTTTCTTTCTTTCTTTCTTTCTTTCTTTCTTTCTTTCTTTCTTTCTTTCTTTCTTTCCTTTTTTCTTTCTTTCCTTTTTTCTAATTTTATTTTTACTTTTGTTTTAAACTGGATATAAATCATGATAATTTTTATGTTATACATTTATATAACATACTTCCTCCCCTTTCACATTTTTGTTTTTATGTTTGATTGAGGCTTACCAGAGTTAACATCATCTTAAGAGTCACAAAAGAAAAAGAATGGCATTTTAGACCGGTTAGAATGATAAGTTCTAAAATTTTTGAGGAGACTGGTTAAAGGAGGGCCTTCCATCAGTTCTCAGCCAATGTGGTGAGTGGTTCAATGTGAGGGCCCTGGGGTCACATCCAGATGTGATGCCTCCTGCCCCTGCCCACTCAGGCTGTATCTGTCAAAGTTCAAACCTTAGTTTCTCTTTTGAAACATTGGGAGGGGCATGGGGCACACCCAGTTATACTAAAGCCTCACTTTGGGCTCTTTTCTCAGAGATGTCTCCAGGGGATGCTCAGAGGACCCTGTACTATCTGTGGGCCCCAGAGCTCTGTTTCCTTTTCTCTTTTCTGTTTCTGTTTTTGTTTTTGTTTTTGGGTCACATTAGGGGTTCTCAGGGCTTACTCCTGGCCCTGCACTCAGGAATCACCACTGAGATGGTCCTTTTGGGCCCCTGATGCAGTGCTGGGGATTGAACCCTAGTGGTTAAGGTTCAACTTGCTTAACCCAGTATGTTAATTAAGTTCCTTACTTAGTCACTGTTCTATCTTTCTGGCCCAAACCTCAGTTTCTCCCTGTTTGGGGGTGGGGCACACCTGAAGATGTTTAGTGGTTACTCCTGACTCTGTACTCAAGAATTACTCTTAGAAAAACCATATGGGACATGGGGGATTGAACCTGGGTCAGCCATATATGAGGCAAATGCCCTACGCATTTTACTATCACTTTGGCTCCCAAAATCAGTTTTTTTTTTCTTTTTGGGTCACACCCGGCGATGTACAAGGATTCCTCCTGTCTCTGCACTCACTCCTGGCGGTGCTCAGGGGACCATATGGGATGCTGGGAATCGAACCCAGGTCGGCCGCGTGCAAGGCAAACGCCCTACCAGCTGTGCTATCGCTCCAGCCCTGCTAACTCAGTTTCTTAACCATACTGGTCATGGTGCTTTGTAGCACATATTTCTGGTGATCACCATTTGGGAAATGAAAACAGTATTAATATTTCCACTTTGCAAAACATTCTATTGGGTAGTTCTTGTTTGAAGCAATATTGGGAAACTTCAGAGAACAGGTGTGACTTCAGCAGGACTTGGAAGGATAGGAGACTCTGATAGAAGAGGATGGAAGGAACTAGAAGATGAGAGAAACTGCAAACCCATGTTTGGAGGTTTGAATAAGCAAGGTATTGGAACATCCCCCCAAAAGGACACTAGCTGGGGAAGAGAATTCCCACTAAGGACCTGTTAAACGCTTTATAACTTTCATACAAAGAGAATAGGGACATAAAGGAAGCATCTCAGCTTCCTATAAATCTTCATTCCCAGATTTTGTCCTTCACACTTATTTTGTGAGCAAGACTTGGGGTGGAGGGGGTTGAGCAGAGTTTTGGCTGGACTCCATGTCCCCAATCTCAGGGGAGTAGTAGCCTGGTGTCACAACGCTGGAGGTCTGCTTTATTTGACACACTGCTGGTGGGGAACTAGCATGGGGATCTGGACCAATGACCTGTAGTGACTCTCTCCCCACAATCCAGTCTCTAGTGAGCTAGCTCCCCTGTCTTCTTGGCTGAAAGGGGAAAGAACTCAGAAGTCAACCCTGCGTAAGCTGAGGTACTGGCTTGTCTCCTTACTAGCCACGTTAGAAAACAATTTAATAGTCCTTAGAAAAACAATTTAATTCCTCCAGGCCTCAGTATTATCATTACCAAGTAAGGATGATAACCAGGTACTTATGAGGGTTCAACGGAAAAACATTTACAGATGTTTGGCAAAGTTAATGGCAAAATAAATGGTATCTGTTCATGATACTCTTCTTGGTATCCTGAAGTTGTTTGCAGGGTTACTGCTACTAGTGCTTCTGCTTTCTTTTTAATTAAAATAAATCCTACAGTTAATTAATTAATGCTTTCTTAATTATTTCTGTTCTTTTTGCCTTATGTAGGAAACTTTTTCTTATCCTAGTATCTTACATACGATCAGCTACTTTTTTTTCTATAACTGATTCTAAGAAATTTTTATGAATGTATAACATACATGCAGACTTAGAAATATGTGGTCATAAGTGCAAGCATTGAATTTTCACATTAAAATAAGTGTTCAGTTTTATGGCTATAATGCAATGTAACCATTCTGCTATTTAGGGTTGTCTAAATGGTTTCTGATTTGGGGGCCACAGGAATGTGCTGTGATTAGATATACCTTTTGGTGATGATTTATCTGCTTCTGTTAAGTATACAGGCTATGGAAGGAAAATTTCGGTCATTTCTCACTTGATGTTAGAGTTACTCAATATCAGAGCAGGAACAGGGCTTGCCACATATTCTCTCTGCCATGTTACAGCATATATGAAAGTCCTGTATATGCAGTAACTATTGAAGTCACACAACACACATGTAGCAGAAAAAGGTCCCTAGAGCTAGCATCTTTTCTTCCTACTTTCCTGCAGCTTCCTGAGAATTTAGTTGGATCCCTCTTCTTTAAGTCCTGTTCTAGGAATACTGTAGCACTGTAGGGCATTTACAACGCTATTTTCTGGACTTTAGCTTCCAGTTTTTCTCCCTCTTCACTGAAACTTCTCCTAAAATCCCCCATATCCATGGATTTTTGTTTTCAGGTGTCAGGGCTCAAATGCAGGGTTTCATACATGTGAGGAATGCATTTTATCCAGCTATATTCCTGGCCCTATCTCAATGCCTCTTTGCTTTGAACTTTAGCTGTAACTATTATTCTTCATCTTACCCAAAGAGCTCCAACTATCCCCCAATACCTTTTCCTTTTCAACACAGTTTCCTTCTCCAGGTGTTCACAGCACTCTGGAATGTGCTAGACCGCTCTGATGATTCCTATGCAGCTATAAGAAGGGTTCCCCTCTCCTGCCCTGCCTCAGATGCTGCTGCTAATACGCAGATGACCATGCTGGACTCCCATTGGATGACAGACTCTCCTAGGATTCCTATGACCTAACTGCATGCCATCCCAGATGCAACCCCTCTCCACTAGTCAGGGCACTGCCCTGGGGCTTCGGTACCATTTCCACCAAGGTAGTTCTTTCTGTTCTATATAATGACTTTGAAAACGTTGGCACTATTGAAACATCAAGACATTATGGAGGGTCAGAAAATAGTACAGAGAGTAAGATGCTCACCATGTGCACAACTGACCCTTATTTCATCCCTGGCACAGCTAGAAGTGTTCCTTGAGCTCATAACTAAGAGCAAATCCTGAGCGTTGCCAGGTGTGATCCACCCCCCTCAAAGAGACATTTAAAGAAGGCTTGCTCCTTAACCCCCCTATAAATGCTAGCCTTTTAGACAGACCCTGCCCAGTAGTCCTGAATAGATTATACCCTCCGCCCATGGTCAGTATCCCAATGTCCCTTTCCCAGATTTTTTCTCTATGGTGCTTAACACCACTCCACATATTGTATATTTATTTTATTGGTGTCTTTTCCCACTCAAAAGTAAGCTCTGCATAGAACAGAATTCCTATCCATATCTGGTTTTGTTTTGCTTTATCACTATTATTTAGAACGGTGCAAGGAACACAATAGAAAAACATGGGGATTATCTGAATGAATCTAATGAATCTGAGTTACTTTGAACTGATGTCTTGACCCTGTTTCTACTTTTTTAAGTCGAACTCAAAGGAGCTGATTTTCAAGTTTCTGTAGCATCCCTCAGACATTTGGCCAGTATTTATTTTTATGACAAAATGAGTCATTTTTTCCCTTCTACCCTGCAACATGAGGAATGAGCATGGTAGTGGGGAGGAAGGGGACACCTTACCTAGGACACCTTCTGCTGAAACCAGAGCTGGAGCTCCCAGTTTAATACCCACCAGGGGGCCCACTTCCAAGTAGAGGCAGGGCTAAGTTATCGTGCACTTGCATTACTGAGCCTAGTGTCCAGCATTTATTTCCTGGTGCTAAATCAACTTTGTCTGGCCTAGTATGTCTCATTCTCTTTTCACTGTTTCTTTCAATCAGTTGAACTTTGCAAAGAGATGGTGACTATTTTCAACTCTGTGTTTCAGGAATTGAACTCCTTAAAAAAGAAAAAAGTCTTGAGTACTAAGGACTGCATCTGCCATATTAAATTAAAAAAAAAAAACACCCACCTCTGATATATACCAATGAGTAGGCTCTGGGGCTGTATGGAAAAGAAGACTGGGACAGTCCCCGATGTCAGGAAACTTGGGGTTTTAGAAACTGTTACAGATGACACTTGATTTGGTTGGAAGGAAGAGGACAGCTAACTGTATGGCTAAAACATTTTCCGGAGCACTGAAGATAAGTCTAAGTTAGCCAGTGAAATATTCACTGGGGCAGCGGGGGAGAGGGAAAGTTCATTCAGAGGGAAGAGGGTGTGCAAATAAAATCTATATTTCAGATCTCAGCATGATAACTCTGAAAACTGATCACGTGTAATCAGTTGTTGGGGGTGATGTGTCTTACAGTAATATTAGCATATAGTTATGAAATTGTCAAGAAAGGTGGGAAGCTGCCAAGCACCAGGTGATGTTTGGGAGAATTGTGTACAGAGCTCTGACATTCCTTTGTTGCATCAGCTCCTCAGGGAGGGGAACGCTGCAGCTCTGAGCAAAGCCAGCTGTCCAGCTCCTGAGAAGGCTTGGAAACCCCCATGGACCTGGAGTCCAAAGCGTTGTAGATTGTGTTAGTTGGCTCCTGTCTGAGTATATAGATAGCTATACTGCATCAGAGGTATACCATGAAAGCCACCAGTTAAATTTGGGGGCTTGACCTCATTACACTCTCCTGTTTAATCCAGGACCTCAGGAAACAGCTTTTACTTAAAATTGCTAAATCACTCCATTCCAATTAAAAACATTTCCTCATCTCTCAGGATCACGATAATATCAACACAGATAACCAAGCAAAGGCTTCGAGACACATTTAAAGGTTCCAGCGAGGAAGTAGAAGGGGAGGCTAGGTCCCAGAGAGAGGATAGAAGAAGGTGAGCTGAAGGATGGATGGAGCCTTGCTCAGCACAGAGTGTAAGGTAACTTTGTTTTATTAACTCATAATTTGCTTTATTTTATTTAAATTGCTTATTATGCTGCAGTTCGTATGGCTCCAATAGTGTTTGATTGGACAGTACTGATGCACAGTTACTGTGCATTGTCATTACCACCAAAGTGCCCAAGACCATCCACCATTAGGTCCCCTCTGGTCTGTTCTTCATCTCCCTAAACTCTCTCCCCTTTGTTAATAAATTTTGTAATCCAAGGCCAAGGGTTTGTTATTGTTTGATACTTTCTATCTCCTAGGGTTTTTTTCTCTCTCTGTATTCTACAGATGATGGAGACCATCCGGTATTTATTCTCTCTCTAGAAGCTTAAGTCTTTTTGGACGTTGAAAGCCTGCTTGCAGTTGACAGCCCTGAGAACCAGTAATTGCAGCACACAACAAAATCTTCTTCGGACTATTAATCTCTCTCTCTTTTATTACCTAACACCCACGTGATTTCAAGCCTACCCAACTTCAAAGAAAAGAAAAATGTCTTACTTGGTGATGAGGTCATATGCTAGAAACTTTTCACTTCACTCCCTCTCCGTTTGAGAGCCATTCCTCTTTCGCTCTCTCTTCCTTACACTGTTCTGTGACTTCTTCATGCCAAAGAGATGGAGGAAACCATGGGGCCAGGCTGTTTTTACAGCTGTGCTGAACTTCCAAACTGAGAATTGCCCATCCTAGTTCTCAACACGCTCAGTGAAGAGAAAGAAGATGTAAATCATGCCCTCCGCAGGTGTTCTAAACTCATTTGTCTCCCAGCCTCACTCAGGGGCCTCCTAAGTTCTGACTATTAAGTACTGAGCCAAAATACCTAGGAAAGGTGACTCTTTAGCATAACAGTAAGGTTTACCCCTTGGGTGAGTTAACCCTGGTGTCTACAGGTGTGCCTTGCTTTACACAATAAGGTCATTGACAAACCCTAGACTGATGAGAGCACAGGCCGGCCAGGGCCACCACCTCGTTTAACTGAGGAGAAAACTGCTTTCCTCCTAAGTTTAGTTTCCTCCTAAGTTTAGTGAGCTCCATGGTCTCTAAGGACTTCTTCAGTTTTCACAGCCATGATTTTATGAAGATGTCCAGCTATCACGGGCTTTTAAAATGCCCATGGGAACTCAGCAATAACAACAGAGCTAGCATTTATTGTGCTCTTTCAGTG